>NC_084469.1:62770832-63370832 GCF_027409185.1 Cynocephalus volans
TTTTATTATCTGACTATTAAGCCCTTAAACTATGGCTACTGTGACTAAGAAACTGAATTTTTAAATTATTTTAAATGTAAACAGATACATGTGACTAGTGGCTACTGTCCTGACCAGCACTGCATTAGACAACTAACTAGCCAATTTTATTACCTCTGTTCAAAAAACCGAAAAACAGTACCTCTATTCAAAAAACTTAAAGCTAAAGATGAATTCTGTGACTACATTTCAAGGATGAACTGAGAAGAGAAAACATGATGTCAAATTTCTAATAATTCATAGATCCTACCACTAAGTATCAAAATTCGAAAGCAAATTATCTCAGTTCAAGCAGGAGGATACGTGTAGAGTTCCATGTATCTGGACTTCGCCATACTCTGTCTGGTGTACACTTGCTGGATTCCAGCTCTGAGGTCGTCCCAGATCTGGTCAAGGCCAATCTGCTTCAGTCCATGGGGATTCTGACTCCTGTTTGATGACATTGTGAGTAATGTTCTGAAGTCGTCCAGTGCAGCAATCCTTATTCAATATACAGCTAATTCTCCATTAGATGAAAATATACAGTATCATCCCAAATTTATTCACAGCAGCTCAGAAAAGGATGTCCTTTAACTGCAGAAAATGAAATCTCATTGCAGGCAAACCTGCATTTCCCCGGAGACTACAAGGCTCGCGCGACGTCTCCGCCTGGTCGCTGGGCCCAGGCCCTGGCGGAAACCCCCGTCCCGCCAAGGTCGGGCAGCGTCCCTCAGCGCAGGGACCGCCCCGCCTGGAGCTGAGTGCCGAAAGTTGGTTCTAATGGGCTATTTCTTGACGTGGCTACAGATCAGTTCTTTTCTAAGATTGGGCCTAGCTCCGCCCCCTACCTCTCGTTCCGCTCTGTCATCCCCGTCCCCTACTCCACACGAAAGGATCTGGTGTACTCTTTCAACATGGCCCCTTTAGGCAGCGTGATTGATCTTTCCCAGATGTCTGAGTGGAAATGGGAGGTAGGCCAAAGCCGATTCTCTGTCTGAAACGAACCTCGTCCGAGCTCACCTCCTGCAACCTGGTGGCGGTGCCTGAGAGTGACTCTTTCATCTACCGTCAAAAGTCAAAAAGCTTCTTCATGGGAGAAGACAGCAGCTTCAGAGGCCCGTCCCCTCACCTGGCCCCTCGGCTCATACCCACTCGTGAAGCCGCTATGAGCGAATATTACTCAGTACTATTTTCTCGAAGACAACATCTCTGCCACAACAGCAGCACTCAAAAGCCTCCCGATCGAACGCTAACCAAGGAGCAGTGCTAAACACAAGTGAGCATGCGCACACACCGCTCGCGCCCAAGGGTTCTAAGAGGTGTCCTGCGGGGCCCCGGGTGGACCAATGGTTGCTGATTGCCGTCAGTGGTCCCTAGGGGGAATGAAAGTTGTTTCTCACGGGCTATTTCTTGCCATGGCTACAGATAAGTTCTTTCCTAAGCTTGGGCCTGGCTCCGCCCCCTACTTCTCCATCCACTCTGTCATCCACTTACCCTACTCCACACGGAAAGATCTGCTATCCACTTTTAACATGACCCCTTTTGCAGCTTGATGGATCTTTCCCAGATGTCTGTGTCGGATCTGGTAGCTCAGCCGAAATCCGATTCCATTTCTCAACCAAACCGCTCCCGCGCTCGCCTCCTGCCGCCTGGTGGAGGTTCCCGACCCCTACTCCACAGGGAAAGATCAGCTGTCCTCTTTCCACATCACCCTGTTCGGCAGCGTGATGGATCTTTCCCAGATGTCTGAGTCGGATCTGCCAGCTCAGCCGATAGCCGATTCTCTTTCACGAACAAACCGCGTCCACGCTCGCCTCCTGCAGCCCGGTGGAGGTGCCAGAGAGTGACGTTTTCTTCTACGGTCCAAAGTCAAAAACCGTCTTCATGGCAGGAGACAGCAGCTTAACTGGCCAGCCCGCTCACCTGCCCCCTCGACTCTGAGCCACTTGTAAACCTAATACCAGCGATTACTCGGTACTATTCTGTAGAAGCCAACCTCTCTGCCACGACCGCACCACTCAAAAGCCTCCCGATCGAACGGTAACCAAGGAGCAGTGCTAAACACAAGTGAGAACGCGCACACACCGCTCGTGCCCGAGGGTTCTAAGAGGTCTGCTGCGGGGCCCCGGGTTGACCAATGGATGCTGAGTGACGTCAGCAGTCACTAAGGATATTGAAAGATGGTTCTAATGGGCTATTACTTGACGTGGCCACAGATCAGTTCTTTCCTAAGCTTGGGCCTGGCTCCGCCCCCTACTTCTCCATCCACTCTGTCATGCACTTACCCTACTCCACACCGAAAGATCTGCTATCCACTTTTAACATGACCCCTTTTGCAGCTTGATGGATCTTTCCCAGATGTCTGTGTCGGATCTGGTAGCTCAGCCGAAATCCGATTCCATTTCTCAACCAAACCGCTCCCGCGCTCGCCTCCTGCCGCCTGGTGGAGGTTCCCGACCCCTACTCCACAGGGAAAGATCAGCTGTCCTCTTTCCACATCACCCTGTTCGGCAGCGTGATGGATCTTTCCCAGATGTCTGAGTCGGATCTGCCAGCTCAGCCGATAGCCGATTCTCTTTCACGAACAAACCGCGTCCACGCTCGCCTCCTGCAGCCCGGTGGAGGTGCCAGAGAGTGACGTTTTCTTCTACGGTCCAAAGTCAAAAACCGTCTTCATGGCAGGAGACAGCAGCTTAACTGGCCAGCCCGCTCACCTGCCCCCTCGACTCTGAGCCACTTGTAAACCTAATACCAGCGATTACTCGGTACTATTCTGTACAAGCCAACCTCTCTGCCACGACCGCACCACTCAAAAGCCTCCCGATCGAACGGTAACCAAGGAGCAGTGCTAAACACAAGTGAGCCCGCGCACACACCGCTCGCGCCCAAGGGTTCTAAGAGGTCTCCTGCGGGGCCCCGGGTTGACCAATGGTTGCGGAGTGACGTCAGCAGTCACTAGGTAGATTGAAAGTTGGTTCTTTTTTTTTTTTTTTTTTTTTGACTTTCTAAAGGGTGAATTTTATGGTATGTGAATTATCTCAATCAAGCTGATTTTTTTAGAAAAGTGTTCTACATGTAAGTATATATGAGTACATATATGAATATGTGTACATACATACAATAAATTGTAAGTTAATTTAGAAATAGACAGCTTCATATCCATCTAAATCAATGTTTAAATTCTTCTTAAGGATTTTAAGATGCTAACATATTTGAGAGAACACTACAATATCACATAACCTAGTTTGATAATTACAGATACATACTAAAGATTTAAACTTAAATCTCCATTGAACTTTGAAATCCTAGAATCTGCAGCAACCTGCTCACTACTGAGTTGGCTTAGCTCTAGTTCCAATTTCATATTTGCACGGAACCAAGAAACTCTACAAAGGTGAACAGCACATCACTGGGTATGGAAGAGCAGGGCCGCGTCTTTTACACCCTCGTGACCTTTGCAGCACGTGGCACTGTCCCTCGCACACATGGCAGGCCACATGACAAATGAGGGAGATACTTTTTAAATACCATACTTGTAAAACAGGACCAGAACAGTTAAACTTTTGTTCTCTGTGCTATCCCGTTAGATCAGGTCAACAAACTTCTTATGTAAAGGACCAGATAGCAAATATTTTAGGCTTTTGGACAAGATTGTTTCTGACAGAACTACTCAACTCCCTCCGAGTAACATGAAAGCAGCTGTAGACAATATATAAACAAATGGACAACATTTAAACAAATGATCCCCTGCTTTAGACCAGTGCTGTCCAACGGATCTTTCCACAGTAATAGAAATATTTTATTATCTGACTATTAAGCCCTTAAACTATGGCTACTGTGACTAAGAAACTGAATTTTTAAATTATTTTAAATGTAAACAGATACATGTGACTAGTGGCTACTGTCCTGACCAGCACTGCATTAGACAACTAACTAGCCAATTTTATTACCTCTGTTCAAAAAACCGAAAAACAGTACCTCTATTCAAAAAACTTAAAGCTAAAGATGAATTCTGTGACTACATTTCAAGGATGAACTGAGAAGAGAAAACATGATGTCAAATTTCTAATAATTCATAGATCCTACCACTAAGTATCAAAATTCGAAAGCAAATTATCTCAGTTCAAGCAGGAGGATACGTGTAGAGTTCCATGTATCTGGACTTCGCCATACTCTGTCTGGTGTACACTTGCTGGATTCCAGCTCTGAGGTCGTCCCAGATCTGGTCAAGGCCAATCTGCTTCAGTCCATGGGGATTCTGACTCCTGTTTGATGACATTGTGAGTAATGTTCTGAAGTCGTCCAGTGCAGCAATCCTTATTCAATATACAGCTAATTCTCCATTAGATGAAAATATACAGTATCATCCCAAATTTATTCACAGCAGCTCAGAAAAGGATGTCCTTTAACTGCAGAAAATGAAATCTCATTGCAGGCAAACCTGCATTTCCCCGGAGACTACAAGGCTCGCGCGACGTCTCCGCCTGGTCGCTGGGCCCAGGCCCTGGCGGAAACCCCCGTCCCGCCAAGGTCGGGCAGCGTCCCTCAGCGCAGGGACCGCCCCGCCTGGAGCTGAGTGCCGAAAGTTGGTTCTAATGGGCTATTTCTTGACGTGGCTACAGATCAGTTCTTTTCTAAGATTGGGCCTAGCTCCGCCCCCTACCTCTCGTTCCGCTCTGTCATCCCCGTCCCCTACTCCACACGAAAGGATCTGGTGTACTCTTTCAACATGGCCCCTTTAGGCAGCGTGATTGATCTTTCCCAGATGTCTGAGTGGAAATGGGAGGTAGGCCAAAGCCGATTCTCTGTCTGAAACGAACCTCGTCCGAGCTCACCTCCTGCAACCTGGTGGCGGTGCCTGAGAGTGACTCTTTCATCTACCGTCAAAAGTCAAAAAGCTTCTTCATGGGAGAAGACAGCAGCTTCAGAGGCCCGTCCCCTCACCTGGCCCCTCGGCTCATACCCACTCGTGAAGCCGCTATGAGCGAATATTACTCAGTACTATTTTCTCGAAGACAACATCTCTGCCACAACAGCAGCACTCAAAAGCCTCCCGATCGAACGCTAACCAAGGAGCAGTGCTAAACACAAGTGAGCATGCGCACACACCGCTCGCGCCCAAGGGTTCTAAGAGGTGTCCTGCGGGGCCCCGGGTGGACCAATGGTTGCTGATTGCCGTCAGTGGTCCCTAGGGGGAATGAAAGTTGTTTCTCACGGGCTATTTCTTGCCATGGCTACAGATAAGTTCTTTCCTAAGCTTGGGCCTGGCTCCGCCCCCTACTTCTCCATCCACTCTGTCATCCACTTACCCTACTCCACACGGAAAGATCTGCTATCCACTTTTAACATGACCCCTTTTGCAGCTTGATGGATCTTTCCCAGATGTCTGTGTCGGATCTGGTAGCTCAGCCGAAATCCGATTCCATTTCTCAACCAAACCGCTCCCGCGCTCGCCTCCTGCCGCCTGGTGGAGGTTCCCGACCCCTACTCCACAGGGAAAGATCAGCTGTCCTCTTTCCACATCACCCTGTTCGGCAGCGTGATGGATCTTTCCCAGATGTCTGAGTCGGATCTGCCAGCTCAGCCGATAGCCGATTCTCTTTCACGAACAAACCGCGTCCACGCTCGCCTCCTGCAGCCCGGTGGAGGTGCCAGAGAGTGACGTTTTCTTCTACGGTCCAAAGTCAAAAACCGTCTTCATGGCAGGAGACAGCAGCTTAACTGGCCAGCCCGCTCACCTGCCCCCTCGACTCTGAGCCACTTGTAAACCTAATACCAGCGATTACTCGGTACTATTCTGTAGAAGCCAACCTCTCTGCCACGACCGCACCACTCAAAAGCCTCCCGATCGAACGGTAACCAAGGAGCAGTGCTAAACACAAGTGAGAACGCGCACACACCGCTCGTGCCCGAGGGTTCTAAGAGGTCTCCTGCGGGGCCCCGGGTTGACCAATGGATGCTGAGTGACGTCAGCAGTCACTAAGGATATTGAAAGATGGTTCTAATGGGCTATTACTTGACGTGGCCACAGATCAGTTCTTTCCTAAGCTTGGGCCTGGCTCCGCCCCCTACTTCTCCATCCACTCTGTCATGCACTTACCCTACTCCACACCGAAAGATCTGCTATCCACTTTTAACATGACCCCTTTTGCAGCTTGATGGATCTTTCCCAGATGTCTGTGTCGGATCTGGTAGCTCAGCCGAAATCCGATTCCATTTCTCAACCAAACCGCTCCCGCGCTCGCCTCCTGCCGCCTGGTGGAGGTTCCCGACCCCTACTCCACAGGGAAAGATCAGCTGTCCTCTTTCCACATCACCCTGTTCGGCAGCGTGATGGATCTTTCCCAGATGTCTGAGTCGGATCTGCCAGCTCAGCCGATAGCCGATTCTCTTTCACGAACAAACCGCGTCCACGCTCGCCTCCTGCAGCCCGGTGGAGGTGCCAGAGAGTGACGTTTTCTTCTACGGTCCAAAGTCAAAAACCGTCTTCATGGCAGGAGACAGCAGCTTAACTGGCCAGCCCGCTCACCTGCCCCCTCGACTCTGAGCCACTTGTAAACCTAATACCAGCGATTACTCGGTACTATTCTGTAGAAGCCAACCTCTCTGCCACGACCGCACCACTCAAAAGCCTCCCGATCGAACGGTAACCAAGGAGCAGTGCTAAACACAAGTGAGCCCGCGCACACACCGCTCGCGCCCAAGGGTTCTAAGAGGTCTCCTGCGGGGCCCCGGGTTGACCAATGGTTGCGGAGTGACGTCAGCAGTCACTAGGTAGATTGAAAGTTGGTTCTTTTTTTTTTTTTTTTTTTTTTTTGACTTTCTAAAGGGTGAATTTTATGGTATGTGAATTATCTCAATCAAGCTGATTTTTTTAGAAAAGTGTTCTACATGTAAGTATATATGAGTACATATATGAATATGTGTACATACATACAATAAATTGTAAGTTAATTTAGAAATAGACAGCTTCATATCCATCTAAATCAATGTTTAAATTCTTCTTAAGGATTTTAAGATGCTAACATATTTGAGAGAATACTACAATATCACATAACCTAGTTTGATAATTACAGATACATACTAAAGATTTAAACTTAAATCTCCATTGAACTTTGAAATCCTAGAATCTGCAGCAACCTGCTCACTACTGAGTTGGCTTAGCTCTAGTTCCAATTTCATATTTGCACGGAACCAAGAAACTCTACAAAGGTGAACAGCACATCACTGGGTATGGAAGAGCAGGGCCGCGTCTTTTACACCCTCGTGACCTTTGCAGCACGCGGCACTGTCCCTCGCACACATGGCAGGCCACATGACAAATGAGGGAGATACTTTTTAAATACCATACTTGTAAAACAGGACCAGAACAGTTAAACTTTTGTTCTCTGTGCTATCCCGTTAGATCAGGTCAACAAACTTCTTATGTAAAGGACCAGATAGCAAATATTTTAGGCTTTTGGACAAGATTGTTTCTGACAGAACTACTCAACTCCCTCCGAGTAACATGAAAGCAGCTGTAGACAATATATAAACAAATGGACAACATTTAAACAAATGATCCCCTGCTTTAGACCAGTGCTGTCCAACGGATCTTTCCACAGTAATAGAAATATTTTATTATCTGACTATTAAGCCCTTAAACTATGGCTACTGTGACTAAGAAACTGAATTTTTAAATTATTTTAAATGTAAACAGATACATGTGACTAGTGGCTACTGTCCTGACCAGCACTGCATTAGACAACTAACTAGCCAATTTTATTACCTCTGTTCAAAAAACCGAAAAACAGTACCTCTATTCAAAAAACTTAAAGCTAAAGATGAATTCTGTGACTACATTTCAAGGATGAACTGAGAAGAGAAAACATGATGTCAAATTTCTAATAATTCATAGATCCTACCACTAAGTATCAAAATTCGAAAGCAAATTATCTCAGTTCAAGCAGGAGGATACGTGTAGAGTTCCATGTATCTGGACTTCGCCATACTCTGTCTGGTGTACACTTGCTGGATTCCAGCTCTGAGGTCGTCCCAGATCTGGTCAAGGCCAATCTGCTTCAGTCCATGGGGATTCTGACTCCTGTTTGATGACATTGTGAGTAATGTTCTGAAGTCGTCCAGTGCAGCAATCCTTATTCAATATACAGCTAATTCTCCATTAGATGAAAATATACAGTATCATCCCAAATTTATTCACAGCAGCTCAGAAAAGGATGTCCTTTAACTGCAGAAAATGAAATCTCATTGCAGGCAAACCTGCATTTCCCCGGAGACTACAAGGCTCGCGCGACGTCTCCGCCTGGTCGCTGGGCCCAGGCCCTGGCGGAAACCCCCGTCCCGCCAAGGTCGGGCAGCGTCCCTCAGCGCAGGGACCGCCCCGCCTGGAGCTGAGTGCCGAAAGTTGGTTCTAATGGGCTATTTCTTGACGTGGCTACAGATCAGTTCTTTTCTAAGATTGGGCCTAGCTCCGCCCCCTACCTCTCGTTCCGCTCTGTCATCCCCGTCCCCTACTCCACACGAAAGGATCTGGTGTACTCTTTCAACATGGCCCCTTTAGGCAGCGTGATTGATCTTTCCCAGATGTCTGAGTGGAAATGGGAGGTAGGCCAAAGCCGATTCTCTGTCTGAAACAAACCTCGTCCGAGCTCGCCTCCTGCAACCTGGTGGCGGTGCCTGAGAGTGACTCTTTCATCTACCGTCAAAAGTCAAAAAGCTTCTTCATGGGAGAAGACAGCAGCTTCAGAGGCCCGTCCCCTCACCTGGCCCCTCGGCTCATACCCACTCGTGAAGCCGCTATGAGCGAATATTACTCAGTACTATTTTCTCGAAGACAACATCTCTGCCACAACAGCAGCACTCAAAAGCCTCCCGATCGAACGCTAACCAAGGAGCAGTGCTAAACACAAGTGAGCATGCGCACACACCGCTCGCGCCCAAGGGTTCTAAGAGGTGTCCTGCGGGGCCCCGGGTGGACCAATGGTTGCTGATTGCCGTCAGTGGTCCCTAGGGCGAATGAAAGTTGTTTCTCACGGGCTATTTCTTGCCATGGCTACAGATAAGTTCTTTCCTAAGCTTGGGCCTGGCTCCGCCCCCTACTTCTCCATCCACTCTGTCATGCACTTACCCTACTCCACACGGAAAGATCTGCTATCCACTTTTAACATGACCCCTTTTGCAGCTTGATGGATCTTTCCCAGATGTCTGTGTCGGATCTGGTAGCTCAGCCGAAATCCGATTCCATTTCTCAACCAAACCGCTCCCGCGCTCGCCTCCTGCCGCCTGGTGGAGGTTCCCGACCCCTACTCCACAGGGAAAGATCAGCTGTCCTCTTTCCACATCACCCTGTTCGGCAGCGTGATGGATCTTTCCCAGATGTCTGAGTCGGATCTGCCAGCTCAGCCGATAGCCGATTCTCTTTCACGAACAAACCGCGTCCACGCTCGCCTCCTGCAGCCCGGTGGAGGTGCCAGAGAGTGACGTTTTCTTCTACGGTCCAAAGTCAAAAACCGTCTTCATGGCAGGAGACAGCAGCTTAACTGGCCAGCCCGCTCACCTGCCCCCTCGACTCTGAGCCACTTGTAAACCTAATACCAGCGATTACTCGGTACTATTCTGTAGAAGCCAACCTCTCTGCCACGACCGCACCACTCAAAAGCCTCCCGATCGAACGGTAACCAAGGAGCAGTGCTAAACACAAGTGAGAACGCGCACACACCGCTCGTGCCCGAGGGTTCTAAGAGGTCTCCTGCGGGGCCCCGGGTTGACCAATGGATGCTGAGTGACGTCAGCAGTCACTAAGGATATTGAAAGATGGTTCTAATGGGCTATTACTTGACGTGGCCACAGATCAGTTCTTTCCTAAGCTTGGGCCTGGCTCCGCCCCCTACTTCTCCATCCACTCTGTCATCCACTTACCCTACTCCACACCGAAAGATCTGCTATCCACTTTTAACATGACCCCTTTTGCAGCTTGATGGATCTTTCCCAGATGTCTGTGTCGGATCTGGTAGCTCAGCCGAAATCCGATTCCATTTCTCAACCAAACCGCTCCCGCGCTCGCCTCCTGCCGCCTGGTGGAGGTTCCCGACCCCTACTCCACAGGGAAAGATCAGCTGTCCTCTTTCCACATCACCCTGTTCGGCAGCGTGATGGATCTTTCCCAGATGTCTGAGTCGGATCTGCCAGCTCAGCCGATAGCCGATTCTCTTTCACGAACAAACCGCGTCCACGCTCGCCTCCTGCAGCCCGGTGGAGGTGCCAGAGAGTGACGTTTTCTTCTACGGTCCAAAGTCAAAAACCGTCTTCATGGCAGGAGACAGCAGCTTAACTGGCCAGCCCGCTCACCTGCCCCCTCGACTCTGAGCCACTTGTAAACCTAATACCAGCGATTACTCGGTACTATTCTGTACAAGCCAACCTCTCTGCCACGACCGCACCACTCAAAAGCCTCCCGATCGAACGGTAACCAAGGAGCAGTGCTAAACACAAGTGAGCCCGCGCACACACCGCTCGCGCCCAAGGGTTCTAAGAGGTCTCCTGCGGGGCCCCGGGTTGACCAATGGTTGCGGAGTGACGTCAGCAGTCACTAGGTAGATTGAAAGTTGGTTCTTTTTTTTTTTTTTTTTTTTTTTTGACTTTCTAAAGGGTGAATTTTATGGTATGTGAATTATCTCAATCAAGCTGATTTTTTTAGAAAAGTGTTCTACATGTAAGTATATATGAGTACATATATGAATATGTGTACATACATACAATAAATTGTAAGTTAATTTAGAAATAGACAGCTTCATATCCATCTAAATCAATGTTTAAATTCTTCTTAAGGATTTTAAGATGCTAACATATTTGAGAGAACACTACAATATCACATAACCTAGTTTGATAATTACAGATACATACTAAAGATTTAAACTTAAATCTCCATTGAACTTTGAAATCCTAGAATCTGCAGCAACCTGCTCACTACTGAGTTGGCTTAGCTCTAGTTCCAATTTCATATTTGCACGGAACCAAGAAACTCTACAAAGGTGAACAGCACATCACTGGGTATGGAAGAGCAGGGCCGCGTCTTTTACACCCTCGTGACCTTTGCAGCACGCGGCACTGTCCCTCGCACACATGGCAGGCCACATGACAAATGAGGGAGATACTTTTTAAATACCATACTTGTAAAACAGGACCAGAACAGTTAAACTTTTGTTCTCTGTGCTATCCCGTTAGATCAGGTCAACAAACTTCTTATGTAAAGGACCAGATAGCAAATATTTTAGGCTTTTGGACAAGATTGTTTCTGACAGAACTACTCAACTCCCTCCGAGTAACATGAAAGCAGCTGTAGACAATATATAAACAAATGGACAACATTTAAACAAATGATCCCCTGCTTTAGACCAGTGCTGTCCAACGGATCTTTCCACAGTAATAGAAATATTTTATTATCTGACTATTAAGCCCTTAAACTATGGCTACTGTGACTAAGAAACTGAATTTTTAAATTATTTTAAATGTAAACAGATACATGTGACTAGTGGCTACTGTCCTGACCAGCACTGCATTAGACAACTAACTAGCCAATTTTATTACCTCTGTTCAAAAAACCGAAAAACAGTACCTCTATTCAAAAAACTTAAAGCTAAAGATGAATTCTGTGACTACATTTCAAGGATGAACTGAGAAGAGAAAACATGATGTCAAATTTCTAATAATTCATAGATCCTACCACTAAGTATCAAAATTCGAAAGCAAATTATCTCAGTTCAAGCAGGAGGATACGTGTAGAGTTCCATGTATCTGGACTTCGCCATACTCTGTCTGGTGTACACTTGCTGGATTCCAGCTCTGAGGTCGTCCCAGATCTGGTCAAGGCCAATCTGCTTCAGTCCATGGGGATTCTGACTCCTGTTTGATGACATTGTGAGTAATGTTCTGAAGTCGTCCAGTGCAGCAATCCTTATTCAATATACAGCTAATTCTCCATTAGATGAAAATATACAGTATCATCCCAAATTTATTCACAGCAGCTCAGAAAAGGATGTCCTTTAACTGCAGAAAATGAAATCTCATTGCAGGCAAACCTGCATTTCCCCGGAGACTACAAGGCTCGCGCGACGTCTCCGCCTGGTCGCTGGGCCCAGGCCCTGGCGGAAACCCCCGTCCCGCCAAGGTCGGGCAGCGTCCCTCAGCGCAGGGACCGCCCCGCCTGGAGCTGAGTGCCGAAAGTTGGTTCTAATGGGCTATTTCTTGACGTGGCTACAGATCAGTTCTTTTCTAAGATTGGGCCTAGCTCCGCCCCCTACCTCTCGTTCCGCTCTGTCATCCCCGTCCCCTACTCCACACGAAAGGATCTGGTGTACTCTTTCAACATGGCCCCTTTAGGCAGCGTGATTGATCTTTCCCAGATGTCTGAGTGGAAATGGGAGGTAGGCCAAAGCCGATTCTCTGTCTGAAACAAACCTCGTCCGAGCTCGCCTCCTGCAACCTGGTGGCGGTGCCTGAGAGTGACTCTTTCATCTACCGTCAAAAGTCAAAAAGCTTCTTCATGGGAGAAGACAGCAGCTTCAGAGGCCCGTCCCCTCACCTGGCCCCTCGGCTCATACCCACTCGTGAAGCCGCTATGAGCGAATATTACTCAGTACTATTTTCTCGAAGACAACATCTCTGCCACAACAGCAGCACTCAAAAGCCTCCCGATCGAACGCTAACCAAGGAGCAGTGCTAAACACAAGTGAGCATGCGCACACACCGCTCGCGCCCAAGGGTTCTAAGAGGTGTCCTGCGGGGCCCCGGGTGGACCAATGGTTGCTGATTGCCGTCAGTGGTCCCTAGGGCGAATGAAAGTTGTTTCTCACGGGCTATTTCTTGCCATGGCTACAGATAAGTTCTTTCCTAAGCTTGGGCCTGGCTCCGCCCCCTACTTCTCCATCCACTCTGTCATGCACTTACCCTACTCCACACGGAAAGATCTGCTATCCACTTTTAACATGACCCCTTTTGCAGCTTGATGGATCTTTCCCAGATGTCTGTGTCGGATCTGGTAGCTCAGCCGAAATCCGATTCCATTTCTCAACCAAACCGCTCCCGCGCTCGCCTCCTGCCGCCTGGTGGAGGTTCCCGACCCCTACTCCACAGGGAAAGATCAGCTGTCCTCTTTCCACATCACCCTGTTCGGCAGCGTGATGGATCTTTCCCAGATGTCTGAGTCGGATCTGCCAGCTCAGCCGATAGCCGATTCTCTTTCACGAACAAACCGCGTCCACGCTCGCCTCCTGCAGCCCGGTGGAGGTGCCAGAGAGTGACGTTTTCTTCTACGGTCCAAAGTCAAAAACCGTCTTCATGGCAGGAGACAGCAGCTTAACTGGCCAGCCCGCTCACCTGCCCCCTCGACTCTGAGCCACTTGTAAACCTAATACCAGCGATTACTCGGTACTATTCTGTAGAAGCCAACCTCTCTGCCACGACCGCACCACTCAAAAGCCTCCCGATCGAACGGTAACCAAGGAGCAGTGCTAAACACAAGTGAGAACGCGCACACACCGCTCGTGCCCGAGGGTTCTAAGAGGTCTCCTGCGGGGCCCCGGGTTGACCAATGGATGCTGAGTGACGTCAGCAGTCACTAAGGATATTGAAAGATGGTTCTAATGGGCTATTACTTGACGTGGCCACAGATCAGTTCTTTCCTAAGCTTGGGCCTGGCTCCGCCCCCTACTTCTCCATCCACTCTGTCATCCACTTACCCTACTCCACACCGAAAGATCTGCTATCCACTTTTAACATGACCCCTTTTGCAGCTTGATGGATCTTTCCCAGATGTCTGTGTCGGATCTGGTAGCTCAGCCGAAATCCGATTCCATTTCTCAACCAAACCGCTCCCGCGCTCGCCTCCTGCCGCCTGGTGGAGGTTCCCGACCCCTACTCCACAGGGAAAGATCAGCTGTCCTCTTTCCACATCACCCTGTTCGGCAGCGTGATGGATCTTTCCCAGATGTCTGAGTCGGATCTGCCAGCTCAGCCGATAGCCGATTCTCTTTCACGAACAAACCGCGTCCACGCTCGCCTCCTGCAGCCCGGTGGAGGTGCCAGAGAGTGACGTTTTCTTCTACGGTCCAAAGTCAAAAACCGTCTTCATGGCAGGAGACAGCAGCTTAACTGGCCAGCCCGCTCACCTGCCCCCTCGACTCTGAGCCACTTGTAAACCTAATACCAGCGATTACTCGGTACTATTCTGTACAAGCCAACCTCTCTGCCACGACCGCACCACTCAAAAGCCTCCCGATCGAACGGTAACCAAGGAGCAGTGCTAAACACAAGTGAGCCCGCGCACACACCGCTCGCGCCCAAGGGTTCTAAGAGGTCTCCTGCGGGGCCCCGGGTTGACCAATGGTTGCGGAGTGACGTCAGCAGTCACTAGGTAGATTGAAAGTTGGTTCTTTTTTTTTTTTTTTTTTTTTTTGACTTTCTAAAGGGTGAATTTTATGGTATGTGAATTATCTCAATCAAGCTGATTTTTTTAGAAAAGTGTTCTACATGTAAGTATATATGAGTACATATATGAATATGTGTACATACATACAATAAATTGTAAGTTAATTTAGAAATAGACAGCTTCATATCCATCTAAATCAATGTTTAAATTCTTCTTAAGGATTTTAAGATGCTAACATATTTGAGAGAACACTACAATATCACATAACCTAGTTTGATAATTACAGATACATACTAAAGATTTAAACTTAAATCTCCATTGAACTTTGAAATCCTAGAATCTGCAGCAACCTGCTCACTACTGAGTTGGCTTAGCTCTAGTTCCAATTTCATATTTGCACGGAACCAAGAAACTCTACAAAGGTGAACAGCACATCACTGGGTATGGAAGAGCAGGGCCGCGTCTTTTACACCCTCGTGACCTTTGCAGCACGCGGCACTGTCCCTCGCACACATGGCAGGCCACATGACAAATGAGGGAGATACTTTTTAAATACCATACTTGTAAAACAGGACCAGAACAGTTAAACTTTTGTTCTCTGTGCTATCCCGTTAGATCAGGTCAACAAACTTCTTATGTAAAGGACCAGATAGCAAATATTTTAGGCTTTTGGACAAGATTGTTTCTGACAGAACTACTCAACTCCCTCCGAGTAACATGAAAGCAGCTGTAGACAATATATAAACAAATGGACAACATTTAAACAAATGATCCCCTGCTTTAGACCAGTGCTGTCCAACGGATCTTTCCACAGTAATAGAAATATTTTATTATCTGACTATTAAGCCCTTAAACTATGGCTACTGTGACTAAGAAACTGAATTTTTAAATTATTTTAAATGTAAACAGATACATGTGACTAGTGGCTACTGTCCTGACCAGCACTGCATTAGACAACTAACTAGCCAATTTTATTACCTCTGTTCAAAAAACCGAAAAACAGTACCTCTATTCAAAAAACTTAAAGCTAAAGATGAATTCTGTGACTACATTTCAAGGATGAACTGAGAAGAGAAAACATGATGTCAAATTTCTAATAATTCATAGATCCTACCACTAAGTATCAAAATTCGAAAGCAAATTATCTCAGTTCAAGCAGGAGGATACGTGTAGAGTTCCATGTATCTGGACTTCGCCATACTCTGTCTGGTGTACACTTGCTGGATTCCAGCTCTGAGGTCGTCCCAGATCTGGTCAAGGCCAATCTGCTTCAGTCCATGGGGATTCTGACTCCTGTTTGATGACATTGTGAGTAATGTTCTGAAGTCGTCCAGTGCAGCAATCCTTATTCAATATACAGCTAATTCTCCATTAGATGAAAATATACAGTATCATCCCAAATTTATTCACAGCAGCTCAGAAAAGGATGTCCTTTAACTGCAGAAAATGAAATCTCATTGCAGGCAAACCCGCATTTCCCCGGAGACTACAAGGCTCGCGCGACGTCTCCGCCTGGTCGCTGGGCCCAGGCCCTGGCGAAACCCCCGTCCCGCCAAGGTCGGGCAGCGTCCCTCAGCGCAGGGACCGCCCCGCCTGGAGCTGAGTGCCGAAAGTTGGTTCTAATGGGCTATTTCTTGACGTGGCTACAGATCAGTTCTTTTCTAAGATTGGGCCTAGCTCCGCCCCCTACCTCTCGTTCCGCTCTGTCATCCCCGTCCCCTACTCCACACGAAAGGATCTGGTGTACTCTTTCAACATGGCCCCTTTAGGCAGCGTGATTGATCTTTCCCAGATGTCTGAGTGGAAATGGGAGGTAGGCCAAAGCCGATTCTCTGTCTGAAACAAACCTCGTCCGAGCTCGCCTCCTGCAACCTGGTGGCGGTGCCTGAGAGTGACTCTTTCATCTACCGTCAAAAGTCAAAAAGCTTCTTCATGGGAGAAGACAGCAGCTTCAGAGGCCCGTCCCCTCACCTGGCCCCTCGGCTCATACCCACTCGTGAAGCCGCTATGAGCGAATATTACTCAGTACTATTTTCTCGAAGACAACATCTCTGCCACAACAGCAGCACTCAAAAGCCTCCCGATCGAACGCTAACCAAGGAGCAGTGCTAAACACAAGTGAGCATGCGCACACACCGCTCGCGCCCAAGGGTTCTAAGAGGTGTCCTGCGGGGCCCCGGGTGGACCAATGGTTGCTGATTGCCGTCAGTGGTCCCTAGGGGGAATGAAAGTTGTTTCTCACGGGCTATTTCTTGCCATGGCTACAGATAAGTTCTTTCCTAAGCTTGGGCCTGGCTCCGCCCCCTACTTCTCCATCCACTCTGTCATCCACTTACCCTACTCCACACGGAAAGATCTGCTATCCACTTTTAACATGACCCCTTTTGCAGCTTGATGGATCTTTCCCAGATGTCTGTGTCGGATCTGGTAGCTCAGCCGAAATCCGATTCCATTTCTCAACCAAACCGCTCCCGCGCTCGCCTCCTGCCGCCTGGTGGAGGTTCCCGACCCCTACTCCACAGGGAAAGATCAGCTGTCCTCTTTCCACATCACCCTGTTCGGCAGCGTGATGGATCTTTCCCAGATGTCTGAGTCGGATCTGCCAGCTCAGCCGATAGCCGATTCTCTTTCACGAACAAACCGCGTCCACGCTCGCCTCCTGCAGCCCGGTGGAGGTGCCAGAGAGTGACGTTTTCTTTTACGGTCCAAAGTCAAAAACCGTCTTCATGGCAGGAGACAGCAGCTTAACTGGCCAGCCCGCTCACCTGGCCCCTCGACTCTGAGCCACTTGTAAACCTAATACCAGCGATTACTCGGTACTATTCTGTACAAGCCAACCTCTCTGCCACGACCGCACCACTCAAAAGCCTCCCGATCGAACGGTAACCAAGGAGCAGTGCTAAACACAAGTGAGCCCGCGCACACACCGCTCGCGCCCAAGGGTTCTAAGAGGTCTCCTGCGGGGCCCCGGGTTGACCAATGGTTGCGGAGTGACGTCAGCAGTCACTAGGTAGATTGAAAGTTGGTTCTTTTTTTTTTTTTTTTTTTTTTTGACTTTCTAAAGGGTGAATTTTATGGTATGTGAATTATCTCAATCAAGCTGATTTTTTTAGAAAAGTGTTCTACATGTAAGTATATATGAGTACATATATGAATATGTGTACATACATACAATAAATTGTAAGTTAATTTAGAAATAGACAGCTTCATATCCATCTAAATCAATGTTTAAATTCTTCTTAAGGATTTTAAGATGCTAACATATTTGAGAGAACACTACAATATCACATAACCTAGTTTGATAATTACAGATACATACTAAAGATTTAAACTTAAATCTCCATTGAACTTTGAAATCCTAGAATCTGCAGCAACCTGCTCACTACTGAGTTGGCTTAGCTCTAGTTCCAATTTCATATTTGCACGGAACCAAGAAACTCTACAAAGGTGAACAGCACATCACTGGGTATGGAAGAGCAGGGCCGCGTCTTTTACACCCTCGTGACCTTTGCAGCACGCGGCACTGTCCCTCGCACACATGGCAGGCCACATGACAAATGAGGGAGATACTTTTTAAATATCATACTTGTAAAACAGGACCAGAACAGTTAAACTTTTGTTCTCTGTGCTATCCTGTTAGATCAGGTCAACAAACTTCTTATGTAAAGGACCAGATAGCAAATATTTTAGGCTTTTGGACAAGATTGTTTCTGACAGAACTACTCAACTCCCTCCGAGTAACATGAAAGCAGCTGTAGACAATATATAAACAAATGGACAACATTTAAACAAATGATCCCCTGCTTTAGACCAGTGCTGTCCAACGGATCTTTCCACAGTAATAGAAATATTTTATTATCTGACTATTAAGCCCTTAAACTATGGCTACTGTGACTAAGAAACTGAATTTTTAAATTATTTTAAATGTAAACAGATACATGTGACTAGTGGCTACTGTCCTGACCAGCACTGCATTAGACAACTAACTAGCCAATTTTATTACCTCTGTTCAAAAAACCGAAAAACAGTACCTCTATTCAAAAAACTTAAAGCTAAAGATGAATTCTGTGACTACATTTCAAGGATGAACTGAGAAGAGAAAACATGATGTCAAATTTCTAATAATTCATAGATCCTACCACTAAGTATCAAAATTCGAAAGCAAATTATCTCAGTTCAAGCAGGAGGATACGTGTAGAGTTCCATGTATCTGGACTTCGCCATACTCTGTCTGGTGTACACTTGCTGGATTCCAGCTCTGAGGTCGTCCCAGATCTGGTCAAGGCCAATCTGCTTCAGTCCATGGGGATTCTGACTCCTGTTTGATGACATTGTGAGTAATGTTCTGAAGTCGTCCAGTGCAGCAATCCTTATTCAAAAGACAGCTCATTCTCCATTAGATGAAAATATACAGTATCATCCCAAATTTATTCACAGCAGCTCAGAAAAGGATGTCCTTTAACTGCAGAAAATGAAATCTCATTGCAGGCAAACCCGCATTTCCCCGGAGACTACAAGGCTCGCGCGACGTCTCCGCCTGGTCGCTGGGCCCAGGCCCTGGCGAACCCCCCGTCCCGCCAAGGTCGGGCAGCGTCCCTCAGCGCAGGGACCGCCCCGCCTGGAGCTGAGTGCCGAAAGTTGGTTCTAATGGGCTATTTCTTGACGTGGCTACAGATCAGTTCTTTTCTAAGATTGGGCCTAGCTCCGCCCCCTACCTCTCGTTCCGCTCTGTCATCCCCGTCCCCTACTCCACACGAAAGGATCTGGTGTACTCTTTCAACATGGCCCCTTTAGGCAGCGTGATTGATCTTTCCCAGATGTCTGAGTGGAAATGGGAGGTAGGCCAAAGCCGATTCTCTGTCTGAAACAAACCTCGTCAGAGCTCGCCTCCTGCAACCTGGTGGCGGTGCCTGAGAGGGACTCTTTCATCTACCGTCAAAAGTCAAAAAGCTTCGTCATGGGAGAAGACAGCAGCTTCAGAGGCCCGTCCCCTCACCTGGCCCCTCGGCTCATACCCACTCGTGAAGCCGCTATGAGCGAATATTACTCAGTACTATTTTCTCGAAGACAGCATCTCTGCCACTACAGCAGCACTCAAAAGCCTCCCGATCGAACGCTAACCAAGGAGCAGTGCTAAACACAAGTGAGCATGCGCACACACCGCTCGCGCCCAAGGGTTCTAAGAGGTGTCCTGCGGGGCCCCGGGTGGACCAATGGTTGCTGATTGCAGTCAGTGGTCCCTAGGGGGAATGAAAGTTGTTTCTCAAGGGCTATTTCTTGCCATGGCTACAGATAAGTTCTTTCCTAAGCTTGGGCCTGGCTCCGCCCCCTACTTCTCCATCCACTCTGTCATCCACTTACCCTACTCCACACGGAAAGATCTGCTATCCACTTTTAACATGACCCCTTTTGCAGCTTGATGGATCTTTCCCAGATGTCTGTGTCGGATCTGGTAGCTCAGCCGAAATCCGATTCCATTTCTCAACCAAACCGCTCCCGCGCTCGCCTCCTGCCGCCTGGTGGAGGTTCCCGACCCCTACTCCACAGGGAAAGATCAGCTGTCCTCTTTCCACATCACCCTGTTCGGCAGCGTGATGGATCTTTCCCAGATGTCTGAGTCGGATCTGCCAGCTCAGCCGATAGCCGATTCTCTTTCACGAACAAACCGCGTCCACGCTCGCCTCCTGCAGCCCGGTGGAGGTGCCAGAGAGTGACGTTTTCTTTTACGGTCCAAAGTCAAAAACCGTCTTCATGGCAGGAGACAGCAGCTTAACTGGCCAGCCCGCTCACCTGCCCCCTCGACTCTGAGCCACTTGTAAACCTAATACCAGCGATTACTCGGTACTATTCTGTATAAGCCAACCTCTCTGCCACGACCGCACCACTCAAAAGCCTCCCGATCGAACGGTAACCAAGGAGCAGTGCTAAACACAAGTGAGCCCGCGCACACACCGCTCGCGCCCAAGGGTTCTAAGAGGTCTCCTGCGGGGCCCCGGGTTGACCAATGGTTGCGGAGTGACGTCAGCAGTCACTAGGTAGATTGAAAGTTGGTTCTTTTTTTTTTTTTTTTTTTTTTGACTTTCTAAAGGGTGAATTTTATGGTATGTGAATTATCTCAATCAAGCTGATTTTTTTAGAAAAGTGTTCTACATGTAAGTATATATGAGTACATATATGAATATGTGTACATACATACAATAAATTATAAGTTAATTTAGAAATAGACAGCTTCATATCCATCTAAATCAATGTTTAAATTCTTCTTAAGGATTTTAAGATGCTAACATATTTGAGAGAACACTACAATATCACATAACCTAGTTTGATAATTACAGATACATACTAAAGATTTAAACTTAAATCTCCATTGAACTTTGAAATCCTAGAATCTGCAGCAACCTGCTCACTACTGAGTTGGCTTAGCTCTAGTTCCAATTTCATATTTGCACGGAACCAAGAAACTCTACAAAGGTGAACAGCACATCACTGGGTATGGAAGAGCAGGGCCGCGTCTTTTACACCCTCGTGACCTTTGCAGCACGCGGCACTGTCCCTCGCACACATGGCAGGCCACATGACAAATGAGGGAGATACTTTTTAAATACCATACTTGTAAAACAGGACCAGAACAGTTAAACTTTTGTTCTCTGTGCTATCCCGTTAGATCAGGTCAACAAACTTCTTATGTAAAGGACCAGATAGCAAATATTTTAGGCTTTTGGACAAGATTGTTTCTGACAGAACTACTCAACTCCCTCCGAGTAACATGAAAGCAGCTGTAGACAATATATAAACAAATGGACAACATTTAAACAAATGATCCCCTGCTTTAGACCAGTGCTGTCCAACGGATCTTTCCACAGTAATAGAAATATTTTATTATCTGACTATTAAGCCCTTAAACTATGGCTACTGTGACTAAGAAACTGAATTTTTAAATTATTTGAAATGTAAACAGATACATGTCACTAGTGGCTACTGTCCTGACCAGCACTGCATTAGACAACTAACTAGCCAATTTTATTACCTCTGTTCAAAAAACCGAAAAACAGTACCTCTATTCAAAAAACTTAAAGCTAAAGATGAATTCTGTGACTACATTTCAAGGATGAACTGAGAAGAGAAAACATGATGTCAAATTTCTAATAATTCATAGATCCTACCACTAAGTATCAAAATTCGAAAGCAAATTATCTCAGTTCAAGCAGGAGGATACGTGTAGAGTTCCATGTATCTGGACTTCGCCATACTCTGTCTGGTGTACACTTGCTGGATTCCAGCTCTGAGGTCGTCCCAGATCTGGTCAAGGCCAATCTGCTTCAGTCCATGGGGATTCTGACTCCTGTTTGATGACATTGTGAGTAATGTTCTGAAGTCGTCCAGTGCAGCAATCCTTATTCAAAAGACAGCTCATTCTCCATTAGATGAAAATATACAGTATCATCCCAAATTTATTCACAGCAGCTCAGAAAAGGATGTCCTTTAACTGCAGAAAATGAAATCTCACTGCAGGCAAACCCGCATTTCCCCGGAGACTACAAGGCTCGCGCGACGTCTCCGCCTGGTCGCTGGGCCCAGGCCCTGGCGAACCCCCCGTCCCACCAAGGTCGGGCAGCGTCCCTCAGCGCAGGGACCGCCCCGCCTGGAGCTGAGTGCCGAAAGTTGGTTCTAATGGGCTATTTCTTGACGTGGCTACAGATCAGTTCTTTTCTAAGATTGGGCCTAGCTCCGCCCCCTACCTCTCGTTCCGCTCTGTCATCCCCGTCCCCTACTCCACACGAAAGGATCTGGTGTACTCTTTCAACATGGCCCCTTTAGGCAGCGTGATTGATCTTTCCCAGATGTCTGAGTGGAAATGGGAGGTAGGCCAAAGCCGATTCTCTGTCTGAAACAAACCTCGTCCGAGCTCGCCTCCTGCAACCTGGTGGCGGTGCCTGAGAGGGACTCTTTCATCTACCGTCAAAAGTCAAAAAGCTTCGTCATGGGAGAAGACAGCAGCTTCAGAGGCCCGTCCCCTCACCTGGCCCCTCGGCTCATACCCACTCGTGAAGCCGCTATGAGCGAATATTACTCAGTACTATTTTCTCGAAGACAGCATCTCTGCCACTACAGCAGCACTCAAAAGCCTCCCGATCGAACGCTAACCAAGGAGCAGTGCTAAACACAAGTGAGCATGCGCACACACCGCTCGCGCCCAAGGGTTCTAAGAGGTGTCCTGCGGGGCCCCGGGTGGACCAATGGTTGCTGATTGCCGTCAGTGGTCCCTAGGGGGAATGAAAGTTGTTTCTCACGGGCTATTTCTTGCCATGGCTACAGATAAGTTCTTTCCTAAGCTTGGGCCTGGCTCCGCCCCCTACTTCTCCATCCACTCTGTCATCCACTTACCCTACTCCACACGGAAAGATCTGCTATCCACTTTTAACATGACCCCTTTTGCAGCTTGATGGATCTTTCCCAGATGTCTGTGTCGGATCTGGTAGCTCAGCCGAAATCCGATTCCATTTCTCAACCAAACCGCTCCCGCGCTCGCCTCCTGCCGCCTGGTGGAGGTTCCCGACCCCTACTCCACACGGAAAGATCAGCTGTCCTCTTTCCACATCACCCTGTTTGGCAGCGTGATGGATCTTTCCCAGATGTCTGAGTCGGATCTGCCAGCTCAGCCGATAGCCGATTCTCTTTCACGAACAAACCGCGTCCACGCTCGCCTCCTGCAGCCCGGTGGAGGTGCCAGAGAGTGACGTTTTCTTCTACGGTCCAAAGTCAAAAACCGTCTTCATGGCAGGAGACAGCAGCTTAACTGGCCAGCCCGCTCACCTGCCCCCTCGACTCTGAGCCACTTGTAAACCTAATACCAGCGATTACTCGGTACTATTCTGTAGAAGCCAACCTCTCTGCCACGACCGCACCACTCAAAAGCCTCCCGATCGAACGGTAACCAAGGAGCAGTGCTAAACACAAGTGAGAACGCGCACACACCGCTCGTGCCCGAGGGTTCTAAGAGGTCTCCTGCGGGGCCCCGGGTTGACCAATGGATGCTGAGTGACGTCAGCAGTCACTAAGGATATTGAAAGATGGTTCTAATGGGCTATTACTTGACGTGGCCACAGATCAGTTCTTTCCTAAGCTTGGGCCTGGCTCCGCCCCCTACTTCTCCATCCACTCTGTCATCCACTTACCCTACTCCACACCGAAAGATCTGCTATCCACTTTTAACATGACCCCTTTTGCAGCTTGATGCATCTTTCCCAGATGTCTGTGTCGGATCTGGTAGCTCAGCCGAAATCCGATTCCATTTCTCAACCAAACCGCTCCCGCGCTCGCCTCCTGCCGCCTGGTGGAGGTTCCCGACCCCTACTCCACAGGGAAAGATCAGCTGTCCTCTTTCCACATCACCCTGTTCGGCAGCGTGATGGATCTTTCCCAGATGTCTGAGTCGGATCTGCCAGCTCAGCCGATAGCCGATTCTCTTTCACGAACAAACCGCGTCCACGCTCGCCTCCTGCAGCCCGGTGGAGGTGCCAGAGAGTGACGTTTTCTTCTACGGTCCAAAGTCAAAAACCGTCTTCATGGCAGGAGACAGCAGCTTAACTGGCCAGCCCGCTCACCTGCCCCCTCGACTCTGAGCCACTTGTAAACCTAATACCAGCGATTACTCGGTACTATTCTGTACAAGACAACCTCTCTGCCACGACCGCACCACTCAAAAGCCTCCCGATCGAACGGTAACCAAGGAGCAGTGCTAAACACAAGTGAGCCCGCGCACACACCGCTCGCGCCCAAGGGTTCTAAGAGGTCTCCTGCGGGGCCCCGGGTTGACCAATGGTTGCGGAGTGACGTCAGCAGTCACTAGGTAGATTGAAAGTTGGTTCTTTTTTTTTTTTTTTTTTTTTTGACTTTCTAAAGGGTGAATTTTATGGTATGTGAATTATCTCAATCAAGCTGATTTTTTTAGAAAAGTGTTCTACATGTAAGTATATATGAGTACATATATGAATATGTGTACATACATACAATAAATTATAAGTTAATTTAGAAATAGACAGCTTCATATCCATCTAAATCAATGTTTAAATTCTTCTTAAGGATTTTAAGATGCTAACATATTTGAGAGAACACTACAATATCACATAACCTAGTTTGATAATTACAGATACATACTAAAGATTTAAACTTAAATCTCCATTGAACTTTGAAATCCTAGAATCTGCAGCAACCTGCTCACTACTGAGTTGGCTTAGCTCTAGTTCCAATTTCATATTTGCACGGAACCAAGAAACTCTACAAAGGTGAACAGCACATCACTGGGTATGGAAGAGCAGGGCCGCGTCTTTTACACCCTCGTGACCTTTGCAGCACGCGGCACTGTCCCTCGCACACATGGCAGGCCACATGACAAATGAGGGAGATACTTTTTAAATACCATACTTGTAAAACAGGACCAGAACAGTTAAACTTTTGTTCTCTGTGCTATCCCGTTAGATCAGGTCAACAAACTTCTTATGTAAAGGACCAGATAGCAAATATTTTAGGCTTTTGGACAAGATTGTTTCTGACAGAACTACTCAACTCCCTCCGAGTAACATGAAAGCAGCTGTAGACAATATATAAACAAATGGACAACATTTAAACAAATGATCCCCTGCTTTAGACCAGTGCTGTCCAACGGATCTTTCCACAGTAATAGAAATATTTTATTATCTGACTATTAAGCCCTTAAACTATGGCTACTGTGACTAAGAAACTGAATTTTTAAATTATTTGAAATGTAAACAGATACATGTCACTAGTGGCTACTGTCCTGACCAGCACTGCATTAGACAACTAACTAGCCAATTTTATTACCTCTGTTCAAAAAACCGAAAAACAGTACCTCTATTCAAAAAACTTAAAGCTAAAGATGAATTCTGTGACTACATTTCAAGGATGAACTGAGAAGAGAAAACATGATGTCAAATTTCTAATAATTCATAGATCCTACCACTAAGTATCAAAATTCGAAAGCAAATTATCTCAGTTCAAGCAGGAGGATACGTGTAGAGTTCCATGTATCTGGACTTCGCCATACTCTGTCTGGTGTACACTTGCTGGATTCCAGCTCTGAGGTCGTCCCAGATCTGGTCAAGGCCAATCTGCTTCAGTCCATGGGGATTCTGACTCCTGTTTGATGACATTGTGAGTAATGTTCTGAAGTCGTCCAGTGCAGCAATCCTTATTCAAAAGACAGCTCATTCTCCATTAGATGAAAATATACAGTATCATCCCAAATTTATTCACAGCAGCTCAGAAAAGGATGTCCTTTAACTGCAGAAAATGAAATCTCACTGCAGGCAAACCCGCATTTCCCCGGAGACTACAAGGCTCGCGCGACGTCTCCGCCTGGTCGCTGGGCCCAGGCCCTGGCGAACCCCCCGTCCCACCAAGGTCGGGCAGCGTCCCTCAGCGCAGGGACCGCCCCGCCTGGAGCTGAGTGCCGAAAGTTGGTTCTAATGGGCTATTTCTTGACGTGGCTACAGATCAGTTCTTTTCTAAGATTGGGCCTAGCTCCGCCCCCTACCTCTCGTTCCGCTCTGTCATCCCCGTCCCCTACTCCACACGAAAGGATCTGGTGTACTCTTTCAACATGGCCCCTTTAGGCAGCGTGATTGATCTTTCCCAGATGTCTGAGTGGAAATGGGAGGTAGGCCAAAGCCGATTCTCTGTCTGAAACAAACCTCGTCCGAGCTCGCCTCCTGCAACCTGGTGGCGGTGCCTGAGAGGGACTCTTTCATCTACCGTCAAAAGTCAAAAAGCTTCGTCATGGGAGAAGACAGCAGCTTCAGAGGCCCGTCCCCTCACCTGGCCCCTCGGCTCATACCCACTCGTGAAGCCGCTATGAGCGAATATTACTCAGTACTATTTTCTCGAAGACAGCATCTCTGCCACTACAGCAGCACTCAAAAGCCTCCCGATCGAACGCTAACCAAGGAGCAGTGCTAAACACAAGTGAGCATGCGCACACACCGCTCGCGCCCAAGGGTTCTAAGAGGTGTCCTGCGGGGCCCCGGGTGGACCAATGGTTGCTGATTGCCGTCAGTGGTCCCTAGGGGGAATGAAAGTTGTTTCTCACGGGCTATTTCTTGCCATGGCTACAGATAAGTTCTTTCCTAAGCTTGGGCCTGGCTCCGCCCCCTACTTCTCCATCCACTCTGTCATCCACTTACCCTACTCCACACGGAAAGATCTGCTATCCACTTTTAACATGACCCCTTTTGCAGCTTGATGGATCTTTCCCAGATGTCTGTGTCGGATCTGGTAGCTCAGCCGAAATCCGATTCCATTTCTCAACCAAACCGCTCCCGCGCTCGCCTCCTGCCGCCTGGTGGAGGTTCCCGACCCCTACTCCACAGGGAAAGATCAGCTGTCCTCTTTCCACATCACCCTGTTCGGCAGCGTGATGGATCTTTCCCAGATGTCTGAGTCGGATCTGCCAGCTCAGCCGATAGCCGATTCTCTTTCACGAACAAACCGCGTCCACGCTCGCCTCCTGCAGCCCGGTGGAGGTGCCAGAGAGTGACGTTTTCTTCTACGGTCCAAAGTCAAAAACCGTCTTCATGGCAGGAGACAGCAGCTTAACTGGCCAGCCCGCTCACCTGCCCCCTCGACTCTGAGCCACTTGTAAACCTAATACCAGCGATTACTCGGTACTATTCTGTAGAAGCCAACCTCTCTGCCACGACCGCACCACTCAAAAGCCTCCCGATCGAACGGTAACCAAGGAGCAGTGCTAAACACAAGTGAGCCCGCGCACACACCGCTCGCGCCCAAGGGTTCTAAGAGGTCTCCTGCGGGGCCCCGGGTTGACCAATGGTTGCGGAGTGACGTCAGCAGTCACTAGGTAGATTGAAAGTTGGTTCTTTTTTTTTTTTTTTTTTTTTTTTTGACTTTCTAAAGGGTGAATTTTATGGTATGTGAATTATCTCAATCAAGCTGATTTTTTTAGAAAAGTGTTCTACATGTAAGTATATATGAGTACATATATGAATATGTGTACATACATACAATAAATTGTAAGTTAATTTAGAAATAGACAGCTTCATATCCATCTAAATCAATGTTTAAATTCTTCTTAAGGATTTTAAGATGCTAACATATTTGAGAGAACACTACAATATCACATAACCTAGTTTGATAATTACAGATACATACTAAAGATTTAAACTTAAATCTCCATTGAACTTTGAAATCCTAGAATCTGCAGCAACCTGCTCACTACTGAGTTGGCTTAGCTCTAGTTCCAATTTCATATTTGCACGGAACCAAGAAACTCTACAAAGGTGAACAGCACATCACTGGGTATGGAAGAGCAGGGCCGCGTCTTTTACACCCTCGTGACCTTTGCAGCACGCGGCACTGTCCCTCGCACACATGGCAGGCCACATGACAAATGAGGGAGATACTTTTTAAATACCATACTTGTAAAACAGGACCAGAACAGTTAAACTTTTGTTCTCTGTGCTATCCCGTTAGATCAGGTCAACAAACTTCTTATGTAAAGGACCAGATAGCAAATATTTTAGGCTTTTGGACAAGATTGTTTCTGACAGAACTACTCAACTCCCTCCGAGTAACATGAAAGCAGCTGTAGTCAATATATAAACAAATGGACAACATTTAAACAAATGATCCCCTGCTTTAGACCAGTGCTGTCCAACGGATCTTTCCACAGTAATAGAAATATTTTATTATCTGACTATTAAGCCCTTAAACTATGGCTACTGTGACTAAGAAACTGAATTTTTAAATTATTTTAAATGTAAACAGATACATGTGACTAGTGGCTACTGTCCTGACCAGCACTGCATTAGACAACTAACTAGCCAATTTTATTACCTCTGTTCAAAAAACCGAAAAACAGTACCTCTATTCAAAAAACTTAAAGCTAAAGATGAATTCTGTGACTACATTTCAAGGATGAACTGAGAAGAGAAAACACGATGTCAAATTTCTAATAATTCATAGATCCTACCACTAAGTATCAAAATTCGAAAGCAAATTATCTCAGTTCAAGCAGGAGGATACGTGTAGAGTTCCATGTATCTGGACTTCGCCATACTCTGTCTGGTGTACACTTGCTGGATTCCAGCTCTGAGGTCGTCCCAGATCTGGTCAAGGCCAATCTGCTTCAGTCCATGGGGATTCTGACTCCTGTTTGATGACATTGTGAGTAATGTTCTGAAGTCGTCCAGTGCAGCAATCCTTATTCAAAAGACAGCTCATTCTCCATTAGATGAAAATATACAGTATCATCCCAAATTTATTCACAGCAGCTCAGAAAAGGATGTCCTTTAACTGCAGAAAATGAAATCTCATTGCAGGCAAACCCGCATTTCCTCGGAGACTACAAGGCTCGCGCGACGTCTCCGCCTCGTCGCTGGGCCCAGGCCCTGGCGGAAACCCCCGTCCCGCCAAGGTCGGGCAGCGTCCCTCAGCGCAGGGACCGCCCCGCCTGGAGCTGAGTGCCGAAAGTTGGTTCTAATGGGCTATTTCTTGACGTGGCTACAGATCAGTTCTTTTCTAAGATTGGGCCTAGCTCCGCCCCCTACCTCTCGTTCCGCTCTGTCATCCCCGTCCCCTACTCCACACGAAAGGATCTGGTGTACTCTTTCAACATGGCCCCTTTAGGCAGCGTGATTGATCTTTCCCAGATGTCTGAGTGGAAATGGGAGGTAGGCCAAAGCCGATTCTCTGTCTGAAACAAACCTCGTCCGAGCTCGCCTCCTGCAACCTGGTGGCGGTGCCTGAGAGTGACTCTTTCATCTACCGTCAAAAGTCAAAAAGCTTCTTCATGGGAGAAGACAGCAGCTTCAGAGGCCCGTCCCCTCACCTGGCCCCTCGGCTCATACCCACTCGTGAAGCCGCTATGAGCGAATATTACTCAGTACTATTTTCTCGAAGACAACATCTCTGCCACAACAGCAGCACTCAAAAGCCTCCCGATCGAACGCTAACCAAGGAGCAGTGCTAAACACAAGTGAGCATGCGCACACACCGCTCGCGCCCAAGGGTTCTAAGAGGTGTCCTGCGGGGCCCCGGGTGGACCAATGGTTGCTGATTGCCGTCAGTGGTCCCTAGGGGGAATGAAAGTTGTTTCTCACGGGCTATTTCTTGCCATGGCTACAGATAAGTTCTTTCCTAAGCTTGGGCCTGGCTCCGCCCCCTACTTCTCCATCCACTCTGTCATCCACTTACCCTACTCCACACGGAAAGATCTGCTATCCACTTTTAACATGACCCCTTTTGCAGCTTGATGGATCTTTCCCAGATGTCTGTGTCGGATCTGGTAGCTCAGCCGAAATCCGATTCCATTTCTCAACCAAACCGCTCCCGCGCTCGCCTCCTGCCGCCTGGTGGAGGTTCCCGACCCCTACTCCACACGGAAAGATCAGCTGTCCTCTTTCCACATCACCCTCTTTGGCAGCGTGATGGATCTTTCCCAGATGTCTGAGTCGGATCTGCCAGCTCAGCCGATAGCCGATTCTCTTTCACGAACAAACCGCGTCCACGCTCGCCTCCTGCAGCCCGGTGGAGGTGCCAGAGAGTGACGTTTTCTTCTACGGTCCAAAGTCAAAAACCGTCTTCATGGCAGGAGACAGCAGCTTAACTGGCCAGCCCGCTCACCTGCCCCCTCGACTCTGAGCCACTTGTAAACCTAATACCAGCGATTACTCGGTACTATTCTGTAGAAGCCAACCTCTCTGCCACGACCGCACCACTCAAAAGCCTCCCGATCGAACGGTAACCAAGGAGCAGTGCTAAACACAAGTGAGAACGCGCACACACCGCTCGTGCCCGAGGGTTCTAAGAGGTCTCCTGCGGGGCCCCGGGTTGACCAATGGATGCTGAGTGACGTCAGCAGTCACTAAGGATATTGAAAGATGGTTCTAATGGGCTATTACTTGACGTGGCCACAGATCAGTTCTTTCCTAAGCTTGGGCCTGGCTCCGCCCCCTACTTCTCCATCCACTCTGTCATGCACTTACCCTACTCCACACGGAAAGATCTGCTATCCACTTTTAACATGACCCCTTTTGCAGCTTGATGGATCTTTCCCAGATGTCTGTGTCGGATCTGGTAGCTCAGCCGAAATCCGATTCCATTTCTCAACCAAACCGCTCCCGCGCTCGCCTCCTGCCGCCTGGTGGAGGTTCCCGACCCCTACTCCACAGGGAAAGATCAGCTGTCCTCTTTCCACATCACCCTGTTCGGCAGCGTGATGGATCTTTCCCAGATGTCTGAGTCGGATCTGCCAGCTCAGCCGATAGCCGATTCTCTTTCACGAACAAACCGCGTCCACGCTCGCCTCCTGCAGCCCGGTGGAGGTGCCAGAGAGTGACGTTTTCTTCTACGGTCCAAAGTCAAAAACCGTCTTCATGGCAGGAGACAGCAGCTTAACTGGCCAGCCCGCTCACCTGCCCCCTCGACTCTGAGCCACTTGTAAACCTAATACCAGCGATTACTCGGTACTATTCTGTACAAGCCAACCTCTCTGCCACGACCGCACCACTCAAAAGCCTCCCGATCGAACGGTAACCAAGGAGCAGTGCTAAACACAAGTGAGCCCGCGCACACACCGCTCGCGCCCAAGGGTTCTAAGAGGTCTCCTGCGGGGCCCCGGGTTGACCAATGGTTGCGGAGTGACGTCAGCAGTCACTAGGTAGATTGAAAGTTGGTTCTTTTTTTTTTTTTTTTTTTTGACTTTCTAAAGGGTGAATTTTATGGTATGTGAATTATCTCAATCAAGCTGATTTTTTAAGAAAAGTGTTCTACATGTAAGTATATATGAGTACATATATGAATATGTGTACATACATACAATAAATTGTAAGTTAATTTAGAAATAGACAGCTTCATATCCATCTAAATCAATGTTTAAATTCTTCTTAAGGATTTTAAGATGCTAACATATTTGAGAGAACACTACAATATCACATAACCTAGTTTGATAATTACAGGTACATACTAAAGATTTAAACTTAAATCTCCATTGAACTTTGAAATCCTAGAATCTGCAGCAACCTTCTCACTACTGAGTTGGCTTAGCTCTAGTTCCAATTTCATATTTGCACGGAACCAAGAAACTCTACAAAGGTAAACAGCACATCACTGGGTATGGAAGAGCAGGGCCGCGTCTTTTACACCCTCGTGACCTTTGCAGCACGCGGCACTGTCCCTCGCACACATGGCAGGCCACATGACAAATGAGGGAGATACTTTTTAAATACCATACTTGTAAAACAGGACCAGAACAGTTAAACTTTTGTTCTCTGTGCTATCCCGTTAGATCAGGTCAACAAACTTCTTATGTAAAGGACCAGATAGCAAATATTTTAGGCTTTTGGACAAGATTGTTTCTGACAGAACTACTCAACTCCCTCCGAGTAACATGAAAGCAGCTGTAGACAATATATAAACAAATGGACAACATTTAAACAAATGATCCCCTGCTTTAGACCAGTGCTGTCCAACGGATCTTTCCACAGTAATAGAAATATTTTATTATCTGACTATTAAGCCCTTAAACTATGGCTACTGTGACTAAGAAACTGAATTTTTAAATTATTTGAAATGTAAACAGATACATGTGACTAGTGGCTACTGTCCTGACCAGCACTGCATTAGACAACTAACTAGCCAATTTTATTACCTCTGTTCAAAAAACCGAAAAACAGTACCTCTATTCAAAAAACTTAAAGCTAAAGATGAATTCTGTGACTACATTTCAAGGATGAACTGAGAAGAGAAAACACGATGTCAAATTTCTAATAATTCATAGATCCTACCACTAAGTATCAAAATTCGAAAGCAAATTATCTCAGTTCAAGCAGGAGGATACGTGTAGAGTTCCATGTATCTGGACTTCGCCATACTCTGTCTGGTGTACACTTGCTGGATTCCAGCTCTGAGGTCGTCCCAGATCTGGTCAAGGCCAATCTGCTTCAGTCCATGGGGATTCTGACTCCTGTTTGATGACATTGTGAGTAATGTTCTGAAGTCGTCCAGTGCAGCAATCCTTATTCAAAAGACAGCTCATTCTCCATTAGATGAAAATATACAGTATCATCCCAAATTTATTCACAGCAGCTCAGAAAAGGATGTCCTTTAACTGCAGAAAATGAAATCTCATTGCAGGCAAACCCGCATTTCCTCGGAGACTACAGGGCTCGCGCGACGTCTCCGCCTCGTCGCTGGGCCCAGGCCCTGGCGGAAACCCCCGTCCCGCCAAGGTCGGGCAGCGTCCCTCAGCGCAGGGACCGCCCCGCCTGGAGCTGAGTGCCGAAAGTTGGTTCTAATGGGCTATTTCTTGACGTGGCTACAGATCAGTTCTTTTCTAAGATTGGGCCTAGCTCCGCCCCCTACCTCTCGTTCCGCTCTGTCATCCCCGTCCCCTACTCCACACGAAAGGATCTGGTGTACTCTTTCAACATGGCCCCTTTAGGCAGCGTGATTGATCTTTCCCAGATGTCTGAGTGGAAATGGGAGGTAGGCCAAAGCCGATTCTCTGTCTGAAACAAACCTCGTCCGAGCTCGCCTCCTGCAACCTGGTGGCGGTGCCTGAGAGTGACTCTTTCATCTACCGTCAAAAGTCAAAAAGCTTCTTCATGGGAGAAGACAGCAGCTTCAGAGGCCCGTCCCCTCACCTGGCCCCTCGGCTCATACCCACTCGTGAAGCCGCTATGAGCGAATATTACTCAGTACTATTTTCTCGAAGACAACATCTCTGCCACAACAGCAGCACTCAAAAGCCTCCCGATCGAACGCTAACCAAGGAGCAGTGCTAAACACAAGTGAGCATGCGCACACACCGCTCGCGCCCAAGGGTTCTAAGAGGTGTCCTGCGGGGCCCCGGGTGGACCAATGGTTGCTGATTGCCGTCAGTGGTCCCTAGGGGGAATGAAAGTTGTTTCTCACGGGCTATTTCTTGCCATGGCTACAGATAAGTTCTTTCCTAAGCTTGGGCCTGGCTCCGCCCCCTACTTCTCCATCCACTCTGTCATCCACTTACCCTACTCCACACGGAAAGATCTGCTATCCACTTTTAACATGACCCCTTTTGCAGCTTGATGGATCTTTCCCAGATGTCTGTGTCGGATCTGGTAGCTCAGCCGAAATCCGATTCCATTTCTCAACCAAACCGCTCCCGCGCTCGCCTCCTGCCGCCTGGTGGAGGTTCCCGACCCCTACTCCACACGGAAAGATCAGCTGTCCTCTTTCCACATCACCCTGTTTGGCAGCGTGATGGATCTTTCCCAGATGTCTGAGTCGGATCTGCCAGCTCAGCCGATAGCCGATTCTCTTTCACGAACAAACCGCGTCCACGCTCGCCTCCTGCAGCCCGGTGGAGGTGCCAGAGAGTGACGTTTTCTTCTACGGTCCAAAGTCAAAAACCGTCTTCATGGCAGGAGACAGCAGCTTAACTGGCCAGCCCGCTCACCTGCCCCCTCGACTCTGAGCCACTTGTAAACCTAATACCAGCGATTACTCGGTACTATTCTGTAGAAGCCAACCTCTCTGCCACGACCGCACCACTCAAAAGCCTCCCGATCGAACGGTAACCAAGGAGCAGTGCTAAACACAAGTGAGAACGCGCACACACCGCTCGTGCCCGAGGGTTCTAAGAGGTCTCCTGCGGGGCCCCGGGTTGACCAATGGATGCTGAGTGACGTCAGCAGTCACTAAGGATATTGAAAGATGGTTCTAATGGGCTATTACTTGACGTGGCCACAGATCAGTTCTTTCCTAAGCTTGGGCCTGGCTCCGCCCCCTACTTCTCCATCCACTCTGTCATGCACTTACCCTACTCCACACCGAAAGATCTGCTATCCACTTTTAACATGACCCCTTTTGCAGCTTGATGGATCTTTCCCAGATGTCTGTGTCGGATCTGGTAGCTCAGCCGAAATCCGATTCCATTTCTCAACCAAACCGCTCCCGCGCTCGCCTCCTGCCGCCTGGTGGAGGTTCCCGACCCCTACTCCACAGGGAAAGATCAGCTGTCCTCTTTCCACATCACCCTGTTCGGCAGCGTGATGGATCTTTCCCAGATGTCTGAGTCGGATCTGCCAGCTCAGCCGATAGCCGATTCTCTTTCACGAACAAACCGCGTCCACGCTCGCCTCCTGCAGCCCGGTGGAGGTGCCAGAGAGTGACGTTTTCTTCTACGGTCCAAAGTCAAAAACCGTCTTCATGGCAGGAGACAGCAGCTTAACTGGCCAGCCCGCTCACCTGCCCCCTCGACTCTGAGCCACTTGTAAACCTAATACCAGCGATTACTCGGTACTATTCTGTACAAGCCAACCTCTCTGCCACGACCGCACCACTCAAAAGCCTCCCGATCGAACGGTAACCAAGGAGCAGTGCTAAACACAAGTGAGCCCGCGCACACACCGCTCGCGCCCAAGGGTTCTAAGAGGTCTCCTGCGGGGCCCCGGGTTGACCAATGGTTGCGGAGTGACGTCAGCAGTCACTAGGTAGATTGAAAGTTGGTTCTTTTTTTTTTTTTTTTTTTGACTTTCTAAAGGGTGAATTTTATGGTATGTGAATTATCTCAATCAAGCTGATTTTTTAAGAAAAGTGTTCTACATGTAAGTATATATGAGTACATATATGAATATGTGTACATACATACAATAAATTGTAAGTTAATTTAGAAATAGACAGCTTCATATCCATCTAAATCAATGTTTAAATTCTTCTTAAGGATTTTAAGATGCTAACATATTTGAGAGAACACTACAATATCACATAACCTAGTTTGATAATTACAGGTACATACTAAAGATTTAAACTTAAATCTCCATTGAACTTTGAAATCCTAGAATCTGCAGCAACCTTCTCACTACTGAGTTGGCTTAGCTCTAGTTCCAATTTCATATTTGCACGGAACCAAGAAACTCTACAAAGGTAAACAGCACATCACTGGGTATGGAAGAGCAGGGCCGCGTCTTTTACACCCTCGTGACCTTTGCAGCACGCGGCACTGTCCCTCGCACACATGGCAGGCCACATGACAAATGAGGGAGATACTTTTTAAATACCATACTTGTAAAACAGGACCAGAACAGTTAAACTTTTGTTCTCTGTGCTATCCCGTTAGATCAGGTCAACAAACTTCTTATGTAAAGGACCAGATAGCAAATATTTTAGGCTTTTGGACAAGATTGTTTCTGACAGAACTACTCAACTCCCTCCGAGTAACATGAAAGCAGCTGTAGACAATATATAAACAAATGGACAACATTTAAACAAATGATCCCCTGCTTTAGACCAGTGCTGTCCAACGGATCTTTCCACAGTAATAGAAATATTTTATTATCTGACTATTAAGCCCTTAAACTATGGCTACTGTGACTAAGAAACTGAATTTTTAAATTATTTGAAATGTAAACAGATACATGTGACTAGTGGCTACTGTCCTGACCAGCACTGCATTAGACAACTAACTAGCCAATTTTATTACCTCTGTTCAAAAAACCGAAAAACAGTACCTCTATTCAAAAAACTTAAAGCTAAAGATGAATTCTGTGACTACATTTCAAGGATGAACTGAGAAGAGAAAACACGATGTCAAATTTCTAATAATTCATAGATCCTACCACTAAGTATCAAAATTCAAAAGCAAATTATCTCAGTTCAAGCAGGAGGATACGTGTAGAGTTCCATGTATCTGGACTTCGCCATACTCTGTCTGGTGTACACTTGCTGGATTCCAGCTCTGAGGTCGTCCCAGATCTGGTCAAGGCCAATCTGCTTCAGTCCATGGGGATTCTGACTCCTGTTTGATGACATTGTGAGTAATGTTCTGAAGTCGTCCAGTGCAGCAATCCTTATTCAATATACAGCTAATTCTCCATTAGATGAAAATATACAGTATCATCCCAAATTTATTCACAGCAGCTCAGAAAAGGATGTCCTTTAACTGCAGAAAATGAAATCTCATTGCAGGCAAACCCGCATTTCCCCGGAGACTACAAGGCTCGCGCGACGTCTCCGCCTGGTCGCTGGGCCCAGGCCCTGGCGAACCCCCCGTCCCGCCAAGGTCGGGCAGCGTCCCTCAGCGCAGGGACCGCCCCGCCTGGAGCTGAGTGCCGAAAGTTGGTTCTAATGGGCTATTTCTTGACGTGGCTACAGATCAGTTCTTTTCTAAGATTGGGCCTAGCTCCGCCCCCTACCTCTCGTTCCGCTCTGTCATCCCCGTCCCCTACTCCACACGAAAGGATCTGGTGTACTCTTTCAACATGGCCCCTTTAGGCAGCGTGATTGATCTTTCCCAGATGTCTGAGTGGAAATGGGAGGTAGGCCAAAGCCGATTCTCTGTCTGAAACAAACCTCGTCCGAGCTCGCCTCCTGCAACCTGGTGGCGGTGCCTGAGAGTGACTCTTTCATCTACCGTCAAAAGTCAAAAAGCTTCTTCATGGGAGAAGACAGCAGCTTCAGAGGCCCGTCCCCTCACCTGGCCCCTCGGCTCATACCCACTCGTGAAGCCGCTATGAGCGAATATTACTCAGTACTATTTTCTCGAAGACAACATCTCTGCCACAACAGCAGCACTCAAAAGCCTCCCGATCGAACGCTAACCAAGGAGCAGTGCTAAACACAAGTGAGCATGCGCACACACCGCTCGCGCCCAAGGGTTCTAAGAGGTGTCCTGCGGGGCCCCGGGTGGACCAATGGTTGCTGATTGCCGTCAGTGGTCCCTAGGGGGAATGAAAGTTGTTTCTCACGGGCTATTTCTTGCCATGGCTACAGATAAGTTCTTTCCTAAGCTTGGGCCTGGCTCCGCCCCCTACTTCTCCATCCACTCTGTCATCCACTTACCCTACTCCACACGGAAAGATCTGCTATCCACTTTTAACATGACCCCTTTTGCAGCTTGATGGATCTTTCCCAGATGTCTGTGTCGGATCTGGTAGCTCAGCCGAAATCCGATTCCATTTCTCAACCAAACCGCTCCCGCGCTCGCCTCCTGCCGCCTGGTGGAGGTTCCCGACCCCTACTCCACACGGAAAGATCAGCTGTCCTCTTTCCACATCACCCTGTTTGGCAGCGTGATGGATCTTTCCCAGATGTCTGAGTCGGATCTGCCAGCTCAGCCGATAGCCGATTCTCTTTCACGAACAAACCGCGTCCACGCTCGCCTCCTGCAGCCCGGTGGAGGTGCCAGAGAGTGACGTTTTCTTCTACGGTCCAAAGTCAAAAACCGTCTTCATGGCAGGAGACAGCAGCTTAACTGGCCAGCCCGCTCACCTGCCCCCTCGACTCTGAGCCACTTGTAAACCTAATACCAGCGATTACTCGGTACTATTCTGTAGAAGCCAACCTCTCTGCCACGAGCGCACCACTCAAAAGCCTCCCGATCGAACGGTAACCAAGGAGCAGTGCTAAACACAAGTGAGAACGCGCACACACCGCTCGTGCCCGAGGGTTCTAAGAGGTCTCCTGCGGGGCCCCGGGTTGACCAATGGATGCTGAGTGACGTCAGCAGTCACTAAGGATATTGAAAGATGGTTCTAATGGGCTATTACTTGACGTGGCCACAGATCAGTTCTTTCCTAAGCTTGGGCCTGGCTCCGCCCCCTACTTCTCCATCCACTCTGTCATGCACTTACCCTACTCCACACCGAAAGATCTGCTATCCACTTTTAACATGACCACTTTTGCAGCTTGATGGATCTTTCCCAGATGTCTGTGTCGGATCTGGTAGCTCAGCCGAAATCCGATTCCATTTCTCAACCAAACCGCTCCCGCGCTCGCCTCCTGCCGCCTGGTGGAGGTTCCCGACCCCTACTCCACAGGGAAAGATCAGCTGTCCTCTTTCCACATCACCCTGTTCGGCAGCGTGATGGATCTTTCCCAGATGTCTGAGTCGGATCTGCCAGCTCAGCCGATAGCCGATTCTCTTTCACGAACAAACCGCGTCCACGCTCGCCTCCTGCAGCCCGGTGGAGGTGCCAGAGAGTGACGTTTTCTTCTACGGTCCAAAGTCAAAAACCGTCTTCATGGCAGGAGACAGCAGCTTAACTGGCCAGCCCGCTCACCTGCCCCCTCGACTCTGAGCCACTTGTAAACCTAACACCAGCGATTACTCGGTACTATTCTGTACAAGCCAACCTCTCTGCCACGACCGCACCACTCAAAAGCCTCCCGATCGAACGGTAACCAAGGAGCAGTGCTAAACACAAGTGAGAACGCGCACACACCGCTCGTGCCCGAGGGTTCTAAGAGGTCTCCTGCGGGGCCCCGGGTTGACCAATGGATGCTGAGTGACGTCAGCAGTCACTAAGGATATTGAAAGATGGTTCTAATGGGCTATTACTTGACGTGGCCACAGATCAGTTCTTTCCTAAGCTTGGGCCTGGCTCCGCCCCCTACTTCTCCATCCACTCTGTCATGCACTTACCCTACTCCACACCGAAAGATCTGCTATCCACTTTTAACATGACCCCTTTTGCAGCTTGATGGATCTTTCCCAGATGTCTGTGTCGGATCTGGTAGCTCAGCCGAAATCCGATTCCATTTCTCAACCAAACCGCTCCCGCGCTCGCCTCCTGCCGCCTGGTGGAGGTTCCCGACCCCTACTCCACAGGGAAAGATCAGCTGTCCTCTTTCCACATCACCCTGTTCGGCAGCGTGATGGATCTTTCCCAGATGTCTGAGTCGGATCTGCCAGCTCAGCCGATAGCCGATTCTCTTTCACGAACAAACCGCGTCCACGCTCGCCTCCTGCAGCCCGGTGGAGGTGCCAGAGAGTGACGTTTTCTTCTACGGTCCAAAGTCAAAAACCGTCTTCATGGCAGGAGACAGCAGCTTAACTGGCCAGCCCGCTCACCTGCCCCCTCGACTCTGAGCCACTTGTAAACCTAATACCAGCGATTACTCGGTACTATTCTGTACAAGCCAACCTCTCTGCCACGACCGCACCACTCAAAAGCCTCCCGATCGAACGGTAACCAAGGAGCAGTGCTAAACACAAGTGAGCCCGCGCACACACCGCTCGCGCCCAAGGGTTCTAAGAGGTCTCCTGCGGGGCCCCGGGTTGACCAATGGTTGCGGAGTGACGTCAGCAGTCACTAGGTAGATTGAAAGTTGGTTCTTTTTTTTTTTTTTTTTTTGACTTTCTAAAGGGTGAATTTTATGGTATGTGAATTATCTCAATCAAGCTGATTTTTTAAGAAAAGTGTTCTACATGTAAGTATATATGAGTACATATATGAATATGTGTACATACATACAATAAATTGTAAGTTAATTTAGAAATAGACAGCTTCATATCCATCTAAATCAATGTTTAAATTCTTCTTAAGGATTTTAAGATGCTAACATATTTGAGAGAACACTACAATATCACATAACCTAGTTTGATAATTACAGGTACATACTAAAGATTTAAACTTAAATCTCCATTGAACTTTGAAATCCTAGAATCTGCAGCAACCTTCTCACTACTGAGTTGGCTTAGCTCTAGTTCCAATTTCATATTTGCACGGAACCAAGAAACTCTACAAAGGTAAACAGCACATCACTGGGTATGGAAGAGCAGGGCCGCGTCTTTTACACCCTCGTGACCTTTGCAGCACGCGGCACTGTCCCTCGCACACATGGCAGGCCACATGACAAATGAGGGAGATACTTTTTAAATACCATACTTGTAAAACAGGACCAGAACAGTTAAACTTTTGTTCTCTGTGCTATCCCGTTAGATCAGGTCAACAAACTTCTTATGTAAAGGACCAGATAGCAAATATTTTAGGCTTTTGGACAAGATTGTTTCTGACAGAACTACTCAACTCCCTCCGAGTAACATGAAAGCAGCTGTAGACAATATATAAACAAATGGACAACATTTAAACAAATGATCCCCTGCTTTAGACCAGTGCTGTCCAACGGATCTTTCCACAGTAATAGAAATATTTTATTATCTGACTATTAAGCCCTTAAACTATGGCTACTGTGACTAAGAAACTGAATTTTTAAATTATTTGAAATGTAAACAGATACATGTGACTAGTGGCTACTGTCCTGACCAGCACTGCATTAGACAACTAACTAGCCAATTTTATTACCTCTGTTCAAAAAACCGAAAAACAGTACCTCTATTCAAAAAACTTAAAGCTAAAGATGAATTCTGTGACTACATTTCAAGGATGAACTGAGAAGAGAAAACACGATGTCAAATTTCTAATAATTCATAGATCCTACCACTAAGTATCAAAATTCGAAAGCAAATTATCTCAGTTCAAGCAGGAGGATACGTGTAGAGTTCCATGTATCTGGACTTCGCCATACTCTGTCTGGTGTACACTTGCTGGATTCCAGCTCTGAGGTCGTCCCAGATCTGGTCAAGGCCAATCTGCTTCAGTCCATGGGGATTCTGACTCCTGTTTGATGACATTGTGAGTAATGTTCTGAAGTCGTCCAGTGCAGCAATCCTTATTCAAAAGACAGCTCATTCTCCATTAGATGAAAATATACAGTATCATCCCAAATTTATTCACAGCAGCTCAGAAAAGGATGTCCTTTAACTGCAGAAAATGAAATCTCATTGCAGGCAAACCCGCATTTCCTCGGAGACTACAGGGCTCGCGCGACGTCTCCGCCTCGTCGCTGGGCCCAGGCCCTGGCGGAAACCCCCGTCCCGCCAAGGTCGGGCGGCGTCCCTCAGCGCAGGGACCGCCCCGCCTGGAGCTGAGTGCCGAAAGTTGGTTCTAATGGGCTATTTCTTGACGTGGCTACAGATCAGTTCTTTTCTAAGATTGGGCCTAGCTCCGCCCCCTACCTCTCGTTCCGCTCTGTCATCCCCGTCCCCTACTCCACACGAAAGGATCTGGTGTACTCTTTCAACATGGCCCCTTTAGGCAGCGTGATTGATCTTTCCCAGATGTCTGAGTGGAAATGGGAGGTAGGCCAAAGCCGATTCTCTGTCTGAAACAAACCTCGTCCGAGCTCGCCTCCTGCAACCTGGTGGCGGTGCCTGAGAGTGACTCTTTCATCTACCGTCAAAAGTCAAAAAGCTTCTTCATGGGAGAAGACAGCAGCTTCAGAGGCCCGTCCCCTCACCTGGCCCCTCGGCTCATACCCACTCGTGAAGCCGCTATGAGCGAATATTACTCAGTACTATTTTCTCGAAGACAACATCTCTGCCACAACAGCAGCACTCAAAAGCCTCCCGATCGAACGCTAACCAAGGAGCAGTGCTAAACACAAGTGAGCATGCGCACACACCGCTCGCGCCCAAGGGTTCTAAGAGGTGTCCTGCGGGGCCCCGGGTGGACCAATGGTTGCTGATTGCCGTCAGTGGTCCCTAGGGGGAATGAAAGTTGTTTCTCACGGGCTATTTCTTGCCATGGCTACAGATAAGTTCTTTCCTAAGCTTGGGCCTGGCTCCGCCCCCTACTTCTCCATCCACTCTGTCATCCACTTACCCTACTCCACACGGAAAGATCTGCTATCCACTTTTAACATGACCCCTTTTGCAGCTTGGTGGATCTTTCCCAGATGTCTGTGTCGGATCTGGTAGCTCAGCCGAAATCCGATTCCATTTCTCAACCAAACCGCTCCCGCGCTCGCCTCCTGCCGCCTGGTGGAGGTTCCCGACCCCTACTCCACACGGAAAGATCAGCTGTCCTCTTTCCACATCACCCTGTTTGGCAGCGTGATGGATCTTTCCCAGATGTCTGAGTCGGATCTGCCAGCTCAGCCGATAGCCGATTCTCTTTCACGAACAAACCGCGTCCACGCTCGCCTCCTGCAGCCCGGTGGAGGTGCCAGAGAGTGACGTTTTCTTCTACGGTCCAAAGTCAAAAACCGTCTTCATGGCAGGAGACAGCAGCTTAACTGGCCAGCCCGCTCACCTGCCCCCTCGACTCTGAGCCACTTGTAAACCTAATACCAGCGATTACTCGGTACTATTCTGTAGAAGCCAACCTCTCTGCCACGACCGCACCACTCAAAAGCCTCCCGATCGAACGGTAACCAAGGAGCAGTGCTAAACACAAGTGAGAACGCGCACACACCGCTCGTGCCCGAGGGTTCTAAGAGGTCTCCTGCGGGGCCCCGGGTTGACCAATGGATGCTGAGTGACGTCAGCAGTCACTAAGGATATTGAAAGATGGTTCTAATGGGCTATTACTTGACGTGGCCACAGATCAGTTCTTTCCTAAGCTTGGGCCTGGCTCCGCCCCCTACTTCTCCATCCACTCTGTCATGCACTTACCCTACTCCACACCGAAAGATCTGCTATCCACTTTTAACATGACCCCTTTTGCAGCTTGATGGATCTTTCCCAGATGTCTGTGTCGGATCTGGTAGCTCAGCCGAAATCCGATTCCATTTCTCAACCAAACCGCTCCCGCGCTCGCCTCCTGCCGCCTGGTGGAGGTTCCCGACCCCTACTCCACAGGGAAAGATCAGCTGTCCTCTTTCCACATCACCCTGTTCGGCAGCGTGATGGATCTTTCCCAGATGTCTGAGTCGGATCTGCCAGCTCAGCCGATAGCCGATTCTCTTTCACGAACAAACCGCGTCCACGCTCGCCTCCTGCAGCCCGGTGGAGGTGCCAGAGAGTGACGTTTTCTTCTACGGTCCAAAGTCAAAAACCGTCTTCATGGCAGGAGACAGCAGCTTAACTGGCCAGCCCGCTCACCTGCCCCCTCGACTCTGAGCCACTTGTAAACCTAATACCAGCGATTACTCGGTACTATTCTGTACAAGCCAACCTCTCTGCCACGACCGCACCACTCAAAAGCCTCCCGATCGAACGGTAACCAAGGAGCAGTGCTAAACACAAGTGAGCCCGCGCACACACCGCTCGCGCCCAAGGGTTCTAAGAGGTCTCCTGCGGGGCCCCGGGTTGACCAATGGTTGCGGAGTGACGTCAGCAGTCACTAGGTAGATTGAAAGTTGGTTCTTTTTTTTTTTTTTTTTTTTGACTTTCTAAAGGGTGAATTTTATGGTATGTGAATTATCTCAATCAAGCTGATTTTTTAAGAAAAGTGTTCTACATGTAAGTATATATGAGTACATATATGAATATGTGTACATACATACAATAAATTGTAAGTTAATTTAGAAATAGACAGCTTCATATCCATCTAAATCAATGTTTAAATTCTTCTTAAGGATTTTAAGATGCTAACATATTTGAGAGAACACTACAATATCACATAACCTAGTTTGATAATTACAGGTACATACTAAAGATTTAAACTTAAATCTCCATTGAACTTTGAAATCCTAGAATCTGCAGCAACCTGCTCACTACTGAGTTGGCTTAGCTCTAGTTCCAATTTCATATTTGCACGGAACCAAGAAACTCTACAAAGGTAAACAGCACATCACTGGGTATGGAAGAGCAGGGCCGCGTCTTTTACACCCTCGTGACCTTTGCAGCACGCGGCACTGTCCCTCGCACACATGGCAGGCCACATGACAAATGAGGGAGATACTTTTTAAATACCATACTTGTAAAACAGGACCAGAACAGTTAAACTTTTGTTCTCTGTGCTATCCCGTTAGATCAGGTCAACAAACTTCTTATGTAAAGGACCAGATAGCAAATATTTTAGGCTTTTGGACAAGATTGTTTCTGACAGAACTACTCAACTCCCTCCGAGTAACATGAAAGCAGCTGTAGACAATATATAAACAAATGGACAACATTTAAACAAATGATCCCCTGCTTTAGACCAGTGCTGTCCAACGGATCTTTCCACAGTAATAGAAATATTTTATTATCTGACTATTAAGCCCTTAAACTATGGCTACTGTGACTAAGAAACTGAATTTTTAAATTATTTGAAATGTAAACAGATACATGTGACTAGTGGCTACTGTCCTGACCAGCACTGCATTAGACAACTAACTAGCCAATTTTATTACCTCTGTTCAAAAAACCGAAAAACAGTACCTCTATTCAAAAAACTTAAAGCTAAAGATGAATTCTGTGACTACATTTCAAGGATGAACTGAGAAGAGAAAACACGATGTCAAATTTCTAATAATTCATAGATCCTACCACTAAGTATCAAAATTCAAAAGCAAATTATCTCAGTTCAAGCAGGAGGATACGTGTAGAGTTCCATGTATCTGGACTTCGCCATACTCTGTCTGGTGTACACTTGCTGGATTCCAGCTCTGAGGTCGTCCCAGATCTGGTCAAGGCCAATCTGCTTCAGTCCATGGGGATTCTGACTCCTGTTTGATGACATTGTGAGTAATGTTCTGAAGTCGTCCAGTGCAGCAATCCTTATTCAATATACAGCTAATTCTCCATTAGATGAAAATATACAGTATCATCCCAAATTTATTCACAGCAGCTCAGAAAAGGATGTCCTTTAACTGCAGAAAATGAAATCTCATTGCAGGCAAACCCGCATTTCCCCGGAGACTACAAGGCTCGCGCGACGTCTCCGCCTGGTCGCTGGGCCCAGGCCCTGGCGAACCCCCCGTCCCGCCAAGGTCGGGCAGCGTCCCTCAGCGCAGGGACCGCCCCGCCTGGAGCTGAGTGCCGAAAGTTGGTTCTAATGGGCTATTTCTTGACGTGGCTACAGATCAGTTCTTTTCTAAGATTGGGCCTAGCTCCGCCCCCTACCTCTCGTTCCGCTCTGTCATCCCCGTCCCCTACTCCACACGAAAGGATCTGGTGTACTCTTTCAACATGGCCCCTTTAGGCAGCGTGATTGATCTTTCCCAGATGTCTGAGTGGAAATGGGAGGTAGGCCAAAGCCGATTCTCTGTCTGAAACAAACCTCGTCCGAGCTCGCCTCCTGCAACCTGGTGGCGGTGCCTGAGAGTGACTCTTTCATCTACCGTCAAAAGTCAAAAAGCTTCTTCATGGGAGAAGACAGCAGCTTCAGAGGCCCGTCCCCTCACCTGGCCCCTCGGCTCATACCCACTCGTGAAGCCGCTATGAGCGAATATTACTCAGTACTATTTTCTCGAAGACAACATCTCTGCCACAACAGCAGCACTCAAAAGCCTCCCGATCGAACGCTAACCAAGGAGCAGTGCTAAACACAAGTGAGCATGCGCACACACCGCTCGCGCCCAAGGGTTCTAAGAGGTGTCCTGCGGGGCCCCGGGTGGACCAATGGTTGCTGATTGCCGTCAGTGGTCCCTAGGGGGAATGAAAGTTGTTTCTCACGGGCTATTTCTTGCCATGGCTACAGATAAGTTCTTTCCTAAGCTTGGGCCTGGCTCCGCCCCCTACTTCTCCATCCACTCTGTCATCCACTTACCCTACTCCACACGGAAAGATCTGCTATCCACTTTTAACATGACCCCTTTTGCAGCTTGATGGATCTTTCCCAGATGTCTGTGTCGGATCTGGTAGCTCAGCCGAAATCCGATTCCATTTCTCAACCAAACCGCTCCCGCGCTCGCCTCCTGCCGCCTGGTGGAGGTTCCCGACCCCTACTCCACACGGAAAGATCAGCTGTCCTCTTTCCACATCACCCTGTTTGGCAGCGTGATGGATCTTTCCCAGATGTCTGAGTCGGATCTGCCAGCTCAGCCGATAGCCGATTCTCTTTCACGAACAAACCGCGTCCACGCTCGCCTCCTGCAGCCCGGTGGAGGTGCCAGAGAGTGACGTTTTCTTCTACGGTCCAAAGTCAAAAACCGTCTTCATGGCAGGAGACAGCAGCTTAACTGGCCAGCCCGCTCACCTGCCCCCTCGACTCTGAGCCACTTGTAAACCTAATACCAGCGATTACTCGGTACTATTCTGTAGAAGCCAACCTCTCTGCCACGAGCGCACCACTCAAAAGCCTCCCGATCGAACGGTAACCAAGGAGCAGTGCTAAACACAAGTGAGAACGCGCACACACCGCTCGTGCCCGAGGGTTCTAAGAGGTCTCCTGCGGGGCCCCGGGTTGACCAATGGATGCTGAGTGACGTCAGCAGTCACTAAGGATATTGAAAGATGGTTCTAATGGGCTATTACTTGACGTGGCCACAGATCAGTTCTTTCCTAAGCTTGGGCCTGGCTCCGCCCCCTACTTCTCCATCCACTCTGTCATGCACTTACCCTACTCCACACCGAAAGATCTGCTATCCACTTTTAACATGACCACTTTTGCAGCTTGATGGATCTTTCCCAGATGTCTGTGTCGGATCTGGTAGCTCAGCCGAAATCCGATTCCATTTCTCAACCAAACCGCTCCCGCGCTCGCCTCCTGCCGCCTGGTGGAGGTTCCCGACCCCTACTCCACAGGGAAAGATCAGCTGTCCTCTTTCCACATCACCCTGTTCGGCAGCGTGATGGATCTTTCCCAGATGTCTGAGTCGGATCTGCCAGCTCAGCCGATAGCCGATTCTCTTTCACGAACAAACCGCGTCCACGCTCGCCTCCTGCAGCCCGGTGGAGGTGCCAGAGAGTGACGTTTTCTTCTACGGTCCAAAGTCAAAAACCGTCTTCATGGCAGGAGACAGCAGCTTAACTGGCCAGCCCGCTCACCTGCCCCCTCGACTCTGAGCCACTTGTAAACCTAACACCAGCGATTACTCGGTACTATTCTGTACAAGCCAACCTCTCTGCCACGACCGCACCACTCAAAAGCCTCCCGATCGAACGGTAACCAAGGAGCAGTGCTAAACACAAGTGAGAACGCGCACACACCGCTCGTGCCCGAGGGTTCTAAGAGGTCTCCTGCGGGGCCCCGGGTTGACCAATGGATGCTGAGTGACGTCAGCAGTCACTAAGGATATTGAAAGATGGTTCTAATGGGCTATTACTTGACGTGGCCACAGATCAGTTCTTTCCTAAGCTTGGGCCTGGCTCCGCCCCCTACTTCTCCATCCACTCTGTCATGCACTTACCCTACTCCACACCGAAAGATCTGCTATCCACTTTTAACATGACCCCTTTTGCAGCTTGATGGATCTTTCCCAGATGTCTGTGTCGGATCTGGTAGCTCAGCCGAAATCCGATTCCATTTCTCAACCAAACCGCTCCCGCGCTCGCCTCCTGCCGCCTGGTGGAGGTTCCCGACCCCTACTCCACAGGGAAAGATCAGCTGTCCTCTTTCCACATCACCCTGTTCGGCAGCGTGATGGATCTTTCCCAGATGTCTGAGTCGGATCTGCCAGCTCAGCCGATAGCCGATTCTCTTTCACGAACAAACCGCGTCCACGCTCGCCTCCTGCAGCCCGGTGGAGGTGCCAGAGAGTGACGTTTTCTTCTACGGTCCAAAGTCAAAAACCGTCTTCATGGCAGGAGACAGCAGCTTAACTGGCCAGCCCGCTCACCTGCCCCCTCGACTCTGAGCCACTTGTAAACCTAATACCAGCGATTACTCGGTACTATTCTGTACAAGCCAACCTCTCTGCCACGACCGCACCACTCAAAAGCCTCCCGATCGAACGGTAACCAAGGAGCAGTGCTAAACACAAGTGAGCCCGCGCACACACCGCTCGCGCCCAAGGGTTCTAAGAGGTCTCCTGCGGGGCCCCGGGTTGACCAATGGTTGCGGAGTGACGTCAGCAGTCACTAGGTAGATTGAAAGTTGGTTCTTTTTTTTTTTTTTTTTTTGACTTTCTAAAGGGTGAATTTTATGGTATGTGAATTATCTCAATCAAGCTGATTTTTTTAGAAAAGTGTTCTACATGTAAGTATATATGAGTACATATATGAATATGTGTACATACATACAATAAATTGTAAGTTAATTTAGAAATAGACAGCTTCATATCCATCTAAATCAATGTTTAAATTCTTCTTAAGGATTTTAAGATGCTAACATATTTGAGAGAACACTACAATATCACATAACCTAGTTTGATAATTACAGGTACATACTAAAGATTTAAACTTAAATCTCCATTGAACTTTGAAATCCTAGAATCTGCAGCAACCTGCTCACTACTGAGTTGGCTTAGCTCTAGTTCCAATTTCATATTTGCACGGAACCAAGAAACTCTACAAAGGTGAACAGCACATCACTGGGTATGGAAGAGCAGGGCCGCGTCTTTTACACCCTCGTGACCTTTGCAGCACGCGGTACTGTCCCTCGCACACATGGCAGGCCACATGACAAATGAGGGAGATACTTTTTAAATACCATACTTGTAAAACAGGACCAGAACAGTTAAACTTTTGTTCTCTGTGCTATCCCGTTAGATCAGGTCAACAAACTTCTTATGTAAAGGACCAGATAGCAAATATTTTAGGCTTTTGGACAAGATTGTTTCTGACAGAACTACTCAACTCCCTCCGAGTAACATGAAAGCAGCTGTAGACAATATATAAACAAATGGACAACATTTAAACAAATGATCCCCTGCTTTAGACCAGTGCTGTCCAACGGATCTTTCCACAGTAATAGAAATATTTTATTATCTGACTATTAAGCCCTTAAACTATGGCTACTGTGACTAAGAAACTGAATTTTTAAATTATTTGAAATGTAAACAGATACATGTGACTAGTGGCTACTGTCCTGACCAGCACTGCATTAGACAACTAACTAGCCAATTTTATTACCTCTGTTCAAAAAACCGAAAAACAGTACCTCTATTCAAAAAACTTAAAGCTAAAGATGAATTCTGTGACTACATTTCAAGGATGAACTGAGAAGAGAAAACATGATGTCAAATTTCTAATAATTCATAGATCCTACCACTAAGTATCAAAATTCGAAAGCAAATTATTTCAGTTCAAGCAGGAGGATACGTGTAGAGTTCCATGTATCTGGACTTCGCCATACTCTGTCTGGTGTACACTTGCTGGATTCCAGCTCTGAGGTCGTCCCGGATCTGGTCAAGGCCAATCTGCTTCAGTCCATGGGGATTCTGACTCCTGTTTGATGACATTGTGAGTAATGTTCTGAAGTCGTCCAGTGCAGCAATCCTTATTCAAAATACAGCTAATTCTCCATTAGATGAAAATATACAGTATCATCCCAAATTTATTCACAGCAGCTCAGAAAAGGATGTCCTTTAACTGCAGAAAATGAAATCTCATTGCAGGCAAACCCGCATTTCCCCGGAGACTACAAGGCTCGCGCGACGTCTCCGCCTGGTCGCTGGGCCCAGGCCCTGGCGAAACCCCCGTCCCGCCAAGGTCGGGCGGCGTCCCTCAGCGCAGGGACCGCCCCGCCTGGAGGTGAGTGCCGAAAGTTGGTTCTAATGGGCTATTTCTTGACGTGGCTACAGATCAGTTCTTTTCTAAGATTGGGCCTAGCTCCGCCCCCTACCTCTCCTTCCGCTCTGTCATCCCCGTCCCCTACTCCACACGAAAGGATCTGGTGTACTCTTTCAACATGGCCCCTTTAGGCAGCGTGATTGATCTTTCCCAGATGTCTGAGTGGAAATGGGAGGTAGGCCAAAGCCGATTCTCTGTCTGAAACAAACCTCGTCCGAGCTCGCCTCCTGCAACCTGGTGGCGGTGCCTGAGAGTGACTCTTTCATCTACCGTCAAAAGTCAAAAAGCTTCTTCATGGGAGAAGACAGCAGCTTCAGAGGCCCGTCCCCTCACCTGGTCCCTCGGCTCATACCCACTCGTGAAGCCGCTCTGAGCGAATATTACTCAGTACTATTTTCTCGAAGACAACATCTCTGCCACAACAGCAGCACTCAAAAGCCTCCCGATCGAACGCTAACCAAGGAGCAGTGCTAAACACAAGTGAGCATGCGCACACACCGCTCGCGCCCAAGGGTTCTAGGAGGTGTCCTGCGGGGCCCCGGGTGGACCAATGGTTGCTGATTGCCGTCAGTGGTCCCTAGGGGGAATGAAAGTTGTTTCTCACGGGCTATTTCTTGCCATGGCTACAGATAAGTTCTTTCCTAAGCTTGGGCCTGGCTCCGCCCCCTACTTCTCCATCCACTCTGTCATCCACTTACCCTACTCCACACGGAAAGATCTGCTATCCACTTTTAACATGACCCCTTTTGCAGCTTGGTGGATCTTTCCCAGATGTCTGTGTCGGATCTGGTAGCTCAGCCGAAATCCGATTCCATTTCTCAACCAAACCGCTCCCACGCTCGTCTCCTGCCGCCTGGTGGAGGTTCCCGACCCCTACTCCACACGGAAAGATCGGCTGTCCTCTTTCCACATCACCCTGTTCGGCAGCGTGATGGATCTTTCCCAGATGTCTGAGTCGGATCTGCCAGCTCAGCCGATAGCCGATTCTCTTTCACGAACAAACCGCGTCCACGCTCGCCTCCTGCAGCCCGGTGGAGGTGCCAGAGAGTGACGTTTTCTTCTACGGTCCAAAGTCAAAAACCGTCTTCATGGCAGGAGACAGCAGCTTAACTGGCCAGCCCGCTCACCTGCCCCCTCGACTCTGAGCCACTTGTAAACCTAACACCAGCGATTACTCGGTACTATTCTGTACAAGCCAACCTCTCTGCCACGACCGCACCACTCAAAAGCCTCCCGATCGAACGGTAACCAAGGAGCAGTGCTAAACACAAGTGAGAACGCGCACACACCGCTCGTGCCCGAGGGTTCTAAGAGGTCTCCTGCGGGGCCCCGGGTTGACCAATGGATGCTGAGTGACGTCAGCAGTCACTAAGGATATTGAAAGATGGTTCTAATGGGCTATTACTTGACGTGGCCACAGATCAGTTCTTTCCTAAGCTTGGGCCTGGCTCCGCCCCCTACTTCTCCATCCACTCTGTCATGCACTTACCCTACTCCACACCGAAAGATCTGCTATCCACTTTTAACATGACCCCTTTTGCAGCTTGATGGATCTTTCCCAGATGTCTGTGTCGGATCTGGTAGCTCAGCCGAAATCCGATTCCATTTCTCAACCAAACCGCTCCCGCGCTCGCCTCCTGCCGCCTGGTGGAGGTTCCCGACCCCTACTCCACAGGGAAAGATCAGCTGTCCTCTTTCCACATCACCCTGTTCGGCAGCGTGATGGATCTTTCCCAGATGTCTGAGTCGGATCTGCCAGCTCAGCCGATAGCCGATTCTCTTTCACGAACAAACCGCGTCCACGCTCGCCTCCTGCAGCCCGGTGGAGGTGCCAGAGAGTGACGTTTTCTTCTACGGTCCAAAGTCAAAAACCGTCTTCATGGCAGGAGACAGCAGCTTAACTGGCCAGCCCGCTCACCTGCCCCCTCGACTCTGAGCCACTTGTAAACCTAATACCAGCGATTACTCGGTACTATTCTGTACAAGCCAACCTCTCTGCCACGACCGCACCACTCAAAAGCCTCCCGATCGAACGGTAACCAAGGAGCAGTGCTAAACACAAGTGAGCCCGCGCACACACCGCTCGCGCCCAAGGGTTCTAAGAGGTCTCCTGCGGGGCCCCGGGTTGACCAATGGTTGCGGAGTGACGTCAGCAGTCACTAGGTAGATTGAAAGTTGGTTCTTTTTTTTTTTTTTTTTTTTGACTTTCTAAAGGGTGAATTTTATGGTATGTGAATTATCTCAATCAAGCTGATTTTTTTAGAAAAGTGTTCTACATGTAAGTATATATGAGTACATATATGAATATGTGTACATACATACAATAAATTGTAAGTTAATTTAGAAATAGACAGCTTCATATCCATCTAAATCAATGTTTAAATTCTTCTTAAGGATTTTAAGATGCTAACATATTTGAGAGAACACTACAATATCACATAACCTAGTTTGATAATTACAGGTACATACTAAAGATTTAAACTTAAATCTCCATTGAACTTTGAAATCCTAGAATCTGCAGCAACCTGCTCACTACTGAGTTGGCTTAGCTCTAGTTCCAATTTCATATTTGCACGGAACCAAGAAACTCTACAAAGGTGAACAGCACATCACTGGGTATGGAAGAGCAGGGCCGCGTCTTTTACACCCTCGTGACCTTTGCAGCACGCGGTACTGTCCCTCGCACACATGGCAGGCCACATGACAAATGAGGGAGATACTTTTTAAATACCATACTTGTAAAACAGGACCAGAACAGTTAAACTTTTGTTCTCTGTGCTATCCCGTTAGATCAGGTCAACAAACTTCTTATGTAAAGGACCAGATAGCAAATATTTTAGGCTTTTGGACAAGATTGTTTCTGACAGAACTACTCAACTCCCTCCGAGTAACATGAAAGCAGCTGTAGACAATATATAAACAAATGGACAACATTTAAACAAATGATCCCCTGCTTTAGACCAGTGCTGTCCAACGGATCTTTCCACAGTAATAGAAATATTTTATTATCTGACTATTAAGCCCTTAAACTATGGCTACTGTGACTAAGAAACTGAATTTTTAAATTATTTGAAATGTAAACAGATACATGTGACTAGTGGCTACTGTCCTGACCAGCACTGCATTAGACAACTAACTAGCCAATTTTATTACCTCTGTTCAAAAAACCGAAAAACAGTACCTCTATTCAAAAAACTTAAAGCTAAAGATGAATTCTGTGACTACATTTCAAGGATGAACTGAGAAGAGAAAACATGATGTCAAATTTCTAATAATTCATAGATCCTACCACTAAGTATCAAAATTCGAAAGCAAATTATTTCAGTTCAAGCAGGAGGATACGTGTAGAGTTCCATGTATCTGGACTTCGCCATACTCTGTCTGGTGTACACTTGCTGGATTCCAGCTCTGAGGTCGTCCCGGATCTGGTCAAGGCCAATCTGCTTCAGTCCATGGGGATTCTGACTCCTGTTTGATGACATTGTGAGTAATGTTCTGAAGTCGTCCAGTGCAGCAATCCTTATTCAAAATACAGCTAATTCTCCATTAGATGAAAATATACAGTATCATCCCAAATTTATTCACAGCAGCTCAGAAAAGGATGTCCTTTAACTGCAGAAAATGAAATCTCATTGCAGGCAAACCCGCATTTCCCCGGAGACTACAAGGCTCGCGCGACGTCTCCGCCTGGTCGCTGGGCCCAGGCCCTGGCGAAACCCCCGTCCCGCCAAGGTCGGGCGGCGTCCCTCAGCGCAGGGACCGCCCCGCCTGGAGGTGAGTGCCGAAAGTTGGTTCTAATGGGCTATTTCTTGACGTGGCTACAGATCAGTTCTTTTCTAAGATTGGGCCTAGCTCCGCCCCCTACCTCTCCTTCCGCTCTGTCATCCCCGTCCCCTACTCCACACGAAAGGATCTGGTGTACTCTTTCAACATGGCCCCTTTAGGCAGCGTGATTGATCTTTCCCAGATGTCTGAGTGGAAATGGGAGGTAGGCCAAAGCCGATTCTCTGTCTGAAACAAACCTCGTCCGAGCTCGCCTCCTGCAACCTGGTGGCGGTGCCTGAGAGTGACTCTTTCATCTACCGTCAAAAGTCAAAAAGCTTCTTCATGGGAGAAGACAGCAGCTTCAGAGGCCCGTCCCCTCACCTGGTCCCTCGGCTCATACCCACTCGTGAAGCCGCTCTGAGCGAATATTACTCAGTACTATTTTCTCGAAGACAACATCTCTGCCACAACAGCAGCACTCAAAAGCCTCCCGATCGAACGCTAACCAAGGAGCAGTGCTAAACACAAGTGAGCATGCGCACACACCGCTCGCGCCCAAGGGTTCTAGGAGGTGTCCTGCGGGGCCCCGGGTGGACCAATGGTTGCTGATTGCCGTCAGTGGTCCCTAGGGGGAATGAAAGTTGTTTCTCACGGGCTATTTCTTGCCATGGCTACAGATAAGTTCTTTCCTAAGCTTGGGCCTGGCTCCGCCCCCTACTTCTCCATCCACTCTGTCATCCACTTACCCTACTCCACACGGAAAGATCTGCTATCCACTTTTAACATGACCCCTTTTGCAGCTTGGTGGATCTTTCCCAGATGTCTGTGTCGGATCTGGTAGCTCAGCCGAAATCCGATTCCATTTCTCAACCAAACCGCTCCCACGCTCGTCTCCTGCCGCCTGGTGGAGGTTCCCGACCCCTACTCCACACGGAAAGATCGGCTGTCCTCTTTCCACATCACCCTGTTCGGCAGCGTGATGGATCTTTCCCAGATGTCTGAGTCGGATCTGCCAGCTCAGCCGATAGCCGATTCTCTTTCACGAACAAACCGCGTCCACGCTCGCCTCCTGCAGCCCGGTGGAGGTGCCAGAGAGTGACGTTTTCTTCTACGGTCCAAAGTCAAAAACCGTCTTCATGGCAGGAGACAGCAGCTTAACTGGCCAGCCCGCTCACCTGCCCCCTCGACTCTGAGCCACTTATAAACCTAATACCTGCGATTACTCGGTACTATTCTGTACAAGCCAACCTCTCTGCCACGACCGCACCACTCAAAAGCCTCCCGATCGAACGGTAACCAAGGAGCAGTGCTAAACACAAGTGAGCCCGCGCACACACCGCTCGCGCCCAAGGGTTCTAAGAGGTCTCCTGCGGGGCCCCGGGTTGACCAATGGTTGCGGAGTGACGTCAGCAGTCACTAGGTAGATTGAAAGTTGGTTCTTTTTTTTTTTTTTTTTTTTGACTTTCTAAAGGGTGAATTTTATGGTATGTGAATTATCTCAATCAAGCTGATTTTTTTAGAAAAGTGTTCTACATGTAAGTATATATGAGTACATATATGAATATGTGTACATACATACAATAAATTGTAAGTTAATTTAGAAATAGACAGCTTCATATCCATCTAAATCAATGTTTAAATTCTTCTTAAGGATTTTAAGATGCTAACATATTTGAGAGAACACTACAATATCACATAACCTAGTTTGATAATTACAGATACATACTAAAGATTTAAACTTAAATCTCCATTGAACTTTGAAATCCTAGAATCTGCAGCAACCTGCTCACTACTGAGTTGGCTTAGCTCTAGTTCCAATTTCATATTTGCACGGAACCAAGAAACTCTACAAAGGTGAGCAGCACATCACTGGGTATGGAAGAGCAGGGCCGCGTCTTTTACACCCTCGTGACCTTTGCAGCACGCGGCACTGTCCCTCGCACACATGGCAGGCCACATGACAAATGAGGGAGATACTTTTTAAATACCATACTTGTAAAACAGGACCAGAACAGTTAAACTTTTGTTCTCTGTTCTATCCCGTTAGATCAGGTCAACAAACTTCTTATGTAAAGGACCAGATAGCAAATATTTTAGGCTTTTGGACAAGATTGTTTCTGACAGAACTACTCAACTCCCTCCGAGTAACATGAAAGCAGCTGTAGACAATATATAAACAAATGGACAACATTTAAACAAATGATCCCCTGCTTTAGACCTGTGCTGTCCAACGGATCTTTCCACAGTAATAGAAATATTTTATTATCTGACTATTAAGCCCTTAAACTATGGCTACTGTGACTAAGAAACTGAATTTTTAAATTATTTGAAATGTAAACAGATACATGTGACTAGTGGCTACTGTCCTGACCAGCACTGCATTAGACAACTAACTAGCCAATTTTATTACCTCTGTTCAAAAAACCGAAAAACAGTACCTCTATTCAAAAAACTTAAAGCTAAAGATGAATTCTGTGACTACATTTCAAGGATGAACTGAGAAGAGAAAACATGATGTCAAATTTCTAATAATTCATAGATCCTACCACTAAGTATCAAAATTCGAAAGCAAATTATCTCAGTTCAAGCAGGAGGATACGTGTAGAGTTCCATGTATCTGGACTTCGCCATACTCTGTCTGGTGTACACTTGCTGGATTCCAGCTCTGAGGTCGTCCCAGATCTGGTCAAGGCCAATCTGCTTCAGTCCATGGGGATTCTGACTCCTGTTTGATGACATTGTGAGTAATGTTCTGAAGTCGTCCAGTGCAGCAATCCTTATTCAATATACAGCTAATTCTCCATTAGATGAAAATATACAGTATCATCCCAAATTTATTCACAGCAGCTCAGAAAAGGATGTCCTTTAACTGCAGAAAATGAAATCTCATTGCAGGCAAACCCGCATTTCCCCGGAGACTACAAGGCTCGCGCGACGTCTCCGCCTGGTCGCTGGGCCCAGGCCCTGGCGAAACCCCCGTCCCGCCAAGGTCGGGCAGCGTCCCTCAGCGCAGGGACCGCCCCGCCTGGAGCTGAGTGCCGAAAGTTGGTTCTAATGGGCTATTTCTTGACGTGGCTACAGATCAGTTCTTTTCTAAGATTGGGCCTAGCTCCGCCCCCTACCTCTCGTTCCGCTCTGTCATCCCCGTCCCCTACTCCACACGAAAGGATCTGGTGTACTCTTTCAACATGGCCCCTTTAGGCAGCGTGATTGATCTTTCCCAGATGTCTGAGTGGAAATGGGAGGTAGGCCAAAGCCGATTCTCTGTCTGAAACAAACCTCGTCCGAGCTCGCCTCCTGCAACCTGGTGGCGGTGCCTGAGAGTGACTCTTTCATCTACCGTCAAAAGTCAAAAAGCTTCTTCATGGGAGAAGACAGCAGCTTCAGAGGCCCGTCCCCTCACCTGCCCCCTCGGCTCATACCCACTCGTGAAGCCGCTATGAGCGAATATTACTCAGTACTATTTTCTCGAAGACAACATCTCTGCCACAACAGCAGCACTCAAAAGCCTCCCGATCGAACGCTAACCAAGGAGCAGTGCTAAACACAAGTGAGCATGCGCACACACCGCTCGCGCCCAAGGGTTCTAGGAGGTGTCCTGCGGGGCCCCTGGTGGACCAATGGTTGCTGATTGCCGTCAGTGGTCCCTAGGGGGAATGAAAGTTGTTTCTCACAGGCTATTTCTTGCCATGGCTACAGATAAGTTCTTTCCTAAGCTTGGGCCTGGCTCCGCCCCCTACTTCTCCATCCACTCTGTCATCCACTTACCCTACTCCACACGGAAAGATCTGCTATCCACTTTTAACATGACCCCTTTTGCAGCTTGATGGATCTTTCCCAGATGTCTGTGTCGGATCTGGTAGCTCAGCCGAAATCCGATTCCATTTCTCAACCAAACCGCTCCCGCGCTCGCCTCCTGCCGCCTGGTGGAGGTTCCCGACACCTACTCCACACGGAAAGATCAGCTGTCCTCTTTCCACATCACCCTGTTTGGCAGCGTGATGGATCTTTCCCAGATGTCTGAGTCGGATCTGCCAGCTCAGCCGATAGCCGATTCTCTTTCACGAACAAACCGCGTCCACGCTCGCCTCCTGCAGCCCGGTGGAGGTGCCAGAGAGTGACGTTTTCTTCTAAGGTCCAAAGTCAAAAACCGTCTTCATGGCAGGAGACAGCAGCTTAACTGGCCAGCCCGCTCACCTGCCCCCTCGACTCTGAGCCACTTGTAAACCTAATACCAGCGATTACTCGGTACTATTCTGTAGAAGCCAACCTCTCTGCCACGACCGCACCACTCAAAAGCCTCCCGATCGAACGGTAACCAAGGAGCAGTGCTAAACACAAGTGAGAACGCGCACACACCGCTCGTGCCCGAGGGTTCTAAGAGGTCTCCTGCGGGGCCCCGGGTTGACCAATGGATGCTGAGTGACGTCAGCAGTCACTAAAGATATTGAAAGATGGTTCTAATGGGCTATTACTTGACGTGGCCACAGATCAGTTCTTTCCTAAGCTTGGGCCTGGCTCCGCCCCCTACTTCTCCATCCACTCTGTCATGCACTTACCCTACTCCACACGGAAAGATCTGCTATCCACTTTTAACATGACCCCTTTTGCAGCTTGATGGATCTTTCCCAGATGTCTGTGTCGGATCTGGTAGCTCAGCTGAAATCCGATTCCATTTCTCAACCAAACCGCTCCCGCGCTCGCCTCCTGCCGCCTGGTGGAGGTTCCCGACCCCTACTCCACAGGGAAAGATCAGCTGTCCTCTTTCCACATCACCCTGTTCGGCAGCGTGATGGATCTTTCCCAGATGTCTGAGTCGGATCTGCCAGCTCAGCCGATAGCCGATTCTCTTTCACGAACAAACCGCGTCCACGCTCGCCTCCTGCAGCCCGGTGGAGGTGCCAGAGAGTGACGTTTTCTTCTACGGTCCAAAGTCAAAAACCGTCTTCATGGCAGGAGACAGCAGCTTAACTGGCCAGCCCGCTCACCTGCCCCCTCGACTCTGAGCCACTTGTAAACCTAATACCAGCGATTACTCGGTACTATTCTGTACAAGACAACCTCTCTGCCACGACCGCACCACTCAAAAGCCTCCCGATCGAACGGTAACCAAGAAGCAGTGCTAAACACAAGTGAGCCCGCGCACACACCGCTCGCGCCCAAGGGTTCTAAGAGGTCTCCTGCGGGGCCCCGGGTTGACCAATGGTTGCGGAGTGACGTCAGCAGTCACTAGGTAGATTGAAAGTTGGTTCTTTTTTTTTTTTTTTTTTTGACTTTCTAAAGGGTGAATTTTATGGTATGTGAATTATCTCAATCAAGCTGATTTTTTTAGAAAAGTGTTCTACATGTAAGTATATATGAGTACATATATGAATATGTGTACATACATACAATAAATTGTAAGTTAATTTAGAAATAGACAGCTTCATATCCATCTAAATCAATGTTTAAATTCTTCTTAAGGATTTTAAGATGCTAACATATTTGAGAGAACACTACAATATCACATAACCTAGTTTGATAATTACAGATACATACTAAAGATTTAAACTTAAATCTCCATTGAACTTTGAAATCCTAGAATCTGCAGCAACCTGCTCACTACTGAGTTGGCTTAGCTCTAGTTCCAATTTCATATTTGCACGGAACCAAGAAACTCTACAAAGGTGAACAGCACATCACTGGGTATGGAAGAGTAGGGCCGCGTCTTTTACACCCTCGTGACCTTTGCAGCACGCGGTACTGTCCCTCGCACACATGGCAGGCCACATGACAAATGAGGGAGATACTTTTTAAATACCATACTTGTAAAACAGGACCAGAACAGTTAAACTTTTGTTCTCTGTGCTATCCCGTTAGATCAGGTCAACAAACTTCTTATGTAAAGGACCAGATAGCAAATATTTTAGGCTTTTGGACAAGATTGTTTCTGACAGAACTACTCAACTCCCTCCGAGTAACATGAAAGCAGCTGTAGACAATATATAAACAAATGGACAACATTTAAACAAATGATCCCCTGCTTTAGACCAGTGCTGTCCAACGGATCTTTCCACAGTAATAGAAATATTTTATTATCTGACTATTAAGCCCTTAAACTATGGCTACTGTGACTAAGAAACTGAATTTTTAAATTATTTTAAATGTAAACAGATACATGTGACTAGTGGCTACTGTCCTGACCAGCACTGCATTAGACAACTAACTAGCCAATTTTATTACCTCTGTTCAAAAAACCGAAAAACAGTACCTCTATTCAAAAAACTTAAAGCTAAAGATGAATTCTGTGACTACATTTCAAGGATGAACTGAGAAGAGAAAACATGATGTCAAATTTCTAATAATTCATAGATCCTACCACTAAGTATCAAAATTCGAAAGCAAATTATTTCAGTTCAAGCAGGAGGATACGTGTAGAGTTCCATGTATCTGGACTTCGCCATACTCTGTCTGGTGTACACTTGCTGGATTCCAGCTCTGAGGTCGTCCCGGATCTGGTCAAGGCCAATCTGCTTCAGTCCATGGGGATTCTGACTCCTGTTTGATGACATTGTGAGTAATGTTCTGAAGTCGTCCAGTGCAGCAATCCTTATTCAAAATACAGCTAATTCTCCATTAGATGAAAATATACAGTATCATCCCAAATTTATTCACAGCAGCTCAGAAAAGGATGTCCTTTAACTGCAGAAAATGAAATCTCATTGCAGGCAAACCCGCATTTCCCCGGAGACTACAAGGCTCGCGCGACGTCTCCGCCTGGTCGCTGGGCCCAGGCCCTGGCGAAACCCCCGTCCCGCCAAGGTCGGGCAGCGTCCCTCAGCGCAGGGACCGCCCCGCCTGGAGCTGAGTGCCGAAAGTTGGTTCTAATGGGCTATTTCTTGACGTGGCTACAGATCAGTTCTTTTCTAAGATTGGGCCTAGCTCCGCCCCCTACCTCTCGTTCCGCTCTGTCATCCCCGTCCCCTACTCCACACGAAAGGATCTGGTGTACTCTTTCAACATGGCCCCTTTAGGCAGCGTGATTGATCTTTCCCAGATGTCTGAGTGGAAATGGGAGGTAGGCCAAAGCCGATTCTCTGTCTGAAACAAACCTCGTCCGAGCTCGCCTCCTGCAACCTGGTGGCGGTGCCTGAGAGTGACTCTTTCATCTACCGTCAAAAGTCAAAAAGCTTCTTCATGGGAGAAGACAGCAGCTTCAGAGGCCCGTCCCCTCACCTGCCCCCTCGGCTCATACCCACTCGTGAAGCCGCTATGAGCGAATATTACTCAGTACTATTTTCTCGAAGACAACATCTCTGCCACAACAGCAGCACTCAAAAGCCTCCCGATCGAACGCTAACCAAGGAGCAGTGCTAAACACAAGTGAGCATGCGCACACACCGCTCGCGCCCAAGGGTTCTAGGAGGTGTCCTGCGGGGCCCCTGGTGGACCAATGGTTGCTGATTGCCGTCAGTGGTCCCTAGGGGGAATGAAAGTTGTTTCTCACAGGCTATTTCTTGCCATGGCTACAGATAAGTTCTTTCCTAAGCTTGGGCCTGGCTCCGCCCCCTACTTCTCCATCCACTCTGTCATCCACTTACCCTACTCCACACGGAAAGATCTGCTATCCACTTTTAACATGACCCCTTTTGCAGCTTGATGGATCTTTCCCAGATGTCTGTGTCGGATCTGGTAGCTCAGCCGAAATCCGATTCCATTTCTCAACCAAACCGCTCCCGCGCTCGCCTCCTGCCGCCTGGTGGAGGTTCCCGACACCTACTCCACACGGAAAGATCAGCTGTCCTCTTTCCACATCACCCTGTTTGGCAGCGTGATGGATCTTTCCCAGATGTCTGAGTCGGATCTGCCAGCTCAGCCGATAGCCGATTCTCTTTCACGAACAAACCGCGTCCACGCTCGCCTCCTGCAGCCCGGTGGAGGTGCCAGAGAGTGACGTTTTCTTCTAAGGTCCAAAGTCAAAAACCGTCTTCATGGCAGGAGACAGCAGCTTAACTGGCCAGCCCGCTCACCTGCCCCCTCGACTCTGAGCCACTTGTAAACCTAATACCAGCGATTACTCGGTACTATTCTGTAGAAGCCAACCTCTCTGCCACGACCGCACCACTCAAAAGCCTCCCGATCGAACGGTAACCAAGGAGCAGTGCTAAACACAAGTGAGAACGCGCACACACCGCTCGTGCCCGAGGGTTCTAAGAGGTCTCCTGCGGGGCCCCGGGTTGACCAATGGATGCTGAGTGACGTCAGCAGTCACTAAAGATATTGAAAGATGGTTCTAATGGGCTATTACTTGACGTGGCCACAGATCAGTTCTTTCCTAAGCTTGGGCCTGGCTCCGCCCCCTACTTCTCCATCCACTCTGTCATGCACTTACCCTACTCCACACGGAAAGATCTGCTATCCACTTTTAACATGACCCCTTTTGCAGCTTGATGGATCTTTCCCAGATGTCTGTGTCGGATCTGGTAGCTCAGCTGAAATCCGATTCCATTTCTCAACCAAACCGCTCCCGCGCTCGCCTCCTGCCGCCTGGTGGAGGTTCCCGACCCCTACTCCACAGGGAAAGATCAGCTGTCCTCTTTCCACATCACCCTGTTCGGCAGCGTGATGGATCTTTCCCAGATGTCTGAGTCGGATCTGCCAGCTCAGCCGATAGCCGATTCTCTTTCACGAACAAACCGCGTCCACGCTCGCCTCCTGCAGCCCGGTGGAGGTGCCAGAGAGTGACGTTTTCTTCTACGGTCCAAAGTCAAAAACCGTCTTCATGGCAGGAGACAGCAGCTTAACTGGCCAGCCCGCTCACCTGCCCCCTCGACTCTGAGCCACTTGTAAACCTAATACCAGCGATTACTCGGTACTATTCTGTACAAGACAACCTCTCTGCCACGACCGCACCACTCAAAAGCCTCCCGATCGAACGGTAACCAAGAAGCAGTGCTAAACACAAGTGAGCCCGCGCACACACCGCTCGCGCCCAAGGGTTCTAAGAGGTCTCCTGCGGGGCCCCGGGTTGACCAATGGTTGCGGAGTGACGTCAGCAGTCACTAGGTAGATTGAAAGTTGGTTCTTTTTTTTTTTTTTTTTTTGACTTTCTAAAGGGTGAATTTTATGGTATGTGAATTATCTCAATCAAGCTGATTTTTTTAGAAAAGTGTTCTACATGTAAGTATATATGAGTACATATATGAATATGTGTACATACATACAATAAATTGTAAGTTAATTTAGAAATAGACAGCTTCATATCCATCTAAATCAATGTTTAAATTCTTCTTAAGGATTTTAAGATGCTAACATATTTGAGAGAACACTACAATATCACATAACCTAGTTTGATAATTACAGATACATACTAAAGATTTAAACTTAAATCTCCATTGAACTTTGAAATCCTAGAATCTGCAGCAACCTGCTCACTACTGAGTTGGCTTAGCTCTAGTTCCAATTTCATATTTGCACGGAACCAAGAAACTCTACAAAGGTGAACAGCACATCACTGGGTATGGAAGAGTAGGGCCGCGTCTTTTACACCCTCGTGACCTTTGCAGCACGCGGTACTGTCCCTCGCACACATGGCAGGCCACATGACAAATGAGGGAGATACTTTTTAAATACCATACTTGTAAAACAGGACCAGAACAGTTAAACTTTTGTTCTCTGTGCTATCCCGTTAGATCAGGTCAACAAACTTCTTATGTAAAGGACCAGATAGCAAATATTTTAGGCTTTTGGACAAGATTGTTTCTGACAGAACTACTCAACTCCCTCCGAGTAACATGAAAGCAGCTGTAGACAATATATAAACAAATGGACAACATTTAAACAAATGATCCCCTGCTTTAGACCAGTGCTGTCCAACGGATCTTTCCACAGTAATAGAAATATTTTATTATCTGACTATTAAGCCCTTAAACTATGGCTACTGTGACTAAGAAACTGAATTTTTAAATTATTTTAAATGTAAACAGATACATGTGACTAGTGGCTACTGTCCTGACCAGCACTGCATTAGACAACTAACTAGCCAATTTTATTACCTCTGTTCAAAAAACCGAAAAACAGTACCTCTATTCAAAAAACTTAAAGCTAAAGATGAATTCTGTGACTACATTTCAAGGATGAACTGAGAAGAGAAAACATGATGTCAAATTTCTAATAATTCATAGATCCTACCACTAAGTATCAAAATTCGAAAGCAAATTATTTCAGTTCAAGCAGGAGGATACGTGTAGAGTTCCATGTATCTGGACTTCGCCATACTCTGTCTGGTGTACACTTGCTGGATTCCAGCTCTGAGGTCGTCCCGGATCTGGTCAAGGCCAATCTGCTTCAGTCCATGGGGATTCTGACTCCTGTTTGATGACATTGTGAGTAATGTTCTGAAGTCGTCCAGTGCAGCAATCCTTATTCAAAATACAGCTAATTCTCCATTAGATGAAAATATACAGTATCATCCCAAATTTATTCACAGCAGCTCAGAAAAGGATGTCCTTTAACTGCAGAAAATGAAATCTCATTGCAGGCAAACCCGCATTTCCCCGGAGACTACAAGGCTCGCGCGACGTCTCCGCCTGGTCGCTGGGCCCAGGCCCTGGCGAAACCCCCGTCCCGCCAAGGTCGGGCAGCGTCCCTCAGCGCAGGGACCGCCCCGCCTGGAGCTGAGTGCCGAAAGTTGGTTCTAATGGGCTATTTCTTGACGTGGCTACAGATCAGTTCTTTTCTAAGATTGGGCCTAGCTCCGCCCCGTACCTCTCCTTCCGCTCTGTCATCCCCGTCCCCTACTCCACACGAAAGGATCTGGTGTACTCTTTCAACATGGCCCCTTTAGGCAGCGTGATTGATCTTTCCCAGATGTCTGAGTGGAAATGGGAGGTAGGCCAAAGCCGATTCTCTGTCTGAAACAAACCTCGTCCGAGCTCGCCTCCTGCAACCTGGTGGCGGTGCCTGAGAGTGACTCTTTCATCTACCGTCAAAAGTCAAAAAGCTTCTTCATGGGAGAAGACAGCAGCTTCAGAGGCCCATCCCCTCACCTGGCCCCTCGGCTCATACCCACTCGTGAAGCCGCTATGAGCGAATATTACTCAGTACTATTTTCTCGAAGACAACATCTCTGCCACAACAGCAGCACTCAAAAGCCTCCCGATCGAACGCTAACCAAGAAGCAGTGCTAAACACAAGTGAGCATGCGCACACACCGCTCGCGCCCAAGGGTTCTAGGAGGTGTCCTGCGGGGCCCCGGGTGGACCAATGGTTGCTGATTGCTGTCAGTGGTCCCTAGGGGGAATGAAAGTTGTTTCTCACGGGCTATTTCTTGCCATGGCTACAGATAAGTTCTTTCCTAAGCTTGGGCCTGGCTCCGCCCCCTACTTCTCCATCCACTCTGTCATGCACTTACCCTACTCCACACGGAAAGATCTGCTATCCACTTTTAACATGACCCCTTTTGCAGCTTGATGGATCTTTCCCAGATGTCTGTGTCGGATCTGGTAGCTCAGCCGAAATCCGATTCCATTTCTCAACCAAACCGCTCCCGCGCTCGCCTCCTGCCGCCTGGTGGAGGTTCCCGACCCCTACTCCACACGGAAAGATCAGCTGTCCTCTTTCCACATCACCCTGTTTGGCAGCGTGATGGATCTTTCCCAGATGTCTGAGTCGGATCTGCCAGCTCAGCCGATAGCCGATTCTCTTTCACGAACAAACCGCGTCCACGCTCGCCTCCTGCAGCCCGGTGGAGGTGCCAGAGAGTGACGTTTTCTTCTACGGTCCAAAGTCAAAAACCGTCTTCATGGCAGGAGACAGCAGCTTAACTGGCCAGCCCGCTCACCTGCCCCCTCGACTCTGAGCCACTTGTAAACCTAATACCAGCGATTACTCGGTACTATTCTGTAGAAGCCAACCTCTCTGCCACGACCGCACCACTCAAAAGCCTCCCGATCGAACGGTAACCAAGGAGCAGTGCTAAACACAAGTGAGAACGCGCACACACCGCTCGTGCCCGAGGGTTCTAAGAGGTCTCCTGCGGGGCCCCGGGTTGACCAATGGATGCTGAGTGACGTCAGCAGTCACTAAGGATATTGAAAGATGGTTCTAATGGGCTATTACTTGACGTGGCCACAGATCAGTTCTTTCCTAAGCTTGGGCCTGGCTCCGCCCCCTACTTCTCCATCCACTCTGTCATGCACTTACCCTACTCCACACGGAAAGATCTGCTATCCACTTTTAACATGACCCCTTTTGCAGCTTGATGGATCTTTCCCAGATGTCTGTGTCGGATCTGGTAGCTCAGCCGAAATCCGATTCCATTTCTCAACCAAACCGCTCCCGCGCTCGCCTCCTGCCGCCTGGTGGAGGTTCCCGACCCCTACTCCACAGGGAAAGATCAGCTGTCCTCTTTCCACATCACCCTGTTCGGCAGCGTGATGGATCTTTCCCAGATGTCTGAGTCGGATCTGCCAGCTCAGCCGATAGCCGATTCTCTTTCACGAACAAACCGCGTCCACGCTCGCCTCCTGCAGCCCGGTGGAGGTGCCAGAGAGTGACGTTTTCTTCTACGGTCCAAAGTCAAAAACCGTCTTCATGGCAGGAGACAGCAGCTTAACTGGCCAGCCCGCTCACCTGCCCCCTCGACTCTGAGCCACTTGTAAACCTAATACCAGCGATTACTCGGTACTATTCTGTACAAGCCAACCTCTCTGCCACGACCGCACCACTCAAAAGCCTCCCGATCGAACGGTAACCAAGGAGCAGTGCTAAACACAAGTGAGCCCGCGCACACACCGCTCGCGCCCAAGGGTTCTAAAAGGTCTCCTGCGGGGCCCCGGGTTGACCAATGGTTGCGGAGTGACGTCAGCAGTCACTAGGTAGATTGAAAGTTGGTTCTTTTTTTTTTTTTTTTTTTTTGACTTTCTAAAGGGTGAATTTTATGGTATGTGAATTATCTCAATCAAGCTGATTTTTTTAGAAAAGTGTTCTACATGTAAGTATATATGAGTACATATATGAATATGTGTACATACATACAATAAATTGTAAGTTAATTTAGAAATAGACAGCTTCATATCCATCTAAATCAATGTTTAAATTCTTCTTAAGGATTTTAAGATGCTAACATATTTGAGAGAACACTACAATATCACATAACCTAGTTTGATAATTACAGATACATACTAAAGATTTAAACTTAAATCTCCATTGAACTTTGAACTCCTAGAATCTGCAGCAACCTGCTCACTACTGAGTTGGCTTAGCTCTAGTTCCAATTTCATATTTGCACGGAACCAAGAAACTCTACAAAGGTGAACAGCACATCACTGGGTATGGAAGAGCAGGGCCGCGTCTTTTACACCCTCGTGACCTTTGCAGCACGCGGCACTGTCCCTCGCACACATGGCAGGCCACATGACAAATGAGGGAGATACTTTTTAAATACCATACTTGTAAAACAGGACCAGAACAGTTAAACATTTGTTCTCTGTGCTATCCCGTTAGATCAGGTCAACAAACTTCTTATGTAAAGGACCAGATAGCAAATATTTTAGGCTTTTGGACAAGATTGTTTCTGACAGAACAACTCAACTCCCTCCGAGTAACATGAAAGCAGCTGTAGACAATATATAAACAAATGGACAACATTTAAACAAATGATCCCCTGCTTTAGACCAGTGCTGTCCAACGGATCTTTCCACAGTAATAGAAATATTTTATTATCTGACTATTAAGCCCTTAAACTATGGCTACTGTGACTAAGAAACTGAATTTTTAAATTATTTGAAATGTAAACAGATACATGTGACTAGTGGCTACTGTCCTGACCAGCACTGCATTAGACAACTAACTAGCCAATTTTATTACCTCTGTTCAAAAAACCGAAAAACAGTACCTCTATTCAAAAAACTTAAAGCTAAAGATGAATTCTGTGACTACATTTCAAGGATGAACTGAGAAGAGAAAACATGATGTCAAATTTCTAATAATTCATAGATCCTACCACTAAGTATCAAAATTCGAAAGCAAATTATCTCAGTTCAAGCAGGAGGATACGTGTAGAGTTCCATGTATCTGGACTTCGCCATACTCTGTCTGGTGTACACTTGCTGGATTCCAGCTCTGAGGTCGTCCCAGATCTGGTCAAGGCCAATCTGCTTCAGTCCATGGGGATTCTGACTCCTGTTTGATGACATTGTGAGTAATGTTCTGAAGTCGTCCAGTGCAGCAATCCTTATTCAAAATACAGCTAATTCTCCATTAGATGAAAATATACAGTATCATCCCAAATTTATTCACAGCAGCTCAGAAAAGGATGTCCTTTAACTGCAGAAAATGAAATCTCATTGCAGGCAAACCCGCATTTCCCCGGAGACTACAAGGCTCGCGCGACGTCTCCGCCTGGTCGCTGGGCCCAGGCCCTGGCGAAACCCCCGTCCCGCCAAGGTCGGGCAGCGTCCCTCAGCGCAGGGACCGCCCCGCCTGGAGCTGAGTGCCGAAAGTTGGTTCTAATGGGCTATTTCTTGACGTGGCTACAGATCAGTTCTTTTCTAAGATTGGGCCTAGCTCCGCCCCCTACCTCTCGTTCCGCTCTGTCATCCCCGTCCCCTACTCCACACGAAAGGATCTGGTGTACTCTTTCAACATGGCCCCTTTAGGCAGCGTGATTGATCTTTCCCAGATGTCTGAGTGGAAATGGGAGGTAGGCCAAAGCCGATTCTCTGTCTGAAACAAACCTCGTCCGAGCTCGCCTCCTGCAACCTGGTGGCGGTGCCTGAGAGTGACTCTTTCATCTACCGTCAAAAGTCAAAAAGCTTCTTCATGGGAGAAGACAGCAGCTTCAGAGGCCCGTCCCCTCACCTGCCCCCTCGGCTCATACCCACTCGTGAAGCCGCTATGAGCGAATATTACTCAGTACTATTTTCTCGAAGACAACATCTCTGCCACAACAGCAGCACTCAAAAGCCTCCCGATCGAACGCTAACCAAGGAGCAGTGCTAAACACAAGTGAGCATGCGCACACACCGCTCGCGCCCAAGGGTTCTAGGAGGTGTCCTGCGGGGCCCCTGGTGGACCAATGGTTGCTGATTGCCGTCAGTGGTCCCTAGGGGGAATGAAAGTTGTTTCTCACAGGCTATTTCTTGCCATGGCTACAGATAAGTTCTTTCCTAAGCTTGGGCCTGGCTCCGCCCCCTACTTCTCCATCCACTCTGTCATGCACTTACCCTACTCCACACGGAAAGATCTGCTATCCACTTTTAACATGACCCCTTTTGCAGCTTGATGGATCTTTCCCAGATGTCTGTGTCGGATCTGGTAGCTCAGCCGAAATCCGATTCCATTTCTCAACCAAACCGCTCCCGCGCTCGCCTCCTGCCGCCTGGTGGAGGTTCCCAACACCTACTCCACACGGAAAGATCAGCTGTCCTCTTTCCACATCACCCTGTTTGGCAGCGTGATGGATCTTTCCCAGATGTCTGAGTCGGATCTGCCAGCTCAGCCGATAGCAGATTCTCTTTCACGAACAAACCGCGTCCACGCTCGCCTCCTGCAGCCCGGTGGAGGTGCCAGAGAGTGACGTTTTCTTCTAAGGTCCAAAGTCAAAAACCGTCTTCATGGCAGGAGACAGCAGCTTAACTGGCCAGCCCGCTCACCTGCCCCCTCGACTCTGAGCCACTTGTAAACCTAATACCAGCGATTACTCGGTACTATTCTGTAGAAGCCAACCTCTCTGCCACGACCGCACCACTCAAAAGCCTCCCGATCGAACGGTAACCAAGGAGCAGTGCTAAACACAAGTGAGAACGCGCACACACCGCTCGTGCCCGAGGGTTCTAAGAGGTCTCCTGCGGGGCCCCGGGTTGACCAATGGATGCTGAGTGACGTCAGCAGTCACTAAAGATATTGAAAGATGGTTCTAATGGGCTATTACTTGACGTGGCCACAGATCAGTTCTTTCCTAAGCTTGGGCCTGGCTCCGCCCCCTACTTCTCCATCCACTCTGTCATGCACTTACCCTACTCCACACGGAAAGATCTGCTATCCACTTTTAACATGACCCCTTTTGCAGCTTGATGGATCTTTCCCAGATGTCTGTGTCGGATCTGGTAGCTCAGCTGAAATCCGATTCCATTTATCAACCAAACCGCTCCCGCGCTCGCCTCCTGCCGCCTGGTGGAGGTTCCCGACCCCTACTCCACAGGGAAAGATCAGCTGTCCTCTTTCCACATCACCCTGTTCGGCAGCGTGATGGATCTTTCCCAGATGTCTGAGTCGGATCTGCCAGCTCAGCCGATAGCCGATTCTCTTTCACGAACAAACCGCGTCCACGCTCGCCTCCTGCAGCCCGGTGGAGGTGCCAGAGAGTGACGTTTTCTTCTACGGTCCAAAGTCAAAAACCGTCTTCATGGCAGGAGACAGCAGCTTAACTGGCCAGCCCGCTCACCTGCCCCCTCGACTCTGAGCCACTTGTAAACCTAATACCAGCGATTACTCGGTACTATTCTGTACAAGACAACCTCTCTGCCACGACCGCACCACTCAAAAGCCTCCCGATCGAACGGTAACCAAGAAGCAGTGCTAAACACAAGTGAGCCCGCGCACACACCGCTCGGGCCCAAGGGTTCTAAGAGGTCTCCTGCGGGGCCCCGGGTTGACCAATGGTTGCGGAGTGACGTCAGCAGTCACTAGGTAGATTGAAAGTTGGTTCTTTTTTTTTTTTTTTTTTTGACTTTCTAAAGGGTGAATTTTATGGTATGTGAATTATCTCAATCAAGCTGATTTTTTTAGAAAAGTGTTCTACATGTAAGTATATATGAGTACATATATGAATATGTGTACATACATACAATAAATTGTAAGTTAATTTAGAAATAGACAGCTTCATATCCATCTAAATCAATGTTTAAATTCTTCTTAAGGATTTTAAGATGCTAACATATTTGAGAGAACACTACAATATCACATAACCTAGTTTGATAATTACAGATACATACTAAAGATTTAAACTTAAATCTCCATTGAACTTTGAAATCCTAGAATCTGCAGCAACCTGCTCACTACTGAGTTGGCTTAGCTCTAGTTCCAATTTCATATTTGCACGGAACCAAGAAACTCTACAAAGGTGAACAGCACATCACTGGGTATGGAAGAGTAGGGCCGCGTCTTTTACACCCTCGTGACCTTTGCAGCACGCGGTACTGTCCCTCGCACACATGGCAGGCCACATGACAAATGAGGGAGATACTTTTTAAATACCATACTTGTAAAACAGGACCAGAACAGTTAAACTTTTGTTCTCTGTGCTATCCCGTTAGATCAGGTCAACAAACTTCTTATGTAAAGGACCAGATAGCAAATATTTTAGGCTTTTGGACAAGATTGTTTCTGACAGAACTACTCAACTCCCTCCGAGTAACATGAAAGCAGCTGTAGACAATATATAAACAAATGGACAACATTTAAACAAATGATCCCCTGCTTTAGACCAGTGCTGTCCAACGGATCTTTCCACAGTAATAGAAATATTTTATTATCTGACTATTAAGCCCTTAAACTATGGCTACTGTGACTAAGAAACTGAATTTTTAAATTATTTTAAATGTAAACAGATACATGTGACTAGTGGCTACTGTCCTGACCAGCACTGCATTAGACAACTAACTAGCCAATTTTATTACCTCTGTTCAAAAAACCGAAAAACAGTACCTCTATTCAAAAAACTTAAAGCTAAAGATGAATTCTGTGACTACATTTCAAGGATGAACTGAGAAGAGAAAACATGATGTCAAATTTCTAATAATTCATAGATCCTACCACTAAGTATCAAAATTCGAAAGCAAATTATTTCAGTTCAAGCAGGAGGATACGTGTAGAGTTCCATGTATCTGGACTTCGCCATACTCTGTCTGGTGTACACTTGCTGGATTCCAGCTCTGAGGTCGTCCCGGATCTGGTCAAGGCCAATCTGCTTCAGTCCATGGGGATTCTGACTCCTGTTTGATGACATTGTGAGTAATGTTCTGAAGTCGTCCAGTGCAGCAATCCTTATTCAAAATACAGCTAATTCTCCATTAGATGAAAATATACAGTATCATCCCAAATTTATTCACAGCAGCTCAGAAAAGGATGTCCTTTAACTGCAGAAAATGAAATCTCATTGCAGGCAAACCCGCATTTCCCCGGAGACTACAAGGCTCGCGCGACGTCTCCGCCTGGTCGCTGGGCCCAGGCCCTGGCGAAACCCCCGTCCCGCCAAGGTCGGGCAGCGTCCCTCAGCGCAGGGACCGCCCCGCCTGGAGCTGAGTGCCGAAAGTTGGTTCTAATGGGCTATTTCTTGACGTGGCTACAGATCAGTTCTTTTCTAAGATTGGGCCTAGCTCCGCCCCCTACCTCTCGTTCCGCTCTGTCATCCCCGTCCCCTACTCCACACGAAAGGATCTGGTGTACTCTTTCAACATGGCCCCTTTAGGCAGCGTGATTGATCTTTCCCAGATGTCTGAGTGGAAATGGGAGGTAGGCCAAAGCCGATTCTCTGTCTGAAACAAACCTCGTCCGAGCTCGCCTCCTGCAACCTGGTGGCGGTGCCTGAGAGTGACTCTTTCATCTACCGTCAAAAGTCAAAAAGCTTCTTCATGGGAGAAGACAGCAGCTTCAGAGGCCCATCCCCTCACCTGGCCCCTCGGCTCATACCCACTCGTGAAGCCGCTATGAGCGAATATTACTCAGTACTATTTTCTCGAAGACAACATCTCTGCCACAACAGCAGCACTCAAAAGCCTCCCGATCGAACGCTAACCAAGAAGCAGTGCTAAACACAAGTGAGCATGCGCACACACCGCTCGCGCCCAAGGGTTCTAGGAGGTGTCCTGCGGGGCCCCGGGTGGACCAATGGTTGCTGATTGCTGTCAGTGGTCCCTAGGGGGAATGAAAGTTGTTTCTCACGGGCTATTTCTTGCCATGGCTACAGATAAGTTCTTTCCTAAGCTTGGGCCTGGCTCCGCCCCCTACTTCTCCATCCACTCTGTCATGCACTTACCCTACTCCACACGGAAAGATCTGCTATCCACTTTTAACATGACCCCTTTTGCAGCTTGATGGATCTTTCCCAGATGTCTGTGTCGGATCTGGTAGCTCAGCCGAAATCCGATTCCATTTCTCAACCAAACCGCTCCCGCGCTCGCCTCCTGCCGCCTGGTGGAGGTTCCCGACCCCTACTCCACACGGAAAGATCAGCTGTCCTCTTTCCTCATCACCCTGTTTGGCAGCGTGATGGATCTTTCCCAGATGTCTGAGTCGGATCTGCCAGCTCAGCCGATAGCCGATTCTCTTTCACGAACAAACCGCGTCCACGCTCGCCTCCTGCAGCCCGGTGGAGGTGCCAGAGAGTGACGTTTTCTTCTACGGTCCAAAGTCAAAAACCGTCTTCATGGCAGGAGACAGCAGCTTAACTGGCCAGCCCGCTCACCTGCCCCCTCGACTCTGAGCCACTTGTAAACCTAATACCAGCGATTACTCGGTACTATTCTGTAGAAGCCAACCTCTCTGCCACGACCGCACCACTCAAAAGCCTCCCGATCGAACGGTAACCAAGGAGCAGTGCTAAACACAAGTGAGAACGCGCACACACCGCTCGTGCCCGAGGGTTCTAAGAGGTCTCCTGCGGGGCCCCGGGTTGACCAATGGATGCTGAGTGACGTCAGCAGTCACTAAGGATATTGAAAGATGGTTCTAATGGGCTATTACTTGACGTGGCCACAGATCAGTTCTTTCCTAAGCTTGGGCCTGGCTCCGCCCCCTACTTCTCCATCCACTCTGTCATGCACTTACCCTACTCCACACGGAAAGATCTGCTATCCACTTTTAACATGACCCCTTTTGCAGCTTGATGGATCTTTCCCAGATGTCTGTGTCGGATCTGGTAGCTCAGCCGAAATCCGATTCCATTTCTCAACCAAACCGCTCCCGCGCTCGCCTCCTGCCGCCTGGTGGAGGTTCCCGACCCCTACTCCACAGGGAAAGATCAGCTGTCCTCTTTCCACATCACCCTGTTCGGCAGCGTGATGGATCTTTCCCAGATGTCTGAGTCGGATCTGCCAGCTCAGCCGATAGCCGATTCTCTTTCACGAACAAACCGCGTCCACGCTCGCCTCCTGCAGCCCGGTGGAGGTGCCAGAGAGTGACGTTTTCTTCTACGGTCCAAAGTCAAAAACCGTCTTCATGGCAGGAGACAGCAGCTTAACTGGCCAGCCCGCTCACCTGCCCCCTCGACTCTGAGCCACTTGTAAACCTAATACCAGCGATTACTCGGTACTATTCTGTACAAGCCAACCTCTCTGCCACGACCGCACCACTCAAAAGCCTCCCGATCGAACGGTAACCAAGGAGCAGTGCTAAACACAAGTGAGCCCGCGCACACACCGCTCGCGCCCAAGGGTTCTAAAAGGTCTCCTGCGGGGCCCCGGGTTGACCAATGGTTGCGGAGTGACGTCAGCAGTCACTAGGTAGATTGAAAGTTGGTTCTTTTTTTTTTTTTTTTTTTTTGACTTTCTAAAGGGTGAATTTTATGGTATGTGAATTATCTCAATCAAGCTGATTTTTTTAGAAAAGTGTTCTACATGTAAGTATATATGAGTACATATATGAATATGTGTACATACATACAATAAATTGTAAGTTAATTTAGAAATAGACAGCTTCATATCCATCTAAATCAATGTTTAAATTCTTCTTAAGGATTTTAAGATGCTAACATATTTGAGAGAACACTACAATATCACATAACCTAGTTTGATAATTACAGATACATACTAAAGATTTAAACTTAAATCTCCATTGAACTTTGAACTCCTAGAATCTGCAGCAACCTGCTCACTACTGAGTTGGCTTAGCTCTAGTTCCAATTTCATATTTGCACGGAACCAAGAAACTCTACAAAGGTGAACAGCACATCACTGGGTATGGAAGAGCAGGGCCGCGTCTTTTACACCCTCGTGACCTTTGCAGCACGCGGCACTGTCCCTCGCACACATGGCAGGCCACATGACAAATGAGGGAGATACTTTTTAAATACCATACTTGTAAAACAGGACCAGAACAGTTAAACATTTGTTCTCTGTGCTATCCCGTTAGATCAGGTCAACAAACTTCTTATGTAAAGGACCAGATAGCAAATATTTTAGGCTTTTGGACAAGATTGTTTCTGACAGAACAACTCAACTCCCTCCGAGTAACATGAAAGCAGCTGTAGACAATATATAAACAAATGGACAACATTTAAACAAATGATCCCCTGCTTTAGACCAGTGCTGTCCAACGGATCTTTCCACAGTAATAGAAATATTTTATTATCTGACTATTAAGCCCTTAAACTATGGCTACTGTGACTAAGAAACTGAATTTTTAAATTATTTGAAATGTAAACAGATACATGTGACTAGTGGCTACTGTCCTGACCAGCACTGCATTAGACAACTAACTAGCCAATTTTATTACCTCTGTTCAAAAAACCGAAAAACAGTACCTCTATTCAAAAAACTTAAAGCTAAAGATGAATTCTGTGACTACATTTCAAGGATGAACTGAGAAGAGAAAACATGATGTCAAATTTCTAATAATTCATAGATCCTACCACTAAGTATCAAAATTCGAAAGCAAATTATCTCAGTTCAAGCAGGAGGATACGTGTAGAGTTCCATGTATCTGGACTTCGCCATACTCTGTCTGGTGTACACTTGCTGGATTCCAGCTCTGAGGTCGTCCCAGATCTGGTCAAGGCCAATCTGCTTCAGTCCATGGGGATTCTGACTCCTGTTTGATGACATTGTGAGTAATGTTCTGAAGTCGTCCAGTGCAGCAATCCTTATTCAAAATACAGCTAATTCTCCATTAGATGAAAATATACAGTATCATCCCAAATTTATTCACAGCAGCTCAGAAAAGGATGTCCTTTAACTGCAGAAAATGAAATCTCATTGCAGGCAAACCCGCATTTCCCCGGAGACTACAAGGCTCGCGCGACGTCTCCGCCTGGTCGCTGGGCCCAGGCCCTGGCGAAACCCCCGTCCCGCCAAGGTCGGGCAGCGTCCCTCAGCGCAGGGACCGCCCCGCCTGGAGCTGAGTGCCGAAAGTTGGTTCTAATGGGCTATTTCTTGACGTGGCTACAGATCAGTTCTTTTCTAAGATTGGGCCTAGCTCCGCCCCCTACCTCTCGTTCCGCTCTGTCATCCCCGTCCCCTACTCCACACGAAAGGATCTGGTGTACTCTTTCAACATGGCCCCTTTAGGCAGCGTGATTGATCTTTCCCAGATGTCTGAGTGGAAATGGGAGGTAGGCCAAAGCCGATTCTCTGTCTGAAACAAACCTCGTCCGAGCTCGCCTCCTGCAACCTGGTGGCGGTGCCTGAGAGTGACTCTTTCATCTACCGTCAAAAGTCAAAAAGCTTCTTCATGGGAGAAGACAGCAGCTTCAGAGGCCCGTCCCCTCACCTGCCCCCTCGGCTCATACCCACTCGTGAAGCCGCTATGAGCGAATATTACTCAGTACTATTTTCTCGAAGACAACATCTCTGCCACAACAGCAGCACTCAAAAGCCTCCCGATCGAACGCTAACCAAGGAGCAGTGCTAAACACAAGTGAGCATGCGCACACACCGCTCGCGCCCAAGGGTTCTAGGAGGTGTCCTGCGGGGCCCCTGGTGGACCAATGGTTGCTGATTGCCGTCAGTGGTCCCTAGGGGGAATGAAAGTTGTTTCTCACAGGCTATTTCTTGCCATGGCTACAGATAAGTTCTTTCCTAAGCTTGGGCCTGGCTCCGCCCCCTACTTCTCCATCCACTCTGTCATGCACTTACCCTACTCCACACGGAAAGATCTGCTATCCACTTTTAACATGACCCCTTTTGCAGCTTGATGGATCTTTCCCAGATGTCTGTGTCGGATCTGGTAGCTCAGCCGAAATCCGATTCCATTTCTCAACCAAACCGCTCCCGCGCTCGCCTCCTGCCGCCTGGTGGAGGTTCCCAACACCTACTCCACACGGAAAGATCAGCTGTCCTCTTTCCACATCACCCTGTTTGGCAGCGTGATGGATCTTTCCCAGATGTCTGAGTCGGATCTGCCAGCTCAGCCGATAGCAGATTCTCTTTCACGAACAAACCGCGTCCACGCTCGCCTCCTGCAGCCCGGTGGAGGTGCCAGAGAGTGACGTTTTCTTCTAAGGTCCAAAGTCAAAAACCGTCTTCATGGCAGGAGACAGCAGCTTAACTGGCCAGCCCGCTCACCTGCCCCCTCGACTCTGAGCCACTTGTAAACCTAATACCAGCGATTACTCGGTACTATTCTGTAGAAGCCAACCTCTCTGCCACGACCGCACCACTCAAAAGCCTCCCGATCGAACGGTAACCAAGGAGCAGTGCTAAACACAAGTGAGAACGCGCACACACCGCTCGTGCCCGAGGGTTCTAAGAGGTCTCCTGCGGGGCCCCGGGTTGACCAATGGATGCTGAGTGACGTCAGCAGTCACTAAAGATATTGAAAGATGGTTCTAATGGGCTATTACTTGACGTGGCCACAGATCAGTTCTTTCCTAAGCTTGGGCCTGGCTCCGCCCCCTACTTCTCCATCCACTCTGTCATGCACTTACCCTACTCCACACGGAAAGATCTGCTATCCACTTTTAACATGACCCCTTTTGCAGCTTGATGGATCTTTCCCAGATGTCTGTGTCGGATCTGGTAGCTCAGCTGAAATCCGATTCCATTTATCAACCAAACCGCTCCCGCGCTCGCCTCCTGCCGCCTGGTGGAGGTTCCCGACCCCTACTCCACAGGGAAAGATCAGCTGTCCTCTTTCCACATCACCCTGTTCGGCAGCGTGATGGATCTTTCCCAGATGTCTGAGTCGGATCTGCCAGCTCAGCCGATAGCCGATTCTCTTTCACGAACAAACCGCGTCCACGCTCGCCTCCTGCAGCCCGGTGGAGGTGCCAGAGAGTGACGTTTTCTTCTACGGTCCAAAGTCAAAAACCGTCTTCATGGCAGGAGACAGCAGCTTAACTGGCCAGCCCGCTCACCTGCCCCCTCGACTCTGAGCCACTTGTAAACCTAATACCAGCGATTACTCGGTACTATTCTGTACAAGACAACCTCTCTGCCACGACCGCACCACTCAAAAGCCTCCCGATCGAACGGTAACCAAGAAGCAGTGCTAAACACAAGTGAGCCCGCGCACACACCGCTCGGGCCCAAGGGTTCTAAGAGGTCTCCTGCGGGGCCCCGGGTTGACCAATGGTTGCGGAGTGACGTCAGCAGTCACTAGGTAGATTGAAAGTTGGTTCTTTTTTTTTTTTTTTTTTTGACTTTCTAAAGGGTGAATTTTATGGTATGTGAATTATCTCAATCAAGCTGATTTTTTTAGAAAAGTGTTCTACATGTAAGTATATATGAGTACATATATGAATATGTGTACATACATACAATAAATTGTAAGTTAATTTAGAAATAGACAGCTTCATATCCATCTAAATCAATGTTTAAATTCTTCTTAAGGATTTTAAGATGCTAACATATTTGAGAGAACACTACAATATCACATAACCTAGTTTGATAATTACAGATACATACTAAAGATTTAAACTTAAATCTCCATTGAACTTTGAAATCCTAGAATCTGCAGCAACCTGCTCACTACTGAGTTGGCTTAGCTCTAGTTCCAATTTCATATTTGCACGGAACCAAGAAACTCTACAAAGGTGAACAGCACATCACTGGGTATGGAAGAGTAGGGCCGCGTCTTTTACACCCTCGTGACCTTTGCAGCACGCGGTACTGTCCCTCGCACACATGGCAGGCCACATGACAAATGAGGGAGATACTTTTTAAATACCATACTTGTAAAACAGGACCAGAACAGTTAAACTTTTGTTCTCTGTGCTATCCCGTTAGATCAGGTCAACAAACTTCTTATGTAAAGGACCAGATAGCAAATATTTTAGGCTTTTGGACAAGATTGTTTCTGACAGAACTACTCAACTCCCTCCGAGTAACATGAAAGCAGCTGTAGACAATATATAAACAAATGGACAACATTTAAACAAATGATCCCCTGCTTTAGACCAGTGCTGTCCAACGGATCTTTCCACAGTAATAGAAATATTTTATTATCTGACTATTAAGCCCTTAAACTATGGCTACTGTGACTAAGAAACTGAATTTTTAAATTATTTTAAATGTAAACAGATACATGTGACTAGTGGCTACTGTCCTGACCAGCACTGCATTAGACAACTAACTAGCCAATTTTATTACCTCTGTTCAAAAAACCGAAAAACAGTACCTCTATTCAAAAAACTTAAAGCTAAAGATGAATTCTGTGACTACATTTCAAGGATGAACTGAGAAGAGAAAACATGATGTCAAATTTCTAATAATTCATAGATCCTACCACTAAGTATCAAAATTCGAAAGCAAATTATTTCAGTTCAAGCAGGAGGATACGTGTAGAGTTCCATGTATCTGGACTTCGCCATACTCTGTCTGGTGTACACTTGCTGGATTCCAGCTCTGAGGTCGTCCCGGATCTGGTCAAGGCCAATCTGCTTCAGTCCATGGGGATTCTGACTCCTGTTTGATGACATTGTGAGTAATGTTCTGAAGTCGTCCAGTGCAGCAATCCTTATTCAAAATACAGCTAATTCTCCATTAGATGAAAATATACAGTATCATCCCAAATTTATTCACAGCAGCTCAGAAAAGGATGTCCTTTAACTGCAGAAAATGAAATCTCATTGCAGGCAAACCCGCATTTCCCCGGAGACTACAAGGCTCGCGCGACGTCTCCGCCTGGTCGCTGGGCCCAGGCCCTGGCGAAACCCCCGTCCCGCCAAGGTCGGGCAGCGTCCCTCAGCGCAGGGACCGCCCCGCCTGGAGCTGAGTGCCGAAAGTTGGTTCTAATGGGCTATTTCTTGACGTGGCTACAGATCAGTTCTTTTCTAAGATTGGGCCTAGCTCCGCCCCCTACCTCTCGTTCCGCTCTGTCATCCCCGTCCCCTACTCCACACGAAAGGATCTGGTGTACTCTTTCAACATGGCCCCTTTAGGCAGCGTGATTGATCTTTCCCAGATGTCTGAGTGGAAATGGGAGGTAGGCCAAAGCCGATTCTCTGTCTGAAACAAACCTCGTCCGAGCTCGCCTCCTGCAACCTGGTGGCGGTGCCTGAGAGTGACTCTTTCATCTACCGTCAAAAGTCAAAAAGCTTCTTCATGGGAGAAGACAGCAGCTTCAGAGGCCCATCCCCTCACCTGGCCCCTCGGCTCATACCCACTCGTGAAGCCGCTATGAGCGAATATTACTCAGTACTATTTTCTCGAAGACAACATCTCTGCCACAACAGCAGCACTCAAAAGCCTCCCGATCGAACGCTAACCAAGAAGCAGTGCTAAACACAAGTGAGCATGCGCACACACCGCTCGCGCCCAAGGGTTCTAGGAGGTGTCCTGCGGGGCCCCGGGTGGACCAATGGTTGCTGATTGCTGTCAGTGGTCCCTAGGGGGAATGAAAGTTGTTTCTCACGGGCTATTTCTTGCCATGGCTACAGATAAGTTCTTTCCTAAGCTTGGGCCTGGCTCCGCCCCCTACTTCTCCATCCACTCTGTCATGCACTTACCCTACTCCACACGGAAAGATCTGCTATCCACTTTTAACATGACCCCTTTTGCAGCTTGATGGATCTTTCCCAGATGTCTGTGTCGGATCTGGTAGCTCAGCCGAAATCCGATTCCATTTCTCAACCAAACCGCTCCCGCGCTCGCCTCCTGCCGCCTGGTGGAGGTTCCCGACCCCTACTCCACACGGAAAGATCAGCTGTCCTCTTTCCTCATCACCCTGTTTGGCAGCGTGATGGATCTTTCCCAGATGTCTGAGTCGGATCTGCCAGCTCAGCCGATAGCCGATTCTCTTTCACGAACAAACCGCGTCCACGCTCGCCTCCTGCAGCCCGGTGGAGGTGCCAGAGAGTGACGTTTTCTTCTACGGTCCAAAGTCAAAAACCGTCTTCATGGCAGGAGACAGCAGCTTAACTGGCCAGCCCGCTCACCTGCCCCCTCGACTCTGAGCCACTTGTAAACCTAATACCAGCGATTACTCGGTACTATTCTGTAGAAGCCAACCTCTCTGCCACGACCGCACCACTCAAAAGCCTCCCGATCGAACGGTAACCAAGGAGCAGTGCTAAACACAAGTGAGAACGCGCACACACCGCTCGTGCCCGAGGGTTCTAAGAGGTCTCCTGCGGGGCCCCGGGTTGACCAATGGATGCTGAGTGACGTCAGCAGTCACTAAGGATATTGAAAGATGGTTCTAATGGGCTATTACTTGACGTGGCCACAGATCAGTTCTTTCCTAAGCTTGGGCCTGGCTCCGCCCCCTACTTCTCCATCCACTCTCTCATGCACTTACCCTACTCCACACGGAAAGATCTGCTATCCACTTTTAACATGACCCCTTTTGCAGCTTGATGGATCTTTCCCAGATGTCTGTGTCGGATCTGGTAGCTCAGCCGAAATCCGATTCCATTTCTCAACCAAACCGCTCCCGCGCTCGCCTCCTGCCGCCTGGTGGAGGTTCCCGACCCCTACTCCACAGGGAAAGATCAGCTGTCCTCTTTCCACATCACCCTGTTCGGCAGCGTGATGGATCTTTCCCAGATGTCTGAGTCGGATCTGCCAGCTCAGCCGATAGCCGATTCTCTTTCACGAACAAACCGCGTCCACGCTCGCCTCCTGCAGCCCGGTGGAGGTGCCAGAGAGTGACGTTTTCTTCTACGGTCCAAAGTCAAAAACCGTCTTCATGGCAGGAGACAGCAGCTTAACTGGCCAGCCCGCTCACCTGCCCCCTCGACTCTGAGCCACTTGTAAACCTAATACCAGCGATTACTCGGTACTATTCTGTACAAGCCAACCTCTCTGCCACGACCGCACCACTCAAAAGCCTCCCGATCGAACGGTAACCAAGGAGCAGTGCTAAACACAAGTGAGCCCGCGCACACACCGCTCGCGCCCAAGGGTTCTAAAAGGTCTCCTGCGGGGCCCCGGGTTGACCAATGGTTGCGGAGTGACGTCAGCAGTCACTAGGTAGATTGAAAGTTGGTTCTTTTTTTTTTTTTTTTTTTTTGACTTTCTAAAGGGTGAATTTTATGGTATGTGAATTATCTCAATCAAGCTGATTTTTTTAGAAAAGTGTTCTACATGTAAGTATATATGAGTACATATATGAATATGTGTACATACATACAATAAATTGTAAGTTAATTTAGAAATAGACAGCTTCATATCCATCTAAATCAATGTTTAAATTCTTCTTAAGGATTTTAAGATGCTAACATATTTGAGAGAACACTACAATATCACATAACCTAGTTTGATAATTACAGATACATACTAAAGATTTAAACTTAAATCTCCATTGAACTTTGAACTCCTAGAATCTGCAGCAACCTGCTCACTACTGAGTTGGCTTAGCTCTAGTTCCAATTTCATATTTGCACGGAACCAAGAAACTCTACAAAGGTGAACAGCACATCACTGGGTATGGAAGAGCAGGGCCGCGTCTTTTACACCCTCGTGACCTTTGCAGCACGCGGCACTGTCCCTCGCACACATGGCAGGCCACATGACAAATGAGGGAGATACTTTTTAAATACCATACTTGTAAAACAGGACCAGAACAGTTAAACATTTGTTCTCTGTGCTATCCCGTTAGATCAGGTCAACAAACTTCTTATGTAAAGGACCAGATAGCAAATATTTTAGGCTTTTGGACAAGATTGTTTCTGACAGAACAACTCAACTCCCTCCGAGTAACATGAAAGCAGCTGTAGACAATATATAAACAAATGGACAACATTTAAACAAATGATCCCCTGCTTTAGACCAGTGCTGTCCAACGGATCTTTCCACAGTAATAGAAATATTTTATTATCTGACTATTAAGCCCTTAAACTATGGCTACTGTGACTAAGAAACTGAATTTTTAAATTATTTGAAATGTAAACAGATACATGTGACTAGTGGCTACTGTCCTGACCAGCACTGCATTAGACAACTAACTAGCCAATTTTATTACCTCTGTTCAAAAAACCGAAAAACAGTACCTCTATTCAAAAAACTTAAAGCTAAAGATGAATTCTGTGACTACATTTCAAGGATGAACTGAGAAGAGAAAACATGATGTCAAATTTCTAATAATTCATAGATCCTACCACTAAGTATCAAAATTCGAAAGCAAATTATCTCAGTTCAAGCAGGAGGATACGTGTAGAGTTCCATGTATCTGGACTTCGCCATACTCTGTCTGGTGTACACTTGCTGGATTCCAGCTCTGAGGTCGTCCCAGATCTGGTCAAGGCCAATCTGCTTCAGTCCATGGGGATTCTGACTCCTGTTTGATGACATTGTGAGTAATGTTCTGAAGTCGTCCAGTGCAGCAATCCTTATTCAAAATACAGCTAATTCTCCATTAGATGAAAATATACAGTATCATCCCAAATTTATTCACAGCAGCTCAGAAAAGGATGTCCTTTAACTGCAGAAAATGAAATCTCATTGCAGGCAAACCCGCATTTCCCCGGAGACTACAAGGCTCGCGCGACGTCTCCGCCTGGTCGCTGGGCCCAGGCCCTGGCGAAACCCCCGTCCCGCCAAGGTCGGGCAGCGTCCCTCAGCGCAGGGACCGCCCCGCCTGGAGCTGAGTGCCGAAAGTTGGTTCTAATGGGCTATTTCTTGACGTGGCTACAGATCAGTTCTTTTCTAAGATTGGGCCTAGCTCCGCCCCCTACCTCTCGTTCCGCTCTGTCATCCCCGTCCCCTACTCCACACGAAAGGATCTGGTGTACTCTTTCAACATGGCCCCTTTAGGCAGCGTGATTGATCTTTCCCAGATGTCTGAGTGGAAATGGGAGGTAGGCCAAAGCCGATTCTCTGTCTGAAACAAACCTCGTCCGAGCTCGCCTCCTGCAACCTGGTGGCGGTGCCTGAGAGTGACTCTTTCATCTACCGTAAAAAGTCAAAAAGCTTCTTCATGGGAGAAGACAGCAGCTTCAGAGGCCCGTCCCCTCACCTGGCCCCTCGGCTCATACCCATTCGTGAAGCCGCTATGAGCGAATATTACTCAGTACTATTTTATCGAAGACAACATCTCAGCCACAACAGCAGCACTCAAAAGCCTCCCGATCGAACGCTAACCAAGGAGCAGTGCTAAACACAGGTGACCACGCGCACACACCGCTCGCGCCCAAGGGTTCTAGGAGGTGTCCTGCGGGGCCCCGGGTGGACCAATGGTTGCTGATTGCCGTCAGTGGTCCCTAGGGGGAATGAAAGTTGTTTCTCACGGGCTATTTCTTGCCATGGCTACAGATAAGTTCTTTCCTAAGCTTGGGCCTGGCTCCGCCCCCTACTTCTCCATCCACTCTGTCATGCACTTACCCTACTCCACACGGAAAGATCTGCTATCCACTTTTAACATGACCCCTTTTGCAGCTTGATGGATCTTTCCCAGATGTCTGTGTCGGATCTGGTAGCTCAGCCGAAATCCGATTCCATTTCTCAACCAAACCGCTCCCGCGCTCGCCTCCTGCCGCCTGGTGGAGGTTCCCGACCCGTACTCCACAGGGAAAGATCAGCTGTTCTCTTTCCACATCACGCTGTTCGGCAGCGTGATGGATCTTTCCCAGATGTCTGAGTCGGATCTGCCAGCTCAGCCGATAGCCGATTCTCTTTCACGAACAAACCGCGTCCACGCTCGCCTCCTGCAGCTCGGTGGAGGTGCCAGAGAGTGACGTTTTCTTCTACGGTCCAAAGTCAAAAACCGTCTTCATGGCAGGAGACAGCAGCTTAACTGGCCAGCCCGCTCACCTGCCCCCTCGACTCTGAGCCACTTGTAAACCTAATACCAGCGATTACTCGGTACTATTCTGTAGAAGCCAACCTCTCTGCCACGACCGCACTACTCAAAAGCCTCCCGATCGAACGGTAACCAAGGAGCAGTGCTAAACACAAGTGAGAACGCGCACACACCGCTCGTGCCCGAGGGTTCTAAGAGGTCCCCTGCGGGGCCCGGGTTGACCAATGGATGCTGAGTGACGTCAGCAGTCACTAAAGATATTGAAAGATGGTTCTAATGGGCTATTACTTGACGTGGCCACAGATCAGTTCTTTCCTAAGCTTGGGCCTGGCTCCGCCCCCTACTTCTCCATCCACTCTGTCATGCACTTACCCTACTCCACACGGAAAGATCTGCTATCTACTTTTAACATGACCCCTTTTGCAGCTTGATGGATCTTTCCCAGATGTCTGTGTCGGATCTGGTAGCTCAGCCGAAATCCGATTCCATTTATCAACCAAACCGCTCCCGCGCTCGCCTCCTGCCGCCTGGTGGAGGTTCCCGACCCCTACTCCACCCGGAAAGATCAGCTGTCCTCTTTCCACATCACCCTGTTCGGCAGCGTGATGGATCTTTCCCAGATGTCTGAGTCGGATCTGCCAGCTCAGCCGATAGCCGATTCTCTTTCACGAACAAACCGCGTCCACGCTCGCCTCCTGCAGCCCGGTGGAGGTGCCAGAGAGTGACGTTTTCTTCTACGGTCCAAAGTCAAAAACCGTCTTCATGGCAGGAGACAGCAGCTTAACTGGCCAGCCCGCTCACCTGCCCCCTCGACTCTGAGCCACTTGTAAACCTAATACCAGCGATTACTCGGTACTATTCTGTACAAGCCAACCTCTCTGCCACGAGCGCACCACTCAAAAGCCTCCCGATCGAACGGTAACCAAGGAGCAGTGCTAAACACAAGTGAGCCCGCGCACACACCGCTCGCGCCCAAGGGTTCTAAGAGGTCTCCTGCGGGGCCCCGGGTTGACCAATGGTTGCGGAGTGACGTCAGCAGTCACTAGGTAGATTGAAAGTTGGTTCTTTTTTTTTTTTTTTTTTTTTGACTTTCTAAAGGGTGAATTTTATGGTATGTGAATTATCTCAATCAAGCTGATTTTTTTAGAAAAGTGTTCTACATGTAAGTATATATGAGTACATATATGAATATGTGTACATACATACAATAAATTGTAAGTTAATTTAGAAATAGACAGCTTCATATCCATCTAAATCAATGTTTAAATTCTTCTTAAGTATTTTAACATGCTAACATATTTGAGAGAACACTACAATATCACATAACCTAGTTTGATAATTACAGATACATACTAAAGATTTAAACTTAAATCTCCATTGAACTTTGAAATCCTAGAATCTGCAGCAACCTGCTCACTACTGAGTTGGCTTAGCTCTAGTTCCAATTTCATATTTGCACGGAACCAAGAAACTCTACAAAGGTGAACAGCACATCACTGGGTATGGAAGAGCAGGGCCGCGTCTTTTACACCCTCGTGACCTTTGCAGCACGCGGCACTGTCCCTCGCACACATGGCAGGCCACATGACAAATGAGGGAGATACTTTTTAAATACCATACTTGTAAAACAGGACCAGAACAGTTAAACTTTTGTTCTCTGTGCTATCCCGTTAGATCAGGTCAACAAACTTCTTATGTAAAGGACCAGATAGCAAATATTTTAGGCTTTTGGACAAGATTGTTTCTGACAGAACTACTCAACTCCCTCCGAGTAACATGAAAGCAGCTGTAGACAATATATAAACAAATGGACAACATTTAAACAAATGATCCCCTGCTTTAGACCAGTGCTGTCCAACGGATCTTTCCACAGTAATAGAAATATTTTATTATCTGACTATTAAGCCCTTAAACTATGGCTACTGTGACTAAGAAACTGAATTTTTAAATTATTTGAAATGTAAACAGATACATGTGACTAGTGGCTACTGTCCTGACCAGCACTGCATTAGACAACTAACTAGCCAATTTTATTACCTCTGTTCAAAAAACCGAAAAACAGTACCTCTATTCAAAAAACTTAAAGCTAAAGATGAATTCTGTGACTACATTTCAATGATGAACTGAGAAGAGAAAACATGATGTCAAATTTCTAATAATTCATAGATCCTACCACTAAGTATCAAAATTCGAAAGCAAATTATCTCAGTTCAAGCAGGAGGATACGTGTAGAGTTCCATGTATCTGGACTTCGCCATACTCTGTCTGGTGTACACTTGCTGGATTCCAGCTCTGAGGTCGTCCCAGATCTGGTCAAGGCCAATCTGCTTCAGTCCATGGGGATTCTGACTCCTGTTTGATGACATTGTGAGTAATGTTCTGAAGTCGTCCAGTGCAGCAATCCTTATTCAAAATACAGCTAATTCTCCATTAGATGAAAATATACAGTATCATCCCAAATTTATTCACAGCAGCTCAGAAAAGGATGTCCTTTAACTGCAGAAAATGAAATCTCATTGCAGGCAAACCCGCATTTCCCTGGAGACTACAAGGCTCGCGCGACGTCTCCGCCTGGTCGCTGGGCCCAGGCCCTGGCGAAACCCCCGTCCCGCCAAGGTCGGGCAGCGTCCCTCAGCGCAGGGGCCGCCCCGCCTGGAGCTGAGTGCCGAAAGTTGGTTCTAATGGGCTATTTCTTGACGTGGCTACAGATCAGTTCTTTTCTAAGATTGGGCTGAGGTCCGCCCCCTACCTCTCGTTCCGCTCTGTCATCCCCGTCCCCTACTCCACACGAAAGGATCTGGTGTACTCTTTCAACATGGCCCCTTTAGGCAGCGTGATTGATCTTTCCCAGATGTCTGAGTGGAAATGGGAGGTAGGCCAAAGCCGATTCTCTGTCTGAAATAAACCTCGTCGGAGCTCGCCTCCTGCAACCTGGTGGCGGCGCCTGCGAGTGACTCTTTCATCTACCGTCAAAAGTCAAAAAGCTTCTTCATGGGAGAAGACAGCAGCTTCAGAGGCCCGTCCCCTCACCTGCCCCCTCGGCTCATACCCACTCGTGAAGCCGTTATGAGTGAATATTACTCGGTACTATTTTCTCGAAGACAACATCTCAGCCACAACAGCACCACTCAAAAGCCTGCCGATCGAACGCGAAACGAGGGGGAATGCTAAACACAAGTGAGCATGCGCACACACCGCTCGCGCCCAAGGGTTCTAAGAGGTGTCATGCGGGTCTCGCGTTGACCAATGGTTGTTGATTGCCGTCAGTGGTCCCTAGGGGGATTCAAAGTTGTTTTTCAAGGGCTATTTCTTGACATGGCTACAGATAAGATCTTTCCTAAGCTTGGGCCTGCCTACGCCCTCTACTTCTCCATCCACTCTGTCATGCACTTACCCTACTCCACACGGAAAGATCTGCTATCCACTTTTAACATGACCCCTTTTGCAGCTTGATGGATCTTTCCCAGATGTCTGTGTCGGATCTGGTAGCTCAGCCGTAATCCGATTCCATTTCTCAACCAAACCGCTCCCGCGCTCGCCTCCTGAAGCCCAGTGGAGGTGCCAGAGAGTGACTTTTTCTTCTACGGTCCAAAGTCAAAAAGCGTCTTCATGGCTGAAGACAGCAGCTTAACAGGCCAGCCCGCTCACCTGCCCCCTCGGCTCTTATCCACTTCTAAACCTAATACCAACGATTACTCGGTACTATTCTGTAGAAGCCAACCTCTCTGCCACGACCGCACCACTCAAAAGCCTCCCGATCGAACGGTAACCAACGAGCAGTGCTAAACACAAGTGAGCACCCGCACACACCGCTCACGCCCAATGGTTCTAGGAGGTCTCCTTCGGGGCCCCGGGTTGACCAATGGATGCTGAGTGACGTCAGGAGTCACTAAGGATATTGAAAGTTGGTTCTAATGGGCTATTACTTGTCGTGGCCACAGATCAGTTCTTTTCTAAGATTGGGCCTAGCTCCGCCCCCTACTTCTCGTTCCGCTCTGTCATCCCCGTCGCCTACTGCACACGAAAGGATCTGGTGTACTCTTTCAACATGGCCCCTTTAGGCAGCGTGATTGATCCTTCCCTGATGTCTGAGTGGATCTGTGAGCTAGGCCAAAAGCCGATTCTCTGTCTGAAATAAACCTCGTCCGAGCTCGCCTCCTGCAACCTGGTGGCGGTGCCTGAGAGTGACTCTTTCATCTACCTTCAAAAGTCAAAAAGCTTCTTCATGGGAGAAGACAGCAGCTTCAGAGTCCCGTCCCCTCACCTGGCCCCTCGGCTCATACCCACTCGTGAGGCCGATATGAGCAAATATTACTCAGTACTATTTTCTCGAAGACAACATCTCTGCCACAACAGCACCACTCAAAAGCCTCCCGATCGAACGCTAACCAAGGAGCAGTGCGAAACACAAGTGAGCATGCGCACACACCGCTCGTGCCCAAGGGTTCTAAGAGGTGTCCTGCGGGGCCCTGGGTGGACCAATGGTTGCTGATTGCCTTCAGTGGTCCCTAGGGGGAATGAAAGTTGTTTCTCACGGGCTATATCTTGCCATGGCTACTGATAGGTTCTTTCCTAAGCTTGGGCCTGGCTCTGCTCCCTACTTCTCCATCCACTCTGTCATCCACTTACCCTACTCCACACGGAAAGATGTGCTATCCACTTTTAACATGACCCCTTTTGCAGCTTGATGGATCTTTCCCAGATGTCTGTGTCGGATCTGGTAGCTCAGCCGAAATCCGATTTCATTTCTCAACCAAACCGCTCCCGCGCTCGCCTCCTGCAGCCTGGTGGAGGTTCCCGACCCCTACTCCACACTGAAAGATCAGCTGTCCTCTTTCCACATAGAAACTGCAGCTGCAGAAAAACTGCTTGATTTCTGGATTCCAGAGGAAGGAGATACATGGAGGGAAAAAAGGAAAGATGACGCCTTTTTTGTAAAAAAGGAGAAATGGAATTTTTATCCACTTTTCTTTACTCATGCCAGGTTAGAGGAGAAGGAAAGGAGAAAAGGCAGTACAGTTCCACTCCTTTCCATTGTCAGCATCTTTTAGCTGCTCCTGTTCTCATAGTTTCTAGTCCATTTCTTTATTTCTGAAATTACAGACTCATGAGAGATTGTGCTTTTATTCCATGTACACATCTTCCTACTTGACAAGGAGATTCTCAGTGTTGCTTTGCCTCACACAGGGTGATGGAGATGCAAAAAGGATTACTCAAAGCCCATCTCTTATAAGCAATGAGACACCCCAAAGGAGTTAATTTCCTGGAACCCTCAAGAGAGAGGCATTCCTCCTTTGGGAAATTAACCCTAAACTTGGGTTCTCTAGGCCGGAAAGTTACAGAAAAGAAACATAGGTGGAGTAATGGTTAAGTATAGTTTAACAATAGAAGCGGGTAACAATGGTGAAACAACAAAGTGACATTCCATAATGCAATTTGCAAAAGGTTAAGTTGATCCACCAACAAAAGCCTTTTCTTAGCAAATATTGTGTTTTCCTTCAGCAGTTTCCTCAATATTTTTACATAACAAATGCCTGCTGACCCTCACATCCTGCTGTCGAGTTTCTGACTCTACAAGTGAAGAAAACAATTTTATCACTTCCATATGGTTATCTAGATATGCCAATACCGCATATTAAAAAGTCTGTTTTTTGGGCTTCCCCGTGGCTCACTTGGGAGAGTGCAGAGCTGGTAGCAACAAGGCCGTGGGTTCAGATCCTATACAGGGATGGCCGGTGCACTCACTGGCTGAGCGTGGTGCAGACACCACCATGCGAAGGGTCACGATCCCCTTACCGGTCAAAAAAAAAAAAAAGCCTGTTTTTCTTCAGCTTATTTTTACTGTATCACAGATGTCCACTGCACTGGGGTCTGATTCTGGATTTCTGTCCCATCCCGTGGTTGGTCTGTGTCCTTGGGCTGTTACCCTACTGAGTAATGGCAGAGCCTGCCCTGCCCTCTCACTGCGCACTTCATAGCTCTTCTCCTTAGGCTTTCCCTGCTTCATGCTTGATTGTTCTTCTGAATTGACTTTAGATTCAACTCGAAGACATCTCTTTAAAGATCTACAAATGCTTTTTTTTTTCTTTCTGCAGTGTAAATGTCCCCAGTTTCCTCAACTTTTGGAAAGTGATTTCCAGACCATTCATTCTCCCTGTCCTTTTCCATGAATCAAGTAACCTTAAAATGTAGGATCCAGAACTGGACCCACTGGCATAGGGGTGATGATGGCATGACTGTGCAGGATAAAGCTTTTTAAAGGGGTGTCACCAGAAGGGGAGGCTGCATGAGCAGCTGGAGCTTGGGCGGGGTGGACTAAGCAGAAGACGGAGGGTGCGGGCTGCTCCTTTCCTGTCAGGATGGGAGGGCGGCCGGGGGTCTCGGCACTTTGTGACATAGGGGCCAGCTCTGGGCAGCTGGAGAGGCCTGCCTTCCTCCTGTCTCCTGGCCCCGGCCCATGGTCCTCTCCCGGTAGCCCACTGGCCGCCTCACTCCAGCCCTTCGCATCGCCCACTCTCTCAGCTCCTGGAGGGTGATTCCGATTCGTCGCCTCCCGGGCTTGGAAGCTTCCGCTCGGCTGCCCGTGCTCACCCCCGCGCCGCTTGGCGGTTGGTTCCTTCCGCGCAGGCCCCGCCCTCGCGGCTCCCCCTGACGTGTTCACAGTGTTCACTATCGGCACCGTGGTTACAGTGCTCTCAGTGTTCCGTGGCCGAAGAGCCGGCCGCAGGGCAGACTGAGTTCAGTCCACTCCGTGAGCCGGTCTTCATCAGAGGAGACGAGTCGTGGGCTGTTTCGCAGGGAAGTGTCTCACCCGCTGCCTGTCCATACGCGATGGAGACAGTCCCTGCCATTGTGCCTCCTGTCGCCACGTTGGACAGGGCGCTTTGGGGACCCCTGTCGGTGCTGTACACAGCCCTCACAGCCAAGCTGCTGGAGGTGACGATCCCCGTTCCCACGGAGGGACCCCACTTCTGGCAGGCGGGTGGACGAGTTCTGAGTGGAGTGGGTGCCCTGACCGACCTGGCCAAGGAAATGGAGCGTGTCAGGCCCGAGGCAGGCAGGACGTTGCTGTGCTGTTTAGGGAGGCTAGTGGGAGTGTATTTGAAGTTTCCTCACTTGCTCATTTCTTACTGAACAGTTAGAAGTGACAGGCACTGTGTTGTGTTTAAAGCCACTATCCAAACACTGAGAGCCAGTGGGTCTTTTCCCAGTAATCACTGGCACTGTTGGGGGATGGGGTCAGTATGACAGTTAACACGGGTACTTGTAGAGGGCAGCAAAAACAGTGTGGAGCAGGCAGGTGTTCAATGGACTACCTCCCAGGAAACATTTAAAATTAAGGCGCCGAGTTTTATAGAAGACAGTTAAATTCAGGATTTATCTAGACCAGTTACCAGTAGCTCTCTGACTTAGCATGTGTCCTTGTTTACGTAAGAGTAGAATAAAATTAAAGTTTAAATTTTTAGAGGAATAACACATCCATGACCATCATATTGGTTTTATTTGCAGCCATGAAAGTTGATTACTGGGTTTAATTTTTTTTCTTACGTGAGGGTTTTTGTTTTTGTTTTTGTTTTTGTTTTTTTAAGTAATAAAAACCACTTAACCCAGAGAAAAGTATGATCCAGAGGGACTCTAGCCATGTGTTGGACAAAATGATGTGGCAGGGTCTCTGCTAACTGGAAATATATGCTCAACTTAAAGACATTTAGACCGGTAATACTTAAAAACACGACTAGTCAAACAAGAAATGAGACTGCCAGCAACCTGTCTTTCTTGAAGCTGTAAGAGCTATTGAAGCTTTTTGAGGGGGTAGTTATCTAGTGGAGTTCGGCATAGAATTTCTATGGCTGACTCTTTGTGAGTGCATTATTGCAAATTTCTTTAAGGCTTCCCATTATTTCTAATATGTCTATTTCAGTTTGTTGCTACATTGCCTGATGATGTTCAGCCTGGGCCAAATTTCTATGGACTGCCATGGGAACCTGTACTTGTAACAGCCTTCTTGGGAATTGTTTCATTTGGTGTATTCTTCTGGAGAACTGTCCTTGTGAGTAAATTAATTTATACTTTAACTCATAAATGCAAGGGATGTTTTATAATCACTTGGCCTTTTATTTGCTTCTTTTTCAGTAACATAAATGCTAATTAATGATTATACTTCAAGCTAACCTTATAAAGTAGTGTTCTAAAATTTGTGTTTTAGCCTTAAGTGAACAAGATAACATGTATAAACTCAATTGGCAAAGTTCAATTTATGAATCCCTTCTATCAAAACCTAAAGATTCAGAATGAGGAGGGCGCACATATGCACTATCAGTAGAATTGGGAATTCATACAACCACTCTGAAAAGTACTTTAGTGATATGTATAAGAAGCCTTACAAATGGTCATATCCTTTTATATAGTATAATATCATGTCTAATTATCTGTCATAAAGAAATTACCAATCATGCATTAAAGGTCACGTACAAGGGCATTCAGTGCAAAAGTTAGACTGAAAACCTGTCACAACCTAAATGATCCCTATGGCAGGGGAATTGTTAAATTATTGTATATCCATAAAATGGGATATAAGGTGGCTTTACATATTTCAAAGACATTGGGGCACAGAAAGTGCTCACAATTTAACGTGAAGTGGAAAAAACAGAAACCATGACTTTATTTTTTTTTTCCATTTCACCTAGAGTTTCGATTTTATTCACTAAAGATAGTTCATAGCATTCTTCTACAATTTTTTTTTTTTAACCTTTTGGTCATACATCATTTATTTATTTATTTATTTATTTATTTATTTATTTATTTATTTATTTATTTATTTATTTTTATTATTTCCATTATATTTTTATTTTTATTTTTTTAATTTTATTTTATCGATCTACATTGTGGCTGATTATTGTTGCCCCTCACCAAAACCTCCCTCCCTCCTCCCTCCCCCACTCCCCGCCACCAATGTCCCCTCTGTTTGCTTGTCGTATCAACTTCAAGTAATTGTGGTTGTTATATCTTCTTCCCCCCCAACCCGGTTTGTGTGTGTGTGTGTGTGTGTGTGTGTGTGTGTGTGTGTGTGTGTGTGTGTGTGTGTATGTGTGAATTTATATATTAATTTTTATCTCCCACCAATAAGTGAGAACATGTGGTATTTCTCTTTCTGTGCCTGACTTGTTTCACTTAATATAATTCTCTCAAGGTCCATCCATGTTGTTGCAAATGGCAGTATTTCATTCGTTTTTATAGCTGAATAGTATTCCATTGTGTAGATGTACCATATTTTCCATATCCACTCATCTGATAATGGACATTTGTGCTGGTTCCAACTCTTGGCTATTGTAAAGAGTGCTGTGATAAACATTGGGGAACAGGTATATCTTCGACTTGATGATTTCCATTCCTCTGGGTATATTCCCAGCAGTGGGATAGCTGGGTCGTGTGGTAGATCTATCTGCAATTGTTTGAGGAACCTCCATACCATTTTCCATAGAGGCTGCACCATTTTGCACTCCCACCAACAATGTATGAGAGTTCCTTTTTCTCCACAACCTCGCCAGCATTTATCGTTCAGAGTCTTTTGGATTTTAGCCATCCTAACTGGGGTGAGATGGTATCTCAGTGTGGTTTTGATTTGCATTTCCCGGATGCTGAGTGATGTGGAGCATTTTTTCATATGTCTGTTGGCCATTTGTATGTCTTCCTTAGAGAAATGCCTACTTAGCTCTTTTGCCCATTTTTTAATTGGGTTGCTTGTTTTCTTCTTGTAAAGTTGTTTGAGTTCCTTGTATATTCTGGATATTAATCCTTTGTCAGACGTACATTTTGCAAATATTTTCTCCCACTCTGTTGGTTGTCTTTTAACTCTGTTAATTGTTTCTTTTGCTGTGCAGAAGCTTTTTAGTTTGATATAATCCCATTTGTTTATTTTTCCTTTGGTTGCCCGTGCTTTTGGGGTCATATTCATGAAGTCTGTGGCCAGTCCTATTTCCTGAAGTGTTTCTCCTATGTTTTCTTTAAGAAGTTTTATTGTTTCAGGGTGTATATTTAAATCTTTAATCCATTTTGAGTTGATTTTAGTATATGATGAGAGGTATGAGTCTAGTTTCATTCTCCTGCATATGGATATCCAGTTATTCCAGCACCATTTGCTGAAGAGGCAGTCCCTTTTCCAGTGAATAGGCTTGGTGCCTTTGTCAAAGATCAGATGGCAGTAAGTGTGTGGGTTGATTTCTGGATTCTCTATTCTATTCCATTGATCAGTGTGTCTGTTTTTATGCCAGTACCATACTGTTTTGGTTATTATAGCTTTGTAGTATAGCTTAAAGTCAGGTGGTGGTATGCCTCCAGCTTTATTTTTTTTGCTCAGCATTGCTTTGGCTACACGTGGTCTTTTATTATTCCGTATAAATGTCTGGATATTTCTTTCCATTTCTGAGAAAAATGTCTTTGGAATTTTGATAGGGATTGCATTAAATTTGTATATGACTTTGGGTAGTATGGACATTTTCACTATGTTGATTCTTCCAATCCAAGAGCATGGGATATCTTTCCATCTTCTTCTATCCTCTCTAATTTCTCTCAGCAGTGGTTTGTAGTTCTCATTATAGAGATTTTTCACCTCCTTGGTTAACTCAATTCCTAAGTATTTTATTTTTTTGGTGGCTATTGTAAATGGGCAGGCTTTCTTGATTTCTCTTTCTGCATGTTCACTGTTGGAGAAAAGAAATGCTACTGATTTTTGTGTGTTGATTTTGTGTGTTGATTTCTGCTACTGTGCTGAAATCATTTATCAATTCCAGCAGTTTTTTTGTAGAGGTTTTAGGCTGTTCGATATATAGGATCATGTCATCTGCAAATAGGGACAGTTTGACTTCATCTTTTCCAATCTGGATGCCCTTTATTTCCTTCTCTTCTCTGATTGTTCTGGCTAGTACTTCCAACACTATGTTGAATAGGAGTGGTGAGAGTAGAAACCATGACTTTAAAGTATAGGTAAACTGTGTGTTATATAAAACACATATGTACACTCGCACACACACAGAAAAAATGCTGCAAGGAAATACAATAGAATGATAAAAATTCTTATATCTATGAGACAAAGTAATTTTTCAGTTTTTTCCCCTTACATATACAAGTGTTTGCCAGATTTTCCGATTTGATCATGTGCTCAGAAAATATCTTATTTGGAAATACAGCTTATATAATTTTCAGACACTATTAAATTTTTTTATCCTTCTTTTCTGTACAGATAAATGCTGGCGAGGTTGCGGAGAAAAAGGAACTCTCATTCATTGTTGGTGGGACTGCAAAATGGTGCGGCCTCTATGGAAAATGGTATGGAGGTTCCTCAAACAATTGCAGATAGATCTACCATATGACCCAGCTATCCCACTACTGGGAATATACCCAGAGGAATGGAAATCATCAAGTCGAAGGTATACCTGTTCCCCAATGTTCATCGCAGCATTCTTTACAATAGCCAAGAGTTGGAACCAGCCCAAATGTCCATTATTGGATGAGTGGATACGGAAAATGTGGTATATCTACACAATGGAATACTACTCAGCTATAACAAAGAATGAAATACTGCCATTTGCAAAAACATGGATTGACCTAGAGAAAATTATATTAAGTGAAACAAGTAAGGCACAGAAAGAGAAATACCACATGTTCTTACTTATTGGCTGGAGCTAAAAATAAATAAATAAATTCACACACACTCACACACACAAAAAAAACCGGGGGTGGGGGGAAGAAGACACAACAACTATAATTCCTTGAGGTTGATACGACAAGCAAACAGAAAGGACATTGTGGGGTGGGAGGTGGGAGAGGGAGGAGGGAAAGAAAGAAATTAAAAATTTAAAAATTTTTTAAAAATTAAAACTAAATAAATAAAAATAAAATAAAACTCCTCAAGGGAAGTCTGTTTGGATAATGCCCTGCACCCCAAAAAAGGTGTAGGCCCATGGGGGTCTCTCTCTCTCTCTCTCTCTCTCTCTCTCTCTCTCTCTCTCTCCCTGATGGGCTCCCTGGACTCCATGTGTGTGGCCTCCAGACAGCCATGCACGCACCAGGACCTGTAAGGGATGAAAGCTTTATTTCCATTTGAGTCTCTCCTAATCATTGAAGGGGTGCTCTCTACCTTAAACATCCTAAATTAAAACAGAAACATTCACACCAATTGTAAACAGTGGTTATATCCTGAAAATAGAACTGGGGCAGGAGAAGGGTTCTGGGACCGGACACCTTATTTGCATTGCTGGAATTTACCACAAACATGGTTTCTTGTGTGATTTTTAAAATAACAGATAAACCATTTTAAAAGTTCCAGGAGGTGTCTGATGTTCTGGGACCGGACACCTTGTCTACATTGCTGGAATTTACGACAAACATGGTTTCTTGTGTGATTTTTAAAATAACAGATAAACCATTTTAAAAGTTCCAGGAGGTGTCTGATGTCCTCAGAACCCAGAGTCCAGGCCTCCCTCCAGCCTCCACGCTGCCGAGTCCCCTCAGAGACGGTTCTTTGAGATTCCCCCTCCCACCACTCAGGGAAAGAGGGCACTGAGACGCCAGAGAGGGACGGGCCTTGCTACAGCTAACAGAAGCAGGGACAGAGTGAGGCTCTATCTAGTGTGATGCATGTTGAGTGAGCACCTACTGTGTGCTCCTGCTGAACACGGGGACGGCCCCTGCTCTCCTGAGATTCACCACCCAGTGGACACTGGGAGGGCCACAGGGGAGACCAAAGTGCCCTGCAGGTCCTAAGACAGGGACAGCACAGGACCTGGGGGACACGGGCCCACCCAGTCCAGAGCCTCCCCCTTACCACATGGCCTCTCCCTGGTTCTGACCCAGAAAGAGATACAAAATGTGGGGGATTGGGTGAATAATGAAAATGTGAGATCATTCCTGAAAACAGTAGTAAGAGTTTCAACTCAGTGACAGAAGAGCGTTATATTAAGTGAACGATCCTTCTGAGCACAGGGCAACATATGACAACACAGGTCACACACCCCAAAGCTGTCCCTGTCCTGCCTTCCCACCTCAGAGTCTAAATGCCCAGACTTGGGAGTGACCTCGGGGATTGGGAAGACAAAAGTTCACAAAGCGCATGAAGAAACACAGCACCATGCTGATCCCATCGTCCTCTCACCTCTGTTCTACTCTGAAAACACTGAAAGCAGAGCGCCCTGTAGGTGATGGGACAGGGATAGGATAGGCCCCTTTCATGGGCCAGGAAAACATGGACAACACTGCCCTGCAGGGAAGGCCTTGTATCCAGTTCACCCCTGGGCTCTCTGTGTCCCAGAAGGACCCAGGGGACATAGAGTCCTGAGGCGACTAAGCATGGACTACCCTGCGGGAGGTCGTTGCCCACCTCTGTCCAGGTGTCAGGGGATAGACACTAATCAAAACCCTGCTTGATGATGGTCCAAGGAATGACAGGTGCATCTGAACCCTCGGATCATCAAGACGTCCTTATCGTGCTTCTGTCCTGATGAAACCCTCTATGGCTCCCACTGTCCCCACTTCCCATGCAGGTTCCCTCATTCCTCATCTGCCTCACTCCATCCTGTCCCTAGTCACACTTGTGTCTCAGGGTCTCCAACATTCCCTCTGAGCATATCCCAGGGAGATGTATTCACCAGGTCCATGCATGCTCATGATTGTAGCCGGATTTTTAAAAATTAGAAGACATTCGCAGTGAAATAAAGCAAGTGGCCAGGCAGGTCTTCAACTTGCTTTAAATTACTGTTCAAGTGGTTTTCTGTATGTTTATGATATAAGGCTACATAAAGAACAACTTCTGGTGAACATTTAATTCTAAACTTCTCTTTAACCTGTGGGTAACGTTGACTCCACACAGCCATGCCGCACACAAGGCTTCAACTTTCAGGCGTAAGCAGCTTATACCACCGCTTTTGAATTCACAATCACTATGCTATCTGCATTTTCTTCACTATTCTGAGGCTGTGACATTGCCAGCAAAACTGTTCTTGCTCTATTGTTCCTCACATTCAAGGAAGATGGAAATTTATCCCACATGCCTTCAACTCTCAGAAGATTAAAATAAAATAAAAAAAAAATCTAATGATCAAATCAGAACACAAGAGTCCCAATAATCCCTAATAAATCAGTCACTTCAACCATTAATTCCACACTAGAGACACTCCTGAGGGCACGGAGAAGAGGGACTCCAGGGTTCTGGAAACCCCATCCTCACCTACACAGGTGTAGGAGCACATCAAATGCAGTGAGAAGGAAGCTGACCCAGATGAACCCCCTCTGACCTAGGATAGACAGACAAAGTCAGGCTCAGCATATGAGCTTGGACATCCTTAGCAGGCCCTGTCATAACCTCACCCAGGACAGCTGATTGCACCTGGGGTGGGGCCAATCTGACATGGGGGCTGAGGACTCCTTGCCTCTCCATCCCACACAGTGCCACTCCTCCTGTGACAGTCCCTGTCTCTCCCCTACATGGGGAGGTTGGTGGGAACCTCTCATCTCCAACTCAGAGCTTGGCCGAGAATGACCAGAGTGGGGAGCCTCAGAATGACCTCCCCCAAATTTTGTCAGCTCTGGCAGGAGCCACAGACCCAGGTGACTCCAACCCCCAAGCAGAGCCCTAGGGGCCCATCCCTCTGAGGAGGGCTGGGGAGATGTGAAGTGTGACAGGTGCCTCTGACGCTGAAACCTGACGTCTCTGCTAAAAGAACCTCCAGATGGAGTGTGTCAGGATCCACCACCTTCCCTGACTCAGTGACACCAGATCCCCTGCGGAGGGAGAGGAGGGAGACATCCCTAGAGGAGGAATGGTGTTGTCATCAGAGGGTCTCAGATGACAGCCCCTTACCCACCTCAGGCTCTGCCCCTTGTTCTGAGGTCATTTGCAGTCGGGAAAAGGGAGGAGAATGGAGTCTCCCCACCTGAACACACTGGCTCACCGGGGGATACAGGGAAATAGGTCCTCCCGCTTTTACTCCCATAAGCTCCAGCCCAGCTTGGGGCCATGAATATTGTGCTGGATCTGCAGACGAAAACTGTCCTGGCCTCAGACCACCGTCTGATTTGATGAACTCTCATTGCAGTAGATCAGAGGAGAGTTTGCATGACAGAGATTGTGAATTCAGCGGTGAAACATAAGACCATTAAAATTGTAATTAAACACGTGATAAATGCTTAATGATGATGCTGGGTACAAACTGTTTATCCCGACGTTTCCTTCCATACTTTCCTCACTGTCCCCACAACCTGGGACCTCCCAAGGGGCTGCGGACCCCCCTCAGCATGGCCCACAGCCCAGCAGGGTCCGACCCTCACCAGCCTCGGCTCAGTCCACAGTCCTCCTTGCTCTCCAAGCCCGCCACAAATGCTCTGTCCGCTCCTCCCTCCAGCCTGGCGTCTCCCACCTCAAGGCCGCTCCCTCTGCAGGCAGCTCCTGCCTCCACACCCTCTGTCCTGCCTGGGGACGTCCACTCAGCTTCAGGTCTCAGCCAAAAGGGCACTTTCAGGGGAGCTCCCTGTGATTCCCAGACCAGCTCAGCCCGTCACAGGACCCAGATGCCGCACATAGTGTCCCTCCACAGCCCTTCTCTCCATGATCGTTAACTCCTTAGTTCCATGATGCTCGCCAGGTGCCCATCTCCCTGTTACAGGGAAACTACATGAGCCCAGGGACCATGTCTGTCCTGCTCTCTGTGGGATTCCCAGGACCCAGCCCAGTGGCTGGCATGGAACAAATGCTCAATAAATACTTATTAAATGGGTGGGGGGAACCATACCACAGAAGAACATCACTCTGTGTGACACCTGAGGTCACAGCATGTTCCCTGTGGACACAGGGGCACGGGCATCGGCATGGGAGGAGGCCAGCAGGTGCCCATGGCTGTCCCAGGGATGGAGCCTTTACCCTTCTAGTGTCAGGGAGGATGGGGACCTCCTAACAGTGAGGGGTCTGAACCTGATTCATTCCTGGAATGCTGACTCCCGTCTCTCATTTGTAAGTGACATCATGTCTCCCAGGAAGACCTGAGTCGGCAACCTATGTCCTTCCTCTTCCCATAAATACACTTGACCTGACACAAACTCTGCATCCTCCATCCCAGATGGAGTGACCACCAGGGCAAGGCTGAGCTCCAGACTGAGCACAAAAGAAGTCAGGGGGGGACTCTCCATCCCTGAGGGTCCCAGGTCTATGCGGACACCTGGCTGTGGTGCCTGCAGATCCTTCCCAGCACAAGGAGCTCTGGGGAATGAGGGGAACCTCCCATGCAGGACAGGACAGGACAACCCAGGGTCTGCTTGTGCTTCCATCTCAGACGGGCTGAGGGGCCACGGGCCTCCCCTCCCCTAACAGAGGAACCCACAGATCCCCTGCTGAGTCTCCAGGTGGGAGCTGCTCCAGTTCCTGGGCCCTGTGTGGAGGCCTAGAGTCGATGACAGGCAGGACACAGAAGGCTTCTCCTGAAGCAGCCCATCCTCTGGGTGGACAGTTCTCCTGACACTGGACCAGTATAACTCAGGGTCGTCTCTTTGGGCTCACCCTGCACTAGGATGGAGTTGGCAGGCCTGGAGACCTGCCGTGAACAGAACACAGGATGACCAATCCTGCAGCCAGGAGGTCAGAGCTCACCTCTGCAAAGTGGGCAGGGCCACTCACACCATTTGAAGCCTGGTCTGGGTCCCTGGTGCAGCTCCTGACAATGGCCGCAGGTCTCCTCATGACCTCCAGGAGGCGACATCGGGACGCACAGACAACAGTCAGGATATTCCACTGAGATATGAGCCCAGCTTTGGCTAAGAAAAGGGAGATGGAGCCTGATTTCCATCCCTTGCTCCAGTAGACCCTTCTGGGTCCTTCCCACATGCCTGCTCTATCCTTCGCGCTCCTTCCTGAGGCCTCTGAGGACCCTGCTCTACCAGGAGTCTCTGTGCAGCCCACACTCCCTCCTGGCACCACCTATGGGGAGTGGGGAGGCCAGGTGACCACAGGAGTCAGCCAGACAGAGGACAGAAGATGCCCAGGATTGTCAGGGACAACACGGACATGCCTTGAGCCACAGCTCAGCCAACAGACACAAAGAGCGTGGGTCTCCCTGAAACCTTCCCCCAGGACAACGGAGCCCACAGCACCCGACCTCCCACCACCACTGTCCTCTCTTCCCAGGACACGCAGGACCCCTGCCCCGTCACAACCAGGGCCTGCAGGTCCTTTTGAGACACCTAGGCCTGGGTTTCTGTCCCTGGATCAGAGGTCAGGCTGGTGGCACTGAGATAGAGGGCAGGTCCCCTCACCAGTCATCACTCATCTGCCCCTTTCTAGCCCCCAGAGCCATTTCTGTCACCCTCCTGCTGGGAGTAAATCCACCCTTCCCAGCATAGCTGAGAGCACTGGGAAGGCCTGAGTGTCCACTGGGTTTCCATGTCACAAAGAGACATAATCCCCCGGGTTTGGATATCTTAGATGTTCTCTGTGTGGGACTGACAGACCCAAGGCCTGGACACAGCAAAGGTCAGTGCTGGGGTGTGTGGGTCACTCTCTCAGGAAGCAGAGGTCCCCATCAGACGTCCTTCTCAAAGTGTGGTCGGGAAAAGCTAAATTTACACAAGGAAAGAGAAAGAAGGGACCAGGGAGGCAGGACTGAGAGGAGAGGAGAGAGAGAGGCCTCCTGAGCAGAGACACCGCCCCCAGCCCATGTGACCCTGGGAAATGCTCCGCCCTGGGAGGAGGCTCAGCACAGACGGAGGAAGGACAGCAGAGCTGGCCCGTCCCAGCTGCAGTGCTGTGAGCATTTCTGGAGCCAAAGCTCTTCTCCACAGAGGGAGGACAGAGCAGGCAGCAGAGACCATGAGGGCCCCCCCAGACCCTCCCCGCAGACAGCACATCCCCTGGCACGGCCTCCTGCTCACAGGTGAGAGGGGAAGGTTCCCTGGGAGTGGGTGGGACGATGGGAGCACAGAGACTATCTTGGGTTCTGCTGGGGAGGACAGGGCTCTGAGAGGGGACAGGAGGCTTCTGTTTGGGACCTGAGGGGAGAGAACACCAAAGAGACTGTGGAGGCTCAGCACAGGAAAGTTTCAGTGAACTGGAATTGGAAAGGGGCAGGAAAATCTCAATTGCTGTTTTCCAAGGTAATCATCACTGTCCACTCCTTTTTGAAAAATGATAATAATAATTATACCAGGGTGACACTCCAAATAAAAACACAACCAGGGTATAAAACATTGTCCTTAGCCACCAACCCCAGTAATGGACAAATAAACATCAGGACTTACAGGACCACGGGAACACTCATCAATTCATCCACAGGTATCTGCAGCCTGTTCCAGGCACTGGGTACAACAAAGATCACACAAGGCCCTGCCCTCACAAGGCTCACGCTGTAGTGGGGAGGAAGACAAAGAGATCTAGAAGGTGAGGTCAGTTGTTGACAAGAGCCATGGAGGGAACAGGGCAGAGAGGGGTCAGAAAGTGACCCTAGAGGAGGAGGTCAGGGAAGTTGTCTCCCAAGGACGCCCTGAATGTGAGCAGTGGTCTGAGGGCAGTGAGGGGTGATCCCTGCAGACACTGGGGAAGAGTGTTCCAAACAGAGGGAATGACAAGTTCAGAGGCTCTGAAGGAATGGAGGTCACGCTGCTGACCCAGACCCAGACCCACATACACACACACATACTCTCTCACACACACACACATACACACACACAAACATACACAAACCAAGGCTGAGGGTTGAAGAGACCTGCTCAGGACCCAGTGCCCCATCTTTCCGTCCCAGCACCCAGGTCCCGATTGGTTGATTTATCTTTCTCTTCCCTCCTAGCCTCACTTGTAACTTTCTGGAATCGACCCACCACTGCCCAGCTCACTATGGAATCTGTGCCGTTCAATGCTGCCAAAGGGAAGGATGTTCTTCTACTTGTCCACAATCTGCCAGAGAATCTTCTAGCCTATCACTGGTACAAAGGGCAAGTAGTGTCCAGCAACCAACGCATTGTGTCATATGTAACAGGCACTCAAGTAAATACCCCAGGGCCTGCAAACAGTGGTCGAGAGACATTATTCCTCAATGGGTCTCTGCTGTTCCAGAATGTCTCCCTGGAGGACACAGGATACTACACACTAGAAATCATAGATGCAGATGTCAGCACTGATCAAGTAACTGGACAGTTCCAAGTATATCGTAAGTGATTCCTCTACATCTCTGGGTATTGGGGTGGGGTCAATTCTACTTCACACACACAGGACTGTCAGTCCTAGAGTGTCCCTACATTCTCCTCTGCCTTATGTCCCATGTTGGGGTTTGAACATTTAGTGCAGGACACACACTGTGGAGACAAACTTCAAAAGATCGGAATTCCTGTCTTAAATCCAGACCCTGCAGACATTGGCTGCACAGAGAAGGACGGTTTGATGGGGTAACTCAGCAGAGGGAAACCAGTCTCAGTCCAGCCCTAGTGGCCCCTCCCTGAAAACATGATCCTGAAGAAGACCCTGAAGGGCTCAGTCAAGTCCCTCCCTGTGGGTCCCACTAGGATCCTCACAGAGATGCTCAGCCCTGGGAAGCCCCTACCTCAGAACCCTTTCCCGGAACTCCTGACTCCAAGTGACCCCGGGGAGCCTGTGGACAGGGCTGAGCCTTGGCCTCCTGGGCAGGGCTGACTGGGAGCAATGATTTACCCGCTGCCTGAGTGCCAAGGCTCCTGGAGCTGGTCACCAACCAGGGCTCAGCCTCAGGAGCCACATCTGGGCAAGGGCAGAGCCTAGTCCTTCATCTGGGACTCCACACGGAGAGCACAATGGACAAGTTCCCTGGGTCACTGTCCAACTGCCCTTGGGAATTTAGGAAACTCTATAGGAAGGTCAGTGTCCTCAGGGGCAGGAACAGAAAAGGTACTCCTGGCAGTTCCCTGCCACCAGGGATCAGGCCCTGGGAACCATCTCTTGAAGGCAAATAATCATCAGTGTTATTTACTCAGGTTGCTCCTCTGTGCCAAAGTTTAAGTCAGGCAATTGTTAATATTTTCAGGTTAATTCACAGACAACAAGACAAGCCAGATACCCTCTATCATTTATCCTATTTTATTAAAGAGAAACTGAGGCAAAGGAAATGCAGTCACTGAATGAGAATCAGAGACCACAGCTGGCAGATCACACACAGGAGAGTTTTGTCTGCAGCCACAGCCCCATCTTCTCTTACTCTCAGGGGCCATATGAAGCCTCTAGGGACCCTACCTGTCACTAGCATTGGCTCAGATCCTTTCTTCTTAGGCAGTGGTAGCTCACACAGAGAGATTCTGGTCTGGGGCTGAGAGCACATGAAGAATTAATCCGCTTTTACTCTAGAACTAAATCACCTGCCACAACAACCAGAGTCAGTGTCAGGACTGTCTAGGCCTCCCCATCAGGTGGCTGATCCACACCCACCCTCACCGGACTGCAGATCATTTGTATGTTTCCTGACGTGCTGATGTCACTCCCATTGGAGGACAAAGGAAAGGTCTTTGCTTCCTCGCTCTCCACTCCACACCCTGCACAAGCACAGGGCCCAGCAAATGGAGAGAGTGATAAACTGTCAGTAGTTCTTCATTGAAAGAGGGAGGGGATGAATGAATGATCCATGATTTCTTCAAGGACTGGCATCTGGATGCAGAGTCCTGGGAGGTTCTGGCCACACCTGTTCCTTGTCGCTCCAGGCTTTGAGACCCATGTTCCTCTCTGACCACCTGCTCCTAAAACCACCTCAGGAGCTGGTCTTATGTGACTCTGGGGCTACTTGGCCATGGAAGGGTTTTCAGGGCTTGCTGCCCTGCTTCTGGGACAGCCATGGACTCTTTCTCCTGGGGTCTTTGAGGTCACTGTACCCATCACTGCTCACTTCTGTGGGTGTTTCTAGCTCTCTCTCTCTCCTCCTCCATGTCCCAAGATATATTCCTTCCCTTCATTCTAGCCCTTGCCCTGCACAGCTTCCTCCACACTTAAGCCTTCCCCAGGCACTCCCACTAACGAGCTGTCCTGTTTCCTTCCCACTAACACCTGTGGCCAGGGCCACCCTCCCAGGCAAGAGTAAAGGATACAGAAATCAGTCGAAGCAGCCATTCCTGAGAGGCTTTATCATGAGCCAGTGTCTCTAGGTCACCATGAGAACGAGCTTCCACTGTGTCCCTATCCAGGGCTCTTTTCCTTCCTGATGCCAACACATGAAACGGGGCACATGACAAGGACAAGCAACTCCCCCGTCTACTCTACACTGACTGTTCAATGAGTCAAGGCAGAAGAACAGGTCTGCAATCCTCAGAAACCCAGGGGTCATTTCACCCATTTGATTCAGGACTCCATCCTCATCCTGGTGGGGGCTTCTGTGCCTCTAACGCTTCCCAGCCCTTTCCCAAGGCAGAACTGGCCAGACCGGTGCTGTCTGATGGGTTCCCTGCCTGTCCCACACGCACCTGTGTCCTCACATGATACCGTTATCCTGAGGTGGGTCCTCCTGAGCAGTGAGATGCATGAGCCACTGTCGATTCACTTAGACTCTACCCAATTTGGATGAATTTGATCAAACTCTATCTGTGTTTCCTGGGGTCGAATGAAAAGGAAGAAAGCATTTCACATGGCTGTGCCAAGCTCCTGCCCATTTTGCCTGACTCTCCCCAGGAATTACTGAGATGGAACTCTTCTCAATTTACTAACATAGCAAATATTTGAAGTAATTTGGTTTCATTCCTCTATTTATATGAGTGCGGCTTCTAAGACATCCCCCTTGACAAGTTCTGTCCTTTTAACAGGACTTACAGGTCTCTCTCTACCCAGGGAGTCACTGATTTCAAACCAACTTTAGCTTCTTCCTTTGATCATAACGTGATCGTGCTGGACTTCAGAGCTTTGTCTAAGACCTTATCCTGCTCTCCAGAGATATATTCCTCTCAGGAATTGGCCCGAGATCTGGGGTATTAATAACAATTTTCATATATGAAAGAACTTTAACTGTTCCTCAGTATTCTATGTCATATCCACCAAACAAACATGGGTCATGAGGACAGATTTTCAGGAAGTTCATGCTCCCCCCTTTCCACCAGTCAGTTCTTCTGCTTTTGCAAATGTCCACGTGTATTTCAGGAAAGATCCACATGGTCCTCACCTGTGCAGTGGGAGAAGGGACATTAGAGACCAAGGACAGAGAACGTGGTGCTGCTCCAAGGCCAGCAGCTCCTTCCTGTCCCACTCACTTCTTCTGCATCATTTCTTGGAACTGCTCCACCAGTTACTGGGTCACTGGGTCAGTCAGTCTCCATCAAACACCTAGGCAGAACTGCTTTCATCTCAAGGCCCCCCAGTTTGACTACTGCACTGACCGCTGGACTTGCTCCTGGTCTCCCTGTGTCGTTTCTGCTCTAACACCTGGTACCCATCATGACCCATCCCAGGATATCCTTGAGAAGTGAAGTCTCAGAGAAAACACACCTCAGCTGGGCAATGTAGGACTGTGTAGCTGGAAGGGACTGTGTAGCTGGAAGCACCCACATGTCCCGAGGTCAGTCAGGCAGTCAGCTGGTCAGCAACAAACCCAGAGAGGCCATGGGGGGACTGCAACTCCACGTCCTGTGTCTGTCCACAACCAAGCACTGCTGCTCATTTCACACGTGAGAAAGTTGAGTTTCTCCCAGACAGAGCAGGCAGCATCACATTCTCTGAGTGCCCAGATCCTACTGCATCTGTCTTGTGACACACACACCTGCCTGGTTCTTTTAGGGACTCAGGTGACCTGAGAGGTGAGAGATGCCAACTGTGATTGAAAGATGCCTTTGGAGAAATCAAAGGTACCACACAGGGCAATCTTCTCTCTGGTCTCTGTGCAGCGGAATTACCCAAACCCTCCATCACAAGCAACAACTCTCACCCTGTGGAGGACGAGGACTCTGTGGCATTAACGTGTGAACCTGAGAGTCAGGACACAACCTACGTGTGGTGGATAAACGATCAGAGGCTCCAGGTCAGTCCCAGGCTGGATCTGTCCCTGGACAACAGGACTCTCACTTTACTCAGTGTCAAAAGGAATGACACAGGACGCTACGAGTGTGAAATCCAGAACCCAGTGAGCACCAGCCGCAGTGACGCATTCACCCTGAATATTTCCTGTGAGTAACTTACGTTCCCCTGTGTCCCAGGCTGTCAGCCCAAATCCATGCAGCCAGAGTCCAGGGCACTCAGGTCTTCCCAAGTCAAGGCACACAGACCCTCAGTCCTGGACACACAGGCTGGCCATGGCTTCCTGCCCCATGCCTATTCGGGAAGGTCCAGCCTTGAGCCAAGAACAGGAGGGGAGGGCTTGCTCCTGTCTTGAGAGGCTCAGGATCAACGACATGTGATGGGAGGAGCAAGTTAATGTCTCAGACTCAGGCTCAGTGAGCACAGGGGTTATGGTTGGAACTTTTTAAAACAAGTTTCACATGGCTCAGAGGGATACTGTGGTCCTTCTACAGACCAGAGTGTCCCCTTCCCCCAGGTGACATCATGTGTGTCTTTATTCTCTTTGCTCCAGATGGCCCGGACACCCCCACCATTTCCCCCCCAGACTCATCTTACCATCCAGGAGCAAACCTCAGCCTCTTCTGCTATGCGGCCTCTAACCCACCCGCACAGTATTCGTGGCTTATCAATGGGAGGCCCCAGCAATCCACACAAGAGCTCACTATCCCCAACATCACTGTGAATGATAGTGGATCCTATACCTGCCTTGCCTATAACTCTGCCACAGGCCTCAACAGGACCACAGTCAAGACAATCACAGTCTCTGGTAAGTGGATCCCTGCAGCATCATCACCAGACTCTGGGGTGGAGTCTACCTGGTTTGCAAAGAGAATCCCAGAAAAAATTACTTTCTCAGCCCATGTCCCACAGATACAAGCAAAAGCCTAATTCTCCCCCTGATTACCCCCCACTCCATCTCTGCAGATTCTCTCCTCCCCTTGCTTCTCTGATTTCTCATGGTTGACCTTGGGTCAGGTCTAGAATATGGGAAGGGGGTTCTCTCATCTTCAGACAGACCCACATAGTGGGAGGGGCTTCAGAGAGGGGGGAAAAAAGGGTCCTCAAGGTCAAGTTTCTTCTCTCTGTCACTAACACATCCCTTCCTGTCATCTCTTTGTTTTCTTTTACCTTTCCATGAGCTACAAGGAACATATGAGGCTTTGAAACAAGCTCATACTGTATTTTCCCAAATGAAAGGAGGAAACTCCCCCAAATGAGGATGAGCAAATCATAGCTCTACTTCCTGCTCTGCTCCCGGCTCGCCCAGTCACTGCTCTGCTCTGACACCATCTAGGGGACTGGGGCAGGTTGAGAAGGTGCTCAGGTGGCCTGTCTTGAATCTGCCTAATGGTGCCACCAGTGGATGCCAGGGCCTCCCTCGGGTCAGGTTGCAGGGGAATGGGAAGAGAGCGAGCCTCGGGACAGTTGCCTCTTAGCTGTCCTGGCTCTGATGTCACCAGTTGTACAAACCTGTGGACACCATCACATGCGATGACCACATATGACAGTGAGTGATGTTCACTTGGAGAAGCAGAGAGACTCAGCCATGGAGTCCTGTGTGGAGGGAAGGGGTAATGCCAAAAAGTATATGTATATAGAGAGAACTGAGTACTAGGCATATACAAATGTACGTGTGTGGTGTGTGCGTGTGGGTGTATATATATATCTGTACATATATAGATATATATGTATCATATATATCTATATATGTACACCCACACACATATTTGTATAGATATATATGATATATAGATACATATACTTATACAAATATATATATATATATATATATCTCCCCACCTTCTGGCACACACCCTGACTACTAAACTGATCACCAGGCTTGTTCCTGGTATTTCATATGTCTTATTTCTGCTCAAACATCCAGTCCCCATCATGGCCCATCCTAGATATCTTTGAAAAGAAAGGCCTCAGAGAAAACATACCTCAGCTGGGCAGTGTAGGACTGTGCAGCTGGAAGCGACTCAGCACCCACATGTCCCGAGGTCAGTCAGGCAGTCAGCTGGCCAGGAACAAACCTGGAGAGGCCATGGGGGAACTGCAACTCCACGTCCTGTGTCTGTCCACAACCAAGCGCTGCTGCTCGTTTCACACGTGAGAAAGTTGAGTTTCTCTCCAACACAGAGCAGGCACCCTAACATTCTCTGAGCACCCAGATCCTACTGCATCTGTCTTGTGACACACACACCTGCCTGGTTCTCTTAGGGACTCAGGTAAGCTGAGAGGTGAGAGATGCCAACTGTGATTGAAAGATGCCTTTGGAGGAGGCAATCAAAGGCACCACACAGGGTAATCTTCTCTGTTCTCTATGCAGCGGAGTTACCTAAACCCTCCATCACAAGTAACAACTCTCACCCTGTGGAGGACGAGGACTCTGTGGCATTAACGTGTGAACCTGAGACTCAGGACACAACCTACGTGTGGTGGATAAACGGTCAGAGGCTCCAGGTCAGTCCCAGGCTGGATCTGTCCCTGGACAACAGGACTCTCACTTTACTCAGTGTCACGAGGAATGACACAGGACCCTATGAGTGTGAAACCCAGAACCCAGTGAGCACCAGCCGCAGTGACGCATTCACCCTGAATATTTCCTGTGAGTAACATCTGTTCCCATGTCCCAGGCTTTCAGCCCAAATCCACGCAGCCAGAGTCCAGGGCACTCAGTCCCTCCCACGTCCAGGTACACAAACCTTCACTCCCGGACACACAGGCTGGCCATGTCTTCCTGCCCCACGCCTATTCGGGCACATCCAGCCATGAGCCAAGAAGAGGAGGGGAGGGCTTGCTCCTGTCTTGAGAGGCTCAGGATAAACGACATGTGATGGGAGGTACAAGTTAATGTCTCAGACTCAGGTTCAGTGAGCACAGGGGTTATGGTTGGAACTTTCTTCTTTTTTAAAAAAAATTTTATTGAATCATAATTGATTATACATATTTTGAGAGTTCAACATTCACATGTGTTGATCAAATCAATATTACTAGCATATATATTGTTACATATCGTACTTATTCTTTATGCTCCTTGTCAAATCTCTCCCCATCCCTCTCCCTCCCCCCTTCCACCACTGATAACCAGATTTCTTCTCTCCCCTGAAAGAGTAATGCTTACTCTGTTGATTTGTTACCTAGATGATCTGTCCAATGCTGAGAGGTATGTTCAAGTCCTCCTATGTTATCATAGAGCAGATGCTTCTTCTGTCACTCTGAAATGGGCTTTGTGGAGAGAGACATCCTCTACTTTTCTTTATCTCTACTGGTGACTCTCCTTGTGTCAATGCACTCCAGTGGCTGGCAGACCATCTGCATGGTGGTTGTGACATCTAGCCACTTTCATGGCAGCCATGGTTATTGTGGTGACTGTGGTGGGCCACCCACATAGAGGTGATGTTTTGGCATGCTCCTTGGCATTGGTGGTGTGCCTGGTTGTGGGGGGATCCAGACCCTGGCTCCATACCTCAGGTCCCCAAGCAGGCCCCAAGGTTCTGGTGGTGTGCCTGGTTGTGGGAGGGGGGGTGTCCAGTGCCCCAGCTCCATACCTCAGGTCCCCAAGCAGTCCCCAAGGCACTGGCGGTGTGCCTGGTTTGGGGAGGGGGGGGTCCAGTGTACGGCTCCATACTTCAGGACCCCAGGTGGGCCCTGAGGTGCTGGTGGTGTGCCTGGGCCAGAACTAATTTTTTTGTCCTTTCCTTACTTCTAAAATAGGGAACCTTCCTGTGGGAAACAGTACTTGAGCTGTGTGGTTTAGCTAAATTGCTGCTTTGCTGCTGATTCCCTAGAGAAGGCTTTTTGGGCAGCTCAGGTTTTAATGGTTGACTTTATAGGTACTTCTGGCTCTCCAGAGACCTGGTGCACCTGGGTGTGTCAAAACTCTGATCTGGACCCAAATCTTTTCATCAAACTGCACCCCATGAAATTCTATATTCCTAACCAGTCTCCTCTGAGTGGTCCTTTGCTGATTGGGGTGCAGGTAAGCTGTCCTTGCTGTGCCCCAGTTTCCCTGATGAGCCTGTCTCCCCCACTACCCATACTCCAAACACTTCTCATGGGACAAGCCATGTGCCGGTCCCTTGAAATGACTCACTGGCTTCTGAGTGGCTCCTTTTTTTCAGTTGTTGTGGCTCCTCGCTCCTTTGTGGGTCTATGGGAACCCTATTAGTGGTTTTGCTGGCCTGGGGGTCACCAAGGTCCTCTTCTCCCCTGCCACCTCCAAGCATCTGCATCTGAAAGGCACACCTGCAGCTTTTGCTGTCTCCTGCTCTATGTGCTCAGCAGCTCCAGCCTTAAAGCAGCCACGGCATGAAGTGGTCAGAGTGCTTTTTTCTTTCTCTCATTGTCACTTCTGCTTTCATGCACTGCATAGATCTCTCCTCCTCTTCCCATGAGCTCTAGAAGCCCCAGCTTGGCTGTTGTTGCTTTTTTATAGCTGTAAAGTGGTTGATCTGTGGGAGAGAGTGATGCTGGGGACTGTCTATTCCACCATCTTGACCAGAAGCCCATGGTTCAAACTTTTTAAAACAAGTTTCACATGGCTCAGAGGGATACTGTGGTCCTTCTACAGACCAGGAGTGTCCCCTTTCCCCAGAAGATATCATGTGTGTCTTTATTCTCTTTGCTCCAGATGGCCCGGACACCCCCACCATTTCCCCCCCAGACTCATCTTACCATCCAGGAGCAAACCTCAGCCTCTTCTGCTATGCGGCCTCTAACCCACCCGCACAGTATTCGTGGCTTATCAATGGGAGGCCCCAGCAATCCACACAAGAGCTCATTATCCCCAACATCACTGTGAATGATAGTGGATCCTATACCTGCCTTGCCTATAACTCTGCCACAGGCCTCAACAGGCCCACAGTCAAGACGATCACAGTGTCTGGTAAGCGGATCCCTGCAGCATTGGGAACAAGTTCCGGAGTGGAGTCTACCTGGTTTGCAAAGAGAATACCAGAAAAAATTTCTTTCCTAGCCAGTATCCCATAGGTACAAGCAAAAGCCTAATTCTCCCCGAGTCCCCCCACTCCATCTCTGCAGATTCTCTCCTCCCCTTGCCTCTCTGATTTCTCATGGCTGACCTTGGGTCAGGTCTAGAATATTGGAAGGGGGTTCTCCCAGCCTCAGAAAGACCCTTGTAGCCGGAGGGGTTTCAGTAAGGAGGAAAAAAAGAAAGGCCCTCAAGGTCAAGTTTCTTCTCTCTGTCATTAACTCATCAATTCTTTGTTTTCTCTCACCTACTCAATGAGCTACAAACGACATAGAGGATGGCATGTCACTGTGGTTTTGATTTGCATTTCTCTGATGATTAGTGATGTTAAGCATCTTTTCATTTGTTTATTGGCCATTTGTTTACCTTCTTTGGAGGAAAGTCTATTCAAGTCCTTTGCCCATTTTTTAATTGGGTAGTTTGGTTTTGTTGTTGCTGAGTTATAGTTGTTCTTTATATATCTAGATATTAATTCCTTATCAGGTATATGATTTGCAATTATTTCTCCCATTCCAGAGGTGGTCTTTTCACCTTCTTAATAGTGTTCTTTGATGCACAAAAGTTTTTAATTTTCATAAAGTCCAATTTACCTATTTTTTTCTTTGTTGCCTATGCTTTTGGTGTCATAGCTGAGAAATTATTGTCAAATCCAACATTATGAAGCTCTCACCCTATGTTTTCTTTAAAAAGTTTCATAGTTTTAGCTCTTTCATTTAGGTCTTTGATCTATTTTGAGTTAATTTTTCACATGGTATCAGGTAAAGCTTCAACTTTATTCTTCTCCATGAATATCCAGTTTTCTCAACACCATTTGTTCAAAAGACTGTCTTTTCCCCATTGAATGGTCTTGGCACCCTTGTCAAAAATCATTTGGCCATATATGCAAGGGTTTATTTCTGGGCCCTCCATTCTATTCCATTGGTCTGTATGTCTTTCTTTATTCCAGTACCACACTGTTTTGATTGCTGCAGCTTTGTAATAAATTTTGAAATCAGTAAGTGTGATTCCTTCAACTTTCTTCTTCTTTTTCAAGGTTGTTTTAGCTATTTGGGGTCCCTTGAGATTCCATGAATTTGGGGATTGATTTTTCATTTCTGCAAAAAAAGTCCCTGGGATTTTGATAGGGATTGCATTGAATCTGTAGATCACTTGGGGTGGTAGTGTCATCTTAACAATATTAAGTCTTTCAATCCATAAAAACAGGATATATTTCCACTTGTTTAGTCTTCTTTAATTTCTTTCAGCAGTATTTTCCAGTTTTCAGGGTACAAGTCTTTTCACATCCTTGGTTAAGTTTATTCCTATTTATTATTTTCCAAACTCTTGTAAATATAGTATTTTCTTTTTTTTCAGATTGTATAGAAATACAACTGATTTTTGCATGTTGATTTTGAATCCTGCAACTTTGCTGAATTTGTTTATTAGTTCTAAAATTTAGTTCTCTGGAATCTTTAGGGTTTTCTACATATAAGTCATGCCATCTGCAAACAGAAATAATTTCACTTTTTTCCAATTTGGATGACTTCTTTTCTTTTTTTTTTTTCTTGCCTAATTGCTCTGGCTAGGTTCCAATACTATGTTGTAAAAACGGAGAAAGTTGACATCCTTGCCTTGTTCCTGATCTTAGAGTGAAAGTTTTCAGTCTTTCACCATTAAGTATAATGTTAGCTGTGAACTTTTCATAAAAGGCCTTTATTATGTTGAGGTAGTTTCCTTCTATTCCTACTTTGAGTGATTTTATCATGAAAGAATGTTGAATTTTGTCAAATGCTTTTATTGATTTAATCTCCTTACTAGTTACAAGGCTATTCAGATTTTTTATTTTTTCATGACTCCTTCTTGGTAACTTTTGTGTTTCTAGTAAATTTTCCATTTCACTTACATGATCCAATTTGTTGGCATACAATTATTCATAGTATTGTAATAATTCTTAATAATTCTACACAACTGGTCATAATGTCTCCACTTTCATTTCTGATTTTAGTGATATGAATCTGCTTTCTTTTTATATTGGTCAATCCAGTTAAAGGTTGTGAATTTTGGTGATTTTTCTTTTTTGGAAGAACTAATTTTTTGTTTCATCGATCTTTTAAATTGTTTTCCTATTCTCCATTTTATTTATCTGCACTCTAATATTTATTATTTCCTTTTTTCTACTAGCTTTGGCTTTCCTTTGTCCTTTTGTATATCCCTAAGTTGTAAAGTTAAGTTGTTGATTTGAAATCTTTCTTCTTTTTTAATGTGTGCTTTTACAGTTATAAATGTCTTGCACACAATTCTTAAGTTCTTTGAATCTCAGATTCCCGAACTGAAAATTACAAGCAGGATTACGAGATGAAATTGAGGGAAGAATAATCACCAACCTAGAAACATAATGAGAGGAAAAAATAGATTACAAGGATATAGTTGCCTGATCACCTCCCAGCAGCCTTCCCACAGAAAATGTATTCCTTGAAGGGACAAGTAGAGACTATTCAGGCTGAGTTGTTTCCCAAGGCACCCCCAATGTAAAATAATTCCACCTTCAGTCCTTCTCCTCTTTTCTTTCCATGACAGATGATCCAGTACAAAGAAGTTCTCCTGGCCTCTCAGCTGGGGCAATTGCTGGCATTGTGATTGGAGTACTGGCTGGGGTGGCTCTGATGGCAGCCCTGGTGTATTTTCTGTATTTCAGGAAGACTGGAGGGTATGGTGGCCTTTCCTCTCATTCTGTTTTCTCCAAAGCTACTTGCCATGCTTGGGAGATGAAAAGGACTTCTTCACCTCCGTCTCTGGGCCTGGATCTCCTCCTCCCTGAACTTCTGCTTCTTGGCGCTAATTCCTGCTGGTCGTTTCTTCCCGGGTCTTCATGCTCCCTGTACCCCACTGTCTCTTGGACATGGTTATTCACATCCCCAACTAGGTTAGAAGAACAGGCCCAATGATGTTCCTCTGTCCCCAGCAAAAGAAGCCAAAGTCCAAGAAGAGAAATAAATGAGGAGATGAAAGGAGCAGCAGGAGAAAGCTCTGTTGGCCACTGTAGCAGGAGGAGGGAAGGACAGGACAGGAAGAGAAACTAAGAGAGAGAGAAGAAACAACTAAAGTCCTATGGGACAATAAATAAAGTGAGGGAATGTATTAGTCTGTTTCTGTTGCTTGTAACAGAATACCTGAAACTGGATAATTTATAAAGAAACAAAATTTACTTATTGTTTTGGAGGCTGGGAAGTCCACAGTCCAGGGGCACATCTGGTAAAGCCTTCTACGTGATGGTGATTCTGCAGTGATGCAGGGTATCACATGCTGAGAATGGGCTGAGCAAGAGACAGCTAATTTCCTCACTCACTCTCCTTATAAAGCCATCAGAACCACACCCATCACCCCATGAATGGATCAATCCATTCACCAGGGCACAGTCCTCACAATCCGATCACCTGTTAAAGGCCCCATCTTTCAAATACCAGAATTAGATTTCCCACTCTCTTAGCACTCTTATAATGGGGGTCAAGTTTTCAATACATGAACTTTTGGGGGACACATTTAGACCCGAGCAGGGAAAAACAAAACAAAACAGAATCTACCCCTGGAAAACAAAACAGGAGAGGTCTTAGGGTAGAAGTAGGTGCAAGAGCATTGATAAAGAATGAACCTAAGCCTGGCTGGTTGGCTCAGTTGGTTAGAGCATGGTGTCATAACGCCAAGGTCAAGGGGTTGGGTCCCCTTACCAGCCAGCTGCCAAAAAAAGAAGAAGAAGAAGAAAAAAAGAATCGACCTAAATGTGAACACCCAGCAAACAGGAAAGGAGTAAACACTGGAAGGGATCATGGTTAGATTAAAGAATGAGGCCCCAAGAGAAAAGGCAGTACCATACGCAGTATGAATGAACACAAAGGAACCTCAGGGAATCATCTACTGACAGTTTCCTTCCTAACTCAGGAAGCAAAGATCCTGTGCTTGGGAATAGCAGTCACAGTGTCTGATATTTATTTAGGGCAAGCGACCAGAGTGATCTCACAGAGCACAAACCCTCAGCCTCCAACCACAGTAAGTAAAACCAGCTGCCCAGTGAGAACTGGTGTGTTCCACCACGTGCCCTGCCCTGGCAGGGAGTCCTGGATTCCCGAACCACTCCCTCCCTCTGAATTTTTACAGAGGGAGACTCCATTTCCCAACCCTCAGCTGACTTAGGTCCTCACAGCCCTCCTAGCAACAAGAGGCCCCTGAAACAGCCCCAGGTAAGAAAGGGTCTCATGTGCCTAGGCCAGGCAGGCCTGAGTCAGATCCCCTCTCTCTAGGACCCATTTCCTCATCCTTACTCTTTCCCCCTCCTGCCTCTATTACGGCTGTGGGTATTCTCCCTTGGTGAGACTTTCCTAGAGAGTGGTTTATGCAAGCAACTGCAGACAATTCCTCGTTGCTAGGATGTAAAGTGTAAGGCAGGAAATGGAGGAGAAGAAGCTAGAGAGGCAGGTGGGGACCTGACTGGAGCAGGCTTTCCCCAAAGCAGGAGCTTATATTTTATCCCACTGGTTAGTTCTCAAACTTTGGCATGCTTCCGAATTACCTGAAGGGTTTTTAAAACACAGGGTTGCTGGGCCTCACCCCCAGAGTTTCTGATTCAGTAGGCCGGAGTGGGTCTGAGAATTTCCATTTCCAACAGGTTCTTGTGTGATACAGATGCTGCTGGTCCTGAGACCACATCCACAGGCAATGGAAGCAGCAGACAGAGTTTCAAGCAGGTAGTGAGAAGGCAGGCGGTGCCTCTCAGAGGCCTCGGGCTCCTGGGCAGGCTGCATTGAGGGGGCAAGGACTGGAGGTGGGGAGGCCAGTTAGGAGGCTGTGGCAGAGGCCAAGATGGAAAAGAAGGCAGACAAACCACAGCAGAACTGTTAGTTAGCAATAGCACATGTATTACCCATAGAACACCACAGTGGACAAATCTATGTGTCATTTTTGCAGTGGCTGTTCTTTAAATTAGTTATTTGAATCACCACATCAAATGTGAGCAACATTAACAGAAAATATATTTAAGAGAAGAGAAGTAGAACTGCAGCTACACACATTTTCTATCAAGAAATGCATCCCACTAATTAAAACCAGAGAATAGAGATTAGTTTCCTACCTTGGGTTCATTGTCCCAGCCTCATCTGTTTGAAGAGATAGTTAAGTACTATCTCATCATCTTCCTTCAGAAAGTAGAATGAGAAGTCAAGGCTTTGGAATTAGAAAACTAAGAGTATGTAGGGGGAAAAAAAAGAAAAGAAAAGAAACGAGACCAGGGCGAGGATGTGATGGAAGTGGGGATGAGCAAGCTCAGACACGTCAGCCTCCTGAGCCTGGCATCCTGGCGGAGCCCCACACCTGCAAACCCACCTCATGTCGCTGCACATTTGCTAGTTGCCCTTCCCCAAGCTGAGTTCAGGAGTCCCTCCCCTGGAATCTGACGATCAATGAGAGAGACTCAGAGACTGAAAGATTTTGGAGGAAAGCCATCAGAGCAGAAGCCTTGCTGCTGAGGCCTCCAAAACCCAGAGGAGCCTTGGGCCCACCTTTCCCTAGGGCATTCAATAGCACCTCAATTCCGTGAGTGACCCCAGGGTTACCAGAGCAGTGCTTCTTCAACCATCTGGGGAGAAGATCCAGTTTGTTTGTTTTTAATATCCAATCCACTATACATCAGTGCTTTTGGTAAAATACAACAAAAAATGCGTTACTATAACTTCATTACTATAATCATGAAAAAAACATCAAAAAGATCTCAATTGAGGGATGTTCTACAAAATACCCAACCAGTACTCCTCAAAACTGTCAAAGTCATCAAAAACAAGGAAAGTTATAGCCAAGAGGAGCCTAAAGAGACCCAATAATTAAATGTAACACAGTGTTTTTGATGAGATCCTGGAACAGAAAAAGAATATTAGGTAAACTTAAGGAAACTGTAGACTTTAAGACCGATTGTAACAAACGTACCATACTAATGTAAGATATTAATAATAAGGGAAATTGGATGTAGGGCATATGGAATCTTTCTGTACTATCTTTTGAGATTTTTCGGCATTTCTAAAGCTATTTTGAAAAATAAGGTCTATCATTTAAAATATAATGCACTAGAAAGATAAATTGGGGGGGAAGATGAACAAAATACAAGTTCTAAATTTATTATATTCAGCACATACAAAATTACATTTCAATAAACATGACAAATATTACCTAGAAAAAAAGAATGGCAAAAACTGTACACCATATTTATTGAAAGTGTGTATATAGGTGAATAAATAATGAATTGCTGATGTATTCACAGCTTTTATTATTCTGCAGTTGTAACTAAACAAAGAGTTATGTGTGAAAAAGTGAATCCCCATATTAAATGCTTAATTGCATTTGAAGAAACACCGTATTTATCAGTATTAAAGTTCTTAACATGACAAATGAGCATGGTTTGTGCTTGTTAACACCTGATCAAGTTTGGTTTTTTTTTTTTTTTGTCGTTTTTTCGTGACCAGCACTCAGCCAGTGAGTGCACCGGTCATTCTTATATAGGATCCGAACCCGCGGCGGGAGCGTCACCGCGCTCCCAGCGCAGCACTCTACCGAGTGCGCCACGGGCTTGGCCCCTGATCAAGTTTGGATTGATCACAATGCTTCTCACTAGTGATAATTTATATCTCAATTGTTTCTGTGTTTCATCTTAATAATACCAGTAGCAGGGAAACCAGTCTTACAGAGGTATGTTGATAGAAGTGATTTTAAAAGGAATTTTAGCAAGCTCAGGATATTTGTCTGATCTTTATTGAAAAAAATGAAGAAAGCAATGTTTTATTTTCAAAATTCATTTTCAATCCTTCATCACTAAACACTCCAATAATTTTTCCTGTAAAGTTCTAATTAAATTTAAATTATCTCTCAATGAAACAAATAGATTTCAGATCAATGAATTTCCTATGTAAAGATCTTCTTTTAATGGAAAATAAAATGCAAAAATTCTCTCAAATCTATAAGGTGTTTGGTAATAAGTCTTTGTATTTTTGAAATATAAAGTTGATAACTTATTTGATAATTGTTGCCAAACTATGAAACTTGTCATAACAATCTGAAAAAACCCTGTTCTTCCAAGCTTATAATTTTTGTTCTTGTCCTTTGATTTTATCTGCCATTGAAAATCATGCTGTACTCCTTCCTTTCATGGAAGTATCAGGATCATAATAATACCGAAGATACCATACAAATAAGCAAGCCCAGCTGCCCAACTCATATCTTTAAAAAGATGAGTCCTAACAGCTTTCTTATCTTGCAGAAATATTAAGAGTTTGTTCTACAGATCAAGCATTCTCGACTTTTCTTCTCTACAATTATTGTGCCTTGATATACAATGAAAGTCATTTATATTTCATTTTCCACATTATCACAGAGTAAAAAGAATGATCTAGAATGCAATGCACTCCCCTTTACTTAATTACAATTTTATTATGTCACTTGGCACGTTATTTATTTTTCGGACTTTTTTATAGCAAGACTTTCTTGATAAAAGAAGCAAAGCATCCTTGATCTTGGAAACGACTTCACAAAGTTTTCTTTGCATCGCAACTGTGACATCAGAGCATTTATCTTCACAAAACCTCAGCTCTAAAACACACTTGTTAAGTTTGCAATCCTTCACAGTTTCATACAGTTTACAGCTAATCATAATCGCCAACAATGAAGCTAAAAAATGAATAAATTTTTCAAACCACCACCATGTTCAAATTGAATTTCAAATTAGTAACATCTGTGCATACATCAGGTTGAAATGAAAAATACTCTGCTAGATTTATTTGTTCTTCAAGTGGCCTTCCATACCATCAGCTAGTTGTCATGACCATATTACATAGCCATAAGCTATTGTGTCATTTAAAGATATTTGAGCTGCTGCTTTGCTGCAGATTTATCCCACATTTCCAAGCAAACATCTTTCAAACAGCTTCAGCAATTATATATGGCTTTTACTGTTAGCAACATGAAGTTCTACTTTATACGTGAAATATTGAACATTTATTTCTTCCATCTTTTTAATTCAGCATACTTTCAAATAATTCTTTTGGTTTTGAACTTATTTTTTATGTTTTGTGTACAAATGTCACTTATATTTTGGTAGTTTTATTGTTTCTTTAGCCAGTACGTCTCTAAAAATTGAATCCAACAATGTATAAAAAAGGTCAATATGCACATCATGACCAGTTAGAGTTTATTCCAGGAATGCCAGGTTGGTTTAACATTCTAAAAGCACACCATAAATAAACTAACAAAAATCATATTATTATCTCAGCAGATATAGAAAAAGCATTTGACAAATTTTAGCATTAATTTCATTAATTCTTGATAAATACTCTTGGCAAACTAAGAATAGAAGGGAGCTTTCACAACTCCATAAAGGGCACCTACAAAAATCTTATAGCTAACATCATACTTAATGATGAAAGACCGGATGTTTTCTCCCTGTCATGGGCTGAACTATGTCCCCCCTAAAATTGATGTATTAAAATCCTAACCCACAGTACCTCAGAATGCATTCAGAGATAAAAAGCCTTTAATTTTTAAAAAATTTTTATTGAATCAAAATTGATTATACATATTTTGGGGGTTAACATTGAGATATGCTGATCAAATCAATATTTCTAGCATATATATATTGTTACAAGTTGTATTTATTCTTTATGCCCGTTGTCCAATCTCTCCCTAGCCCCCTTTCCTTCCTCCCTCCCACCACTGATAACTCTAGATTTCTTCTCTCCTTCTAAATGAATAATGGTTACTCTGTTGATTTGTTGTCTAGATGATCTGTCCAATGCTGAGAGGTGTGATCAGGTCCCCCAATATTATCATAGAACAGATGCTTCTTCCGTCACTCTGAAATGCGCTTTGTGGGGAGAGATGTCCTCTTCTTTTCTTTATCTCTGCTGGCAACTCACCTTGTGTCAATGCACTCCAGTGGCTAGTGGACCATCTTTGTGGTGGTTGTGGTATCTAGCTGCTTTTGCAGTAGCCATGGTTATTATGGTGGCTGTAGTGGGCCACCCACATGGAGGTGATGTTTTTGGCATGCTCCTTTGTGCTGCCAGTGTGCCTGGTTGTGGGGAGGGTCCAGTTCCTGGCTCCATACCTCGGGTCCCCAGGCAAGCCCCATGGTGCTGGCACAGTATGCCTGGTTGTGTGAGGGAGATCCAGTCCCTGGCTCCATGCCTTGGGTCCCCCAGTGGGCCCTAAGGTACTGGTGTGGTGTGCCTGGCTGTGGAAGGGGTGTCCAGTCCTCAGCTCTACACCTTGGGTCCCTGGAAGGGGCCCTGAGTCTCTGGTGATGTGTCTGGTTATGGGAGGGGCATCTGGTTCCTGGATCCATGCCCCAGGCCCCCAAGCAGGGCCCCAAGGTGCTGGCAGTGTGCCTGGTTCTGGTAGGAGGGCCTAGTCCCCTTATCCATGCCTCAGGTCCCTGGGCAGGCCCCAAGGCACTGGTGTGGTTTGCCTGGTTGTAGGAGAGTGTTCTGTTCTCCAGATCCATGCCTCGGGTCCCCAGGCAGGCCCCAAGGTACTGGCACAGTTCCTGTTTGTAGGAACGGGGTCTGGTCCCCTTCTCCATACCTTGGGTCACCAGGCAGGCCCCGAGACGCTGGTGGTGTGAATGGTTATGGGGAGGGATCCAGTCCCCAGATCCAAGCCTTAGGTCCCCTGGTGGGCCCTGAGGCACTGGTGGTGTGCCTGGGCTGGAACTAATTTTTTGTCCTTTGCTTACTTCTAAAACAGGGGAACTTCCTGTGGGAACCAGTACTTGAGCTGTGTGGTTGAGCTAAATTGCTGCTTTGCTGCTGTTTCCTTAGGGAAGGCTTTTTGTGTAGCTCAGGATTTAATGATTGACCTTATAGGTGCTTCCAGCTCTCCGGAGACTTGGTGTACCTGGGTTGTGTAGAAACTCTGATCTGGCCTGAGTTTTTCATCAAACTGCACCCCATGCAATTCTGCATTCCTGACCAGTCTCCTCTGAGTGGTCCTGCACTGTTTGATCGGCTGTCCTTGCTGTGTCCCAGTGTTCTCCCAGTGGGCCTGTCTCCCCCACCACCTGTGCTCCAAACACTTCCCATGGACGGGCCCTGGGACAGTCCCTTGCAATGACTCACTGGCCTCTGAATGGCTCCCCATTTTCAGCTTTTCTGGCTCCTCGCTCCTGCATGGGTCCATGGGAACCCTGTTAGTGGTCTTGCTGTCCAAGGCCATCTTCTCCTCTGCCATCTCCAAGCAACTCCATTTGAAGGGCACAGCTGCAGCTTCTGCTGGCTCCTGTTCCATGCACTCAGCAGTTTCAGCCTTAAAGCGGCCGCAGCCCAAAATGCTCAGAGCAGTTTTTTATTTCTCTCATCGTGGCTTCTCCCACTTCATGAACTCTGTAGGTCTCTCCTCCTCTTCTCCTGAGCTCCAGTGGCCCCAGCTTGGCTGTTGCTACATTTTTATAGTTGTAAATTGGTTGATTCATGGGAGAGAGTGATGCTGGGGACCATCTATTCTGCCATCTTGACTGGAACTCCAGTCATATATTTTTAACTGGTTGTTTTAAAAAATGCTACAAAGGACATATGTGTCCCACAAAGCCTAAAATATTTACTATCTGACCCATTAGAGAAAAAGTTTGCTGACCCCTGAGCTACAGTAACCAAAACAGTGCAGTGCAAGGCAATCCAGTGGACGAATGATAGTCTCATCAACAAACAGTGCTGGAACGATGGGATACCAAATGCAAAAAAGTGCACTGTGATCTAAACCTCGTGCAATATATATGAAAGTTAACTCAAAATGAATCATAAATCTAAATATAAAACCTAAGACTATATAACTTCTAGAAGAAAACATAAAATTGTGACCTTCAGTTTGTCAAAGAATTTCTTAGATATGACACTAAAGCAAGATTCATAAAGAAAAAATTGATAAATTGAACTTAATCTAAATTTAAAATGTCTTCTCTTGAAAGTCACTGTTAAGAGATTAAAAGACAAGTCAAAAACTAGAAAATTTTGCAAATCATATGTCTTATAAATGACTTGTATCTAGAATATGTAAATAACTCTCAAAACTCAATAATGAGAAAAACAGCCTAATATGTTTAAAATGGGCAAAAGATTTGAGCAGACACTTCACTAAAGAAGACATAAAAATGGTACATAGTGCATGAAAAGATGCTCAACGTCATTAGTCATTAAAGAAATGTGAATTAAAACCACAGAGAGATATTACTACATACCTATTCGAATGACTAAAATTTAAAAGACTGATCATACCAAGTGTTGGAACGCTCATACTCTGCAGGTGGCAATGTAAACTGGCAGAACCACTTCAAAAGCATTTTGGCAGTTTTTGAAATGTATAAAAACATATCTGTTATGTGGTCAAGCCATTCCACTGGTAGGTATTTCCAAGAGAAATGAAAGCAGGTGTTTATATAAAGACTTTTACCTGGATGTTTACAGCAGTTTTATTTGTGATAGCAAAAAACTGGAAGCAAATCAAATATCTATCATGAGGTTAATGGATAAACAAACTGTGGTATAACCATATGATGCAACAGTACTTGGCAGTAAAAAAGAATTAACTGTTGAAAACACAACACAAAACAACAAATCTCTAAATATCTGTGCTATGTGAAAGACGCCAAAACAAAAAAAGAAAAAGTACATACTGTAGAATTCCACACAAAAATCTTTAGTGATAGAAACTCATCTGTAGTGATAAAAACTAATCTGTGGTGATAGAAGCTGATATGTCGTGATAGAAAGCCCATCAGCATTGGCCTGGGGGTGGGGTGGGGGCTGGCAGGAGAGGACAGGGAGAAGGGGAGGGGCACAAGGAAACTTTTGGGAGTGGAGATGTTCATCATCTTGATTGTGATGGTGGGTTCCCAAGTGTATACATATGTCAAAACATCAAATATGTGCACTTAAATGATACCAACCATACCTCAATAAAGCTGTTTCAAAAATAGGGCAGGTTATCATTTTTACTTCCTTTCAAAACAATGAAACTTTTTTTTATTTAAAGCAAATTAATAAAACAATTAAAAAAAAAAAAAAACCACCACCGCCATTTAAGACCTGAGTGTTTCAGAACACAAAATTTCTCTGAGACACAGCATGAAGCAGAGAAAAGGCTAAGCATATCTTTGTTAACAAATATAAATAACTTGGGGAAACTCTTTCGCTCTCTACCCTCACCTCATTTGGACATTCTCCATGTTTGTTAGCATGCACAAGACTCCACCAGTCCTGAGGAATCAAATCTACTCAACTTTGTTTTGACCCAAGCCCCTTTGTCCAGATAATTGTTAATATCCTATAGAACTAGTGTCCGTGCAGCACATTTTAAGGAACAATTTCGTAGACTGTAGGTTCTAGCAGAGGCCAAGTGAGGATGATAAAAGTAGCAAGAAAATGAGGGATAACTTCCAGCCCTAATATTTTATTAATCTATGACACCCAAAAGTTGGACCTTTAAGCTGGACCCAAGTCAAAATCCAAATATATGCTAGAAATACCCCACATCATCTTAATTGCACTTTAAGTGTTATGAAAAGGAGGAAATAAAAAGAGTTAGTAAGGTCCAAAGTCAATAATAGTCTGATCTTGCTTTTTACATGCTGTATCACATTCCGTCCTTGCAAATTTCTCTATTAGCTTAGCCTCAAATTACCCCCATGCTTTGCAGACCAAGATAATACTTCTGTAAATTTTACATCTTTAAGATTCCATGTCTAAGAAGATAACCATCACCAAGATAAAAATGCAAGCATTAATTTCAAAAATCTTGAAAACCTGCCTTCAAAAAATACCTCAATGAGTACGTGTGATCATCTTGTATTTTTTATACATTTTTGTGTGTATAAAATATTTCTTTAAAATATTCAACTCTGCCTCATTAGGCCTCTTGAGGCCCATCCTTCACATTTATCTTTTGCACCCTGCCTCCCACCTTCAAAGATATTCTTATATTCTTGAACTCCAAACTAGAGCAGAGAAGCCCTGCCTGACTCTCCAGATTATTCACACTCAGCCACCCTCAGTAGGACATCCCAGGTCAGCTGCTTCAGGTATCTGTGTGGTCAGTTGCTCAGGTACATTATATTAGACCATTTCTGTTGCTGATAACAGAATATCTGAAACTGGGTAATTTATAAAGAAATAGAATTTATTTCTTACAGTTTCCAAGGCTGTGCAGTCCACAGTCCAGGGAACACATCTGGTGAAAGCCTTCTTCTGAGTGGGAGCGCTACAGAGTCCCATGGCAACCAGGGTTTCACATGGTGAGAATGAGTTGAGCAAAAGAGAGCTAACCTTCTCACTGGATCTCCTTTTAAAGCATCAGAACCACGCCCATTACTCCGTGAATTGATCAATCCATTCACAAGGGCACAGTCCTCACAATCTAATCACCTCTTAAGGGCCTACCTTGAAAATGCCAAAATGGATTTTCCACCCTTCTAGTACAGTTATTAATGGAGGTCAAGTTTCCAATACATTAACTTTTGCGAGATTCATTCAACCCATAACATACCTATTTTTCAACTTTTAGAAATAAAACATGACTCATTTATGCTGTTTTAGAGAAAAAGAAACCTAGCAAGAAGACTGAATTCTAACCTCCTCTTTTGTTGACATTGTGGATGCAAGAATACAACCCAAGTTCTGTAAATATGACTCACTCAGCCATACGCACACCTCGTACACAGCTTCATTCTTCTCCCTTGACCTCCCAGCCACTGAGCAGGCATTAAGTACCATTCACAGCTCTTTAACCACTTTAGGAGAAAGGGCAACAGCAGCCACATTTCTCAGACCATTTGTAGACAATCCCATTTGTCACAAGACTTGGTCTTTGGGCTTTCGTGCCTTCAATGTACTACTCCTTGAGGGGTTAAAATAGAGGGCCCCTGGGAGGGAAGTCATAGTCTATCTTATTTCCCATGTGGATTTTTTTGTCTATTGTTTGGAAAAAAAAAAATCCTACAATTAAAGAAATTTGGGTATTTCACAGAAATCCTTTGGTTATTATAAAAATCCCTATCTTCTTGGCCTTGTGCAGATAATAAAGCACCTTCACAATTATCATAACACTTAATTCTCACAGCAGTCCATGGGATAGGCAGTGCAGAGGTTATTGTGCCCATTTAGTAGATGAGGCCCAGGAGAGTTCTATGGACTCAAAGAACTGGCAAATTCAAGACGTGTATCTGACTAAAGGCACAGCTGAATCCATATTTTCAAATTATATCACTTGGATATCCAACACCCACCTCAAGCCTAACATGTGAAAACCTGAGCTCCTGATCTTCCTTCAAGGCCCTCCCCTCCTGTATCTTCTGTATCTCAGTGATTGGCAGCTCCATCCTTCAGTCATTCAAGCCAAAAACTCTAGAGTCATCCTTGATCCCTCTTTTTCTGACTCTCCATATCCAATCCTTCATCATACTTCAGGTCTACCTTCAAAATATATTCTAAATGCAATGTTCCTACTCCGTCTCCTAAACCAAATCATCATCACCCCTCACCTACATAATTACGATAGCACTTGCCCTTCTAGGATCTGTTTTCAACATAAAGGCTAGAGAGATGCTTCAAGTAAGTCAGGTCATGTCACCCTTCCACAACAGCCTCTAGTGCCTCCTCATCTCATTCTACATAAAGGCAAAATCCTCACAATGGCCTGCAAGGCCCCACACCGCGTGCTTCCCTCTCTCCCCCCACCCACTCTGCTCCAGCCACACTGGCCTCCTTGCTCATCTCCAAATGCCCAGGCATGTTCTCACCTCGAGGGCTTCAGGTTCACTCTTCCCTTTGCCCAAATGTGCTTCCTCCAGGTAGCCGCACAGTTCACACCCTCACACCCTCCAGTCTTTGCACAAACGTCCCTTTCTCAGGGAGGCCTTTCTAGGCTGCTCTTTAGAAATTGCAACAATTCCCCCCACCCCCACTGTTCCCTATTGCCCTTCCTCATTATTTATCTCCAAGCATTCCCCAAACATGCTCTATAACTTACTGCAGTGTCTGGTTTATGTCTCTCTCTCCCCACTAGAATGTAAAGTCCTTTCTCCACTGGAGGATACCAGTGTGTTCCATAAAGAAATGATGGACAGCTGTACTTTTGGTCATGTCTGCCTGGAACCATGTCACCTGGGCACAAAGCCTTATAAGGTTCCTCATCAAAAAAGGCCCTCTACGTTTTTTTCAATGTTCCCTTTTCCATTTGTGGTCAGACCTAGTCCTGCAGCCAGGCTGTAGAACAAAACACCATCCTGTCCTTTTTTGGGAAGACTGGAGACATCTTCCTGTGGATTGCCAGGTTCCCACTGCCAACTCCAACTGGGAACATCCAGCTGTAACGAAGGCTGTGGTCCACAACACCCATTCTCCCTCCTTGAATAATAGAACTCCCAAGTCTCAGGTGGGCATCCTGGGAAGCTGTGTGAATAAACTCTGGTCCACAGGATGTGAGCAGAGTGATGTGCACCACCTACAGGTCCTGCCCCTAGAGAGAAATGTGCTTGTAATTCCCCGACCCTTTCCCATTTTTTTCCCTCTTGCTGGGGCAATGACAAAAATTGACCATCTGCCTTGGACTCCAAGGTGGAAGCTGTATATGGAGGACATTATTCCCACCCTACCTGCCCTAGACCACTTTCCTCTGGACTGTGATGTGAGAGAGAAATAAACTTCTCTATCATTTAAGCCGTTCTACCTTGGGGTTCCTTTGTCACCGCATCCTGTCAATACCCCATGTGGTACACTTAGAATGTCTTTCTTTCCACTGAGTACTTTAGAAGCAAAGGGAAATCACTTGGGGCTGCAGGAAGGGAGGAGGGGGAGAAATGAAAGATTTTTCACTCCAGATCCAATCCTGCCATAGAATGTTGGGCTCCTAACATCATAAAATGTTAGAGCTGATATTTGTATCAACATAGAACAACCTTTAAAAATTGCTAGTATGTTATCGTTAGTTAATTTTTATAATATCTATATGTATGTAAGGTCTACAAGTATAGAGTATTTGTGGAAGAATACCAATGCAACTGTTAAGTGGCTGCCTCTGGAAGTGGGAACTGGACAGGTGACACAGTGCAGGATTCACTTTTGGTGCCTTTGGAATGTTATTTCATGTGCAACCATTCAAAAATAGTAATATTTAAGACTTAAAAATCAACCATTCTAAAATTAATTGTTAGAGATGGCTTGGCTCTCACCTGTTACCTCTTCCTCTCATACAAGTGATTTTCACCCTTTTTGATTGACTGTGGCCCACGTGGTGCAATGAGGGGGAAATGCAGCATTTTTTGAAGCCATTGTTATCAATGGATGTGGCAGCAAAACTCCTCTTGGACGTGCATGTGCAGCTTTCTAACAGAATACGAAAAAAATGAGCTTTTCCCTGGTATGTTTTTTGTTTGTTTCCAATGGAGGCAGGAATGAGAAGCAGCTTAGCATCCTGGAAGCGTCGGCTCTACCCCCTCAAACCCCCCCCCCCCACACGTACATACACATCATCATCATCATTTTGTAAAGGTCATTCCACAATAAAGGGGTTGCCATGTCAGGGTGGAAACAGCTCAGCTGCCCTCATTAGGCTGATCCACGCCGTCTTCCATCCCCTCGTCAGCACAAAGTCAACATTTCATCTGGGAGCTAAAATTAAGTTATCACCCCTCCAGTGAGCAACACTACTCCTGAAATAAAAATTTTACAACTGGAGGATCACTTAGCATTTGAAAACACTTCCCCTGTGACCTTGAGCTTTTATCACTTGGGAGCCAAAATGAAATCTCTGAAGCAAGATTTATGAATAAATAATTAACTGTGAAAATAAAAGCAGCACTGAAAAAAAAGTAGCTTCTTTCCATTTGCAGCCATCGTTCCTTCTGCGTGGTCACTCTATCTTTTGTGCACCCAGCGTTTTCAAGAAAAAAAATCCAAGACATGAAGGCCTGACCTAACCCCAGGAGCCATAAGGCACTGCGACAGATTCTGCAGGGCCCGTCTCTTCCATGGGCCCTCCTGGACCCTCAGAATGTGCCAGGTCAGCCAGACACTGAGCAGCAATGACAACACTCACTGTTCCCCATCCTCCTGGGCACTGGCTTCTTCCCATCCCACTCCACTCTTCCCAACAAGGGCGTGGGGGTGTTTTTCCAGTGGTCTGCCCATCCCCACCTTCTTCCCAGATGAGTGGGTCAGAAGGGAGCAGCCCTGGCTGAGTCCTGCAGAGGAGACTCTGGGGTGCACAACCCCCACCTCGGACAGAGCAGGGCTCCCTGAGAGCAACTCACCCCATGAAACAAAAACAATGACATTGGGGAAAGTTCAGCCCACTTTCCAGGCAACTTGGAAAAAAATCACAAATAGAGAGAGCTCCCTCCATCCCTTAAATGAAAACCCAGTGTTCAGAGGAGCCCAGTCCTAATCTTTCGCTTTGACAGTCATAAGGTCTCTCTGAAGAACTGCGAGGGCCTCTCCTTCCCCAAAGCACTCACCTCCTGTTGCACTGCCCATCCCTGTTTAAGCAAAGAAAACACTCCCAGCGTGGGTGAGAGGAACCCAAACAGGCCTCCCAGTGGGTGAGAAAGCAGAGAAGCAAGGAGCCAGGGGACCCCCAGGTGCCAGCTGGGGCTCATGACCCACAAGGAAGCCTAGAAAACCCTTGACCTCCTTGATCCTAAAGCTGAAAATCTAAAGATTTTATGTTTTATTTTCACAATTTCTATCATTTTTCTTTAAACTGCTCTAATCTGCTTCCCTCCTAACTCTTTCAAGCATTCTCTGAAGAAACATAATATATCAAATTATACCGAATCAGAAGAAGCCTTTCCCAGCCTCCTGCTCTCTACCAGGGTCTCCTTCATGAGGGGGACAGGGGTGAGTAACAAGCCTATGGGCTGCTGGAGAGCCCTGTGTATACAGATAAAAGTAGCAGAAACACTCTTCCCATCAAAGGAAGTAGGTGACTTGAGGGAAAGTCATCTTGTCCACCTCAAGCCAGGTACCAAGCACATCCAGGCCCAGGTTAGGACAGTTAGCATGCAGGAAGAAAGAACTGACTTCACCGCCACCCCCTCCCCAGCCCCACATTTTCATTTTCCACTGGGCCCCACAAACTATGTGCTCTCTAAGAACACACTTCATAAATATAAAGTACTTGGGGTAGCCCAGGAATCAACAAGACAGCCCCCATCTGTGCCATGTCAAGAGGTTATGTGAGAAATGACATCTCATGGTGATAAAAACGATTACTATCCGATGGTCCTCTAGCCCCTAGCCATCCTGTCACTCAGGGGCAGACAGAGACAGATGAAGAATCTCCAGCTTCTTTAAGGAACCTCACAAAATGGTGTTAGCCAAGCTGGAGCTGAGCTGGAGCAAATTCCAAGATGAATTCTGCTTCCAGATTGCATGAGTAGATCTAAGCTTTACTGTCTGCTTTTACGTGGGGGCTCCACCCACTTCCAGATACCTGTCCCACCACCCCACTGCCCAAGACAGCTTCACTAGCAAGTAGCATCTGTCTTAGCTTGCTAGGGTTATCATAGCAAAGTTCCTCGAATGGGTGGCTTAGAACAACAGCGTAATTGTCTCCCAGTTCTGGAGGCTAAAAGTCCAAGGTCAATGTGTCAGCAGGGTTGGCTCCACCTGAAGGCTGGGAGGGAGAATCTGTTCCATGTCTCTCCTGGCTTCTGATGATCTGCCTGCATGCCTTGGTTTTTAAATGTAGCACCCAATCTTTACCTTCATATTCACATGATGTTCTGCCTCTGTGTGTGCCCGTGTCCAAATTTCCCCCTTTTATAAGGACACCAGTCATATTGGATTAGGGTTACATCTTCAATAATCCTATTTCCAAAATAGGTTACATTCTGTATTACTGCAGGTTATGACTACAACATATAAATTTGGGGGTGACATCTTTCATGGGACCATAACAGGTCCCATGAGTAGACCATCAGAGACCACACTTCAGCAACATGACTCTGAGGAGAGGAAGCACATCGGCTGGCTCAAAATTCACACTAAGGGTGAGCAAGTTTTGGAATGAGAGAGAAAAACCTAAGGTCCTTTGCCTCTAGAATTCAGCTGAGGTACAGGAGAAAAGGTTGGAAGGACAGAGAAGACGGAAGGAGAATAAATGCTCATTATAGAATATGTGAGTAAAAGAACACAGAAAAGAGTGAGAAAGCCACAGGACAGGCTTGCTATCTCCAGAGAAGGCCAGGCCCAGTCCTGAGGCTGCAGGAATAGGGACGCTTTCCAAAACATCACCCAGTCTGCTGTAACCTCACTGTCATTTTCTCAGTTTGGAAACTTAAACCAACACACACACACACACACACACACACACACACACATACAAACACACACACACACACACACACACACACACACACACACACACACACACACACACACACACACACACACACCCCTATTGTCAAATAGCCAGTCCTCTCTAACAATCTTCCATTTGATGAAGCAAGAGCCAGTTTCTCTTCCAAAGCCAGGTTCTTCCAGAAATGGGTCCTTCATCTCCAACTCTGCCCAGGACTGAATCAATACTTCTTAACTATATTCAGCAAAATCCTGCAGCATCTGCAGGCCTGGATATCAGAACCCTGCTAATAAATAAGAAAAGAAGCTGAAATTGCTGCACCTTTCTGAAAAACAGCAATCGATTTAGAACTTCTTCAAATATATTCCAGCATATTATAATGTACATACAAAATGGCAGATGAGTATTTAAAATCCTATGAAAAGCCCCTGAATAAGTTATCACCAGTCAACCTCAGCACCTGTAATCTTGTCTACACTCCTGCTTTTGTAACAACCTGCTATGGTGTCAGCAAAGTGCTTGGATAGCAGAGGACAAAGTACATGCATGTTCCCATGGAAATCCATGTATTTATTAATGGCCCTAAATGTTCAACAAACTAGCAGACTTTAAAAATTCATTAACACTTCTGTTCTTTATCCATGGATTTGTTCTTTAATAAATGTGAGCTCATAGTAAGGAGCTATTAGCATATCACAATTGCTGTTTGGAGGCATCTGCCAAAGTGATGAATTAGATGGGCTTTTACTTTTCTGAACCCATGTGAGTTGAAATCTTTGCAAGGCAAATTAACCAAGCTTTGTCCATGGGTAGAGCATCATGGTTTTGAATGGCCCCAGCACTACAGAATAATAATTGGCATAAATAAATACTAAGTACTCTTTGAGTCCTCCCAAATACTCTACAAGGTAGGTGCTATCATTATCCCCATTATATGGTCTTAGGTCCCAGGCATATTGGATTAGGGGCCCACCCTACCCCAATATGACCTTATCCTAACTTAACTAAGTACATATTCAATGACTCTATTTCTAAATAAGCTCGCATTCTGAGTTACTGCAGGCTCAGACTATGCTATGATTTGAATGCCCCTCCAAAACTCATGTTGTAATTTAATTGTCATTATAATCGTATTAAGAGGTGGGACTGTTAAAAGGTGTTTAGGTCATGAGGGCTCCACCCACATGAATGGATTAATGCAAATTATAAAAGAGCCTGAGGCTGTGAGTCCAATCTCTTGCTTTGTCTTATACATGCTCTTTTGCCCTTTCTCTCTCTGACCACAGTATGACACAGCAAGAAGGCCCTCACCAGATGCCAGCACCCTGATCTTGGACTTCCCAGCCTCCATAACTGTGAGAAATAAATGTCTCTTCTTCATACATAACACAGTCTGTGGTATTCTCTCATGGCAACATAAAATGACTGAGACAGATTACAACATATGAATCCTGGCAGGATGCAATTCAACCCATAACAGGCCCATGAGTAGACCCTCAGAGGCTATGCAGTCATCACCCTGTTTGGCAGCGTGATGGACCTTTCCCAGATGTCTGAGTCGGATCTGCCAGCTCAGCCGAAAGCCGATTCTCTTTCACGAACAAACCGCGTCTGCGCTTGCCTCCTGTAGCCCGGTGGAGGTGCCAGAGAGTGACTTTTTCTTCTACGGTCCAAAGTCAAAAAGCGTCTTCATGGCAGAAGACAGCAGCTTCACAGGCCAGCCCGCTCACCTGCCCCCTCGGTTCTTACTCACTTCTAAACCTAATACCAGCGAATATTACTCGGTACTATTTTCTAGAAGCCAACCTCTCTGCCACAACAGCACCACTCAAAAGCCTCCCGATCGAGCCGTAACCAAGGAGCAGTGCTAAACACAAGTGAGCACGCGCACACACCGCTCGCGCCCAAGGGTTCTAAGAGGTCTCCTGCTGGTCCCCGGGTAGACCAATGGTTGCTGAGTGACGTTAGCAGTCACTAAGGATATTGAAATGTGGTTCTAATGGGCTATTTCTTGACGTGGCCACAGATCAGTTCTTTTCTAAGATTGGGCCTAGCTCCGCCCCCTACTTCTCGTTCCACTCTGTCATCCCCATCCCCTACTCCACACCAAAGGATCTGGTGTACTCTTTCAACATGGCCCCTTTAGGCAGCGTGATTGATCTTTCCCAGATGTCTGAGTGGATCTGGGAGCTAGGCCAAAAGCCGATTCTCTGTCTGAAACAAACCTCGTCGGAGCTCGCCTCCTGCAACCTGGTGGAGGTGCCTGAGAATGACTCTTTCATCTACCGTCAAAAGTCAAAAAGCTTCTTCATGGGAGAAGACAGCAGCTTCAGAGGCCTGTCCCCTCACCTGGCCCCTCGGCTCATACCCACTCGTGAAGCCGATATGAGCGAATATTACTCAGTATTATTTTCTCGAAGACAACATTTCTGCCACAACAGCACCACTCAAAAGCCTCCCGATCGAACGCTAACCAAGGAGCAGTGCTAAACACAAGTGAGCATGCGCACACACTGCTGGCACCCAAAAGTTCTAAGAGGTATCCCGCGGGGCCACGGGGTGACCAATGGTTGCTGAGTGACGTCAGCAGTGAATAGGGAGATTGAAAGTTGGTTCTCACGGGCTATTTCTTGACATGGCTACAGATCAGTTCTTTCCTAAGATTGGGCCTCACTCCACACCCTACTTTTCGTTCCACTCTGTCTTCCCCGTCCCCTATTCCACACGAAAGTATATGCTGTACTCTTTCGACATCACCCTGTTTGGCAGCGTGATGGATCTTTACCAGATGTCTGTGTCGGATCTGGTAGCCTAGCCGAAATCTGATTCCATTTCTCAACCAAACTGCTCCTGCGCTCGCCTCCTGCAACCTGGTGGAGGTGCCTGAGAGTGACTCTTTCATCTACCGTCAAAAGTCAAAAAGCTTCTTCATGGGAGAAGACAGCAGCTTCAGAGGCCCGTCCCCTCACCTGGCCCCTCGGCTCATACCCACTCGTGAAGCCGATATGAGCGAATATTCCTCGGTACTATTTTCTCGAAGGCATCTTCTCTGCCACAACAGCACCACTCAAAAGCCTCCCGATCGAACGCTAACCAAGGAGCAGTGCTACACACAAGTGAGCATGCGCACACAGCCCTGGCACCCAAAAGTTCTAAGAGGTATCCCGCGGGGCCACGGGGTGACCAATGGTTGCTGAGTGACGTCAGCAGTGAATAGGGAGATTGAAAGTTGGTTCTCACGGGCTATTTCTTGACATGGCTACAGATAAGTTCTGTCCTAAGCTTGGGCCTGGCTCCGCCCCCTACTTCTCCATCCACTCTGTCATCCACGTACCCTACTCCACACGGAAAGATCTGCTATACACTTTTAACATGACCGCTTTTGGCAGCTTGATGGATCTTTCCCAGATGTCTGTGTCGGATCTGGTAGCTCAGCCGAAATCCGATTCCATTTCTCAACCAAACCGCATCCGCGCTCGCCTCCTGCAGCCTGGTGGAGGTTCCCGACCCCAACTCCACACGGAAGGATCAGCTGTCCTCTTTCCACATCACCCTGTTTGGCAGCGTGATGGATCTTTCCCAGATGTCTGAGTCGCATCTGCCAGCTCAGCCGAAATCCGATTCCATTTCTCAACCAAACCGTGTCTGCGCTCGCCTCCTGCAGCCTGGTGGAGGTTCCGGAGAATGACTCTTTTTTCTACCCTCACAAGTGAAGAAACTTCGTGCCGCCTGTGGCTCACTCGGGAGAGTGCGCTGCTGATTACAACAAGGCCACGGGTTCGGATCCCATATAAGGATGGCCCGCTTGCTCACTGGGTGAACGTGTTGCCGACAACACCAAGTCAAGGGTTAAGATCCCGTTACCGGTCATCTTTTAAAAAAGAAATAAAGTCAAAAACCTTCTTCATGGGAGAAGACAGCCACTTCAGAGTCCCGTCCCCTCACTTGGCTCCTCCGCTCTGACCCTCTTCTGAAGCCGATATGAGCGAATATTACTCGGTACTATTTTGTAGAAGCCAATGTTTCTCCCACAACAGCACCACCCAAAAGCCTCCTGTTCAGAACTGTAACCAAGCAGCAGGTCTAAACACAAGTGAGCATGCGCACACAGCCCTGGCGCCCAAAAGTTCTAAGAGGGCATGTGCAGGGCTCCGGGTTGACCAATGGTTGCTGAGTGACATCAGCAGTCACTAGGGAGATTGAAAGTTGGTTCTCATGGGCTATGTGTTGGTATGGTTACCGATTAGTTCTTCCTGAGCTTGAAGCAACCTTAACCATACGTTTTCCGCTGAAAATGTTCAGGCTTACTAGTTAGTTTCAGGAAATTTTAAGCTAAAGGGAATACAGCATTTAAATGCATTGAAATACCTCCCCTTACTCAATATAGAGATTTACAGAATTGAATGCAAGACAGATATTTCCAAGGATTAATACTAGCATTTCATACTGGCATTAGTTTCCCAAAGGGCCGTTAAGTGTTCTATTGTATGATTTCCTTCCTTCACAGTTGCTTCTTTTTTAAAGGATGGAAGGAAACTTTTCTTCGACATTAAGTCTGAAAAACGACTTCAAGTTGATACCTGTCCTCGTGCTCCGACTGGCAGGTTAAGGGGACATTTTTAAGGATAAAAGTGTTCTGAGAGAAAACAGAAAGTGTCGGTGACATAACAGGTATTCAGGTTATGCATGAAGAATTGGTGCTTTGACTGCATAAGTAAAGAGAGTTGACGGGTTCAATAATTTTCATGAAAAATTCGTAAAGTTAAGCAATACTTTTGAATTATTTGCAATCCTATGTATGTTTGCTTTTTGTTTCCAAAACTATACAAACAAAATGATTAATCTATAGTTGTCTGCTTAAATGGGATACACCTGTGCACAACACGAACATACGTGTAGAACCAAACGTGTACATAATAAAGGCCACATGCACGGAGATAACATTTCCCTTTACTTCTGATGTGGCTGCAAATTGGCAGAACATACAGATCCACAGAAAAAAACAATGATCGAAAGTGGGAAATTATTTTAATTTGTACAAGATTCACATTCCTACCCTTCCCCATGATTATCTCCTTCAAAGGAATGACTTACTGAAACTGTTATCCATGTTCCTTGTAGAAATCACAGATACAAAAAAGAAAAAGGGAATTTCACTTTGAACTCAAATGTCCAGAAATAACTGTGCATTCATTTTAGCTCTTTGGTACATATTTTCGGCTAACTTAAGACCATAATCTGTTTGTGCATGTGTTTAAGCAATCTTTGTTCTCACTTAATATACCAAAGTACGTCTTCACCTGTCTACATACAGCTGTATCTACCCCGACTTCAATGGTCACACACCATTCCATCCCACGTATGCAGTGCAGTTTATAGAACCTATTATACGGTTTCTTCTTAACGCATTGCTGTTTGAAGCAGTCATGAGAAAAGCAACTCACGTGCATCTCTCATCATTACATATAGATATTTTAGTAGAACGTAATTCATGGGTAAAAGGCATAATCGTTTGTTAAATGTAGTACTCCCTACCAAAGTTCCTACTGGTATACTCATAAACAGCTTAAATTTTAAGCAACGGCATAGGTACCACTGCTCTTCATCATCAAATCGTTGCAGAGGGGACACTATTTCTAAATTCTTGCCCAAATGTGGGCGTTTCTTGATTTTCCATGCCATTTTGTTCATTTACTTGTCTTTTCAGCTGTTAGTGAACTACTCATTTGCGGACAATTGGAACACGTTTTGATCTCTAAAACGGCAAGACTTTGCTCATCACACTACAAAGGTTGTCTTAAAGTCACCCCGACAGTAAAAGATAGCATGCGTTACTCAAAAATTTTAAACGTCCATATTTTTATTGGTCTGAAGTTAAAAAGGATACATTTTAAAAGAGCTCGCATTTTCAAATACATGAGTTTCCCTATACAACAATGCAGAGCTAACTTCCTGGTTGAGGGTTTCCTTCTCCCATCCTTCAGTAAGAAACACATAGGAATAGATGTAGACTGATTTACAATGCATATTGGAGTTGATTCAAAGAATTTTCAGCCCCCGAACTTGATGTATCATGGGAATTGTACACCCCATGCTCTTTCTTTTTACTTTCATTCCTTAATGGTGTTTGAAAACATGTACTTGACAAATAATATGCAGTATGGACTTCATTTTGATAGTTAAGTCACTTCACGGTCTTCAATAAAGTGCTTTCTATGGAGAATTCTCAAGGCATCAAACACCAGCGAAAGTTTTGTTTCTGTTTTGCTGCTCCGATACAGGATTTGGGCACTTGAACCCTGCAACATTTCTCCGTCCCACCTTCTAAGGAATGTATGGAGGGACGAAAGCGTAGCATCATCGGTGGCAGGAGAATTCAGGCCCAACCATGGAGAGCCCTGGAACGTGTGCTTTCTCCCTCATCCACCTCGCCTCCTCCCCACCGGCCCTCACTGCCTGGCTCAGCCCCTACTTTTCGTTCCACTCTGTCATCCACGTCCCCTACACCACACGGAAGGATCCGCTGTAGTGATCCCTCTACCTGGAGCACCAGTCCCTCCCTGTTTATCTGCCTGACTCCTCTAAACACTTTAGAATCACGTGCCCCATCCCCTATCCACTGCACACCGCCATCACAAGTCACTCCCTCTCCCTTGTTCCTACAATCTTAATACATCCTCCAAAAGAGCCCTGTCACATGGAGCTAACATGCGGTCTGTCCCTCTGTCTGTGAGCATCCCATTCATCCCTGTGTCCCCAACCTAACAACAACAAAAACACGACAGCAACAACAGACAATAATAGCAACCGTCCAGGGTTTACTCTGGTCCAATAAACGTATACGTGAATATTTGAGTGAATGAATAAATTAATGTGAATGGGTACTAGCACGTTCTTACATAGTCCGTCAGAAAAGTCTGGGCTCATGGTTAGAGAATGATTTCTGAATGTGATGGGATGTGAGCTGACTCTTCTCCCAGGCCTCTGTTCCTGTCCCTAACCTCATGGACCACATGACCCCATCAGTGAGGGCCTCAGGCTGTAAGGCTCAGCACGTAGCCCCTCTTCCCAAATCCACTGCTTACTGCTCCCAGCAGGTCTGGCAGGGTGGTCTCAGAGCACGTGACTCCAGGGAGGTGTATGTGCCTGTAGCCTCCTCTAATCTGTTCCCAGAGAGGACAACTGGAAGGAGTGTGGAATTGAGGAAGACATGCAGAAAAGGAGGAGGAGGAGCAAGAAGGAATCAGCATCCATCCCGAGGTCAATGTACATGGCTAATTGCATAATCAAGTGCAGATGTGATCAGAAACTGACTATGATAGTGAGACGAACACCCAAGGTCAAGAAACACCAATCACCTCCTCATAATGCATTCCTCTCCAACCATCTCCTGCTCAGGAAAATCCCAAAAGAAGGAAGGAGAAGGAAAGGAGAAAACCATCCTAAAGGAAGGCCTCCAGGATCTGGAAACAAATGAAAAGCTTCTATGGAACGGATCAGTACTCGTCAGAGGCGTCAGGGCTACAAGAGAAAGGGAAAAATGAGGACTTCCCCAAACTGGAAGAGTCTGAAGAAGACACAACAGCTATGAGCAATGTGTGATCCCGACTCGAACCTGAAACAGTAAAAGGGCATTAGAGAAAAAGTGGTGAAATTCACACACAGTACAGTAATAGTATCGTACGCATGTAAATTTCCTGGTTTTGACCAAGGTACTATGGTTATGTAAGCTGTTAACATTAGCAGAAGCCCAGGGAAGCGTATACATAAATTTCCTATACTATTTTTGTGATTTTTCTGTAAGTCTAAAATTATCTTAAAATGAAAAGGTTGCTTTGTCTTTTAAAGGACTTCAACCCCACCAGTAACATCCTGGTAAGAATGAAGTCATTCCCACCAAACCTGGTTTTGCTGAATTACCCATGAATGTAGCTTATTTATTTGCAATCATGGATATTGTTCTCTTAAGAAACCTACAGTTCTTCCGTGATGCTTAGAAGTCTCAGATGGAAGGAGGAGGAGGAGAGCTGGAAGTGACACACTGACAGATGGCAGGGAGCGAGGAAGGACAGTTTGGAGCCATTAAATGCAAGGGCAGATAGGCCTGCACACCTGAAGAACCTCCGGAGTCAGTCCCCGGTTCCAGCACAATCTCTGGTATCTTTAAATGATGCAACTCCAATTGTGCAGCAAATGTTTATGGAGCCCTGAGCTGGGGACAGAGTATTGAACAAGACTCAGTTCCTGCCTGCAAAAGGCTCACAAACATAGAGGCAAGTTTGGAAAAACACAAAAGAAAATCTTATGCGATTTCTATCATTTTGAAATGTGCAGTGTGTTACGGGACCCCAGGTAAAGGGGCTATTCATTCAACCTGAGGGAAGGCAAGGTCAGAGAAGCCTCCAAAGAAGGGGACATTTAGGTGTTAGAGGTGGCTGGGGCCCAGGAGTCAAGGTGGAGCGTGGTTAGAATAGAACCAAGAGAGGCAACCGGGGACGAGATCAGAAAGCACCTTAAACTGTTGAGCTGCAGGGCCAGGTGGGCTTAATCCAGCAGCAATGGGAAGCTCCTGGAAGGCTTAAGCAAGAGCATGGCTTGATGTAAGGAAGTCCCAAAGCTGCAGTGTGGACAGATGTCCTTTCTTCAAGAGGCTGAGTAGAGCAGATATTAATACCATCTGTACCCAGTGTTAGAGGGCAGGATGTCTGCAGCACACTGTGACAGTGAAAATGAGATGCTGAGAAAACAGCGTCTTCCCCACAGGGCCAAATTCACAAGCGCCACTGCCCATCAGGCTGCCCTGCCTTTCCTCGTGTGCCAAAGCTCAGCTGCTCCAGCCCAGGGATGTAAATTTTTCATACACTATACTCCATTCAGGTGACACAATTAGCATTCCTCTCAAGGATGACTTCTCCCAGCAGCATCTCAAGTTCATCATGGTCAGCTCAGACGAATAACAGACAGGCTCAGCTAGCTCTCCTAGGAGCCTGCATATGGGGAGCAGGTGCAGGGGAAGCAAAGCCCCTACAGTTGTTGCGTTGGGTTCTGGAATTTCCTGTTCTTCTGAGCACTATGGATGTGTGCAGTTGACGTACAGACATTCTTGAGTTCCCAAGAGTCACCGGAAACCGGAACAAGGGCCAGGACAGAAAGGAGAGGCAGAGTTAGAAGTCCCCTTCACGCTGCACCAGCCACTCCAGCAGAGGGACGCTATAGAGGAGACCAAGGTCCCAGAAGTTACTGAGTGAGACCCCCTTCTGCTGGGCTAAGGTTCTCAAAGGACAAGTGATTCATCCCAGGACACACAGCTGGTAAATGGCAGAGTAGGGATTTGAACCCAGGTCTCTGGCTCCAAACTCTGAACAAGTCCAGAGTGAACATCTCTGTGCTTTCTGGAACTTAGAGAAAGACAGACCTCATGTGGTCCCCTGTGTTCCCTCCCTATCCCCCTGCTGCTCAGTGCCTCCTGAGGGTATTGGCCATCTTCTATGTTCCAGGCCAGCCCCTACCCCACCTTTCCCCCTTTATCCTCTGAAATGAGCTGTGGAAATGCTTCACACTCACGTGGGTTTTTTATAAATGTTTTCTGCACTGTTTTCTTTATTCATAGGTCATCTTCTTCCACAAAGAATCAAAGCCACTTTATGTCTAGAAACCCATACATAGTATAATGTTTTCTCTAACAAGTGACTAAATGGGGCAAAGGAAACGTACACACATCTCAATTTTCTTAAATCAGGGAGTAAATCAGGACAAAGGAAACACACCCATTACAATTTTTAAAAAATGAGCGAGTGATTCAGAACAAAAGAAAAGCAAGGATATGAAATAAAAGAAAAAGACCAGGATAATACTGAAAGACAATTCCTATACTTGCCAGAGGTGGACCACCCAAAATTGACTTTAAGTAGCAGTCACTGCAGATGGAAACACTGTCTGTTATAAGATTCACAATATTCAAGATATATGCATATTTGCTATAGGTACTTTTTCTACCTGAAGGATTTCTTAATGAATTTTAAGTACATAAAATGCACTAATTTGAAATGTATGATGTTTTTAAAATATGTGTATATCAGTTTAAAATCAGTAAAACTCCCACCCACATCAAGACATAAAACATTTATTTTACATATGAATGCCATGTTATTTACCACGTAACAGTCTCTTAAATGTTACATCCTGTATTGTATGTTTTGTAAATATAAAATATCTCATTATGTGCTTGAATTCTGTCTAATAAAAGTGTTACTCTCAATTTCTATGACTTATTGTTTCCATTAGATTTATATTATCTTTTAATTCTATTTTTCCAGGAACTTTTTGAAGTACCCTAGTATCTTTAAACTCTTTTATCCTTTGTTTCATAAAAATGTGTTACAGGTTGGAGACTGATTTTTGAACCAATTTAAATGTTTTTAGTAAGAGTATTTAACCAGTTTATGAGTATGATAACACATCTGTAGCTCTGTCAATCTATTTTGCTTATTTTAATATTTTCTTGCTGTTTTTCTTTTTCTTTTCTTTTTTTTTTTTTTTTACCAGTTCCTCTCCAATCCAAAATATTGGAATGTACATGTTTTATTTTTGTCTGTAACACTTATCTCGATGTCAAATTTACTTATATGAACTACCACATGATGAAGTAACTGTTGTTTTTCCCAGGCAACATGTACATAAAACAAGGTTATACCCACCCCTCCCCAACCAATGATTTGGAAGTTTTCTTTTTACACTATCAGTATTGGCATCAAAGACAAACTTGCTCCTTTGTCCTCTAAATGAAGTAAATTCAATAAATTTTATTTATAAAGTAAAACCGTGCAGTTTTCCAATTTTGTCAGATTAACATTTGGAATGTCTTTACTCTTATTTTTCCTGTCCACAATGACAAAGCCCTTTTAGTTTAGTTATGTTTAGGTTAAGAATACACATACCTTTACCTACAATACTACATGCTAGAAATAAAGCAGTACTTATTTGCCCAATATATTGAACATTTGGCATGCCCTTTCACATTTTAAACTATATGAACTGAAATTTTACACCCAGTGTACAAACCTATTTTTGTGTTTATTTTTATTACCCTATGTATGGCAATTTAAACTTAATTAGACCAAAACAGGCCCACTGTCACCACCGCCACAGTCACTGGAGCCATTGTCCAGTCCCAGAACCATCGTATAGTCCTGCAGGTTGTCCATCACTACAGTCACAGAATCCACAGACATGAGAGAGGCAGCTGCAACCACCACCACCACCACCATTGCCACTGCCACAAGTTAACCCTGCTGTTGCCAACGACGCGGCAGATGCAAAGGAGGCAGTTGCAGCCACCAGTGCCACGGCCACCCCCACGAGGTAAATCTGCTGCTGCTGGAGACACCACAGATGCGAGAGAGGCAGTTGCAACCACTCCCACAAGGTAACCCTGCTGCCACCGGAGACACCGTAGCTGGATAGGCCACCACTGTCAACACCACAGCCAAGCAGGAGGCTGCTGCAGCTGTCACTGCTACAATCACTGTCACCACCGATGCCACCAGGCAGCCACCATCATCATGGAGTAGCCCGCTACCTCTGGAGCTATTGCTGTCATGTGGGCAGCCTTTCAAAGACACCTCCACAACCACTGCCACCACAAGGGCAGTCTACTACCACAGCAGTGGCTGCAGCAGCCACTGCAACTGTATAGGCAGACCAACCATTTAACTGCATTGACACAAAGAAGGTCACCAGCAGAGTCCATAGAAGAAGCAACTGCTCCACCAGATGACCAGACATCAAAGTAGAGATACTAGAAATACAGAAAAACAAGAACATATAGTCCACCAAAGGAATACAATAACTCTCAAGTACTAGGTCCCATAGAGCAGGAAACCCTAGAAATGACTGAAAAGGAATTCCAAATAAAAAATTTAAGGAAACTCAATGAGATACAAGAAAATGCAGTTAGACAACACAATGAACTGAGCAAAGCTATCCAGGATATAAAGGAGGAAATTAACAAAGAGATTAATACTTTTTAAAATAACATAGAAAAACTCGTGGAACTGAAGGAGTCGCTCAATGAATAAAAACACAAATGAGAGCTTAAGCAGCAGGCTAGAGCAAGCAAAAGAAAGAATTTCTGATCTTGAAGACACTCTCTTTGAAGTAACTCAGGCAGACAAAAAAGAAAAAGAAAAAAGAATTTTAAAAAAAGAAGAAAACCTAAGAGAGATAGGAGACAACCCTAAAAACACAAATGTCTGAATCACGGGTATTCCTGAAGGGGAGGAGAAAGGAAAAGGCATTGAGAACATATTCAATGAAATAATAGCAGAAAACTTCCCAGGTATAGGGAGAGACATGGATCTTCAAATCCAGGAGGCTCAAAAACCCCCAAACAGATTCAGTCCAAAAAAATACTCTCCAAGGCACATTTTAGTCAAACTGGTAAAACTCAAAGACAAAGAGAGAATCCTAAAAACAGCAAGAGGAAAGCCTCAAATCACTTATAAGAGAGTCCCCATCAAACTAACAGCAGATTTCTCAACAGAAACCCTAAAATCCAGAAGAGAATGGGATGACATATTTAAAATACTAAAAGAAAAATTGTCAGATAAGAATACTATACCCAGCAAGAAATGAAGGAGATATAGTGTACTTCCCAGATAAACAAAAACTACAAGAGTTCACCACCACATGACCAGCCCTACAAGAAATCCTCAAGGAAGTTCTACATCTGGAATCCAAAAAACTGTAATCACTACCATGAATACACAAGAAAGAAAAAAACCCACTGGTAGAAAAAAGTACAATCAAGAAAGAGAAAGAAACTGTATCTCACCAACTCCAAAACCAACAAACACCAAAGATAAACAATAAAAGGGAAAGAAAGAAACAAAAGATATTTAAAACATCCAAATGAAAATTGATAAAATGCCAGAAGTAAGACAATAATTTTCAGCAACAATCCTAAACATAAATGCCTTAAATTCCCCATTCAAAAGACACATACCAGCTAATTGGATTAAAAGGCTAAGCTAGACTCAGCTTTATGCTGTGTATGAGAGACTCACCTCACCTGTAAAGATGCATACAGGCTACGAGTGAAGGGATGGAAAAAGATACACCATGCAAATGGAAGTCAAAAACAAGCAGGAGTAGCTATTCTTATATCAGATAAAATAGACATTAAACCAAAAACAATAAAAAGAGAAAAGGACATGATATAATGATAATGGGATCTATCCAGCAAGAAGACGTAACAGTCATAAATATATATGCACCCAACATCAGAGCACCCACATGTATATATATAAAGCAAACACTATAAGACCTAAGGAAAGAGATAGATCCAAATATGATAATAGTTGGGGACCTGAACACCCCTCTCTCAACATTAGACAGATCATCTATGCAGCAAATCAACAAAGAAACACAGGATTTAAACCACACTTCAGACCAATTGGACTTGGCAGATATCTACAGAACATTTCATCCAACAACCACAGAATATACTGATGAGAATATTCATCTCATCAGTGTGTGGAACATTCTCCAGGATAGACCACATGTTAGGTCACAAATCAAGCCTCAACAAATTTGAAAAAATTGAAATCATTTCAAGTATCTTCTCAGACCACAATGGAATAAAACTAGAAATCATAAAAAGTGAAACTCGAAACTATGCAAACACACGGAAATTGAATGACATGCTCCCAAACGACATATGGATCCAAGAAAAAATTAAACAGGAAATCAAAAAATTTCTCAAAACTAATGAAAATAAAGGCACATCATACCAAAACCTGTGGGATGCTGTGTTATTGCAATAACCTTCTCTCTTAGTACTGCTTTTGTGGGATGTTGCAAAAGCAATACTAAGAGAGAAGTTTATTGCAATAACACTTACATCGAAAGAATGGAAAGATTACAAATAAACAAGCTAACACTACACCTCAAGTAACTAGAAAAACAAGAACAATTCAATCCCAAAATTACCAGGTGGAAAGAAATAATTAATATCAGAGCAGAATTAAATGAAATAGAAACCCCAAAAAATGATACAAAAGATGAATGAAACAAAAAGTTGGTTTTTTGAGAAGATAAACAAAATATACCATTAGCTAGGCTAACTAAAAGAAGAAGAAAGAGGACCCAAATAACAAAAATTAGAAAGGAAAAAGGAGACATTTCAACTGATGCCACAGAAATACAAAGAATCATTAGAGACTATTATAAACAACTATTTGCCAACAAATTTGAAAACCTGGAGGAAATGGATACATTTCTGGACTGAAACAGGAAGAAATAAAAAACCTGGACAGACCAATAACAAGCAACAAGATTGAAGCAGTAATTAGCAACCTCCCAGGAAAGAAAAGCCCAGGACCAAATGGCTTTACTGATGAATTCTAACAAACCTTCAAAGAGGAATTAATACCAGTTCTCTTCAAACTATTCCAAAAACTGAAACAGAGGCTGTTCTCCCAAACTTATTCTATGAGGCCAGCATCACCCTGATACCAAAACCAGACAAAATACAACAACAAAAATAGACTATAGGCCAGTATCTTTGATGGACAGAGATGCAAGAATCCTCCATAAAATGTTAGCAAATAGAACACAGCAGCACATCAAAGAAATTATACACCACAATCAAGTGGGATTCATCCCAGGGACGCAAGGATGGTTCAACATATGCAAATCAATAAATGTGATACACCACTTCAATAAAACTGAGGACAAAAATGATATGATTATCTCAATAGACACAGAAAAAGCATTTGACAAAATTCAAATCCTTCGTGATAAAGAATCTCAGAAAATTAGGTAAAGGAGAGTATCTCAACCAATAAAAGCCATATACAACAAGTCCACTGCCAGTGTCATCCTGAATGGGGAAAAGCTTAGAGATTTTCCTTTAACAACGGGAACAAGACAAGATGGCCATTCTCACCACTCCTATTTAACACGGTGTTGGAAGTACTAGCCAGAGCAATCAGTCAAGAGGAAGAAATAAGGGGTATCCAAATTGGAAAAGATGAAGTCCAATTGTCCCTCTTTGCAGATGACATGATCCTATATATCGAAAAGCCTAAAGACTCTACAAAAAAAAACTCTTAGAGTTGATAAAGAATTTCAGTATTGTTGCAGGATACAAAATCAACATGCAAAAGTCAGTAGCATTTTTATACTCCAACAACAAACTAGCAGAAAAAAGAAATCAAGAAAGTGAGCCCATTTACAACAGTCACCAAAAAAATTAAATACCTAGGAATAAATCTAACCAAGGAGGTGAAAGATCTCTACAGCGAGAACTACATATCACTGTTGAAAGAAATTAAAGAGGACACAAAAGATGGAAAAACATTCCATGCTCTTGGATTGGAAGAATTAACATTGTGAAAGTGTCTATACTAACCAAAGCGATCTACAGATTCAATGCTATCCCCATCAAAATACCAATGACATTCTTCAAAGAAATAGAAAAAAAAACAATCCTAACATTCATATGGAACAATAAAAGACCCCAAATAGCCAAAGCAATCCAGAGAAAATAAATAAATAAAGCTGGAGGCATAACACCATCTGACTTCAAATTATCCTACAAAGCTATAGTAACCAAAACAGCTTGGTACTGGCATAAAAACAGATACTCATACCAAAGGAACAGAAATGAACCCACAAACTTACAGCCAACTGAGCTTTGACAAAAGCATGAAGAACATACATTGGGGAAAAGACTGTCTCTTCAATAAATGGTGCTGGGAAAACTGGACATCCATATGTAGAAGAATGAAACTAGATCCATACCTCTCACCATATACCGAAATCAACTCAAAATGAATTAAGGACTTAAATGTAAGCTCTGAAACTATAAAACTCCTAAAAGAAAACAGAAGGGATATAAAGACTTTATGAATATGACACCCAAAGCACAGGCAACAAAAGAAAAAATAAACAAATGTAATTGTATCAAACTAAAAAGCTTCTGTGAGGCCAAAGAAACAATTAACAGAGTGAAAAGACAACCTACAGTGTGGGAGAAAATATTTGCAAACTATGTATCCAACAAAGGATTAATACCCAGAATATACAAGCAACTCAAACAATTTAACAGTAAAAAAAAAACAAAAAAAAATTAAATATGGGCAAAGGAACTGATCAGGCATTTCTCAAAGAAAAGTATACAAATGGCTGACAGACACATAAAAAAACGCTCAACATCACTCAGCATCAGGGAAATGTAAATCAAAACCACACTGAGATATCATCTCTCCCCAATTAGACTGGCTATTATCAAAAAGACAGAGAATAATAAATGCTGACAAGGATGCAAAGAAAGGGGAACTCTCCTACACTGTTGGCGAGACTGTAAATTGGTGCAGCCATTATGGAAAATCATATGGAATTTCCTCAAACAACTACAGATAGAACTGACATATGATCCAACAATTCCACTGCTGGGTATATACCCAAGGAGATGGAAGTCATCATTTTGAAGGGATATTTGAACCCCCATGTTTTTCACAGCTCTATTTACAATAGCCAAGAGTTAGAACCAACTAAACGTCCATCATCAGATGACTGGATAAGGAAAATGTAGTATATATACACAATGGAATACTACTCAGCCATAAAAAAGAATGAAACTCTTCCATTCACAACAATATGAATGAACTTAGAGAAAATCATGTTAAGTGAAATAAGCCAGGCACAGAAAGAGAAATACCACGTGTCCTCACTCATAAATGGAAGCTAAAAAATAAACAAATAAATAAAAAAAGAAGGAAAGAAAGATACAACAATCACAATAAATACATTGAACTTTCAAAAGGAGAGAACAGAACTGAGGTTATCAGAGGTGGGAAAGGGGAGGGGATAAGGGAATAGGGGAGGAATTGGTAAAGGGCCACAAAACATGATTACATTGTGTAATGCTGAATATACTAAGTATCTTGATTTGAGCCTCACATATTACACACAGGTAATGATATTCAACTCTGTACCCCGCAGATATGTACAATCAACTATGTTACAATAAAAAAATAAATAAAATAAAAAATGTTTTTAAAATGAAAATTAAACTGGATTGATGGATGGAGGAATGAATAAATGGATAGTTATATGATAAAGCAAACATAGAAAATATTCATCGTATTCTAGAAATGGGTATATAGGTATTTACTGTAACACTCTTTCACCTTTTTCTGTATCTTTGAAAATTCTAATAATAAAATGTCAGAAGAAAAAAAAACTTAATGTTCCTTATCCAGTTCTAAAGCTTACAATTAGGTCTTTCATACAATTGTCTCCCTACTCTTGAGTTACTTTAGTTCATGTTCTCTGTTGGCTGCAGTAAATCATTCAGCAAATTTTTCAGGGAAGGTTCTTGGTTGACACACTTTCTTAACACATGCATATTTAAGAATGTCTTCCAGTTGCCTTGGTACAGAAATGATAACTTGGTAGGCTATATAATGCTCGGTTCAAAATTACTTCCCCTTAAAACTCTGTAGATATTGTTCCATTGTCTTCTGGCATTTAGATTTGCAAGAGAAAAATCTGAGGTCAGCCAGACTTTTGCCCCTTTATAGGTAACTTGCTCTCTCTGTCTGGATACTTGTAGAATTTTTTTCTTTATCCTTGAAATTTAAAAACATCACCAGAATATGTCCAGGTGTTGCTTTCTTTTGGTCAAATTTAAAGGTACCCTGTTGCACTTTTTCCATTTATAGATCTAGTTCGCTCTTCAACTCTGCAAAATTTTCTTTGATTAGTTCCTTAACTGTTGTTTCAGTTCCATTTGCTTTGTCCTCTGTTTCTGGTATTCTTGTTATGCGAAGATTGTATCTCTTGGACCAGCCCTCTAGGTCCCTCTTTTTCTCCTCTTTTCTTATCTTGATTTCTTTTCCTTTTTTCTCCACATTCTAGACTTTCTCTTGTTTTACATTTACTTCAGTAATTTGACTTTGTATACAATCTGACTTGTACATTTCTATTAACTCTCTCAACTCCCTGATACTTTTTTCTGACTATCCTTTCTCTATCACTGCATATAGGTTGTAAAACACCTGTATTATATGATTCTTAAACCTTTCTATATCTTCTATTTCCAGCACTATATCCATTTCAAGAGGAGGCATTTTCTCGATTACTTAGCTCTGTTCCTTTCTTCTGAACTTGAGTATTACAACCTTTTCAATAGCTCATTTTAGCAATGAGGACCAAAAACAAAAATTAAAGGAGGTCTTCCACAGCACGGAAAATAAAATGTAGAAAATGGTTCCCCTCAAGAGATATTTTTAAATAAACACAAAGAAAGAAAACCTATTGTTCTGAAGAAATGAAACTATTTTTGTTACTGAGTCTGGAAAGAAAGTTCTCCCACAGACTGAATAAATATTAGTTCCTTTCTTTTTGCCCCTTCTGCCTGTAGTCCCAAATCCCTCTTTTGTCTTCAAGCTGGGAGCCTCTCTTGCCTCAGCTGGGCACATGTAAAAAGATGGGACACACTTTTTAAAAAATTAAAGGACAGCACGCATACGTTAAAATGTTCGTAAGTGTACTGTTCAATGATTTCACAAACAAAATACATACGTACTCAGCACCCAGACCAGAAAGCAGCTTTTGCAGCCCACCTGAAATCCTCATCCAGTCACTGTCTCATCCCAAGGGTAAACACTGCTGGAACTTTCAGCACCATAGATCTGCCTTTCCTGCTTTGGAACTTTATATAAATGGAGTTATTCAGCATCTGGATTCTTTCACTCAATGCTTTGTTTGTGAGTTGTCCATACTGTTGCCTGTAGTTGTAACACGTTCATTCTCGTTGCTGTGGAGTATCCCGTCGTGTGATTCTACCACAACTTACTCTCTGGTAGATGGGAAGGTACATCCATCCTTGGTCAGGAAAATAAGGATAGTCACAGGTTTCACATGGGTATTTTTATCTGAGTTGACTGTTATAATAATTTGGTTAAATGCTTGAGTTCAGGAGATGCCAATGTTCTTTTTCTAAACTTTTAAATTAGACTCAAATGCAGCATCTGAAAACTGTCAGTCTGGCAGCTGACATTATGTTGAACATTGAAATCTATTTTTGTAAGCAAAGATGTCTCTGTCCTGTGGCCAGGGTAGCAAAAACTAAATAGAAAAGCCATAGGAAATGTTTTCTCTGCTCTTTTAAAAGTAGACATTCAACATTTGTTGGCAACATTTATTGAGATTTTACTATGTGTCATGAACTGTACTAAACACTTCACATGTATTATTTTCATTCAATCCTGACAACAACCCTGGGAAATAGTTTTACTTTTATTACTCTCATTTTTTAAACTTTGTCTATGTTACCCAGTCCTTCATCCTGTGTACCTAGTGTAGTATCCTGTACAAATCAGGCACCCAACAAATGCCTGTTAAATATGGTAATGAATGAATAGTAGCAGCTACCATTTACCGAGGCCTTAGTGTACAGCAGGCATTCTGCCAACGTTTACATTCTATTTAATGTCCTATTTAATCTAAACCTGTGAGGTAACATAGGAGACACCTTCAAGGGTTTTACCCAGCTCACACATCCCACTTGGAGAACCTTCACCTGCTCATGCATGTATCCATTAGCTGTCATGTTTATGCTCTATGACCCCATCCCTTTGGTCACAGTTAATTGGACCAGGGATGGACAGCTAATGTAGCTCAGCCAATCAGATTCTCTTTTGGGAACTTAGACTTGTGGTTGAAAAATGGTCAGTTAATTCTGCTCGTGGCTAGAGTTGAGATGTGATAAACTTGCCCCCAATCTGCAGTGTGGCCTTTTTATGAAATAATGGAGAAAGAGAGTCTTCAGGGAGAGAAAAATTAAGTGACTAAACAGAGAGGCACAGAGACAAAAGGCAGAGTCTTGCCAGGGTCTGTTTGCTTCTCTGTTTCCCACTTCAGGGCCTCAAAAAAGCCCAGATTTGGATTCTAGAAATTGTCCTTTTTTGCTTAAAATAATTTAAGTTAGTTCTCATTAGTTGCTACCAAAGAAAAAATCTAAACTAAGATAGATAAATATTTTTCCCATACCACAGGTGAAGAAACTGAGGGTCAGAAGAAATAAAGTGACTTGCCCAAGGTCATACATCCAGTGAGTGGTGGAAAAAAGACTTGAGCTCAAATTCACCCAACTCTACAGCATGAGCTATTTCCCCTCCACACACTGGTATTCCTTGGTCCAGGTCAATGGAACATCTGTCCTTCACCCCTGCTGCAAGCTGTTTGAAGACTGGGGTCACTGCTGACTCATTGTAGCAGCTTCACCTGGGCTGAACATTGTCAGGTGTCACTTGCAAGCCACCAGGATGGAGATTTCACAGAGTCAAAGGAAACATTATGGCATGACTGATGGGAAGTTAGTGGGCTTTGTGGATACAAATCATACAGGCAGAAAAGTGGAGCATGAAACTGAGACACTCCCTAGTGACCTTGACAGACAAGCCAGTGAGCAATTGATGCAAGTCCATGGCAGCCCTAAAGCTGGAGAGGGACCACCATGAGACTAAAGCCCTTGGTGGGAATACCAAATACCCCCTGGAAAGTGGAAAACCCCTAAATCTTCCTCATGGCCAAAACCCTCAGCCTGGCTGTCTTGACTTCAGCCTTGGCAGAGTAGGTGGGGTGAGAACTAGGTCAGGGTCCAAGCCAAATGTGGGGGCCTAAGCCAACCCCAGAGGCTGGGCCCAAAGAGCCCTAAGTGCTCATTCTGCAGAAGCTGGATCATCTGATCCTCTCTGCACACACCTATCCCAAGCCACCTTCCACACAGTAGACCAAGAGATTTCCCTACAACACAAACTTGACCACATCACCCCCTCCTTAAAGCCCTTACATGGCCCCCAAGGTTTTCAGCCTGTAATTCAAGGCATTTATGAACTGCCTTTCCAGACTTCTTACATAACACACCACTCATTCACACTCAACTTTGCTTCCAATAATCCAAGTTGTCTGTGTCCCTGGAATCACCCTGGTCTCTCGCCACCTCTACCACCTTTGTACACATAAGCTATTCTCTCTCCTAGAACATCTCACCCATCTGTGAAATCTTAACTGAGCTTTAAGCTCAATTCAAGAAGCACACCTTCGAAGAAGCCTTTTCTGACCTCCACAGATTGAGTTAAGTGTTCTTTGTGCACATGGCTGGCACAGAAAATATATTGTTTAGTGACCATTTGTTTATACATGTGCCTCTCCTAATGGACTGTGGGCTCTAGAGGACAGGGACATGGTTTTCTATATATTTTTTTTTTACCAGTTTAGAGCAGAGTGCTCAGCCTGGAGTGGGCATCTGTAAGTATGTATGGGACATACGATTGGATGGATGCAGATGGGGTCAATGGGTAGATAAACAGGAGTTTGTATGGATAGGTGAATGGGAGAAAGAGTACGTGGATGTGTAGGAGAATAGAGAGGTGGGTAGATGAGAGGAAAGTTGGATGGATGGATGAATGGATGGATTGGAAGATGGAAGGAGGGATAGGTGGTGCATGGGAGGTTAGATGGGTGGATGACAGATCAATCAACTCTGATGCCTGCATGTCTAAGCCTAGGGTTCAGTCCTTCGGCTGTCTTTGTGGCCTGGACTCCTGTCAGAGTTCTGCTGCCTGCTGATGACCCTTGAAATTCAAGATGTGTAAAATCAAACTTATATCCTTCTTTCCCAGATTTGATTCTTGTCCAGTGTTCTGCTCCTTAGTAAATGACAACACCAGCCACCCAGCTGCACCAACTAGAAATCTAGCATATGGATTCCTTCTACTGCCTCAGTCCCCATTCCCAAGACATCACAAGTCCTGCTGAGTATACCTCTGATATATCTCTCCAACTGGGCCATCTTGCTCCACCCCAGGGTCACCATCACTTCTCTCCTGGGCTAGTGCGACCACCACCTGGCCAGCTTCCTTGCCCCCAACCATCTCCCCACTACCAATAAAGCTGTCTTTTCAAAATGAAGGTCTGCTTGTGCCACTCCAATATTGTTTAAAACATTCTAATGCCTTTGCTCTTAGCATCAAAATCATGGCTTCTGTCCACTTCTCCTGCCGCATCCCACACCATGACAAGGTCACACCTTTGCAGCATGTCTCATTGATGCAACTTTACATTCATCTCTGTGACTCTTGTTCATGTGTGTCACCTCCTATAGGCTGTGAGCCCTGGAATGGAAAGATTCGGTCTATTTTGGTTTAACCTGTTTGCAGCAGGCTTGGGTACAAATCTGGGGCCTGCCTCTAATTAGCTGTGTGACCTTGTACAAGTTACTTCCATAAGTCTCGTTGCTGCATGTGGAAAACAGAGAAAACATTACCTGCCTCTGCAGAATGTTGAGAGGATAGAATTAAATAACTCATGTAGCATGGCTAACACAGAGTACGGCCTCTACGAGATGGCAGGACCGGACTGGGAGCAGCATCAGTAAGTTCTGTATGTAGTCCCTGTCCACCCCTCACCTGGCCCTGAAATTAGCACTGTCCTGAATACAAATCTTCAAGTAAGCCCAGAAATAAACTCTCCCAAAAGAGACCCTGGGAATAGGAGAGAAGGGGCTGCCTTTTACACTTCAGCACCTGGAGACTTCTCCCAGGGCCCTGAAAGGTAGCTTCCCTCCTAAGAGGAGACAGACAGAGGCAGCCTGACCCAGCCCCTCCAGCCAGGAGAAAGGGTGGTCAGGGTTTATCAAATTCCCAGAAGTGTCTAGAACCCCAGAGAGCAGCCTTCTTAACAGGTCTATTTCATTAAGTCCCTTCCTCTCTCAAGAGCCTGCAGTGGCTCCCTGCAGCCTAGAGCATCCAGTGCAGCCCCCTTTACTTATGGGAATCTCACTCCCATCTCCCACCTGACCTCAGAACCCACTCTTCATTCAGACAGGCCTCTTTACCTGCCTCCAAACTCTTTCCTGACCGCAGGCCCTGCCTTCTGACCTAGAAAGCCCTCTATTTTCAGGTAATGCTCTATAAACCCTTCCACTCCCCTCAGGGCCCTCCTCTTCCAGAAAGCTCTCTAGGACTGACCCAGCCCACACTAATCTCCCCCTTTTCTGAGGTCCCAAGACCCTAATGCCTCCAATAAAAGACAAACCTCTGGTATAAGACAGACCCATCTGAGTGAAATTCCAAGCTTTCTACTGTTCAAGAATAAATTTTTTTTTTAAGGATAAAATCATGAATGCTACACAAATATAAAATGAACATGTGTCAAAGCTTTTATTTAACTCATTAATGAGAGAACCAGTAAGATGTTATACATGATTCAAGGAAGAATCCAAAGAGCATGTATGTATACGTGTATAGCTCTTAGTCCACCCATCCCAGATGTCCATTGACCTCCTCTGACAAAACTCATTTGCATCTCAGTGAGCAAGAATAGTTTGCATTATTATCAGTTTTCTACAGCTTACAGAATAATGAAATAGCTCAGAGACCATGACAGGCACAAAGGCCTCGAGAAACAGATAACATCTAATAGTCAATTAAAAGGACACCTGGTAAACGTTTTTGCCTTTTTTAACATGTTTCATAATCTTACCTGGCACTACTTAATCAGCTGTGCATCTCTGGAAAGTCACTTAAATTCTGAGGGCCTCAGTCTCCTCATATGTAAAGTGGGAGGGAAAGCACAAAACCCTGCAGGCTCTCAGCATAGAGGAGCTCCAGAAGGAGATGCTTCAAGTATTACAGATATTTCCCTGCCCCTGAATTTCCCCTGGCTACTTCAGCTGCCACCTCTGAGCCTACGGGCGGCAACGCAGGCAGACTCTGCTCTCTGTCCCCCACCACCTCCCACCAAATATGAACCAAAGCCTCTTCCTTCATTTCCCCTCAGCAACACCGAGACATGCTCAAGGGACCTTTAGCAAAAATCAGATGGAAAGAGAAAAATCTTCACAGAACTAGTGGGATAGTTTTTCCTGCCTCCTTCTTTAGAGCATGGTGTGCTCTCCACCCCCAAGGCCAAGGCAACATAGACAGCAGGTCTTTTGTAAAGTAATTCAAGACTGGTAAGACACTTTTGCCATACTTCTGTCAAAGAGATATGCTAGAAAGATGTAACCTCCCTGGAGGGTCTGATGGGTGTTTTAGACAGATATCTCTTCCAAAGGCCAGAGCATCCAGAAGGTCTTTCTCCCTCCCCTCCTCTGCCCTTAGCATCAGAAGATTCCCCCAACAATAAAATTGATAAATTGACTATCATGATGTTAAAGGAAGTACGGATGGTGAGGAGGTCCAAGCTGAAGAAGCTCAGGAGGTCCCTCCAATATCTCCATCCCATGGGTTCTGGGACTGATGAGGGCATGGACCCTGTTCTTTACAAACAGAAAGGATGTTCTTTGGTATTCCTTGTGAGTGACTGGGCTAACACAAAGCACACTCTAGGGCAAGTTCCCACAACCCAGCCGGTCCCTCAGGGTATCTCAAATGTCACTTTTGTTCATATGTTGTCTACTGCTATAACAGAATACCACAGACTGGGTAATTTATGATGAACACACATTTATTTGACTCACACTTCTGGAGGCTGGAAAGTCCAAGACCAAGGGGCTGCAACTAGCAAGGGACTTCTTGCTGCATCTTAACATGGCAGAAGGCATCACATGGGCAAGAGAGAGTGAGAGAAGGGGGCCAAACTCATGCTTTTATAAAAAACTCACTCCCATGATAACGAATCCACTCCTGCTATAATGGCATTAATCCATTCATGAGAGCAGAGCCCTCATGACCTAATCAACTCTTTAAAAAGGTCCCACATTTCACCCTCTTGCATTGGGAATTAATTTCCAACACATGAACTTTGGGGGACATACTCAAACCACAGCAACACCACATGATTTCTTGAAGGCTCACTTACTCCAATCTCCCTATTTTACCTTTGGTCAAGCAGACACTAGATACCACTGTGCTTCCCTGGTGCCCAGGACATATCCTTTCTGCAAATCTAAGCCCATACAGAAAAACACCTCAAAGATATATGGATATCCCTACTGACCTAAAGAATAATCGTAGACATGCACAAATTTACCCATGAAGATGTCCACTGTGGTATTGTCTAGAAGTATGAAAAACTGAAACAAACTAAATGCCCAGCAATAGGGGATTGGTTAGATATATATAGTACAACCATCCGATGCAGTGCTAGGCAGTCATTCAAAATGTGACATACAAGGGGAGAGGAGATATCACAGCAAGCTCACTCCATTTAAGAATATTTGTAAGGTTAAGCAACTACAAAGAAAGGGGAAAAAAAGAAACCTCAACATTAACAGTGGCTGTTTTTTATTTTCTTCTTTTTCCTTTTGGTTTCTAAGTGTCCTGCACTAACATGTATTTGTACATTAATAGACAGACAGATAGAGATAGGTAGGCAAACAGTCATAATCCAACTCCCTGAAGCTAGACCCAACAATCACCAGGCCCACTGGAAACCAGTTCTGGGTTCCAGTCTGAGGAACAAGCCACATTTGCCAGACCAGTGATATGCAAATGGGGAGTGGGGGGAATGAATTCTTTAGGGCTGGCGCCTTCCACAATGACTCACTCAAAGTGAGCCACCCCACACCACCACACCACAAAACACACACATACACACACAGTCTTGCCAAAGAAGAGGCTTATGGGTCAAACCATTCAACAACTAGAATATCCATCCTGTAAGGTTCATCTAGTGTCTGCTCAGGGAGATCAAGGGCACTCTTAGCAAGGTTGTACAGTGGGGAAGCCCTGGCCTGAGAGTCTCAGAGCCTCCAATCTCAGCTCTCTGGCCCTGACCTTGCCTGCTTTTCTCTGGTCTTCCGTTCATCCATCTATAAAACAAATGTGTGGGGTTGAATGAAGGGCCTCCCAGATCCCCTTTCTCAGGACTCTCAGAGATATTTTGCTTTATTCTGGCCCCATCTCTCCACAGCCCTCAGGACAGCCCCAGAGTGAACTGGAATGCCCCAATCTAGGTCCTAACCCCTCCCAGTCTGCAGGAGGGGTAAGGGTAGCAATACAGGAGGCAGACCAGAGTAAGTTACCAAAGGAGGCTGGGAGGTGTCCTCTCCCAGGAGGCTCTAGACCATGCAGCTTCCCCTGCATCCCCCCAAGGAAGCCCAGGACAGAATGACTGGCAGGGCTGGGGTGAAGTCAGGTTTGTACCTTTGCCCACCCACTCCATCCCCAAGGGCCAGTTGCTGGCTCACTTCCCTTCTCTGCCATTCCCATGGCTCCTCTGCTTCCCCAGGGTTTATCATCAACACGTTCATCTCTTTCTCATCATGTTTTATTTTTGACAACCACTTTCCAGCCTGTGGCAAGCCTTTGGGTTTTGAAACAAACCTAGCTTTGAATCTCCTTACCTCTTCAAAGCCCAGGTTCCTCATCAACAAAATGGGGGTTAGGAGAGGGTCACCAATCATATATTTTATCAATTCATTCATCAAATGTACTGAAAGCCTGCTCTGTGCAGACCCCTCCAGCCCCTCACAGATGCTGCCCGCCTGGGGCTCCCAGGCAAGTAGAGGAGATGAAATAAATGATTCTACAAAGAACTGCAGAGCACCAGGACACAGCCGGGGTGGATGAAAGGGGAACTCTATCATAATGAAGGGAGACCTGGGATTTGTCCAAGGCCCCTAGGTAGGGAGCGAGCAGAGCAGGATCTGGAAGCCAGAAACCCTCCCCTGAGCAGGCATCCCCTGGGGCAGGCTTGCATCTGCCAGGGCTGAGCCCTATGCTCTGAGGTGTGGGCAGCAGAGGGCAGAGGGCACAGGGTGGGAAGAGGGGTGAAGGAAACAGGCCTGACAGGTCACTCAGAGAGGAAAGCTTCAGCCAGGCCTAGAAGACACCCTGGCACGCCCCAGAACTCACCTGCCAGCTACTGGGAGCAGGAGGCCCTGCCAGCAACCCAGCCAAGCTGCGTCCCCGCCTGCCGCCCCCTCCCCATTCTGCCCTTTGCTCTTTGCCTGTGACAGGGCTCCTCTGCCCAAGTGCCCCGCCTTGCCTCTGTCCAACCTGTCTGGCTGTCCTTCTCTGACATATCCTTTGTCTACCCTTCTCTGCACGTGTCAGTCCTCTGTTCCTGCCTGTCTGTATATCATTCTCTAACAGCGCCTGTCTGTCTGTCCTCCTCTTCACACGTCTGGCTGGCGCGCCGGCCTCCCTGCATCTCTGGGCCTCCTCGCCGCGCCTGCCCCGCCTGCCGCTGTGTGGGTGTCGGGCTGGCTGTGCGCACAGGGGCGCGGCTCGGCCTGCCCCGTCCCCCGAGTCCCCCATCTCAGGAATGACCCGGGCCGCGGCGCAACGGTGCTGAGGCCCGGCAGCCGAGCCGCGGCCGAGGCAGGCCGGAGCGAGTGGCGGTGGCGTGGGCGGCGGCGCGGGGACGACGGGCGGCCGGGAGGAGCTGCGGCAGATCACGGTCAGGGCCGGGTCCGGGTCCTGGGAAGCCGCTGCCGCCGCCTCGGCCCGGGATCGCGGGCAGCGGGTCGGGTGGGCTCGGCCCGGCCCCGCCTGGTCCGCCCCGCCCCGCCCCTGCGCGCAGAACAGGCCGAGGCGGAGCGGCGCGCCCCCTGCGACACCGGAGCCCGAGCCCGAGCCCGAACCGGAGCGCCGCGACATCCGAGCGGGAACCGGAGCGAGAACCGGAGCTGGAGCCGAAGCTGGAGCCGGCACTGCGGCGCACGGAGCGGAGCGCGGCAGCCAAGCCGAGTAAGGGGCGTGGGGCGAGGGCGGCGCTGGGGAGGGATCGAGGAGGGCGGTCCCGACCCCCTTCCCCCGCGCTCTGCGGCTGCACCCGCGAATGCACACAACCGGGGACGCACCGCGCGGAGCCTCGGCACGCCGGGCGGGCGGATGCGTGGTCCGGAGCAAACCGCAGCGCTCTCGGAACAGAGAGGGACCCTAGGACTCCAGCTGACCCGCACCGACTGGTGGACCACCGGACTGGCAAGGGCTGAGGCTGACCCTAAGCACGCCCTCGGGCCGCGGGGAAAGGGAGGTCCCCCGGGTTCCTGCCTGACTCGAGTGCCAGACGAGCATCCATCCCTTGAGGGGAGCCCAAGAAGTCTCCCCAGCTCCGGGAGCTGTTTGGGGGACCGCGGTTTGGAGGACCTCTGAGCAATCCACTCAAGAAGGGGAAACTAGGGCGCGTTCTCGTCCGCGGTGGGAGAGGAAAGGGACCGGGGGGTTGTGGAATTTGGAGCGTGAATCCAGGCCCCCACCCCCTGGAAGTAGGAAGTTTGACCCTCGGACAGGCGGGTCACCAGGGCCGTGCCCCTGTTTCCGTGCCTGCTGCGCTGGCCTATCTCAGCACCGCGGGTGCAAGAGGGAGTGTCTCCGCCGCACCTTCTCCCGCTTTGGGGCAGACTTTCTCTTGCGCTCTCAAAAGGCCCCGAGGCAGGGTCCGAGGCGCGGCTCCCGCTGGCTGCGCAGCTGAGCAGCGTAGCCACCTCTCCCCAGGCGCCCTCGGAAGCTGGGTAGTGCCCACCCCACCCCCGGCTGAGTCGCGCGGCCCTTCCTCTCTCCCCAGCGGGCTCTGCGGTCTGGAGGCTGGCGCGCGGTGAGGACCCAGGGCTGCCCTCCTGATCCCGCGCCGGTGCCGGCCTGGGTACCCAGGCCCAGGCCGGGAAAGGGAAGGCTGAAGTGACAGGTGTGAGAGGCAGAGGCTCCGAGGGCTTGGTCTTTGGTCTTGATCCACGCAGTCCCACAGGCACCTGCCAAGAGATGTGCCTCTGGACTCTCTCCTCAAACGTCCTGACTGCTTTACCAGAACAAGTGACTTCACCACCCTGTGGCTCAGTTTCCTTGTCTGAAATGTAGGCAGGATTCTGGAACCACAGGCAGGCTTGGCTGACTTTCTAGGTGTATAACCTTAGGTAAGACACTTACCCTCTCTGTGTCTCAGTTCCTCCATCTGAAATATGGGGATGGTGAGTTGAGATGATGTGTGCGGGGAGCCTGGCCTAGTGTCTGGCAAACACCCAGTACTCAATTATAGTGAGCTACAGGTGTCATTTTATGAAGTGTCTGCACCAGTAGATGCTGAGGCAGTGAGTTCACTTGAAGTACTAGGGACATCATGCCCCTGAAGCACCTCCAAGGATGCCTTTGAATCCCCCAAGTCCCATTGATGCCTAATTGCACAGCAACCCTCCTGAGGGCCTGCCCTTTCTCAGGCATTCCCTCCTTCTGAGGCTCTCTGTGGCCCAGCCCACTTTTCCACTCCCCACCCCTCCCTGTCCTTCCAGGTTGGAAAAGGCTGCATCTGACTGCAAGGGACACTCTTTTCCTCCCTTTGGCTGATGTCTGCTGTCCCAAGTAGGGGCACCCTACTTACCACTCAGGCTGTGCACAAGGGAATTTACACACCTCCCTCCACTCCTGCGTTTGGGAGCATGTGAAGGTTCGCCTTCCCTGCAAAGCAACCAGGCTGTCAGGTGGCTTAGACTTGCCAGTGATGATGGTTCAGACAGGCAGCGGGAAGCAGCAGGGAGAGCAGCCACAAGGGCAGGAAGACAGCCAAGACGGCAGAGGGGTACCAGGCTTGATTCCTTACTGACTGGGATGTGTTCATCCAGGTGACGAAGCCACGAAGCACTAGAAATGAACCTCAGGGAGGAAATGGAGCTGGTGACTGACAGATTAGAACTTCAAAGCTAGACAGTTCCCAGGAAGGGATCTGCCCCAGTCTGCACAGCTGTGGCCTCAAACCCAGAGCAGAGCAGAAAGAGGCCCAGGGCCTAGGGGAGCATGCTGGGATCCTTGGGGTGGCATGGGGAGGTGTAGGTGACCAGGAGGTGGGAGGAAAGCAAAGGTCCAGTTTGTGGGCATTCATGTTGGTCCCTGGCCACCTGTGGCCCAGCTGCCCAGAGCAGGGAATGGGGGAGTGATTTCAGATGAGGAAACATATCCATATGTTGCCAGGACCTGGTGAGACAGGCAGAGTGGGTTGCCTCATCAGGGCTCCTCCACACAGAAACCCCTCTCTGCTCTTCTTCCTCTGTAACCTCTCCCACCCCTCCCCACTCACACACTAGGGTGTCACATTCCTGCCTCTTCCATAATCCTCACTCCTCATCTCCCCAAAGGAGTTAATCGGAAACTAATTAGGTTTGTGTCTACTGGTTCACAGAGTGGTTGGAACACAGCTGATAGGGAAAATGATGGGAATATAGGCAATATTGTCAGTCTTCGGGAATAATCAGTTGGATACCCTCACCCTGGAAGTGCTCAGAGCACAGGGCAAGTGGCAGGAAGACATAAATCTGCTCTCAGCCTCCTCAGAGGAGAAACTGAGGCCTGGAGGGCTTCTGGAGCCCCTTGCAGGAGAGCACAAAAACAAAGAGTTGTGGCTGAGAGCATAGTTTCTTGGAGCTGGGCTGCCTGGATTTATAGCATGTAGGTCTGGGCAGCTGACTTATTATTCAAAGCCTCAGTTCCTTTTGAAAATGAGAATAAATATTACACACCTCCCAGGATAGTTGTGAGATCGAAGAAACAATAAACTCATATAGGAAGCATAAAGCATTGTCTGATGCGCTCTGCCAATGGCCCTGTAGTGTCTGCATTATGAAAATGCATTGCACACACACTGTTTCCTAAACATAAGCATTTCTCTGAATCCTGACAGCAGCTCTCTGATGTAGGTACTATCATTGTCTCCATCTTACTGATGAGAACACTGAGGCTGAGAAGAGTTAAAGGGCCATCCAACTCTGCTAGGTATAGAATACTTAAAACATCACTGTGACTCATCATAATTTTATATGACTTTGTAAAATTGATAATTAGCACATTGTAACTTAGATGTCATGTAATCAGTTATTGGAATGATTCCTCTATGGAGATCTTCAACCATTTTATGTCTGAGAACTGAAAAAGAATATGTTAATTGTCCACAGGCTATAGAATTTTTACAGACACCTTTACTTTTTTTCTATTCAAACAGTAACCAAACTGATTTAAAAGAGCAGCCTCCCATTCATTACTTAGCCCTCGTCTATTTTTCTCCAAAGCACTTACCATTCCAACATCTGTATATCTTATTTATTTATTTATTGTCTGCCCCCCAAAGGCAGGAACTTTTGGCCATTTTGTTCTCTCTGATATCCCCAGAGCCTAGAATAGTACCCAGCACTTAGTATGCTTTGCAAAATTATAAAGGGTTTTACAAACATAAAGTCTATTATTGTTATTAGTTTTGCCAAGTGCATAGATTGATCGAAAATAAAACATTAAGGTTCATAGCAAAAACCATTAAAGCAAATATTTGGCAAATAGGACTTGCTCAAGAGCCAGGGATAATTTGATGAAGATTAAAAACAATGGAGATCATGTTTCTAATATTTTAATAAAGCTTCTTATCAGTAAGTTCAAAGACAAATTAACTTTTAAAAAATCTTTTCAATGACAAATGACGTGTTCAAAGGCAATTAAATTAGCTTTTAAAACTTTCAATGAGCTATCACTGACTCATTCATTTAATTACTTTTTATTTTGTTAGCACAAAAGTTTTTATTCAAATCTTCATTTTAATAATTTTTTAAATTATAAAAGTAATATGTGGTTCATTATAAAAATTTTTGGGAAATCATAAAAAATATAAAGAACATAAAAGTCCTCTTTAATCTCACCACTGCCCAGAGAGCACAATGACTGTAGACATTTTATTCTATTGCCTTTCTAATCTTTTGTTATGTATGAATATATTATCTAGGGTTTTTTTTTTTCCTTTTACAAAATAAAGATCATACTGTATGCACAGTTCCATAATCTTTTTTTTTAATAACCTGGGTTTTTTCCTCTTAACATTATACTAAAAGCAGGTTATTAAAATTTCTTTTAAAACGTGGTTTCACCACTATGTAATATTCATTATGAGTTTGTGGCATAATTTGCTCAGTCTCTCCTACCTTACTGGACAATGGGGTTGCCTCCCATGTTGTAGTGCTACAAATAATGCTTGCCTGTGTCTCTTTTGGTGTTTTCTGAGCCCCAAATGCAGCTCTCTACACACTTGGTCAGCACCTAGTTGACAGCTTGCAGATGGACTGGTTTATGCAGTCAGACAGTAAATCAGCCTTAGAGTTTGGGCCACAATGGTGGTGAGGAAGGGGGTGACAGTTGATACTGTAGAGGGCCACTCCAGGTAAATTAAGACAACATGGAGACCCAGTAAACTCCAGGCACATCCTGACCAACCCAGTGGGTTGCACATGTGGCCAGATGTTGCATGGGGACAGAAGGCCTCCTGCTGCAGAGGCTCTCACATACTTGGATTCCTTTTCTAATATCAGAACCGAATTACCTGTTTGCAAACCTGGATGCCTTCTACCCACCTCTTCGCCACTGTTATTTCACTTTTTCTACCCCACTCCTAAATTCATTCATTCCTTCATTCAGTCATATGACAAACATTTCATGACAATATCCACACTTGCCAAGGAATATTCTCCATTGCGGAGGTCACCAGCTGAGTTCCAGTCTCATATAAAGACCTTCCTTTGACAAGAGAAAGTTTTCCTGCTGCCTGGGAACCCCACCTGCAGCCCCAGGAGTTAGCTCCTGCCTTGGTGAGGCAGATGTGCACTTTGAAGATTACTGCGTCCAACAAGGTCCCTAGAATGTCTTACTTCTTTCTGGCTCTGGGTGATTACATGCACACCCAAAGATTCATGAAACCCCTGTGAGATGACATTGTTCATTCATTCATTCATTCAGTAAATAGCCACTTAGCACTTCCTGTGTGCCAGGCACCATGCTAGATGCCAGGGACACAGTGGTTGTCTGGGCTGTCTAGACCTGAAGTCATTACCTCTCCCATCTCCACCGTCTGCTAACCACCCAGGCAGACACAGGAAATCATTCTCAACTTCTCTCTCTTCTTCGCTCTCTACATCTGATCCACCTGTCCCTTAAACCCACCCAGCTTGTTCCTGCCCAGGGGCCCTTGCACTCTCTGCCCCCTCTACCTGGAATCCTCTCCCTCAGGTAACTGCCCAGCTGGCTCACTTCCTCTGGTCTTTGCTTGTCTGTGACCCTCTCACCAAGACATGCTGCAGCTGCAATATCTAAATGTGCAGTCCCACCTGCACAAACAGCCTCTGTTCCTTCTCATGCTGCTCTCTAACAAACTCTACCATTGTAGCTGTACCTCTATCAAGAAAGCTCCATGGACCATCCCTGCTCTACCCCTGACACCCAGCACCTGGTACCCAGGGACTTTCAGTGAAACCTGAACTGGTGAATGCAGCCTCTTCCCTTTTCTGCAGTCATTGTTGCCTGCATTTAGGCCACATCACCCCCTGCCACAGCCTCCTGTGCTCCCCTACCTCCCACACCTAGCCCACCCTCCACACTGAGACCGAGAGATAAAAATTGCTCTGCTGCTTAAGATCCTCCTAGCAGCACTCTTGGGGCAGAGAGCATACTACCTCACCAGGCCCTTTATTCTTCTGAGTCTCACTGTTGTCATCTGTAATGAGGGGATTTGCTTTGAGGTTCCAGTGAGCTGACAGCATGGGGAAGCAGTTGAACAGGTGCTGCATAAACAGGGGCCATCACATGGCCCTTCCACAAGACCAGCCCACTCCACAGCCTTTCCCTGCCTGCTGCCCACCAACGTGAGTCTGGCCGCTCCCGGGTCCTTCTGCACCCTGCATATCTGTGCACTGGGTTTCCTTGCAATTGAGCAGACCCAGGCTCTCTCCCCGGAACGAAACCCTCATCTGCTCAGGTCTGAGTGTCACAACGGAGCCCCAAGTGGAGGTATTCCAGGAGCAGGGACACAAAAGGGAGTGGGAATGACGTGGACTCACCACACACCATTCAGCCACTTCAAAGCCTGGAGTGCCGCCCACCCACCCGCCTGCCCGCCCTCAAGTTCCCAGCCAGACAATCCAGTTGGACATAAGTCACCGGCAGGAACAAACTCAGATGCTGGGCTCAGAAAGAGGTGGGCAGGGGGGGAAGTGACCTCGGGTGTGGGCCCCCACCTGACCCTGGCAGCTGGGGTGGGCCCCTACCCCTACCAAATCACAGTCTCAGCCTATCTGTGCCAGACCTGTCTATGTCCTCATCGCTGTTCCTCACCATGGCTCTGGTCACATGTAGGAAAGCCAGAGTGGGCACTTGCTCCCTTGGACCTCCCACATCTAACTCCTTTGTCGTGATGACCCCAGCAAAGCTCCACCAAAGTGGAAGGTCTGATGACACTAGGAAGTGGTTTTTCTTTGGGTCCTCAGGCTGAAATCCAGAAATGGGGGAGAAGAGAAGGAAACAGACAGTGAGGTTGAAAATCCAGCTTCTGTTATAGGATCTAGAAAGCCCCTTCTTGTGCCTTCTAAGGGTTTTGTGGGATGTATAGTAGGTGCTTGGTGAATGAATCAATGGATGCAAGCCAGGAGTGCTGGAAGGTGGTGGCGGGAGGGTGTGTGTCAAGTGCTGATTGTGTTGGACGACGCAGGGAATGTAGCCCTATCTGATGTTGGTGTCGTTGTCACAAAGGATGACAAGAAGTCTGGGGAGCATCTTAGCTCTTCACATATGCATCCTTCTCAGCAAGTTGAGCATCAGTAAAAGGCAGCCTCCACCCATCAGTTACACATCAGCGTCAGGCCAAGGTTGGCTTATTCTAGCATTGCCGTGTCCTTTCGAATGTTCCCTCAGTGCCCTGAGCTGGACAGCCAAGGCCACACTGACCCTCCATGCCCTTGAGGAGCTACTAGTCTAGGATAATTTAGGGCCAGGGTTTTCCTGGAAGGATGTCCAGGTGCTGCAGAACCACAGCCAGAATGTTTTCTTGCTGGCAGTCAGGAGGACTCCCCTGAAGAGAGCTCTTGAGCTGGATGTTGACAGCTCCATAGGAGTTTGCCGGGTGGATGGGGAAGGAATGGCATGCCAGGGAGAGGGAACAGCCTGCAAGTAGGACAGGCCCAGTGTGTCCAGAAAGCAGGCCAGCCAGAGCACCAGGGTGGCAGATCTCTGCGGGATGTCCCTGGCAGTAACTGAAGGGCACTGAGAATGACACAGTTGCTCCCTCCTTCCCACATAGCTCTTCCTCCATCTCTTCTCTGTGGCCTTGGATAGGTTATCTCCCTGAGCCTCAGTTTTCTCATCTGCAAAATGGGAATGATGTTATCCACTTCAAAGGACCAGTTGCAATAACATTGGTGACATTACATTACCTGGCACATGAAGGTGTTTGGTGAATGTGAACCATGCCCAAAGCCCCGAGTGCCCAGAAGGTGTCCATGTATGGAAATGTCTACCTGACCAAAGGCCAAACTGGCTTGCTGTTCCCCAGCCTCCTGGGGAGGGAGCTCGCTGCTCCCTCCCATTGAGGGACTTACAGTTTGTCCTCCAAACACCCAAACTGAACACAGAAAACCATATGCAAAGCAAGAGTTCTAAGTGTCCTTTGCCCTGGGACCCATCTCCCACGTCTACATGTCCTGAGAAGCCTCAGCCTTCATCCCAGAGTCACAGAGCCCAGTGGGAGGAAGGGGGTGGAGAGGGTCTAGGGGGGTCTCTGGGAGAAACAGGACCCTGAGGAAAGCTCCTTGAGAAAGGGAGGGTGGTCAGCACCCTCCATGGCATCAGGAGCCACCAGAGGCAGCCCCACAGGAAGTACATTCCACATGCATTTATTAAGTACCTACACTATGCCAGTTCACTGGAGAGGTAAGCAGGAGCCCAGAGCTGTGTAGGTTGTAGTGAGAAACTGGGACAGTTTCCTGAGGGCACTGGGGAAAGGTTTTCCCAAAATAGTTTTCATCAAGGAAGTGACATAATCTATTTTGCCTTTAGGAAAGATCCCTCTGGAAACAGCACGAGTGATGACTTAGGTAACTTATGTCCTCCTCCCCAGACACACATACATGTGCATGCACACACAGCCACAGTACACATGGGCACACTCACAGACACAAACGCAGACACATGTGCATGCCTGTATTTTTAGAAAGCATGGGTTGCAGGCCCCAAGATTCTTCTTGAATTTTCTGGTGCAAAATCACCAAGCAGCCTTCCCTGTCAGTCCTGGGGAGATCACATACGACCCTCAGTTCCCCAGGTCAGAACTCTCCCTTGGTTTCTATGGAGACTGGCAGCGGTGTCACGCCAGCCTGACAGTTCACACCTGGAAGTCTGAGCTACATCAGGAGGAGGCAGGAAGGAGCCACCTAAAGAGAGGATTCCCAAGTCAGCTCCCCTCTCCCTCACCCTAGGAGAACAGAATGAATGACCATGAGGCTGTGCACCTCAGCCCAGGGGCTTTCCAAACATACCTCTCTTCCTGAAGCAAGTTCAGGGCTCATAGCCTTGCTTTACACGGGAGGACGCTGAGGTTCAGAGGGCAAGTTGATATTAGCACTCAGGGATTGGACTTCTGAGCACAGACTCTCCAAGATAGGTCTCTGATCCATTTGTAAATAGACAAAAACAATTATTAGTCAATACCGTGTGTTTGGCCAACAGGTTCTGTCAAAACATGGGACCATCTTGGAGGGAAAAAATATATAATTATAAAAAGGTCCCTGGGAGGCCAGGATGGGAACTCTGGACCTGCTTTTTACAGAAAAGTTCTGTCCACAAAGACGTCATCCCCAGGATCAGGGAAGTGACAGCCTCCTGAGACCCGGAGGGGCCAGGCTCTTTTCTCTCTGGCTTCTGGCTGCTGGCTTTCCCATGCAAGAGCCCCAGAGCTCGGCATCTGTGGTCCCTACTCAGCATCTCCCCAAGGTGCAGTTTGGTGTCTGCCAGGCAAGTGACCACACTCCCTAGGACATAAGAACCTTATCTCCCTCCTGTTCCCAAAGGCTCATGTCACTTAGGGACACACCAGGAGAGACAGAACCAGTTCAGATCTTTAGCAGCAGGGGGAAGGATGGGTTACTTTTTGAAAATGTTTCCTGCATTACCAATGGGTGTTAAAGTGACCTGGCACTTCCTAACTGCCCGAGACATCCAAGCGTCACACCAAGTTCATGTTGACGGGGGAGGGGAGTTGGGGAAGAGGCAGTTTCATTCTGTAGGCCTTCATTTCTGAATTGGTAATTTAATATATTAGGTGCCTTTTAAAGGAGTGTGCTGACTAAGTGTGGGCTTTGGAGTCAGACAGACCTAGATTGTAGTCCCAGCCTTTAGTTAGAAGCCGTATGACCTGGGGCAAGGTATATAATCTTTCTGAGTCTCAACTTCCTCATGTATAAAATGAGGATGAAAAAAGCATCCTATTCTTAAAGTTGTTGGGGTAATAATAATAATATGGTTTGAGCTAGATGTCAATAAATACCCTTCAAAAGCCAGCTGTGAGACCTTGAACTAGCCCCTCACACTCTCTAGGTCTCAGTTTTCCCTTCTATGAAATGATGACATTGGGCTAGTCTATAAGGGTCCTTCCAGCCCCAACAGTTATAAGATGCTCAGGATGCCATGGTCCTTTGAAGTTGCTGGAGGCAGTGGGGTCTCACAGGCTCATGAGACAGGAGAACTCTGTGGCATCTCTAATTCCCACCCAAGGATCCATCCAAGAGAGATATTTCCCCCTCCACCCACCACTGGGACCCCAGCATGAACTTGTCCCTTCCTGCACCAACACCCCCATACTCTGCAACCCAGAGGTCCCCCAGGCCCTTGCCTAGTCTGGTCACATGCTCTCAAAGTCACCATCCTCTCCCTCAGAGGTTGACAGCTCAGGGGATGTCAGTGCCCAGCCCGCAAGGGCAGGGGCTGCGCTGTGGGCACCCCCATCACCTGCCTGTTTGTGTCTCCGCAGGTGAGTGGAGGGGCCTTCCCTGCAAGAAGTCAGAGCTGTGTCTGTGGGCAGGCTGGCTCCACTGCTCTGCTCCAAGGATTACATGTCCTTCAAACACCCCTGCCCCTGTAAGTCTCCTCCCACATCCTTTTTCCTCTTGGGGCTGGGTGAGGGAAGACCTTGCAGTCGGGGTAGCAGAGAATGGCTCTTTGGCCAAAGAACTCCAGGAATCCAATCGGGGGCTAATGCGACATGATAGGTTGGGGGAGAGCCACACAGAAGACCCGTAACACCTGCAAGACACTCCCTAAAATTTGAGAATCCCACTTTGGCCAATTCTCCTGTATCAGCCCTTCCTAAAGTATGGATCACAAGTTCCTCTGAGGTGTACTAATGGGGATTACATGGTGGTAGACAGGAAAGAGACTCCATGGCCAAGTAAGTGTGGGAAATGCTGAGTGAGACACATTAAGATAGTTTTGCTGCCACAGGACTTCTCAGAGCCTTTAGTATGGGGATGTGTGTTGTGAGGCTCCCATGGAAAGAGGGAGCCCGTTGCTCTTCCCAAATCTAACTGACCACAAGGAATGTTTCACACAATTGTCATTCCACAGAACACACTCCTTGGGGTTTACTGTCCTAAGAAAACCCAGTAGATGAAGTCCCTCATTTACTGAAGCCATTAGATGATTTTGCCCCATAATAGTCTTCTCATGGCCCCCTAATGCCCATGAATCCAGGTGATGCATTCAGCCAGGTGAACCCCTGGGGCTCAAGACTGCAGCTCCCTTTGACTTACTCCCCTAGTCTCCACCAGCTCTGCCCTCACTGATTCATGCCACCACCCTTGCCCCAGGTCCCCTTCACTTCTCCCATGTCAGCCACCTAAGCCCCCCAAAACCATCACCATGTGCTATAATTGGGGGGGGGCATGCATAAGCACCCCATCCTTTTCTCCTTAGTAAGTCAGGACTGTGAGTGTGTGTGTAATCAGGGGACACACTCCCCCAACACCTCAGCTGTCATGTCCCCTCTCCCATGCTCACTCTGGTCAACACCTCACCCTCACTCACCAGTGTCTGTTCAGATTTGTACCATGGATGCATGTGTGTCATGCATCTTGGGGTGGGGACATGTCTTCAAAATAGTTGAAGCCTCAATTAGTGAATCTTTGAACATCAGGTGATTCCGCAGTGGGAGGCAGGGGAAACTGGCACACCCCATCTGGGTGGGATTCTCACCAGGCATGCCAGGGGCAATATGCTGGCTGTGGGCGTTACTGACCAAAGAGCGGTATCCGGGGATGGGGGAGTCAGCCTGGCTGCTGGCTACCGTGGGTACCCAAAGAGGGTACAGGTCGAGAGTTGATAAGATTATTTCTGATGGATAGTACGAGCTCAATAAATTGTTATTACTGTTGTTCCTGTTGCTGTGGCACAATCAGAAAATGAAAACCCAAATCTCAGACAGGTGGGAAGGCTGCTGTCCAGGGGCACTTTGGAGCCCAGGGACACCTGCCCTGCAGAGGGCCGGGATGGTCCATTCTTGCCCCTATGTGCTGATGAGAAGGCTGGAAAAGGTCAAGTCTGAGGATGCTGAGTGTGGAGGCTTTCCAGAACCTTCTGGGGTTAAGCCTAGGCCACCTGCACTAATAGAGGCCATTACTGAAGAACAGCCCTCTGCAAATTCTCCTGAGGACTCCAGAGTGTGGCCGTCGGTATTCTGGGCCATTCAGAAGTGGTTCCTGCACATCTCCGAATTCCCCTTCCACCCGAAGGCCCAGTACTTAGCATGCAGTAGGCACTCAATAAATGTTTCTTGAATGGACAAATGCATAAATATACACTCTGGAGGAGGAGCTGGGGGTGGTGGGTTGGATAGAAGCTGAAGCTAGTGACTCTGCCACCAAATCCCTCCATGGGGTCTGGCCCAGCCTCCTTGCTAAGGCAAAGGGATTGTCCAACCCAGTGGTTTCCCGGAGCTCAGCACTCCTGGGAGGCTCCATTGTCTTCTCTGCCAAGTTCTGCCCCTCATATTGTCCACTTCAACTGTCTTGATGACTTCTACTTTGGGTTCCTGGTGTCTTCCAGCGATTCTGACCATCTGACCATCTTACCTTGCATTTGTGATCTCCTTTGGTGGTGGAGGAGGGAGGTTCTTCCTGCACCTGCCCTGGGATGCTGGGAGGCTCCAATTCAGCCCCTGATTCTCACTCTGCACAATCCAGACCTTCCCACCCTCACTCGGCTTTCAGCTGCAGCCTCTGGGCCATCAGCTTCCAAGGCTCTGCCCCACCTCAATTTCTTCCTGGGCTTCCCATTCGTTCCTCTTCCTTATGTTGCCTGTCTCTCCTGGGCAGCCCCCACGCCTAAGCTCAGATTCAGCCAGTCCCACTATGAACTTTTTGTCTTCAACTCTACGCTGGCTGTGCTTGATTTTGCTATATTAGTTCAGGGCACCACCATTGACTCAGGCCCTTGGGCCCGAGTCTGGGAATGATGCTCAGTTCCTTCCTACCCATGCACGCATCCCTGCCACCTGCCTGGGGAGGGAGACCCTTGGGTTTGTGAATTGGGCCAACAGATCGTCATTCTGACTCTGTCTCCCTCTCAGCCCCCTCTTCAGATCCAATCTAGAAATTGCTCTTTTTTTAACCAGCTCTTATCCTTGTTCACATGTCCAGGCCCCCAGCAGAAGGTGAGCTTCCAGAAAGCAGGGAGCATGCCTGCTATGTTCCCCGGTTTATCTCCAGCACTGTGCTCAGTGCCTGGGGCATAGCAGGTGCTCAGTAAATGTTTACTGAACAGCTGAAAGAGTGAATCAATCGAGATGAAGCAGATGCCTTTGGGCAGCCTCTGTAGCTTGCAGACCGGAGGCCCTCATACGGGTTCTGGAAGGGATACAGAAACACAAATGCTCCAGACCACTGAGAACCCCAGATATAGAAACAGGAAGAAAACCCAGAAGTCCCAGGAGGGGCACTGACACAGACACACACCCCTCTTTTTTAACCCCCAGTTCCAGATCTGGAGCTGCTCTGTGCATTTAGAATTGTAACAGGGAATGGCTTTAACTTTCTCAGCTCACAAAACCATCTTGCTGGCTACATATCAAGATACTGAAGCCCACAGAAACTGAAAAACTTAGGGTAGGAGCCATAGTTTGTTCTTGTTTGGGTTTCCACACCACAACCCCCTTCCAGTTTAGGCAGGCAGCCAGATAAGTCCCCAGAAGCAAAAACAAGCTCAGAAGTTTCCTAAGCAAGACTCCACCCCTAGGAATCAGTGCTCACGAGGTCGAGAGAGAGTGAACAGTCACATAGCAGAGGGGAGGAGGGTAGCAGAGTGAGCGGTGCCCACATACCTAGGGGCACAGCTGTGGGCACTGGGGAAGCAGATCACCCATTGACCTCCCGGGGGTCAGGCAGCATTAATCAGGCCAGGCTGGGCTGACTCCTCCCAGGCACTGCCCACAGCCCAGCAGCCCCAATCCCCCAACCCCATCTCTCCTTCACACATTCCAGCTCACCTCTGCCCCTCACAGAGACAGCTCCAGCAGTCCTCATCACCCCCCCACACACACCCACCCCCATTCTGCAGGTGAGAAGACTTAGGCAGGGGGAGGTGGCAAGAACAAGAAAGGGAGAAGGCAGGGGAAACCCTGACCCAGGGAAGCCCAGAGGGCTTTTGGCCAAGTGGCTGCAAGGGGGAAGTGGGCTCCTCTGCCTGCAAGCACCAGGCCTGTTGCCATTTTCCAGCCTTCAGGAAACCTGCCTCAAGATCTGAGTGGGAAAGAGGAGAACCGGTCTGTATTCTCAGGAAGGCTGGAGGTGGGAATCCTTCTCCACCTGGCCCCAGCTGGGCAGATCAGCCAGGATTTGCCCAGGGCCCAGGCTCCAAGAACGGATGCTTCACAACCTCTTCCTCTCCACCAGCCGATGGCTGCTCTGCAGAGCTCCCTGTGAGGTGGGCGTGGCCTACATCCCTTTGGCCTCTGGGGCCCCAGGGGAGACCGAGCCTGAGCAAAGCAGGAAGAAGGAAGGTGGAAGGTCATATCCGATCATCCACGAATAAGTCAAGTGGGGCTTGTCTATGCCAAGTTCGTGGTGGCCGGCACAGGTTGGCAGGGCCTCTGGGTGGGCTTTGGTCTCCCTCAGAGTTGGTGTGATATAGTAGGCAGTGCTTGAGTTTGAGTACAATCATTTACCAGCTGTGTGATCTGGAGAAAGCTACTTAACTTCAAGAGAGCTCAACTTGCTCATTTATAAAATGGAAAAATACCACCCTTTTGGTTTGATGCTCAGATTTGATGTGCCACAGGGAGAGTCTGGCTTGGTGCCAGGCACTGAGAAGATGCTCAGGAAACTTGAAATTCTTATCCTTTTGGCCACCTTCTTTCTCCACAGCTTAGTATTACCCAGAGAGGGAAATGGAGAAGAATGGGGACTCTGGGGATGAATTTGGGGGTAATAAGATACTACTGTTCTCTGCTCTGCTCATTGTGACAGTTACCTTTGCACAGACTTAGCTATCCACAGAAGGAAGGACTTGAGGGCAAGGAGGGCAAATGATGGGACACATTCCCCACGCACCACTTCTGCTCCCAGAGCAGATGTCACTAATCAATTGCAGCCCTCTCATCCTGAGCCTAGAGCAACCTCACACTCTGTCTAAACCCATGCAGGCACTACCTAGAGATCATTGGCCTGTGAAGTGATACCCTTATTCATTCTTTGCTGAGATCTGACTCTGGAGGAGGGGAGAGAATAGAGGGAGTAACTTAAGCTACTCCCATTTCTCTTTGGGATCATTTTCCTTATCCAAAAAAATGGGAGTTGAAAAAGTACCCACCTCAGAGGATTGCTGTGAGGATCAAATAAAATATCACAGGTGAAGGGCTTACAAGGCCTTATGATCATTTCTTTATGTGGCCTCCTTGCTTCCTTGTAGAAGCCCTTCAGGGGAGGGGTCGGTGTGCCCATTCCACATATCAGGAAACTGAGGCTCAAGAAAATGAAGAAATTAGTCTAGGTGACATAGCTAAAAAATGGTGGGGCCAGGGCTACACCAAGCAAGTCTGTCTAGGGCTCAATTTTAGCTGGACAAAAGGACAGGGGTGGAGTCCAGTCATTCCTTCATGCCCACGCCTTGGATGGAGAGTCCACTCTGCGGTAGGACTTCATGGCCCCACAAATGTCCCAGCTGCCCGTCCTCAGATTCTCTGATCTATCACAGAGTCTGGTTGTAATGAGTGCATGGCATCTAATTGCTAATCTTCATTTTTAATGTACAATCATGTCGTATCAGAGTACCTGGCAAGAGAACACTCAGCCTAGGCTTGAGCATGTAATGTAGTAATAATAACAATAGCAGTGCCCCCCAGCTTTGGCAGAGCACTCCCAGATTGCAAATGCCTGCATTTCACTGTCCCCTGGCACTGAGCTCACTGCCCCTGGAGTCAGCCCTGCCCAGTGGCTTTTCCTGCAGTGTCCACCATGCCCCAAGGAAGGGCTTCCTGAGCTTTCCCCCAGAGCTTCCTTTGTTATCTGGACTGAGATTTCACCCAATTTGGCCCTTCCCTGTCCTCTTAGAGAGGTCTCAGTTTCCTCAACACTTTCTCCTGTCCTCCCTCTGGGACAAAGAGAAAATCAGGGCTGTAGGTCTTGGACATCAGCCTCCATGGCCTGGGAGGGGCTTTGAGGATGCAGATGGGGCAGTCTGTCACAGGTACCCTGTGGCTGGAGGTAGGTGCCCTCAGTGGTCCCTGCTGGTCACAGTACAGGAGAGGACCGGAGGGTAGGAGGGCAGGGAGAGTGAGTGGCAAAGACCCGTCTTTTCTGTGGAATCATTGACATGTCTCTCTGGGAACTGGGCTTGAAGACACTGACTAGATCTGTGTTTTTCTCATGAACAGCCCAGAAGAGGGTGGGCTTTGGAGCACACAGACCTGGACTCGAATCCTGCCTGCATCATTTACGCACTGCCTAACCTCCCTGAGTCTCAATTTCCCCGGGTGTAAAATGGGAACATCCTGATGCTTTGAGGGTTACTGCGAGGGTTATCTGCTGTGCAGCATGAGGTGGGGGATTGAGATAATGTGGACCAAATTCCTGGCACCAGGGTGGGAACATTGCGGCCCCCCAGTTAAAGGTGACCATGGGTACCATGAGCAGAATAAAGCCTGAGGCTGAGCCAGAGCCTCTGCTTGGTTATCTGCAGTACGGCTCCATCATGGTTCCAGTTGTAAATGTGGACAGTCATTCCTGATATCAGGCTCATTCTCCCATTCATTCATTCATTCATTCAACAAATATTGAGCATTTACTACACAGTAACACCCTTTTAGATACCACGGTTACAGCAATAAACGAAGCAAAGTCCCAGTCCTCATGGAGCTGACATAGTCAGAAAAGACAGGCAAAAAAAACAAACAATGAATATTTAATATGTCAAAAGATGGGAAGAGCTACGAATACAAATAAAGCAGTGAGGTGATGGGTATGGGCCTAGGCTCACCAAGAAGGTAACACTGGAACCGAAGTTACTAGAAGGAAGAGAGGGAGCCATGCAGGTGTCTAGGGGAAAAGGGTTCCAGGAAGAGGGATTCTGAAGTGGAAGCAGGCTTGGCTTGTTCCAGAACAGCAGGAAGGCCAAGGTGCCTGAAGAGGAGGAGAGGAAAAGTACCAGAGGTAACAGGGGTCAGATGACATAGGGCCTTAGAGGCTGTATTAGTCCATTTTCTGTTGCTTATAACAGAATACCTGAAACTGGGTAATTTATAAAGGAATGACATTTATTTCTTACAGTTTTGGAGGCTGGGAAGTCGAAAGTCCAGGGATCAAATCTGGTGAGGGCATTCTTCTTGGCAATGACTCTGCAGCAGTGCAGGTGTCACATGGCGAGAATGGCATGAGCAAGAGAGTTAATGTGCTCACTTGCTCTCCTTATAAAGCCATCAGAACCACTCCCTGATAACCTATTAAACCATTAACCCATTTTTCCATGAATGGATTAATCCACTCATAAGGGTATAGTCCTCACAGTCCAATCACCTCTTAAAGGCCCCACCTTTCAAATACCATAATTGAATTTCCCACTCTCTTAACACTGTTACAAAGAGAGTTAAGCTTCATTGAATTTTGTGCGGACATTCAATCCACAGCAGAGTCCGTTGTAGGACTTTGGCTTCTATTCAAGGAGATGGGTAGTCATTGGAGAGTTTTTTGCACAAAAGAGACCTGATCACCCTGGTTGTGGCAGAAGAGTCTGGAGGGAGACCAAGGAGAAGGTGAAGAGGCCAGGTAGGAGGCTAGGACAGTGGCTCAGGTGATGACAATGTTGCTTTGGACCAGGGGGTTAGTGGTAGAGGTGGCAAGATGGGGTCAGATTTGAAGGTGAAACAGGATTTGCAAATTAATTGGATTTGAAGTGGATGAGAAGAAAAGGAGTCAAAAATGACTTTTGGGGCCTGAGCACATGGAGGGACCGAGCTTCCATCTGCTGAGATGGGGAGGATTATGGGCAGGTTGGGTCGGGGACTGTGAGTCAAGAGCTAAGGTTTTTACGTCTGAGATGCTTTGTAGACATTGGAGTGGAGATACAGGCAGACAGTTGGATGTATAAATCTGAAGTTGAGGGGAGAGTCTCGAGCTGGAGATGTCAATTTGGGGGCTGTCAATGTACGGATGCTGTTCGGTGCTGTGAAGCTGGATGAGATCATCCAGGGAGCATGTGTGGGAATGTGGGAAAGGCAACAGTCCAAAGACGGAGCTTCGGGTTGGTGGAAGGCAAAATGATTTCTGCATCTAGAAGCCTTGCCAAGGAAAGTGTGATCCCTGGGGTTATTGCCCATGGCATCCCAAAGCCAAGTGTATTGGGAGGATTTTCCTACAAACAGGAATGAGTAAGGACACTGCCATTTCTCTGCCAAGGGCCACCCTACATTAGCCACCCTGGCACTCGGCTCCACCTGTCCCTGGAACTGTGCCTAGGTGATTGGGAAAGGCTGGTTGTCCTCTCTGATGTCACCACAGAAGTCTGCAGCCCACATGCTTCAGAGACAAGAGAGAAGGACCCCAAGAAAGAAATCACATGCCCAGGGACCCATTACCAGGAGCAGACAAGTTCAAAAGCAGGGCTTCTGTGTCCAAGGCTGAGAGCAGTCCCCCTGCTGGGCCCTCTGGGGGCTTGAGTACATTTTTACTTCCCTGAGTTTTATTTGCCTCTCTGCATTTAAAGCAGCATGCCCAAACCATCAGCTTCTGAAGGCTGCTTCCTCTGCCCACTTGAGCCCACCTTAACCCCATGTCTTTAGGTCACCTCCCTCTGCAACCTCTGCTAGAGGGAGTCATTCCAGAGCTTTTCTCTGCCCATACCCCAGGCCTTTCAGCCCTGGATGGCACTTGTCTCTCCTAGGAATGGGGCTACGGGCAGGGACTGGGGGATGGATGTAGCCTAATGCGGTAACAGCAGCAAGAGCTCAAAGACCCAGGTTCAAACCCAGTGGAGCAAAGGTTTTTAAATCATCAGGACCTCTCTTTATTCACCTGTAAAATGGGACAATTACACCCACTTTCCAGTGTGACTGTGAAGGTTTGGAGAGCACGTAGTTGCTTAATAAGCTATTGTTCTTTTATTTCTTCTCTGGCCTTTTAATTCCACAGTGATTGTTGTAGACCTACTGTCATTCTTCCTGAAGGGTCCTCCCGAGACTGCTCCAGGGGGAGGACACATCTTCTCTCTCCCTCCCCAGCTAGCCCCAGGTTGGTCTTGGGAGGAAGATTGGTACACTGGCTCACCTTCATTTGACAAGGTCTCATCAGGCCCGGCCAGGTGCCAGCTTGTGCCAGGCCCCATTACGAGCACGTGATGGGATAACTCAAGCAAATAGTTTCTCCCTACCTTGTAGATTGGATGTAAGATGTCATCTGCTGATCTTGTGGGTCTCACCCTGGGGCTCTACCCAACTGCCTCACACCACATATGTGTCCAGAGAGGGGACTGGACCAGGTCACCCAGCATGTTAGTGGCTGAAACTTCAATCTCCTTTTTATGTGGAAAGTGCTCTTTCCACATAAAAGTGGGAAAATGCCCAGGAGGGAGCCTGCTGCTCTGCTCTCAGTGAAAATGCAGAGAAAGTGCAACCCCTCTTTTGGAAGGAACTGTGACCCAAACTACGTCTTTAAAAGGACAGAGTCTGTGACATCCAGGTCCCCTGCCATTTACAAGGCAGTGGGCCATCAGACCAGCAAAGCTTCCCTCTTCTTCTTGTTGCAATCCTTTCCGTCAAGGCCCCAAGATACCAGAAGAATCTCTGAACATCTGGAGTGAAAACAGATGAATTTCTTTTCTGGGGAGATTCTCTAGGGACTTTTTTTTAGTAGAAGTACCAGCTCACAAGAGCCAGTAGTTAAATAGTCGGGAGTTTCATGAGCTAGTTGTTAAAACATTGGTAGCTTGACATCCACCATGGTTGGAGTATTTACACCATGGAAAATTGATAAACAGTGGAAATTAGGGATCTTTCTTTCTTTCTTTCTTTGAAAGTTGGTTTACCTGTACACTGCTAAATAAAACATACATACAGAAAGGTGCACAAATCATCAATGTATAGCTCAGTGAATTTTCACAAACTGAACACGCTCATATCAGGAAACACATTGTTACCTACACCTTAGAATTCCCTCCTCGTATTCCTCCAGTCACTACCCCATGCCAAGGGCAACCATGATCTTCACTCCTGTCACCATAAATTCGTTTTGCCTATTCTTAAACTTTATATATATGGAATCATATGGTATGTTCTCTTTTGTGTCCAGCTTCTTTTGCTCAACATTATGTTGTGTGATTCACCCATGTTATTGAGTATAATTGTAGATCATTTACTGTTATCACTATATAGTATTCCATTGTGTGAATATACCACTAATAACTTATCCATTCTACTTTTATGGGTATTTGAGTAGTCTTCAGTTTGGGGAGATGAATGAGTAGTGCTGCTTTGAACATTCTACAGTGCTGTCCAGTAGAACTTTCTGTGATAATAAAAATGTTCTGCATCTTCACTGTCCAGTATAACAGCCACTAGCCGCATGTAGCTACTGAGCACTTGAAATGTGGCTGGTGCAACTGTAGAACTTAATTTTTAATTTGACTTTAGTTGATCTGAATTTAAGCAGTTTCATGTGGCTAGTGGCTATCATATTGGACAGCGTAATTCTAGTACATGGTGAACATGTGGATGCTTTTCCTTTCCTCTCCACCTAGAGTGGAATTTCTGGGTTTAGCACATATCTATGTTTGGCCTTAATAGATAGAGCTAAACAGTTTTCCAAAGTGGCTGTACCAATTCACACTCCATCAGCAATGTATGAGAGTTCTAGTTGCACTATGCCCTCATCAACACTTGGTATTGTCTGAATTTCTTCATTTTAGCCATTCTAACAGGTAGCAGAGATATTACATTGTGGTTTTAATTTGAATTTCTCTGGTGACTAAATATAGTTTGGCACCTTGGGTATCCTCTTTTGTGAAGTAATTGCTCAAGTCTTTTGCCCATTTTTCTATTGAGTTTTTTTTATTATTGATTTCTAGAAGTTTTTTTTTGGGGGGGGGCAGCTGACCAGGGTACAGGGACCAAGTATATGTTATACATATGAATTCCCTGTTGGATACATTATTGTAAAAATCTCCCTCTCAGTGGTTTGCCTTTTGACTCTTATAATGGTGTCTTTGGATTACCAGAATTCATAAATTTTTGTATATATTAAGTATTTAGCATTTGTAGTTGGAAAACAGCCTTGTTAAAGAGTTTTTGTCTGTCACTGAAATTTCAGATTTTAAGTTAAACAAAATTTAAGGGATTACTGATGAAATAATTTAAACTTTTTCAAAAATCTCACATTTTTCCAAGATAAAAAGGTACCTCTAATACTTGAAAATACCAAGAGTGATTCCAATAGTATGACTATTTTAGTATGTGTAACTGTTATACATACACAGAGTGTCACCACACTGCAAACAATGAGAACAGTAGCATTTTGGCATCACTCCCATTTTATTCTTGTGAGGGAGTAAGGTGATCAATTACACCTGCAATGCTAGTGTGCTGACTTGTCTGCTGTATTAGTTTGTTTTGTGTTGTTATAACAGAATACTTGAGACTGGGTAATTTATAAAAAAACAGAGTTTTATTTGGCTCATGATTCTGGGACAGCTGCATCTGGCACGGACCTCAGGCTGCTTCTACTCATGGCAAAAAATGGCAGGCAGCTGGCGGGTACAAGCAGATCACATGGCCAGAGGAAGCAAGAGAGAGAGAGGGGAGGTGTCAGGGTCTTTTAAACAACCAGCTCTCGCAGGAACTAATAGAGCAAGAACTCACTCAATACCCCCACCCCCAAGGGAGAGCATTAATCCATTCATGAGAGATCCACCCCCATGACTCAAAAAGCTCCCAACACTGCCACATTGGGGATCAGATTTCCATATGAGTTTGGTGGGGGGATAACACATCCAAACTCTATCATCTACCAAGCATAAAATCCAATTATCTAAAACAACATGACTATCAAATTCCCAGACAGTATGTAATTTATAACTGAATTTGTATATTTAGAAATCTGTGGAGTGTTCTTTAAATTCTTCTAAAATAAAAATTATACTAAGCATTAAATAAAAACACTGAACTAAATAGTATAACCACAAGAGTGGCTGAAGTTCAGTGTCTGGTTTAACAAATGTTTACCCATCATTTTGATATCAATTTTTGCTCATTCTTAGCACATCCAGTGTTTCTCCTGCAATGGGATTTATTTTTCAGCATATGAGAATGAAAGGCCCTGCTGTACATGACTGTCTTATTACAAGAGTCATAGGGATGTTGAGCTTGTGAAGTACACGCAGGGGAACAAAGGTGCCCACAGCATTTCCCTTTGTTTGACATTGGCTTTGAATGGCTCTTAGAGAAAATTTCAAAAACAAATTTTAAAAACTGAATGAGGGTCTGTTTCTAAGTTTAGTTCATTAACCAAGACCTGTACTTCAACTGCAAAAATCTTTGCAGGATGGAAGTACTCAAGTGACACAAATACTGAAACACAGGTAATGGGAGGTACCAAAGGCAAGGATAATATGAGTCATCACCAAAAGACAGTCTGAGTAAGTATTGCATATTTCCTGTCAGCTGAGGCTAAGACTTGCATATTTTGAACTGAAAAGGAATCTTGTGGGGCTTTTTATTTATCACTTATTTGAAGAAATGCTGTTTTAGGTCCCCTCATTGAACATAAAGCCTAGGTTTCAAAATTCATTTTCCTGTATCATCACAAAACACATTATACTCTGTTAATACTATTTGACATTGAACTGCTATAATTGATGGTACAACCACTCTCTTGTGTATCCAGCAAAGAGCAAACCTATTAGAGTGAAAAGCTAATCATGAAAAAATGGATGATTCTATAAAGATATGAGGAAGGACTGTTTGTGTTTTGGGATCTATTAACCAGGTCCAGGCACCTGTACAGATAGATGGCCTGGGGTAGTTTGCGCATGATGACTATGCTTAGAAAGTCTTCCGAAAACCTTCTGCTTGCTCCAGCCATGGCCTTGACCCTGTGCACATCTCAGTCCCTGGGTAGGCCCTAAGCCTTCTGGCCACTTCACAGCCCAAACTCCCACCAAATTTCTTTATTTTAAGAATTTCTTTATTATATGTAGTCTAATTTATCCATTTTTTTTAATGGTGAGTACCTTTTAAGAAATGTTTGTGTCTTATTTAAGAAATCCAGAGTTGTGAAGATGTTCTCTGATGTTTTCCTTTTCAACCATTATTGTTTGGCCTTTCACATGTAGATCTGTGTCTAGGGAATATCTTTAAGATTTTAAGGTTTGATTGTCATGTATTGAGTACCTATTATGAACAAGGCATCTTGCTAGATAGTGTGCTTTGATTAACTCATAGAAGAGACTGCTGTTCCCAATTTACAGATGGGGCAATAGAGGCTCAGAGACCTGACTTGCTCAGTGGGCTAGGCCAGCCTGAGGTGGGACCAAGATTTTAACCCAGGACTGTCTGTGACTTACTTAGCCAGAGTGATATCCTAGGACAAGATACAGGTCAGCTCTGGCAGAGGAGCTCTGGGCTTTGGCTGACCAGGCCCTGCTCCCAGGGCTACCCCCAAGGAAGGTGGCTGAGGAGTGACCTCCCTCCCAGAGGACACTAGGGCCACTGACCTTCTCAGGATACTGGATGTTGGTGAACAAAAGGCCTGCAATGAGGACTGGTTTGGCTCTCGAGACAGCTAAAGGCTGCAAAGCAATCTGACAGGAAGGGGAGAATAAAGGGCTTGTTCCCAAATACCCCATAATATTTTTTTGGAATCCATGCTCCATGAACCACTTGCTAATATGATGTTGGCAGTCAGTTGAGATTGTCAGGATTTATTGTGGCTAAGAAGTATCTGTCTTTTCCTAGCCTACTAGTTTTTCTTGTCCTACCTACTGCAATGACATTATGTTAATAGATTACCTGATCGTAAACCATTCTTGCATTCCTGGAATAAACCCTACTACTTATGACGTATTATTTTTAATACACTGCTAGCCTGATGCTGGTTTCCCAGATGCACTCGTAAATTCTGGGAGCTGAGGGAACTTCTGTGGATCAGGGGACAAAATCCCTTCACCATGAATGTGTCCAGAATGGGAACACATAAGGCCCTGCCTTTTGTAGGCTCTAGGCCCAGGCAGCATGGTTAACAGAGATGGGAACCATAATTGCCCCAACTGCCAGAAAAGCATAAATGGACTGGCAGAAGTATGCCCATAGAGTGCGACATTTAGAGAGGTGAGATGGCACTGGAATCCTTCATGAGTGTTTAGCAAAGAGATCTTTAGGGAGGCCAGGAATCTGAGCAAGTTGCCAGTGAGTGTTTGTTTGAGAAATTTCCAGAATCTTTTTGCAGGATCGATTTTTCAGAGCGTGGAGAAAGGGAGGACGGGGGTTAGAAATGGTTTTCTCTGTAATTGTGTTTGCCAACCCGCATGGCACCTCAGATGGCCTCTCACTTAGCACAGTGCCCATCTGTACAGCCTCAGAGTAAGGGAGGAAACCACAGCTCCCCAGGAGGGCAGGTAGATATCTTGATTATTCCTAGGGCTATGGATTCAGAACCAAGTTCAAATCCTGTCTCCCCACCCCCACCCCCAAAATGACTTTGTGACCTTGAGCAAGTCACTTCAACTTCCTGAGCTTCAGTACCCTCATCTATTGAGTCGGATTACTAGCGCCTACCTCATACAGGTGCTAAAATTTGTCCATTTTGTTTATCTTTTCAAAAAAACAGCTTTTGGTTTCATTGATGTTATCTGTTGCTTTTCTGTTTTCTATTTCATTAATTTCTGCTCTCCTCTTTATTATTCCTTCCTCTACTTACTTTCGGTTTAGTTTGCTCTTCTTTTTCAACATAGTATCCTAGTATGAAAGCTTAGGTTTTTGAGTTGAGACTTTTCTTCTTTTCTGATGTAAAAGCTATAAATTTCCCTCTAATTTAGCTGTATCCCATAAATTTTGATATGTTGTGTTTATTCAGTTCAAATTATATTTTTATTTTTATTGCAATTTCTTCTTTGACCCATGGGTTACTTAGAAGCATGTGGTTTAATTTCTAAATATTTAGAGTTTTCCCAGATACCTTTCTGTTTTAGATCTCTAATTTAATTCCGTTGTGGTCAGAGAACATATTTTGTATGATTTAAATCGTTTTAAATTTATTGAGACGTGTTTTATGGATCATATAGAGTCTATTCTGGAGACATCAGAATAATACTAACTCAAATCCAATAAAATATGGAAATTTTACTCCAATATATCTCATTTTCCTCCCCCGCTCACTTTTGTGCTTTTGTTATCATGTATATTACATCTGCATATGTTTTAAACAAAATGGTATTATAATTATTATGTATATAATCTTATGTCTTTCAAAGAAGTTAAGAGAAGAAATTAAAAAGAATATACTTATAGAATCTTTTGTATTCACCTACATATTGACCATATGAAGAACTTTCTATTTCTTTCTATGGATTCAAGTTAGCATCTAGTGTCATTTCCTTCCAGCCTGAAGGACTACCTTTAGTATTTCTTATGAGTTAGGTCTGCTAGCAACAAAATCTCTCATTTTTTGTTTATCTGGAAATGTCTTTATTTTACCTTCAACTTTGAAAGATTCTGACTTTTTACCTCTTCAAGGTTGTTGCTGTTTGTTTAGTAACTGGCCTAAACTAAGTCTATTAAGATCTGTCGCGATAGCAACATGCAGCTGCTAATGTCTCTGCTCAATTGTTGGTTTTTTTTTTTTTTTTCTTGCTTTAATTTTGAATCCTTCTTAGTGGATGACCCATGTTTACGTAGCTCAGTGTTCTGTCAAAGAATGGCCAGAGGCTGTAATCAAACATCTCAAGACAGTAAGGCTTACACTCTCTGCTATTGGGTCTGTGTGTGCAGCCTGGAGAGTGCATTGAAACTTCAGTCCATTTTCAAGTCTGCCCCAGATTTCACTTCCCTCTAAGCATCTCTCACCTCTTCTGCACAAAATGCAGGCTCCATTAGCCAGGGATGTGTGGGTGACGTGGGCCCCTCTTGGCTTCTGCTGCACATGCACACAGCCTGCACTCAACCTAGGATGTGTGGAGAACTTACCCAGCCCCCTATAGCTGGATCACTTCCCAAAACTCCCTGTTAAATTTCTATCTAGTCTGCTAGTCCATTTCTTGCCACAAACAGGACCACAACTTCAGGCTGGTGCAGCAGCTGGCCCTCCTTGTTTATGTACCACCAAGATTGCCACTTTAACAACACTCTAAATCAACTTGGTCTCTGCAGTGGTAGCGTGACAGCTACTGGGTTTCACAGCCTGTCCCACTCTGGCTGACAGTTGGTGGGGAAGAGGATGGGAGAAGTCCCAGACAAGAACACCCCAGACTTGTACTGTTTTTACCTGAAGTTCAGTCATTTTCATAAATGCTTCTTAGTTCATGGTATGCCTTTGGCCAATTTCCAGAGAACTGAAATGACAGTCTGACAGTTTCATTCAGCTTTATATGTGGTGGCACTTATGGAGTGCTTATGTAACTCATGCAAACTATCTCACTTAATCCTCACAGAACCAGCTTGAGAGATCATTACCCTGTTTTAGAGATGAGGGAACTAAGGTACATAGGTGTTAAGTAACCTGGCCAATGTCACTGACCCAGGCTCTTAAATGCTGCATTTACCACCTCCAGAGATATCCTCTCCCTAAAGCTTTTTTGAGCAAAACAGAAAACACCCCCAAATCAGGATGATTACTCACAGCTACAACAGCAAGTAATGTAATGGTGACCTGCCTAGACACTCAGTCATGTTCATTCCCCCAAATCTGACTCACAAAGGGAATCCCTGCATGACTATATTGGGTGATGCTAACTGGCACTAGTGAGCTAAGGAAGGGCTGGTTTCCTTTCCTGTTCCAGTCAAGCTGCAGAAGTGTCTCTGAGCTTCCTGGAGGCCAAAGTTACAAGGCAAGGAGGGTTAGTTACGTGATTGTCATTATCTGTAAAGAGAAAGCAGCTCTTTGGGAAAGTCAAGCTTTTCGTGGTCCTCAAATCTTGGATCAATTTCTCACATGGAGCCTCACTGAGGGAATACTGAGAAGTGTAATTAACAGTATGTACAGCAACACACCTGTGAGAAAGCTGCTTCTTCAGTCCCCTCAATGTGGGCTCTGAGGCATAAGGCCAAAGCAACACTACAGGAAGACAGTTCTTGGGAAGGAAGCTTAGCTACTGTAGCCCAAGAACACAGATCTAGGCTGGTCCAGCTTGTTCCGAGGACTAAAAGCTTTACACACAGAACTGTGTATGGATGGAATGGCCGTCACACAATCCTCCATAAATATTCTCTCTCCCTTGGGTGGGATAGCTCATGATAATTTGCAGCATGAATTTAACATTTCTATGTCAATTATTCATAAACTTTCTGGAAAGTCAATGTTCTAGTCAATGGCCATTTTTTTGAACCATGATTTTGAGTCTCCTAATGCAAGCTGGGCTGTGGGAGCTTACCCCCTAGCTGCTGGTTGGGGCAAGCCGGCCCCCCAGCATCTGCTTCTCAACCTAATCAGGCAAGCACAGTGACTCTACTGGTGTTATAAAATCCTGAGTTCTTTGTGGAAAATGGTCCAAGAGCTAACCCTAGGTGGCAATGGAAGAGAAGAGAACATGAGGAGGTCAAGGCCAGTGATGATTCTAGCAGGAAAATGGGAATTAGGTTCAAGTGAAATGTCTAATCCTAACCTGGCTCCATTCTGCAATGTCAGACTGTTCACTATTTCCTCTGCAGAAATAAGGAAAATGGTTTTGTGACACACCTTCAGCAAGTTTTCCAGCCAATAAGTAAACTATACTTAAAGCCAGAGATTCACTTTAGTGAATGGTGACAAGCAGGTAAACTTATGGAATTTGGATACGTGTGAGTTAATTTTACTGAGTTTAAAGTGGCAGAATGTATCTTAGTGGAGTAAACCACTTTCATCTCATATATTTAGAATCATTAAGGGCCTGTGGGTGTGTCACATATGTTTTATTTATATTTTAACACAGTGATTGAAAACCTTCTACTTGGCAGTGGAGCACTCTTCTGTTCACTCTGACATGTAAAACAGATGGAAGCGGAGATGCTCTGCTGAAGTAGGAGCAGGGAGCTGCATGATGCCCCAGAACTGCCCTACTCAGAACCAGGCACCTGTGTGGGACTGCTTGCTTTCCACAGTTTGAGAGGTTCATTTTAATCTGATTCATATCTGTGTTCCCAGTGTCTAGCATGTGTCCAGGCATGGAGTAAGGACATGGTGAGTATTGGTGAGTGGATGGATATAGGGATGGATGGATGGATGGGTGGATGATGGATGGATGGTTGAATGGATGATGGATGGATGGATGGGTGGATGGATGGGTGGATGATAGATGGATGGATGGGTGGATGGATGATAGATGGATGATGGATGGCTGATGGATGGATGGATGGGTGGATGGCTGATGGGTGGATGGATGGATAATGAATGGATGGACTGATGAGAGATGAGTGGGTGGATGGATGATGGATGGATGATAGATGAATGGATGGGTGGATGGATGATAGATGGATGATGGATGGCTGATTGATGGATGGATGGATAATGGATGGATGGACTGATGAGAGATGGGTGGATGGGTGGATGATGGATGGATAGGTCGATGGATGGATGGATGCATGCATGGATGATGGATGGATGATGGATGGGTGGTTGGATGGATGGATGATGGATGGATGGGTGGATGGCTGATGGATGGATGGATGATGAGTAGGTGGATGACTGAGTGAATGCTGAGTAGATGGCCTAGATAGATAAATGCCTGGGAGGGGGGATGATTTGTTGGTCAAATGAACTGGTGGAGGATTCATGAATAGATGGATGACTCCATATTCCATTCTTCCTTTCCATCATAATCTACAGCACTCCTAATGCTACAAATGATCATGTAAAAATATTAGGAACTTGGCATGACATTAGTTGACTTCTTGTAGAGATGCATCACCATTGTAAGAAGAATCCTGAACACGAAGGAGCCTTTTCCTCATCCCCATAATCCCAACATTCAGCTGCCATCAAGGGAACATCCCACAGCCTCCCTCCAGGAGAACCCCCCTTTCCTGAGCTCTGCTGGCACCTCACCCCTCTCTGTTCCTTTCCATGCTTCTCCCTATCTCCCCCGATCTTATTCTGCTAGTTCATCCTTCAAGACCCAGCCCTTATATGTCCTTCTCTCTGACCTGCCCCCAGCCCTGTGTCATACCTCCATCAGTCTCCTGGTGACCAGAGGATGGATGTTAGCCAGTGAGCAGAGAAGTCACCCAAAAAGGCAGGAAAGGAGACTCAGAAGTGCCCAAGGCAATGAGCCCTGCCCTCACATCCCCTGCCCCAGCCCTTCTCCAAGTCCCTGCTGGAAAGATGGTGCCTGAGTCACGTTCCCTACACTCCCTCCACTGACTCCGTGGCCTTGCCCTGTAGGTTTCAGTAGTGGGGGAAGAGTGCATTGCCAAGGCCAGACTTGCCAGGGAATGGACCTGTGACAAATGTCTTCATAATTTTTGTGACAGGGACCTTCAGTCAGACCTGAGTCCTTGACCCTCCTTCTCCCTCTACCAGCATCTCCGAGAGAGTGGGCAGGACTGGTGGGCTAAAGGTGTTGAGTCAGCACTCCTGAGTCTCTGAGCCTTCCCTTTGTCACTGCTGCTCAGGTAGCTGCAGGCTGAAAGATCACTTCACTGTACCCAGACAGAGCGACTGTGGAGTTCTCTACACACTACACTCAGCCAGGACTTGGGTCTGCCTCAGTTTCAATGCCCTGTATGTTTCTCATTTTCCCCAGACTGGACCCTGTCCTGACCCAGCCCCCTGACACAGGCCTGGATCTCATTGTTTTCCCTCATAGTTCCCACCTCCCTCAGACCCATTCACCCACCCTGAAGGAACACCAGTTCAAGAATAAGTGCCTCTTCAGACAGATAGCCAGCAGGTCTATAGAGGGCAAGGGATGTGCCCAGGCTCACACAGTGAGTGAGTGTAGAACCAGGAACAGAACCCAGTTCTCCTGCCCCACACCCCACTTCCATCCTGCTCTCTTCTCCTCTTCTGTGACACTGTTTGATGAATTATCAGACAGTCCTGGATTCAAATCCCAGATCTGCCACACAGCTAGGTAAGCAATCTGAGCATGCAACTTCAGCTCACGAAGACTCAGTCCTCATCTGTAACTGGGAGTGACAATGGCATCACACAGAGAGGAAGCAAGCCCAAGACCTGGCTCCATAACCAGGTTTGGGTTGTATAGGACCTTCTGACTCTAGGCAGTTCCCAGTCCCAGAGGCACCAGAGCTGGCTTCTGCCTGGCATAGCAGTGGCCCCTGGACCCAGGCACCACCCCAGCCCTATGGGGATCTTTGGAACCCCATGTACAGATTGTAACTAACACCAGGGCTGTCTATGAAGCCTGCTCAGAGGACAAGAAATCGGAAGGGTCAAGGACCTCTGCAGTGTTATTCTGTGGTATCGAGTGTGTTCATCTGAACCCCACTCTGTGCTTGGCTCTACATATTGCAGGGACTGTGGCTCAGCCTCCTCTACCTCTAGCTCCATGCTCATGTGAGTCCTCATGGAAGCCTCTTCACAGATCTCCTGCCTCCCACCCTGCCCTTGCCCATCTGTCCTCCCTTCTGGAGCTATAGGGCTCTCCTCTAACACTCTGACCATGCCCCTCTTTGCCCTTGTCCCTTTGTCCTTGGAATCAAGGACAGTCTCTTGATTTAACCTTCAAGATCCCTCATGGTCTGGCCCCTGACAGCCCCCACCCCCAACCTCAGCCCTGACCAGTCTCCTCTACAGCCTCCACCTCTCCTGGAATTCCTCAAATGCACCGAGCCCTCATGGGGGTGTCCCAAGGTTCTTCTATAGTGGAATTTTCCAGACTGACTTATCATTGATCTTTAGCCCACCCTAGACTTGGATTCCTTAATCAAGACCTGACTTACTGTCCTGGATGGAAGCACCTATTCTGTTCTGACAGTCTGCCAATGCTTATTTGCAAACATCTGTGAATCCCATGGTTGGGCTGGAGTTGGGGGTGGGGTTTGGGTGAGTGATGAACCGAAGGACAGGCCAATGAGTGAGTGAGAATGACTGAGAGCGGCTCATGTGCCCTGCCTTAGGAGGCACTACATATCACTGACTTCCCCTTGTGCAATTCAAATGACTCCTGAGCTTCCTCTTTGTGCTGGCCCTACCCAAGATACAGGGCAGAGGAGACGACAAGACAGAGAGAACCCACCCTCCGGGGGCTCTCAGTCCATATGGAACCAGAGCAGTTGAGAGTGCAGGTTCAAGAATAGGTAAGAAGAGGCTGGATCTAAGTCCTGGTCTGCCACTTTGACTAGAGCTGTGCCTCGGCTTCCCCATCTGTAGAATGGAGGGAAAGACCATAGCTGCCTGTCAGGGTTGTGATGGAGATTAGATGAGATGACCACACATGTGAAGAGTTTAGAGCCTGGCTGATGCATAATGAATGCTGAGTCAGTGAGAGCCACCATATTGTCAGTGTTCCTCTATGGCAAAGTCACTCAAGGGTCCCTGCCCTACAATCAAGGACACCTGTAGAACAGATCTGGAGATAGACTATACACAGAACGCCCCTGCCCAGCCCTGAATTGGTTGCTCTTTCCCATATGACTGCCTGCCCATCTCATCCCGAGACACACGGGCTCCTATCTCTGGGATCCTGGCGTCTTATCAGTGATGTTCAGCTGTTGATTTGTCTTTATTCTGAATAAGCCCCAGGTCATGGCCTGCTCTGACTACATAAAAAGTGGCTCAGGAGAAGCAAAGCGTCATTTTCAGGAGAGGAACATTTTATTTTATTTTACTATTTTTTATTGTGATAAAATATATGTAACATAAGATTTGCCATTTTAACCATTTTAAAACGCACTCTTTCATGGAAATAATTACATTTACAATGCTATGTGACCATCACCTCTATTTCCAAAACCTTTTTGTCATCCTAAACATAAATTCTATACCCATTTAACACTAACTTCCCGTTATTCTTTTCCCTCAGTTTCTGGTAACTTCTTATCTACTTCTGTCTCTGAATTTTTTTTTTCTTTTTGTTTTTTCTTAATTGACCCATGATAATTGTGTATATTGGGAGAGGAACATTTTATTTTCACAAGATTTCAAACATATGAACTCCTCATGCCTGGGGCCACAGAATAGCATCCAGGCTAAGAGCACAGGACTTCAGCTTCCCACTGACCCAGGTCCCTCTCCATAGGGCTGTGAGCTTGGAGAAGTTACTTAACCTCTCTGAGGCTGTTTCCTTACCTGTTAACTGTGGATCTCATCACAGGCCACCACAAGGATTAAATGACATAATATAGTGCTTGAAAAGTACAGGGCACACAGTAGGTGCTCAGGAGATGGTTACCACTTCTGCTGGTATGTGGGGGGAAGGTGGTGTCTCAGGGAAGAGCCTTTATTTTGAGGTATTTTCCATTTGGTCATGGGCACCTTTGTAGAAACTGCTTGGGAAGAAAGTCCAGGATAGAAGTGAAACTTGCTTCATCCTCTGTCCTTGCCGCAGCTGGTGCAGGGGGACAAGGAGGCAGAAAGTTTGGGAAGGGGGGCTTTCATCACGTTATTTCTCTGCAGTCATATTTATCTTCTTGATAAAATGGGCCCCAGGTTTGGAAATTGGAAGACTTTCCCTCATAATTTAAAGCAGTGCCTACTCTGCTGGTCGCAGTGACTGGAAGATTAATTTCCCAGCCAGCCTTGCAGGCGGATGTTTGTGTCAACTGGCTCCATTGGCAGGCACAGGTGACACCATCACTGGTAACGAGGCTGGTGCCAGATAAAGGTGGGGCTGTCATCTGCTGCTGAGGCAAGTGGAGGGAGGGGTGCCTTCAAGGTGACCTTATGGGGCTGGCACCTTGGAGCCAGGTTCTGCGTGCTTCAAGGGGCTAGCACACACACATGCACTGGCACACACACGTGCATGCACACACACACACATCTAACCCTAGGTTTTCAATCTGAGCACCTGCAGCCCTGCCATGGCCAGCTCTCTAGCAGCATGTCTGCCTTGGATCATGGGGTGACCAGTGCATCTCAAACTACTGCAAAACCTGGGATCAGGATAGGACGGACATTCCGATGCCCTGTTAGGGGCAAGATTCTTGGACCCAGCCCACTATTCCACAGCACTGTGGATCCCACACACACCTATCCTCCCCAAGAAGGGCAGGTGTGCCTGATACTCCCAAGATCTGCCATTGGCTCTGAAGGTGAGAGGCTGCGTGATAGAAAGAGCATGGCCATTGGCTCAGGAGTGGTAACATGCCGGACTCTGGTCATGCTAGATGACTGGTGGCTAAAAGCTCCATATCATGACCAGCTCTAGGCAGTTGTAGTCACTGTATAGAGTGCTGAGCTGAAAAGGATACTGAGGCTGCATCCTGGGCTACACAGGAAAGAGACCATGGTCGGTTAGTAATGTCAGCCATTGGTATGGACTCAGGAAATGGTGGTAGGTACACTATAGGTTCACCAGCCAAGGACTAAGTTTCTCCTAAGTTGAGGTCAGACAAGACCATTTAAACTGATCCCTTTTGACTGGGAAGAAAAGATGGAGGGGAGCCTCACTTTGCCACCTTTCATCTATGAGTGTTGAAGAAAAATGGAAAACTTTAGCTTACTATAGCTAACAGCCAAGGGCACCAAAAGGAGAAGTTGCCACTTCATCCAAAACTCAAGCTGTCACAATCAGTCAAAAAATAGAGAAGAAAACAAATTCTAGCCTAATGGGGAGATAGACACAAAGCCAACTAAATCCATTGCAGGTCACTCAGTCATCCAACTAGTATTTAATGAGCACCTATTATGTGCCTGGCACGTGGCTGGGTGCTTCAGATTCAAGCAGTACACAGGTCAGGGAAGATGGGATATCTGTCTTCAAGGAGCTAACAATCTAGTGAGGTGGGCAGGGAGTCCAAAGATGTACTAACGCCATAAACAAGTAAACAAATAAATAAACAAGATGTTCAGAGATTGGGATATAAGTGCTGTTTGAAAAAAGTGCATCGGGTAATATGATGTATAGTGAGGTGAATGGCAACTAGGCACAACCACTCTGAGGAGGAGACTTTTAAGAAAAGATCTAAAGGATGAGAAAGAGGCAGCCATGCTCCATGTACTTTGGCAGGGGGGACTATCATGAATAATAGTATTATGAATATTAACATACAAAGTTTTGTGTGTACATGTGTTTTTATTTTTCTTAGATAGATACCTAGGAGTACAATTGCTGGATCATATGGCAATTATGTTTAGCTCTGTGAGAACTGCCAGACTGTGTTTACGAAGAACCAGCAGTTTATGAGGGTTCCAATTTCTCCACATCCTCACTAACACTTGGTCTTTTGGAATATAAGCACATCTATCTTTGATTATAGCCAGCCATGTGTGTGTCAACTGGTATCTCATTGTGGTTTTGATTTGCATTTCTCTGATAACTATGGATTTTGAGCATCTTTTCATGTGCTTATTGGACAGTTGTATCTTCTTTGGAGAAATGTCTACTCAGATCTTTTGTCCATTTTTTAATTGGATTTTCTTTTTGTTGTTGAGTTGCAATAGCTCTTTATATATTCTGGAGTCTCTTATTATATATATGATTCACAAATATTTTCTCCTATTCTATAGGTTGTCTTTTCATCTTCTTGATAGTGTCCTTTGATGCATAAACGTTTTTAATTTTGGTGTTTCTTTTATTTTCTTTTGTTTCTTATGCTGTTGGTGTCATATCTAAGACTCACTTGCCAAATTTAAAATCATAAAGATTCACCCCCATGTTTCCATCTAAGAGTTTTATAGTTTTAGGTCATATATTTAGGTGTTTTGTCCATTTTGAGTTAATTTTGTATATGGTGTGAAGGAGGGATCTAACTTTATTCTTTTGCATGTATTTAGTTATCCCACTACCATTTGTTGAAGACTATTATTCTCCTCATTTAGTTGTCTTTGCACCCTTGTTGAAAATCAATTGACCATAAATATAAGGGTTTATTTCTGTACTTTAATTTAGTCCATTTATCAACATGTCTATTCCTATGCCAGTACTGCACTATCTTGATTACTGTAACTCTACAGTAAGTTTTGAAATCAGGAAGTGTGAATTCTCCAATTTAGTTCTTCTTTTGAGGTTATTTTGGGCCCCTTGAATTTTCATATAAATTTTAGGATCAGCTTGTCAGTTTCTACAAAGTCAGCTGAGACTCTGATCGGGATTGTGTTGAATCTGTAGATCAATTTGTGGAGTACTGTCTTCTTAACAATATGACATGGGGTGTCTCTCCACTTATACAGGTTTTTAATTTTTTTCAAAAATGTTTTAGAATATAAGTTTTTCACTTCTTTTGTTAAATTTACTCCTAACTAGTTCATTCTTAATTTCATTTTAGGTTTGCTCATTGCTATCATATAGATATAGAACTGATTATTGTATATTGGTCTTGTATCCTGTAACCTTGCTGAACTTATTAGTTCTAATGTTTTTTTTTTAATGGACTTTTTAGGATTGTCTATATATCAGATCATGTCACTTGCAAATACAGTTTTACTTCTTTTCTTTTATTGTATTTTCTTGCTTAATTGCTCTGGCTAGAATATCCTGTACAATGTAGAATGGAAGTGGCAAGAGTGGACATGCTTGTCTTCTCCTGATCTTAGGGAAGAAATATCAGTTTTTCACCATTAAGCATGATATTATCTGTGGTTTTAGATGCCTTTTATCAGGTTTAAAAAGTTCCCTTCTATTCTTAGTTTGTTGAGTGTTTTTAACATAAACGGGTGTTGAATTTTGTCAAATGCTTTTATGATCATGTGGGGTTTGCCCTCTAATCTATTAATGTGGCATATCACATCAATAAATTTGGGGAAGTTAAGTTAATCTTGCATTCCTTGGATAAATTTCACCTGGTCATGATGTATAATCCCTTTTATGTACTGCTAGATTCAATTTGCTAGTATTTCGTTGGGGATTTTTGCCTCAATATTCACCAGCAATGTTGGTCTGTAATTTTCTTTTTCTGTGATGTCTTTGTCTGGTTTTGGATAATGCTGGCATTATAGAATGAGATGATAAATGTTCCTTCTTCTATTTTTTAGAAAAGTTTATGAAATTTTGTACTTTTTAAGCTTTTTTATTGTGGCAAAATATATATAACATAAAATTTGCCATTTTAATGATTTTAATTGTACGTTCCAGTGGCACTAAGTACATTCACACTGTTGTGCAACCATCACCACCTTCCATCTCCAGAACTTTTTTCATCTTCTCAAATCGAAGTCTTGTACCCATTAAAGGTATTATTTCTTCTTTAAATGTTTGGTAGAATTTACTAGTGAAACTATCTGGTCCTGAGCTTTTTGGTGTAAAAAGCTTTATGTTACTAATTCACTCTCTTTACTTGTTATAAATCTATTTAGAATTTCTGTTTCTTCTTGAGTTCGTTTCCTTAGTTTTGTGTATTTTTAGGAATTTGTATACATTATATTCAAGTTACTCAGTTTATTGACATACCATTTTTCGTAGTATTCCCTGATAATTCTTATTTCTATGAGGTCTGTAGTAGTGTCCCCTTTCATTTCTGATTCTAGTAGTTTGAGTCTTCTCTATTTTTTCCTTGGTCATTCTAGCTAAAGCCTTGTCCATTTTATGAACCTTTTCAAAGAACCAACTTCTGGTTTCATTGATTTTTTTCTACTGTTTTTCTCTTCTCTATTTCACTAATTTTTACCCTAATCTTTATTATTTCCTTCCTTTGGCTTGCTGAGGAATTAGTTTGCTCTCTTCCAGTATCTTAATGCAGAAGATTAGGTTGTTGATTTGAGATTTTTTTTCTTTTTTCTAATGTAGACATTTGTAACTGTAATTTTCTCTCTAAACACTGGTTTAGCCGCATCCCACATGTTTTGGTGCAATTTCATTTTAACTCATCTCAAAGTATTTCCTAATTTCCCTTAAGATTTTCTCTTTGACTCACTGGTTATTTATTAGTATGTTATTTAATTTCCATGTATTTGTGAATTTCACGAATTTCTTTCTGTTATTAATTTCTAATTTCACTTCTCTGTGATCAGAAAACATATTTTGTACAATTTTAATAATTTCTTATTTCACTTCACTGTGATCAGAAAACATATTTTGTATAATTTTAATAATTTTAAACCTATTGATGCTTGTTTTATGACCTAGCACATTGCTTATCCTGGAAAATGTTCCATGTGCACTTGTGAAGAATCTACATTCTGCTGTTGTAAATGTTGGTTAGCTCTGGTTTTGTAGAGTGTTGTCCAAGTCTTTTATTTCCTTATTGATCTTCTGCCTAATTTCCCTACACCTTATTGAAAATGGCACATTGAAGTCTTCGGCTATTGTTGGATTGTCTATATATCCCCTCAGTATGTTAGCCTCTGCTTCACATATTTTGGAACTCTGTTGTTAGGTGCATTTATGTTTAAAATATAACTTCCTGATGGATTAACCCTTTTATCATTATAAAATGTCCCTCTTATCTCTAATGACGTTGTTTGTTTTAAAGTCTATTTTTTCTGATATTATTATAGCCACTGCAGCTTTCTTATGATTGCTATTTGCATGGTGTATCTTTATCCATCCTTTTACTTTCAACTTATGTGTGTCTTTGGTTCTCAAATGAGACTCCTATGAACAGTATATAGTTGGATCTTGTTTTTTTACCCAGTCTGACAATCTCTGCTTTTATATTGGATTGTTTAATCAATTCACATTTACTGTTATCATTGATAAGGTTGGATTTACATCTGCCATGTTACTTTTTGTCTGTATATGTTTCATGTCTTTTTTCTTCCTCTATTTCTCCTTTTTGCTTTAAGTGAATATTTTCTGCTGTAATGTTTGAATTCTTTAAATGAGTTTTTCACCATATTTGCTTGAGTGATTCCCTTAGTGGTTGCCCTAGGCCTTACCATGTACATCTTAACTTATCAGAATCTACCTCATGTTTATGCTAATTTCAGTGAAAATTAAGTTAATCCAATTACTCCTCTATAACTCTATTCCCTCTTCCCTCTTTTAGTGCTATTGTTGTTACACATTAGAGAGCTTCTTGCACAGCTCCTTATGATTTAGTAGGGAGACCAAGACCCAGAGAGAACCTGGCCCAATTATATACTGGCTGTATGACTGCAGGTGAGTCATTTAATATCTTTGAGCCTCAGTATCCTCACCTGTAAAATAGGGAGAGTCAGATCAACATAGCACCAAGGATGAAGTGAGCTCTGAGCATTGATTCTACACACGGTAGAGGCTTTGAAAATAGTGGCCTGTGTTTGTCTCTCTAAGAATCCCAGGAACCGATTTGCCCCAGCGTTCTCACATCGGAGAGTCAAGAAGCATACATGCCCAGCCAAAGCTATGGGTTGTTCCTTCTCTCCAACACAAGCCTCTCCAGAAGAGCGTCTTACACTGAACTTCAGCAAACAAAGGCTTGGATCTTAGCCTGGTATGACATACAGACAGTAGGGCCTCTAGGTTAGTTGGCTGCAAGAGCCACAAGCGTGAGCCAGAACTGCCCCCGGGGCACATTCCTAGCCCTAGCTAAGGTCCTGAGTTCACGCTTCATCCTCCTGTTCCTGTCATGGGCTGAGCATGGGTGAGGCTTTTGGGGGCAGTGCTGTGAGGGGATGGGAAGGGGAAAATGACAACAGATGAGTGTCCAGTCTCTGATTGGCAGAGGTTCAGGCCCTCATCTGGGGGTTGGTGGTGAAAACCTCTTTCAGCTACTCTGGCAGGTGATCATCCAAACTCTGTTTACCATCCAAGACAGAGGCTTCATTCCTCTGAGGCAGCTTGAGGCCTACCTCATCTGGTCTCAAATATGGAGCCACTCATTCAATACAGTCATTGGGCACCTTTGGAATACCCAGCCCCAGTGCTGAGCTTGAGGACAAAGAGTGATCAGTCACAAGCCCTGGAAACCACACGTTATTATTTGCAACAAATGCAAAGCAGGGCTCAGACATGGGCTCTGGGAGGACAGGCAAGGAGACCCCTCTCTGAACAGAGCCAAGGAATGATGTGACCTCCCTTCATGCTTGCCCCTGACCCTATGGTGTGTTGAGTGTCTGAAGGTGGCTTCCTACTGCTGTCCAGAAATGGGTCTGGCAGCCTCAGGAAGGGCTTATGCCTAGGGCAGGGGATGCTGGGGAGTGAGCCCTACACTTTGAAGCCAAACCTGGTTTCTAGCTTGGCTCTGTCATGGAGTAATGGGGTGACTGTGGGCTGGTTGCTTAATAGCACTGAGCCTTAGTCCACAAATCTGTAAAAGTCTGCACATCTGCATCACCACCCTGGCCTAGTTGGAGGGAACTGAGTGGCATTCCTAGGCACTCACTAATGAGGTGCTAGCTATCCCTGAGCAAGGCAGCAGGTGCATGTGGCTTCTCCTGGCTGCCTCTGAACCCTCCATAGGACTTCAGCCCACAAGGCCCTGTCGTCATTTCCTATAGGAGGACAAAGTTACCACAATTCCCAGGAGCTCTCAGAGATACAGCTGTTAGTCCCACAGGAGTTTATTCTCCTTGCTCCTGCCACACCATACCCTTCCTGGAAGTACCCTCCAATTCCTCTGCATCTTTGTCCTTGCTCTTCCTCTGCCTGGAATGCCTCCCCAGCCTTCCCTGAGCCAACATGTTCTCATCCTCTGAGATCACCTTGGCTTCACCTCCTCTCGGAAGCTTTCCCTGATCTGATCCACCCGCCTTGACCTGTCTGGGTCAGTTGCAGCCCACAGCCCCAGGCCTGCCTGAGGCCAGTAGTGTTTGTTCTTATACTCCATCCCCCTGTGCATTCCCTGCCCCTTCCCAAGACCTTGGTAAAGTCATGTTGACCTTTCAACCTCATTTCTTGGTGGAGTAGAGTCTTTATCTAGCACTGAGAGTCTTGGATTCAAGCCTCAGCTCTGCCACTAATTTGCTGTGTGACCTTGGGCAAGTCCATTGTCCTCTCTGAGTTCCACTTTTCCTATCTGTCAGTTAGTCGAGCTCCTGGAGCAGAAGCTTCAGAGGAGAAGAGGGACCATCGGCCCCCAGTACAAAAGGCTGCTGCAGGCAGTAGGGCAGGGCACTGCTCCCCTCCAACCTGGCAGGAGCAGCCAGGATAAAATCTATGCACCTGACCCCAGACTGTCCTCTGTTATTTAGGGGTGAGTTACCCAGAGTAGCAGGGGTGGAGTGGAGGAGGAAAGTGTGTGGCAGGCCTTGGCCCCAGCTCAGTGTTCTCTTTCTCTGTCCACAGTAGCACGATACAACCGCACCACCTACTTCTACCCCACATTCTCAGAGAGCCCAGAGCACAGCCATCTGCTCGTGTCTCCTGTGCTGGTGACAAGTGCTGACATAGGTGTGGTCATCATCCTCTCCTGCATCACCATCATCGTGGGCAGCATCCGCAGGGACAGGCAGGCCCGGCTCCAGCGGCACCGCCACCACCATCACTGCGGCCACCACCAACACCACCGCCGCCACCACCGAAACCAAGAGTACGAGCATGGCTACGGTGAGCTGCTGCCCACCCTGGGGCCTTGGGACCCTTGTCCAATTGTGATTGCAACGCGGGTGGCATCAAGGAGATGGCGCTCTTCCATGGGTAGGGCAGGGTGGTCAGGGAAGGCATCCTAGAAGTAATGCGTGCTCAGGAAAAGCTCACAGGTGCCCACCATAATATATTCAGTGGCACGAGAAGCCCCATTGTCTGCCAAGAGAGGAACTCAGAGTGAGGCTGAAGGTTGGAGGGACAGTGTGTTTCTACTCCCCAGTCCCTGTCGCTATTGGTCTAGGCTGTAGCAACAGCTGACCCAGCTGGTGCCTGGACAGAGGGATGGATGGAGAGATGGTTGGGTGGACGGGATGAGAGGATAAATGGATAGATGGAAGAATGGATGAATGGAGGGATAGAGGGACATACAGATGGATGGATTCAGTGGTGGATGGATGTGTGAGTGGATAGATCTATGGGATGGATGGATGGATGGATGGATGCGTACTTCTCCATCCACTCTGTCATCCACTTACCCTACTCCACACGGAAAGATCTGCTATACTCTTTCAACATGACCCCTTTTGGCAGCGTGATGGATCTTTCCCAGATGTCTCTGTCGGATCTGGTAGCTCAGCCGAAATCCGATTCCATTTCTCAACCAAACCGCTCCCGCGATCGCCTCCTGCAGCCTGGTGGAGGTTCCCGAACCCTACTCCACACGGAAGGATCAGCTGTCCTCTTTCCACATCACCCTGTTTGGCAGCGTGATGGATCTCTCCCAGATGTCTCAGTCGGATCTGCCAGCTCAGCCGAAAGCTGATTCTCTTTCACGAACAAACCGCGTCCGCGCTCGCCTCCTGCAGCCCGGTGGAGGTGCCAGAGAGTGACTCTTTCTTCTACGGTCCAAAGTCAAAAAGCGTCTTCATGGGAGAAGACTGCAGCCTAAGAGGCCATCCCCATCACCTGCCCCCTCGGCTCTTACCCACTTCTGAACCTAATACGAGCGAATATTACTCTGTACTATTTTGTAGAAGCCAACCTCCTGGCACAACAGCAGCACTCAAATGCCTCCCGTTTGGAACGGTAATTAGGCAGCAGGTCTAAACACAAGTGAGCATGCACACACAGCCTGGCCCCCAAGAGATCTAAATGTGCTCGTGCGTGGCCCCGGGTTGACCAATGGTTGCTGAGAGACGTCAATAGTCACTAGGGTGATTGAAAGTTGTTTCTCACGGGCTATTTGTTGCCATGGCTGCAGATGAGTGCTTTCCTAAGCTTGGGCCTAGCTCCGCCCCCTACTTCTCGATCCACTCTGTCATGCACGTACCCTACTCCACACGGAAAGATCCGCTGTACTCTTTCAACATCACCCCTTTTGGCAGCATGGTGGATCTTTCCCAGATGTCTGAGTCGGATCTGGTAGCTCAAACGAAAGCCGATTCTCTTTTTCAACCAAACCTCGTCTGCGCTCGCCTCCTGCAGCCTGGTGGAGGTGCCCGACCCATACTCCACACAGACGGATCAGCTGTCCTCTTTCCACATCATCCTTGTTGGGAGCGTGATGGATCTTTTTCAGATGTGTGAGTTGGATTTGCAAGCTCAGCCCAAAGCGGATTCTCTTTCTCAACCAAACCACGTCCAAGCTCGACTCCTGCTGGCTGGTGGAGGTGTCCGATAGTGACTCTTTCTTCTACTCTCAAAAGTCAAAAAGCTCCTTCATGGGAGAAGACAGCAGGTCAGAGGCCAATCCCCTCACCTGGCCGCTCGGCTCTTACCCACTTCTGAAGGCGATATGAGCGGATATTACTTGGTACTGTTTTGGAGAAGCCAACCTCTCTACCACAACAGCACCACTCAAAAGCCTCGCGTTCGGAACGGTAATCAAGCGGCAGGTCTAAGCACAACTGAGCATGTGCACACAGCCCTGGCGGGGAAGAGTTCTAAGAGGGCTCCTGCGGGCCGCGGGTTGACCAATGGTTGCTGAGTGACGTCAGCAGTCACTTGGGAGACTGAAAGTTGGTTCTAACGCGCTATTCCTTGCCATGGCTACAGATCAGTTCTTTCCTAAGTTTGGGCCTGGTTCCGCCCCCTACTTTTCATTCCACTCTGTCATCCACGTCCCCTACTCCACACGGACGGATATGCTGTACTCTTTCCACATCACACTTTTTGGCAGCGTGATGGAACTTTCCCAGGTGTCTGAGTTGTACTGGTTGCTCAGCCTATATCCTATTCTCTTTCTCAGCCAAACCGCGTCTGCGCTCGCCTCCTGCAGCCTGGTGGAGCTACCCGACCCCTACTCCACAGGGAAGGATCAGCTTTCCTCTTTCCACATCACTCAGGCCCCAGTGCAGAGGCTGTGCTGGGGGCAAGTGGCAGTCAGAAGACCTCCTGCAGAAGGAAGGTAGCCTAGCGCTTAAAAGGAATTAAAGCATTCGCCTAGGGAACATAGCTAGAAAGGGCATTCCAGGCAGAGGAAACAGCCTGTGCAAAAAGACTGCTGGCAAGAGGAAACACATTGTACATTCCAGAAACTTCTGGTTCTCCTCACGCCTGGAAGCATCAGAGAGGAGGAGGAGAAGAGAGAGAGCTAGAGGTGTTGGCAGGGTACACACTGTGCTGGCCTTATAGGCTGCAGGGAGTAAGGAATCAGGACGGAGTGGTCAGCTGAGGAGCAGCTGTAAGGGGAGTGGAGACTAGGGATGCTTTTGGCAGAACCCCAAGGTGAGGAGAGCAGGTGTGAGACCCAGAGGAGCAGGTCCCAGGGCCGAACTGAGCCACAAACCAGGAGAAAGCACCAAGGGACAGTTTATAGCTGCCTGGCCAAACCCCATCCCTGAGGCTCCCAGGGCCTCACTCTTTGTCTGTGGCTGCCAAGGCCCAGCTATAAATGCTGCGGCTCAAGCAGAAAGTTTGACAGTCCAGAAAAAAATTGGGGGTCACTGGGTCCCACACCTGTCCTAGACTGAGACTCAAAGTGTGGGTTAGGCAGGCAGCAAGGGGAGCTGCCCAAGGCCACACATGGAGCTGGGCTCCAGCTCCACACCTTCCTGCAGACACACCTCCTGCAAGTTCGGGGCCATCTTCTCCCATGCCCTTCCCCAAATCTCTGACCCAGCCTCTGGGGCAGAGTCCAGAACCCACGGGAGTTTGGGCCGGGACTAAACATCCTGCCGCACTGGAGCTGAGCTCAGCTGCCAGATCTCATCCTAGCTGAAGGCGGGTGTGCTGGTGGGGAACAGAGGGGGCAGCCCTGTGTGGAAGAGCCTCTGTGGGGGTTGGCGTGGTCAGGTGCTTGTGAAGACACATTTGAGGGTGTTGGGGGTCCATGTGGCCTGAGGATGTCATGTGTATATCCCTGACCTGGAACATTTTCTACCTCACCCCCAGAACTGTCCAGCCTGTTCAACAACCTCTGAAAGCCCAGACTTGACTCCTAGAATCCAAGGCTTGAGTAAGCTCTGGTCAGTTCAAGGGACAGGGGACTGCCCACTGGTCAGGAGCAGGACCAGCCCAGGGGCATTGGATAGGCTGCCCCACTAAGGGGTTCGCAGTTGGTCCAGAATTCCTATGATTTATTTAGCAACAATGCCAGGTCTTCTTCCATTCCCTTCCTCCATCTTCCCTTGTGCCCCTAGCCCCTCCTTTTGATGCTGTAATTTAGAGAGTACAGACCTGAGCCAAAATCACAACCCCTTTGAGGCCATATCCCAGAGACAGACGTGGGTCCACAAAGAGAAAGGGACCAAATGGAGCTTTTCCTGATGTCCCACAGTGGGTCAATAAGAGACAGAACTCCTTCCTGGGACTGCACCCTCAGACCAATCTTGGCCCTTCCCCTCCACACTCTTGCAAAGGTTCCTATATTCCTCTGTCAGAGTACATGTCGCAGTTTGAAACTGTGCACTTTTTGCCACATGATCAGCGTTCATCTCCCCCCAGAGGTGGAGCCTGTGTTTGCTCCCCTCCTGTAGTTCAGTGCCTCACACATAGTAGGCACGCAATAAATGTTTCTTGAGTGACCGTGTCATTCCAGAGCTCTAGACAGGTCTTCAGGGAAGTGGTGACATGTGACCTCAATCCAGGCAGAGTAGAGAGCAGTAAGTGCCAAGACCAAGATGACATGACCCAGCCTGGCAGGGCAGGGGCGATGAGCTTCCCAGAGAGTTAACCTCCTATGGGCTGGGTCTCATCAAGCACCTGGAGACCAGACTGGTAAGTGGAAAGGAGCAGACGGAGCCACACGACCCCCGTTTTGTCCCCTTGGCTGCCCAGTTGGCTTGACCTTCAGAGCCACCCCTGAGTCCCCAGACTGGCTCAGGTGTCTGGACTCTGACCCCAGTGGACCCACCCACTGTAGATACAGACCTGGACCCCAGGACCCTCCAAGGTCTCGACCCCAATCTGAGGATGGCTGAGCCCAGCTGTCCCCGGATTCTCCAAGGCACCCCTCCCCCTAATCCTGGGCTCCATGCCCACTCACCAGAGGCTTTGTGCCACACATTCCATCCTCTAATTTAGGGTCCTCTGGATCTTCCCAGACTAACCGAGGGCACAGAGGGCCAACTCTCATCTACTTGGAACTATGCCCAAAGCCTCTAACATGGCTCCATGGAGAGGGACATCATCAAGTGTCCTGAACGACAGGGACAGGGGCAGGCACCTGGCCTCTGAGTGCCCAGCACCCACACCTGAGTGGCTAAGGCCTCCTCATTCACCACCGTGGTCAGACAAGTTCCAGGGCTGCTCAGCTGGGAATTTTCAAGCACAGAAATCATTTTGAAACTCTGATGTCTGTGGTTCTCAAATCCATCCAGAAACAGCCTGAGTCTGTCCAAAAACTGGTGAGGACAACCAAGAAACCCAAATCTTAGTTGTTGGAAGGAAAGGGGCTAAGTCTTACCCCACCCATGGCTCTGACCACGCCCTCAGGGGCTGCAGCCAAGGGAAATTCTTTTTCCAGCTGTGGCTACAGCAAATCATGCCAGGTTATCTACTCTCCATCAGTAGAAGGAAGAACAGTATTCTGACAAAACCCTTTCTCTCAGCCCCCGTTTTGGTGGCCAAATTTCTAACACAAAAGGCAAAAGACACAAATGAATGTGGCTTTTCAGATGAAAAGGTCCCACATGTCCCTCTGACATTGAGTGTAGAAGAATCCCAAGATTTAGAAAAGGATAGATATGGTGAGGGTTCCAGCTCTACCACTATGAGCTGTTTGTTTCTGAGCCTCAGTTTTCTCTTCTGAGAACTGGGAATGTTAATTTCTACATCCTGGGGATGCTGGGGATAATGTGAAAATTAAGTGAGGTTGTGTCTATGACAGCTGAGCATCAAGAACAGTTTATTATTATTATTATTATAGAGAGAGGGCGGCATGATGCAAAAAGCACTATTTTGGGTGAAAGGTGGCTTCATTCAAATCCTGGCTCCATCTCTTGCTGCTGTGTGACCTGGGATGACTTACTCCACCTCTCTGGGCCTCCCTTTCCTCACCTGGAAAATGGGATTACTGACAACTACCTCACAGGATTGTTGCAAGGTTTAAATGAAACAACATGGGCCTCAGAGGAGGCTCTCAAGGGTGCTGGTCCCCCTCCACCACCCCAGGCAAGAAAGGGTGCTACAGGCTCCAGCACAGGGGTAGAGACAGGATTATTGTATCCCCACCTCCCAAAAGCCCCTGTCTCCAAGTTCCTGCCTCCTCACTAACAGCTGACTGACAAGAGAGCTAAGCACGCAGACCTCCCCCACCACAGCAAGTGACACACTGGTGACATGGGGTGATTCTACGAGAGCCAGGGCAGTCCCATCAGAGGGCAGGAGCTTGAAGGTGACCCATGTGTGCCAAGGGATTTCCCTCCAGGGCTCACAGCAGGGCCTCTGCTAGACATGGAATAGAATCCAAGGGGGTTTTCTTATTCAGGGAACATTTTGTTTGTGGGGCCAGCCCAAGCCCACCAAGAGGTCAGTGTCCCCCAGGAGCCATGTGATCATAGCCTGTGAATGTGGCCTCTGCGTTATTGAAGTCCAGTGTAGTTATTTACTCATCAGCCCTGGGGAACCGTAGCCCATCCAAGCAGACCCCCGCAAAGAGAAACACGTGCTCCTGTTCACTCTGTCGGATGGGGTCCCCGGCAGGAAGCAGAGTTTATGAACGGGCTGCTTACAGAGGAGTGAACTCAGTTAAGGGAACAAATGGGAGGTTGAGGCAACCCAAGACCAGCAACAGTAGAAAGCCGTTACCAACCCACAGACGATGGGACACAGGGGAAGGCATTTCTAGGAACCAGTAAGGGACAAAACAATAGAGGGCCTGGCCAACAGGACTGGCATCACAGAGAAATGCAGCCACAGCAGCAAATGTGGGCCAGCTCAGAGAGGAGCAGGAAAGAAATACCCACTTTTCTCCTCCCATCCTCCAGTGTCTGCTGGATCCCCTGCTGCCAAACCTACCCAGAAACCAGGCCAGGAGCCGCAGCGGCAGCCCTCTTGACACAGGGCAGAGGCTGGTGGGGGCTGAGGGGGAGTGCATCTCGGAGGGTGGGAAGGGAAAACAGAATGGCCTGCAAATCCCACAACCAAATGACTGGTTGTTAAGGAACAAGAAAGGTCAACAACCCATTCAGCGTGGCAGGACTAGAGTGTCAGTAAAGATTCGTGCATGTTTGGTTTCATTTTGAGCTACTGTTTATTGGTCACGTTGCAAATACTTTTTAATACAGACCTGAAGACAACCTTGAGAGGTAGATACTAGTGTTCCCATTGTACGATGATGACACTGAGGCTCAGAGAGGCGAAGTGTCTGGCCCACAGCAGCACAGCAACAAACAGTGCCACTGAGACTCCATACACTGAAGAGCTTACGATCATAACCGTCACCTGCACTGTGTGAGCCTGAAAAGAGCCCTGTGTGACTTGTGTCCCTGTGGGAAGATGCAGACAGGGACGAGAGGGCAAGAAGTTCTCCAAGAAGGGGAGGCAGCTACAATTTAGTCCTCCCAGTGGGGCCTGGGCATACCATGGTTGCGGTGGAAGCTGCACAGGGCTGCACAGGGATGAAAAGTGGGACCAAGGCTGGCTCCCCAGAGGAGGGCATTGAGCTCAACCCTGAAGTTCATAGACAGAGAAGGGGGCAGGACCCTGGTGGCTGTCCTGGCCACTTCTTTACTCTAGCTCCCTGCTATCCATAGTGTTCTCACATAGCCTCATGGTTTAAACACCGTCCATATGCAGCAAGCTCCCCCAGGATCCAGGCCAGGTCTCCAGCAGCTGCTGGCCACAGTCACAGAGATGTTTAATGAGCAACTCCAACCTAACACAGCCCACTCAGAACTTCTGGCTTCTTCCCCACCAAATGTGCCACCACCGGCCCCCAGGTTTCCACATCTTAGTAAAGTCCCCGTTGTCCCCACAGATGCTCAGGCCAAAGACTGGGGAGCCATCCTTGGTTCCTCTCCAAATCTCACTCCCTACATCCCGTCAATGAGCAAATCCCATTAACTCCACCTCAGAAACAGATCTCCTATAGGCCATCTCCTATAAACTCAGTCTGGGTCATCATCAACTCTTGCCTGGGATGGAGGTGACAGCCTCCTCACTGGTCCTCCGTGCCCACCCTTGACCCCTCACCAGCCAGTCCCCTCACCGTAGCTGGGATCTCTTTGGATCAGATCACATCATTTTTCCCCAGGCCCTGTCCTACAAGGCCCTGCACAGCCCAACTGCATTCGTTTCCTATGGCTGCTGTGACAATCTACCACAAACTTGGGGGCTTAAAGCAGCAACAATTTATTTGTTTATTGCCTCACGGTTGTGGAGGTCAGCAGTACTGAATAGCGCTCAGGGGCTACAATCTGGGCTGCATTCCTTCTGGAGTCTAATCCATGTCCTTGCCTTTTCCAGCATCTTGAGCCACCTGCATTCCTTGGATTGTAGCCTCACGTTGCTTCAGCCTCCTGTCATCACCTCTTCTCTTTCCTGATTCTGACCCTCTTGCCTCCATCTTCTGAGGACCCTGTGAGTACATTGAGACCACCCCACATATTAATAGGTTCCAGGGATTAGGATGTGGATATTCAGCCTATCTCACTGACCCAGCCACTTCTTGCACCCCAGCCCCTGTTGCTCGTTTCTATCTGACCCGGGACTTCTTTTGCTCCTCAAACTTACTAACCATTCTTCCACCTCAGGGCCTTTGCACGGGCTGGTGCTGCTGCCTGGAATTCCCTTTCTTCCCCTGGCATTCCTATGGCTGACACTCAGGTGGTGGCTGAAGGGTCAGCTCTCCCAGAGGCCTTCTTTAACCTCATAGTCTCCGCCAGCTGCCACCGCTCTCTGTGGCAGCCCCATCATCATTCCCTGAACACTCTGATCACCAGCTGATGTTTTTCCTTCTACTTGTGTTCCTGTTGTTCCCACTATAGCATGCACTCCTTGAAGGCAGGTCCCATCATTTCGCTCTCTGCTGCATCCCACCGCCCAGCATGGAGCCCGGCACACAGTAGGTGCCCAACAGCCACCAGCTCAGAGCTTGGGCTGTCACCCTTCCTGCCCAGAAGTCTAAGAACTTTCTCTCTCCCTGTTCCTTGGTTTCACTTCCATTTGTTTTACTTGATCATCTTTGAGTCACTTCTCACTTGAGGGATGAAGAGAGAACCAAGACTCGCTGCTGCTTTCCGGGCAAAGAAGGAAGTGACCCACAGGGCCCGAGCCTCCCCTGAGTCAGGACCAGCTTCCTGGCCAGGACTCCCAACCTCCCCACTCCCTGCCCCAAGCCTTTGTTCATTGCCTTCCTCCTGCCTGGAGCATCCCACGTCCAGGGCGTGAGATCTCTCCCTGCTTGACCCCCTCCTTTGCGGCTGAGGAACTGAGGCCTGGAGGAGGCAGGGCCCTCTGCCGGACACGTGGCACCTGCATTCTGGGCCCACCAACTTTTGAACAAAAGACCCCACATTTCCACCTCCACCCTAGGAGTCCACTTTCTTCTGGGCCAGAGGCAGGAACCAGAGGGCAGGGGCCTTGATTGCTAATGTCAGCGGGCCTAGAGGTCAGCTCACCCAGATCAGACACCCTAGGCCCTAGTGAGGCCAGCCTGGCGCCAGGCCTGGGGCCTGGGGAAATGTTATTCGAGTTTAGAAACCTCCTGGGATGTACAGAGTCCAACCTCTCCCTCAGGGGACAGCCAGGGGAGGAGCCCATTTCATCCTGCACCCTGTGGGTCCTTGTCTCTCTCCAGGCATGAGCCCTGATTCTGGCTGGCACCTACCTGCCTTCTTCCCCTACACCATCCCAGGAGCTGCAGGTCAGTGACACGGGGACCCAGGATGGGTGGACAGACAGAGTTAGGGCTAAGAGGGAGGGCATGGTAATGGCCAAGGTCATGGCCTTAACCAACCACGGGGCGGTGGAGCAAATCCCTGTGCTTGGAATTCAGGATGAAGCCAGGCCTTGATCTCTTGAGGAACCCACATCCCTAGCCTGGGGCGGCTTTCAAGACTGTGTAACCTGTGCAACTGCTCAGGGCCTGCACTTAAAAGGGCCCCATGCTCAGTTTAATGTTCTTTTGCCTCTGTTTTTAAATTCTGAATAACTTTCGAAAAAAGGACCCCACATTTCTATTTTGCACTGGGCTCCATAAACTGTAAAGCCGGTCCTGTGAACCCAACCTCCCAGCCCCCCACCCCGCTCACCCTGCTCTTGTAACAGCTCCTAAGCTGACCATGGCATCTGGGGTGAGGGGCTGACTCCGTGTCTTAAGACATTTGGGTAAAAGAGCTTTTGACCCAATGCAAAACTGCCAAAGGGTCTTTCAGAAGAGTTTCTAAATCTCACCCATAGCAGCAGCTGCTGGGACAAGGTAAGGCACTAGGAAGGACTTTGAATTTTGGGGCCACATAGCCTTGGTTCAGATCCAGGCTCTACTCCTTACAATCTGGGTGATCTCAGGAATATTACTAAACCTCTCTGTTCTCAGTTCATCTGTAAAATGATGGATACAATTACACCAACCTCGGGGGTTACTGGGAGGATTAAATGATATAACACATACAAAGTGCCTGAAACAGTGTCAGGCAAATAACAAGTGCTTGATTAAGGTTAGCCACTGAGGTCAGACACCTGATTCCATTCTCAGCCCTACCACTTACTTCAGTATGAACTTAGAGTCTCTGTGCCTCAGTTTCTTCATTTGCACAATGAGGATAACCCAGCTGCCCATTTCATCCTGCACCCTGTGGGTCCTTGTCTCTCTCCAGGCATGAGCTCTGGAGCTCATGCATAGGGCTTTTGGAGCTACCATCAGCATCAGCATCACCCCCTCCTCTGGGAGACCCTTCCTGCAGCCCCTCTTCTGGGTTCTCACATCCCCAGCACTTCCTTCCATTCTAGCACGCATGGCCTGCAAGTAGGAATTATTTCTGTGTCTGTCTTCTGCCTCCCAGAGTTTGAGCTCTTTGGGGGCATGGACAGGGTCTGGTTCTGCTGGTGTCATCTGAGAGTGAAGGGTGAAGGAGTGAATGGACAAAGGTTGTTCAGTTCTCCATGGGAGATGCCCACAACCCTGGGCAGTAGCCACCATGCCCTGATGGTATCTCTCCTCTTTCCCCAGATCTGTCTCTCCTGGAAAGGTGCAGAGGCTCATGATCCTGGTCGCTGTATTGGGCGCCTGCCTGGGCTCGCTGGTGGCAGCTGCAGCAGCAACAGCAGGCACTAACCCTGCCCAACTGAACACTCCCAGCATGCTGCCCACCCTCTGGCAACAGAAGAGAGACTAGATTTGGAACAAGATGCACATCGATGAAGAGAGAAACACCTCACTGCCCCACTATGTGGGCAAGGTAATGCTCAGGCCCCAGGCCAGGAGAAGCCATCAGCAGCTGGCCCATAGTGACAGTGGTGGTGGGGATGATAATAATGGTAAAGATGGTGGTAGATATTGTGATGGATGTGGGGGTAGAGGTGATGATTGTGAGGGTGATGGCAGTCGGGGTAAAAATGGTAGAGGTGATAGTTGTGGTAGTGGTGCTGGTGATAGTGAAGGGGAAGGTGAGGGTGCTGATGGTGGTGGTGGTAGTGATGGAGGTTATGATGTTGATGGTGAAGGGGTAGATGATGGTGGTGGTGAAGGTGTAGGTGGTGGTGGTGGTGGTGGTGGTGGTAGTGATGATGGTGATAGTAGTGGTGATTGTGACGATGGCAGTCATGAAGGAGAAGGTGATAATGATGGTGATCATGGAGATGATGGAGGTGGTGGTATAGTTGATGGTGAGCACCATGGTTCATTTTCTCCCAGCCTTCAGTCTGTAGACAAGACAGCACTGGCAGAAGGACCACCCCATGCTCAGCCTGAGAAGGCTAGCCTCACCTGCGGGCTCAGGGCGTAGGGCAGAGCCAGCCAAAGCTGTCACTCAATTTTCTCCTCTGAGAGATCTGGAAAGGCCTGAGCAGCCATCTACAAAATTGTGCTGATAACAAAGTGAACCATCCAGGCCATAGTTTGCCAACCCTGGTCTAGGCTTCTGAACCTCCTCAAAAACCCATTTCTCTCAGAGCATCTCATCCTTGTTTCCATGACCCCCACACCACTCCTCAAATTCCAGGACACTCAGAGTGAAGTGCCTGGCCCACCTCTAAGCCAGTGCCTAGGGCTCTGACCCTCATTTTGTCCTCCTTTAAAACGTATCCATCCAAGCCCACCTTCCTAGAGCTCGGAGCTAATCTGAGTGACTGCTGAATTTTCTCACCATGTCAAATTGTCATTGATGTCAAAACTCTCCAGTCTAATTCAAAGGAATGGTCCACATGATGGAATTTCACATGCAGTGACAGTTAGATGGAGGAGGTATTTTGAGAGTTTTTGGTGAGGAAGAAGGTTTCTGAGTGCATTAAAATCTCACCACATCAGCTTCTTGGAATCTGAACATTGGTCACAAGAAAGAATGGGTCAGTGTACTAGAGAAAGTAAGGTCGGTTTCAAGCACTTGACTGGGTACTGGCAAGTCAACTGTAGGCAAAAACAGGCATGGTTCCCAACCTCATGGAGATAGGGGTCAGCAAACAACCACCTGTGGGCCAAATCTGGCCCATAGCCCAGTCTGGTAAATAAAGTTTTCTTAGAACACAGTCACCAGTCACACCAACTCATTTAAGAATTCATGCAATGATGGCAGAGTTGAGAAGTTGTGACGAGGACCATATGGCCCACAAAGCTGAAAGTATTTACTATCTGGCCCTTTACAGAAACAGTTTGCCCACCCTAGTCTAGAAGGGCAGAATATGTCAGGCAAAGTACTCTTCCAGTGGTGGTGGTGAGTGGTGCCCTCTGGTCCTAGAGAAATCCCCGTCTGGCTGAAGCACCAGAAAAGCCCTGCCAGCTAAAGGAGGCAGGTGGGGCCAACTGGGAATTTCCACTCACAGCCCCACCCCCAGCCAGCTGACTATGCCCATAGGCTTTTCTTGCTATCCAGAATGGATGGCAAATTTTAATACTCCAGCATGGCCACTCAGAGGGGAAGAATTTGCCCAGGATCACAAAGTGAGACCAGGACAGAACCTTTAAGGGCTAGGTTCCTGACTCTCAGCATGAATGTGAGCTCTGTGTCATAGAGGAAAATATAGTCAACCCACCTATGACCTTCCCAGTGGGATAACTGTGCCATGAATCAGCCTCTGAAGAGAATGGCTAGTTCCAAGGAAAATCTGTGGGGTAAGACAGGGAGTGTCAGCAGAAACCGGGGCCACCTGCATCACATGCCACTGTGGAGGGCTTGCCCAGGGCCTGCCCGCAGCAGAAAGAGTGCTGGGTCTGCCACCATCTGTCAACAGCGTTCACTCGGCACCCTGCACAGGGCCAGGGACAGAGGATCCACCTGGAGAAGAAACAAGAGTACCTGGGAAAGGCTAGGACAGTGCTCTAAGGATCACCTCCCGGCTCCCAAGGATGTAATCCAAGGGAAGGAAGTCCCTGTTTATCAAGGTCAGAGCCTGGAGCCTTTCTTTACAGACCTGGATGGACAACAGGAGACATCCCTGAGCAGCCTTCTGAATCCATAAATATGGGTCAGCTTGGCTTTTGGCATTGAGATGTTAATGTCCAAATACGGTGGTATTAGAAAGCGGGAGAGGCTCCCAGAAACCCATAACCCTTGTCTACTCATGAGAAAGACATTCGACAAATTCCATTAGAGGGACACCCTACAAAATACCTGTCCAGTGCTCCTCAAAACTGTCAAGGTCATCAAAAACAAGGAAAGTCTAAGGTAATATCACAGCCCAAAAGAGCTTAAAGAAATACGATGACTAGATGTCATGTGGTGAACTCGATGGGATCCTGAAACAGAAAAAAGACATGAAGTAAAACTAAGGAAATATGCATAAATGATGGATACTAGTTCATAATAATCTATCATTATTGGTCCATTCATTATAACAAATGTACCACACTAATGTAAGATGTTAATACTAAGGGTAAAGCTGAATAGTCATATAGGAAATCTCTGTACTTACCAATTTTTCTGTAAATCTAAAACTGTTCTAAAAAATAAAGTCTATTTAGGAAACATCGGCCTACAGGAAAACAGAAACTTCCATTTACATGAAATCATCTGCAGAACTCCAGTAAAATAGGTCCAAGCTGATGTGCCCTCCCACCACGGTTCCTGCCTTCGCGGGTCCTAACGCACCGATCCAGAAGCAAATTTGAAAACTGCCGTGCTATCCTAACCCTGAGCAACTCATGCAAGGCCCCAGACGGTCCCCTCTCCTTGAGTCCCCATTATCCCCACAGGCCACAGTTACAGAGCTGGTGGCTTCCTTGCTTGCTGTCCAGCTACTTATTGTACCTCCCAGCCTCTGGGCCTTGAAATCACCTCGGAAACTACCTGCCCCGTACGTACCACAGCACTGCCCCCAGAGGATTTGCCCGCACCAGCTGCCAACCTCTCCCCCTCCCTGTCCACCCAAGAGGTAGGGTCTTCACTATCTGCCTCCACTCCTTCACCTTCCAGACTCTTCCCTACACCCTGCCATTTGGCTTCTCACCCTGCCACCCTGCTGATGCTGCTCCAACCAAGGGTGCCAATGACCCTGAGCCCTCATACTGATCATGGACTGACCCTGACCCTCGATAAGAACTGAGCCCAGATCCTGATCATAAACAGAGCCCTAACCCTAGTCATGGACTGAGCCCTGATCCTGATCATGAACTGAGCCCTGGCCATCAGAAACACACATATCTTAGGACACCAATACTATGTGTTACAAAAATTATATAGTTCAGTGGCCTAGTAAGTATGGGAAATCCTGAGTTAAAGAAAGCTCATTGGAATTCTTTTCTACAGGACTATACAATCACAGTCTCCAGGAGACTGTGACCATTCCAAAACTAAATTGACTGGGACCAACGGTGTGCTGATAAATGTTTGACAACTGGCTCTCCAGGGGAAAAGATCCTGATCTGCAGCAATTGCCAATTCCGTGGTGTAAATACTCTCACCATGTCTGATTTCAATCAACCAGTGTGACGTTACTGTGGGCAGAGTTGGGAAAAGATGTGGATAACACATCATTATTTAGTATTTCCATCATACAGAATAACAGACATAATTAACCTCTTGAACACAGTAAAATAGTTTAGAAGTGATGAACTCTGAATATCTGTTACCTTTGTTTTTAATTTGATTTATTTAATTGTAAGTTTATAGAATTCCATGTTTAATAATGGCTATGTTTAACAACCAACTCACAAATATTCCTGAAAACTTAAGTTGGCTCTTGAAAGCCACACTGACACAAGCCAGCTTGAGCACACCACTGACTGTGTGGAACAGCAAAGGAGGCCAGTGTTTCCTGGAACTCATTTTCAAAAGGGCTGTTGTGCTCATAGAGCAACTCAACATCAACATCAGAAGCGATATTGTTTTCATTTTTCAAATGAGTTAACAACCACTCAGAGAAATTAAGTGACTGCAAAGGGGCAAAAATCTCTCTTGCCTTCCAATGGCACCAAGTATATTCTTCCACTCAAAAAATGTTTTCTAAGCACCTACTATGTCCCAGGTATCGTTCTAGGCACATTGGGTGCTGCTACGCAACTCACACCAATGTGGTGTTTGCAGTGACCTGGGCAGGAACAACTCTCTGGTGACCAGTCGAGGCCCTTGTTAAAAGCCTCAGTGTCACATCTAGGACCCCTGCATGCACCACACGCCAATGCACACACACACGTGCACATACACACACATGCACATACACGCACATGCACACGTGCATACACACATACCTACATGAATGCACGTGCACACAGCCACCACTGCCCATTCTCAGCTCACGTTGCCTCTTATTTCCTAGATCAAGTCGAGCGTGAACAGAAAGAATGCCAGGTACCTGATCAGAGGAGAGTCTGTCGGCAAGGTCGTCCGGGTCAACGAGGACACAGGAGACGTGTATGCCTTTGAGAGGCTGGACCGGGTGAAGACCTCCGAGTACCACCTCATTGCCCTCATCGTGGACAACGACACCAACAGAGACCTGGATTCTCCTTCCAGTTTCACCATCAAAGTTCACGACGTGAATGACAACTGGCCTGTGTTCATGCACCGCTTGTTCAATGCATCTGTGCCCGAGATGTCGGCTGTGGGTAAGTGCCCAGTCTGTCCCTCTCCATCTTCTCTCCCTCATCCCCATCCTGGAGGCACTTCTCACATCAACCACTTCACTGCCTGGGGTCAGGGTTCAGTGAGTTCAGGGCAGTGGTTATAACGACTGTGTCGCCACTTTATATGACTTGAAACTCTGGTCCCTAAAGACTAAGCTCTGAGCTGGCCCCAGACAGAGCTCTGAACCTAGTCATGGACTGAGCCCTGATCCTGATCATGAACTGAGCTCAGACCTAGTAATGGACTGACCCCTGGCCATCAGAGACACACATATCCCACTACTCTTTAGAGCAAATCCCACCCACTGCCTCTGACCCGCAGGATTGGCACACCAAGAGTGTAGCCTTTGTACATGAAGAATACCAAGCCCTGCTACAAATGCAAGAAGAGTCATCTCGAGAGGCCGTGTAGTAGTGGGGTGGAGGGCAGAACCCTGGCCATAAGACGTGTCACCAGCCTGGACTCCAGGTTCAGGAGGTTATTATTCCTTCCTCAGTCCTCCCCTATTCTCCAGACGGTACCAGAAAAGGGCTTCCCTCTCCACCCGCTCAGTCTAGGGTCCCTAGCCAGGGCCATGAGACTAGAACTTCCTGTTAAATGTGGACCCTGGAGTTTAAGGGGGTGATGAGAGATGTGACACCACTCCTTTGGGGGAATCTTCCCATTTCCTTGTCCTCACCCTTCCAGGAGACGGAGAAAAGCCCTTACTCCTTGGTTTCTCCACCTGAACCCAACCCTCTGCCCTCTCCCTAATTTCCCTCATAAATGCACAATCCACCTGTTCTTTGCCTCCCTTCATGGGTGGCCTGGCTGGGCCCCCATCACTGCCAGCACTTTGTCCTCATGCCAGCTCCTCAGGAAACAAAGCAGCCTTTTCTCTCTGAAGACCTGGGAAGGTTGAGACAGGGAATAGCCTGAGTCCCATCTGCCCTCATCCAGGGATGAGGTGAGGGGCAGCAGTCTCAGGGCAGCAACCTCAGGATTCTCTCTCTGCAGGGACCTCGGTCTTCCGTGTGACAGCAGTGGACGCAGATGACCACACTGTGGCAGATCACACCTCTGTCTTGTACCAAGTCCTGAAGGGAGAAAATTATTTTTCCATCGATAATTCTGGTCTGTGTGACTAACAGTCCTGGGCAGGCACTGACTTGGAGGATGGGGGATGAGGGCTGTGAATATTCCAGGTGCAGATGCTGTGAGGAACCCAGTCTGACAGTTGTCACCAATCATTGAACCACCCTGTCCCATGGAGGTGGTCAGTATCACAAGCAAAGACAAGGTGGCTGGTCAGGGACGAAGGAAGCAGACAGGTGCCCAAGACATGGACTTAAGTCCAGGGAACAAAAGCAGGATCTTGTTACCCAAGCAGTGACCGAGAGGCAACAGAGAATGCTGGTTAGCAGCTCTGGGTACAGGTTCAGACAGATCTGGTTTCTAAACTCCGGCTCTGCTACCAACCCCCTCTAGAGACCTTGGATAACTCAACTAAACTCTGGGAGTCTGAGTTCCCTTATCTAGAAAATAGGAATGCCTATATTGGTTTTGTAGTGTAGCTGTGAAGTTTGAATTTGATAACGTATAGAGTGAGCATAGCCACATAGTTTTTGTGACTTAAAAAACTGTAAGGACTGAGTCTGGAAACTAGATGGTCAGTCCTGGGGCTCACTGTCTTCCAGAGGAATGTCAGGTGCATAGCACAGATACCATTGCTATCCTGCGGTGCACGAAGACAGACATCATTAATCCATCACAGCACTCTCACTCTGAGCCTGGATGTGTCCTCACGACCTTTCTCAACACAGTGCTCCAGGTGGCTAGGACCAATATTGGACCAAATTGCTGTATACCAGCTTTGGCCTCACAGTGCAGGCTGTGGAAATAGTTGATGTGTACTCGTGGTTCTCAGCTATGGCTGCATAGTGGAATCAACTGGGGAGCTTTTAAGTCAGGTTCTCTCTGGCTAGGGCCCAGGCATCAGTATTTTCTAAAAGCTCCTAGGTAACATGGCTCCAGCTGGGACACTTTTACAGGACTCATTCTCATGACAACCAATAACTTGGACAGAGAGTTGCAAGCCAGATATGAGATCATGGTGGAGGCACAAGACACCCGGGGCCTCTGGGGGGACTCGGGCACGGCCACTGTGCTGGTCACTCTGCAAGAAGTCAATGACAACTTCCCCATCCTCGTCAAGAGTGAGCCCCTCCTTTAGGGTGCTGGGGAGGTTGGGGGTTGGAGCACTCCGGACTCAATAACTTGGGGGCTCTGGAGGAGGAGCCCTGAGTCTGTCTCCCTCTCTACCCATCCCCGGGTTGACCTAAGGCCTAGAGGAGTCCTTTTGGTGCAGGGAGGGGCCTTTCTTTCATCCTGAACCACATTCTCACAGATGAGAGGGAACCATGCCCCCTGCTGGATGCTACCCCTGTGCCCAGAGCCCCACTACAGATAGGAGCAGTTTCACCCAGATTCTATGGGCTCAGGAAAATCCAGGCCCTGAGACTCAAGCCCCAGCTAGAAAATTCCCACAAGCCAAAGAGCAGAGGGACAGCAAAGCTCTGTATCCAGAGCCAGGGCTGGGCTCTGACGCCAACCACAGACTGATTGTCCCCCAAAATATGTCTGCCAACAGCTTTTCCCATGCCCTGGCTGAGGCCAGGCCAGAAAGTCACGTGGCTCTGTCCACTTGAATCCTCTGGTGCTGGATGTCACAACTCAGAGTCTCGGCCACACAAAGATAGGCCAGTTCTCCTGGAGTGGCCTCACTGTGCGCAGCAAACACTCCCTGAAGGCAGAACTTGTCTCTCTTGTCAACTGATAGGTCCCCTAGCAAAGTGACTGGCATACAGTAGGTGCTCAATAACTACTTGGATGAATAGAGGGATGGAGGGATGGACAGATAGGGCAGACCTCTTTGCCAGAATCCCAGGGGTTTTATTATTATCGTTGTTATCATTATTTCATCAATGTCCATTTCCTGTATCAATATAAGGTAGGATAATATAAAGGTATAATCACCTTGTCTATCTGATTAACCCACTGCCCTTTGGGGCACACTATTTGCATCAGCCATGTACACATTTGTGGTGCCTGAAGACATCCGCGTGGGAAGCCCCTTGGGCTCTCTTTTGTGGAGGACCTAGATGAGCCCCAGAACCGGATGACCAAGTAGAACATCGCGCAAGGCGAGTACAGGGACACTTTCACCATCGAGACAGACCCCACCCACAATGAGGGCATCATCAAGCCCATGAAGGTTTGTAGGCTTGCCTGTGGCAATGACATCAGATGCGGGGTTTGGGGTTCCTGGCATCCTCTGCCCAGGGGCTGCTCCTGAGCCGGAAGCCAGCAAAGGAGAACATTCTGGGTCAGCTCAGAGATGGCCATGAGCTCATGGAGACTGCAACCCAGTGTCTTGGGCTAGGTTACCCCTGAAGCAAACCCTGACACAAGGATTTGGTTATAAATCATTTATGTGGGAGGTGATCCCAGGAAGCCCCAGGAATGTCAACATGTGAAAAGAAGGAAGCTAATATTGGGCTCATTAATGGGAGTGTAGGCAAGTGGGTACCTCCAGGGCACAGTATTGAACACAACTCAGAGTTGCAGAGCTGAGGGCAAGGGAGCTGGGGTATTTATACACCAAACCCCTGCAGTGTTGACTGAGGGCTGCTCCTGGGGGCATTAACTCCCTGGCACTTCCCGGCCTGCACTGTGTCCTGGCCAGTAAAAAGCCATCAGCAAGTAAGAAAACAATGAGTGCCTGGGAACAGGACATGGGTGGCCAAGGACAGTGGCTGGTCTGACAGAGAAGTCAGATCCACTGTATCTGGGAGAGGAGGGAAAGTCCTGTCGGGGCATAAGAATGGCTCCGGGATTGCCATGTAGAGGACTCAGAGTCCTGGGCCTGAGTCCCTCTCTGGCCCTGCCCCATGCTGGGGACTAAAGATACCCAGGGGAGAACACAACCTCCAGAGTCAATGAAGCTGTCAGTGAGTGGGAGAGACAGACATATAAACATAAAGGATAGCCGGGTGTGTTGAGTGCTATGTATCAACACCATGCAGGGAGCAACCACCTCCTCAGGAGGGGCTTCTGAGAGGGCATCTGATTGCTTCTGATTGGCTTCTTGAGGGATGAGCAGCAGTTCATTAGGCATGAAGGGGAGGAGAAGCATCCTTGGAAAAGGCATAAAGAAAAGGCAAGTCCTTAAGGACCAGCGGATAGAGCCACTAGTCTGGAGCAGGACCATGGCTGATCCATTGTATGTCCTCATTAATCGCAACGGGGTCAGGCACAGAGCCAGGGTTGGGGTGCGGTCATGAGGCTGCTGAGATGGAATGGGGGTAGCTGAAAACAGACGCCAGGCCCAGCCTCTCTCTTGATAACCTTGGACATATCACTAGTCCGGGCCACAGGCTCCTCATCACAAAATGGGCAACCCCCTAGTACTACCGTGCAGGGTTGCTGTGAAGACGACATGCCACCTCCTTAGCTCAGAGCAGGTGCTCATCATAACGTTCCCCTAATGCAGCCCCTGGACTATGAACGTATCCAGCAATACAGCTTCACCATCGAGGCCATGGACCACACCATCAACCTCGGATACCTGAGAGGCACCTCCAGCAGAAACATAGCCCACATCATCATCAACATCACAGATATGGATGAGCCCCCCCAACTTCCAGCAGCTCTTCTACCACTTCCAGCTGTGGGAGAACCAGAAGAAACCTCTGATTGTCGTGGTGATAGCCATAGACCCCAATGAGATTTGGTGCAGAATTGGGTAAGCACTTGGTGGTTGTGTTGATGACAATGACAATGACAATTCTGGCACTGATGTTCTTATGTCTGCTCGTCTGAGTCCAGGACTCAGAGAGGAAAACAGGCTTCTCCCAGCATTGCATGGGAAGTAGCAGAGGCAGAAGGAGTAGCCCAAGATCTTCCACTAACCCACTTGGGCTGCTGGGACCTTGTCCTGCCTGCGCACCCCACTTTGCATGGTCCTGGCCATCCAGAGCTGTCTGTCCTCTGCTCTACCTTGAAGCCTTCCTTTAGACCATGGTTCCCACCGGTCCCATCTAGCGAGATATGACCATCAAGAGAACAACCAATCTATTTCTGAATTCTTTATTCTATCGTTCTGTGGCAGAGCCAATCTGTTTTATTCCAGAAGCTTTATGCTAAATTTCAGTACATATAAGGCAAGCCCTCCCTTGCTATTTTTTTTTATTTTATATAATTTTTATCCATTCTCTTTTATTCTTTCGTATGAACTTTAAAAATCTTTTATCTGTTTTTTAAAAAAACTAGAATTCTAATAAGAATCGTGTTTATATATCAATTTTGGAAGAGTTAACATTTCTATGGTACTAGGTCTTCTTATTAAGGTCAAAATATGTCCCTCCATTTTGGCCGTATCTCATATTTTAGGACTACTGCTTTCATTACCATTGCATTCTAAATACTCTGTGATTACAGTTTTTGTTTTCCCTTTGACCCAGTGGTTTATTTAAGAGATTGACTTGGTTTATTTCTTTTCATTTACGAGTGATAGGGTGTTATTTGGTTTTTGTATTAGCTCATCCTGTGCAGTAATACGATTGTATTTTTGTTCATTTCTTCCTAGGATATCTAAACTTTTGCTTTGCATATGCAAAGGTTTGTAACTACTTTACCTTCAGTAGGTTTGCAACTTTTATCCCTAGGAAATTACCCAGTTTGTTCTGCTTAAACATTTTGCCTTCGATTCCATGTTGCCTGATGTTAAGTTTGTCAGTCCTGGTTTCATGTTATTTATATTTGCCTGACATAAATGTTCTAGCCCTTACTATTAATTTTTCTAGGTCATCTGGCATTAAGTTGTCTCTTGAAAATAGAATGTAGTTGGCATTGCTTTTTAATCTACACTGAGATGCTTTGTGTTTAATGTATTTGCATTTTCATTATAAATGATAAGTTTAATCTTACTTCTTTTATCTTGTTTTATATTTCCCATTTCTTAAACTTAATGGCTTTTTTCTTTACCCTCACCTTTGCTATACAGCCTATTTTTTCTTTCTCTTTTTTCTCCTAGATAATTGGATGGAATACATCTATTTTTATTTCTACCTGTAGATTTACTTCTACTTTTGAAATTTTAAATGTTTTCCTAGACCTATATTTTCTAGTTAAAAATATCACACACACACACACACACACACAGACACACACACACACACACACACACACACACCATTGCTTTCCCATTTATGATAAAGAAATCAATAGTTTCATTTTAATTCCTTCCAAACCAGGATTTTACTTTATGTTGAGACATTTCTTGGTTAGATGGAGTAAGTTAAAAAAAAAAAAAAAAAAAAAAAAAAAAAAACTTAGGACCCATTTTTGTAGGTGATATACTTTCTGGCTCTTGCATATTTACAAATTCCTTACTTGCTTTGCTTTCTTATTTTAATACACCTAGGTGTGCTCATATAGTCCTGAGATCACAGACACTATCTTTCAAAATTGCTATCAATGTGTGATAGCATTTAATTTTGTAAGGAAATCCGGGGTGAATCTGATTCGTCTTTCTTTACAAAGAATGTATTTTTTCTGTCTGGACTCTTTTTCAATTCCTTCACATAGCCTTGAAATTCAAAGTGTCATCAGGATATGCTCAAATATTGTTCTCTTTTTACAATTATGCCTGATATCGATGACATCTTCTAATCTGTAGACTTAGGCCTTTCTTCAGATCAGAAAAGTTTTATTTTTTGTCATTTCTTCCATTCTATTTGTTCTGGAATTTTTCCTCAGTAATATATATATATTAGTCCATGTCTGTTGCTTATAACAGAATACCTGAACCTGGATAATTTATAAAGAAATGATATTTATTGCTTAGAGTGTTGGAGGCTCAGAAGTCAAAAGTCCAGTGAATACATGTGGTGAGGGCCTTGCTCTTGTTGGTGGTGACACTCTACAGCGAGGCAGAGTATCACATGGCTAGAAAGGCAGGAGTAAGAGAGCTGACCCACTCCCTCACTCTCCTTATAAAGCCATCAGAACCACACTTATTACCACCCACTAAACCATCAACTTATCTCTACATGAATGTATCAATCCACTCACGAAGGCATCGTCTCGTCACAATCTAATCACCTCCCAAAGACCCCGCCTTTCAATTACCATGTTGAGGTTTCCCACTCTCAACACTGTTATGAAACTTTGGGGAACACAACTCAAACTGTAGCTATATATAAATATGTGCGTGTGTGCGTGTGTGTGTGTGTGTGTGTGTGTTTGTGTGTGTGTATACGTATGTGTGTATATAGATTCATATATAGATTCATATATGTATATTAATCTCTTTGTAACTTTTTTCCTGATTTCTGAAGGAACGTTCCAAATTTTTACTTCACAAATGTAATTTCTTTTTAATTATTTCTTATCTCTTCCAGGCTCTTTTGCATTTCTTCCTAGCTCTTGCTCAACTTTCTTTTCACTGATCACAAAAACCAATTCCAGGTGTTGTAGAGTGTCACCTACCCAACTCTGAAAATGCTATTGATGGTCTCAGGTAGCACCTTCAGCCTGGTGACAGCACCATTGCTAAGACCACAGATATTATCCCACCCCCTGGATCCCTCTTTTGCTGTGTGGGTCTGCTCAGTGTTGTGAGTGCTGGAGTGCAACGAGCCGTGAAAGAGGAGGGTGGGGAAGCATGCAGGGGACAGGTCCTGAAGTGCCCTGTCTGTCATGCTGAGAGTTTGGACTCAGCAAAGAACAATGAAAGCCATAAAACTCTCTTCCCTGGCAGATACTCCATCCGGAGAACTAGTGACAAGGGCTAATTCTTCCGAATAACCAAGCAAGGGAACATTTACAATGAGAAAGAACTGGACAGAGAAATCTACCCCTGGTATAACCTGACTGTGGAGGCTGAAGAACTGGATTCTAGTGGTGAGTGACCCCATCTGCCAGGGGACCTGGGCTCTTTTCCTTTACCCTCATTCTTTCAAAACTGGCATAATCTGTCATTTGGGGTCTCTAAAGGCATTCCAAGCACCTGCTGAAGCACCCCTTGGCTGGGATGTGATGGAGCTTCCATGCCCAAGTGTGGACCCTGAACCAGTAGCATCTGCATCTCCTAAGACCTTGCTGGAAGTGTAGAATCTTGGTCCTCACCCCCATATTGAACATCAGAATCTCTTGCACATCATAGTTTGAGAAGCACTGTTATAAAGCAGGTGCGCAGATGTCTCTGTGATAAGAATTACCTATGGCACCTATGAAACAGAGCTTCTCAGACACCTCCCTGAAGGTTCTGGTCCAGGGAGCCAGAGATGGCGCCTGGGAATGTGCATGGAACAAGTGTCATGTGGTTCTTATTATCATGGATGTTTGGGAAATACTCCTTTGGGGGTTGTTTATGCCCCAGTTGATGGGGTGGATTCAAAATCTGAAGCAGCTTCCAACTCTGAGATTGATAGTTTCTCCAGAAATTGTGTAACTTTTGTGGGCAAGTGTTAGGGTTTCCTTTATCTATTTGAAAAATCCCAACCATCCTCCAGGAGAAGGACTATTCCCATTGTACCCAGGATCCCCCAAGGGCCCAGAGAGGGGCAACTGTGGCCAAGACCCCACCAGTGCTACCCCGGAGGGCCCTGCCCCCTGCTGGGCCCACCTAGACCCTCACATCTCCCAACCTGGCAGCTATGCCCCAAATTCAGGACAGACTCCTACATGTTTTCCAGACCAATCTTTGCTCCTTCCTTCCCCATTCATATAATTTTAAAATTAGAAAGATTTTAAATATGGAAAATACAGAAAAGGAGAAGAAAACAATCCTCTCATAATGCTGTTAGCACTTTAGTGTATTTTCTCTTGTCTTTTTTCTATACATATTTTTAAATAAGTGAGATCATAATATTTGTATAAAATATCCTGTGTTTTTACTTAACCTTATTCCAGAACAATTTTCCCATGGTACTAAAATAATTTTTTAATTACATTTTTAAAACGTAATTTACATGGGCATTGTAAATGGTCATATATTCCATTCTTTTTCAGTGGCCTAAATTATTGACCCAATCTCAGCATCTTTTAGGTTGTTTACCTTTTTAGTTTTTTTGTAATTATTTTGTTTTATTTCTTTAATTTAACTACATTTAGGTGCCGGCCCGTGGCTCACTTGGGAGAGTGTGGTGCTGACAACACCAAGTCAGGGGTTAAGATCCCCTTACCGGTCATCTTTAAAAAAAAAAACAAAAAAACCCCTACATTTATTTACTTAAGTCCATTTAATTACTTAAGTAAATTATTGATTTCGTTAATTTAATTGAGACCTTTTTAAATGCACTTACATTGTTTACATTTTTGATTCTCACAAGTAATACATCAGTAATCTTTCTTACATATGAAGCTTTGCCCCTTCCTCTTTCACACTCCTTCCATCCAGAACACCACTCCTGGCCTCTCTTTCAGAAGTCCATAGCCCCCTCTCCTTCCAAAAAGCAGCTTTCATGGAGCAGCCCTCCAGGACTACCTATCCACACCCCACACACTCAGGGCCAGCATCAGCTGAGTCCCCAGTGGTGACAAGTCCTCTCCCGTGCAGGGACCCCCACAGGCAAAGAATCCATCGTGCAGGTCCACATTGAAGTTCTGGATGTGGATGACAACGCCCCAGAATTTGCCCAGCCCTATGAGCCAAAAGTGTGTGAGAATGCAGCCCAGGGCCAGGTGAGTCTGGCTCAGGTAGGAGGGTGGGGCAGGCTTAGGGGCCGAACCTCCCATCCAGTCAGCTGGAGTTCTACTGAGCTTAATGTAACCTGTACAACAGCCCTGGAGAAAGTAACATTATCCTTATTTTACAGATGGGTAAACTGAGGCTCAAGAGACACTGTATGGAGAGTAGATTGGGGGGGTACAGGGGTTGGTAGAAAGAGTGTCCTTATGAAAGCCATTTATGTTAGTGTTGCAGGTGAGAGGCAGCCATGGTCACATCTAAACCCAAAGTCTCCATCACTGAGCCCCAGGCCACCCCAACACCACCACTGACCATCCTCTGTGTTACACACTCCAGCTGGTCCTGCGGATCTCTGCAACAGACAAGAACATAACACCACAAAACGTGAAGTTCAAATTTGCCCTGAGCACTGAAGACAGCAACTTCACCCTCACGGATAATCACGGTGCGCAACAAACCAGTCACTTGGCTCTTAGCAGGGTCAGGGGTCAGGTTATTTAAGTCTTAAAGCAACCAGGGTCAAGGACCAGGCTACCACTGGGATTTGCAAGTTATGGGATACTTTGTACAACTCTGGCCACATACATTGTACAATCCTGGGCTGTGTGATGGTCAGAGCCACCCTGGCCAAACTGCCAAGTCCACGTGGCCTGCCATTCCCCATAAGATGGCCAAGTGGGTGTGCATCACAGAACAGGTACGCGGTGCAGGCTATGGATCCCTTCCCACATTGGAATCTCTGTGCCTCTGCAAAATTACAAACTGTCCTGTGATGGGGAGCTTTGAGGTCACTCCCAAAGACTCCAAGCTGGAAATGTGAAACCCTAAATCCCAAGAATACAGTGAACTTTGTCTTAATTCAGCTACAATGATGACTTACCACTAGGTGGCCCCTGAACAGGGTATGGTCCACCAATCACAGCCCAGAGGGTCCTGTGATGTCAGTAGTGACCAATCCAAGCTTCTGATGAGTATTTCCTTTCTAGAGTGATGATGCTGAGTTGATTTAATGCCAGCCGATGTAGACAGGTTTCCATGGCCTCTGCAACTTCCTCAGAAAAATAGAGAAAATGCCCCTTGGGTCTAAATTGAGTGATCCTTCACCCAGCACAGGTTGGGATCTCCGCTTGTCCTTGATTGGTGAAACTGTGGTTGCTGAGGACCCCTGTATTGAAACAGCCTATTGCCACCTCTGAGAAAATTTGAGGAGTGGGGTCCCTGAGAAGAGAGCACAAACCCAGGGAATCAGACACAGCCTGTCCTTAAGGAGCCTCCTGTGGGATAGGGAAGGTCCGTGATGTGTAGACAGTCAACGAAGGACCATTCAACATTCAACTGTCTTTAGAAGTAAATCATGTGGCAAAAACACCTGTCACCCCATCCCCAATGCCCACCTCAGAGTAGGGATCGACAATGGGGAAGAGAGCATCAATCCCACCCCAAGGACACCTGTATGCAACCAGGAGGCAAGTCTGTTGGTCTCAGATTCACTGACATAGTGAATGTCATGTATGTCAAAATCTCTAATTTCTCCCGTAAAATGTCAATGGCATATCCTTTATTTTCAATCATAATAGACTTAATATTGAAATGTAATGATGAATAATGAAATGTATTTGGCTTTTGTTTGAAATCTAAAAGGCAGCTTCCTTGGCTCTCAGCTGGCTTCTTGAGTGTGCCAACCCAGTGTGGCTCAGTAGATCCTGGGCCCTCTTCTGATCATTGGTATTACAACCTCCCAGGAGCCTACAAAGGACAGATTATCTGGCCTCTGCCCACAATCACTGAATCAGAAATCTGTGTGTGTGTGTGTGTGTGTGTGTGTGTGTGTGTGTGTGTGTGTGTGTACACACGTGCACACGTTAGGAGGAGGGGAAGGGGTCTGAAGATCAGTGTGTTTAAGCTCCCTGGGGAATTCTTATGTACATGAAACTGCTGACTGGAGCTGGGAGGAGGAGCCAATATTTGGATCAGAGCATATCCCCATTCCGGACTGCCCAGGAAACCCTCCATTACATATGGAACTATTCTCTCTGTGCTCGCAGGAACGCGTGCATTGTTTTTATTGTTGTAAGCTTCCTTTATAACAATGGCTTTTCAGGGATAGCAGAAACATCCTTAGAAGTTAGCATAATACTAAAAGACTTTAAAACTTTATTTTTCCTGATTGCTTGTCAAAGCTTGAAACAGTCATTAATTAATTGAGCTGAAAGAGAAAACTGCCTGTTACTGGAGTGCGTTTAGGGAAGGGGATGAGGTCAGGCATATCAGTCGCCCACAGAAACAGAAAGCAGGGATTTTACGTTCTGGCTGAGCCATTCTTGGAAGTTGGGTCAAAGCAGCTTTCCAAAATATCCCATCTGTGGAGGAGTAGACCTGCGCTTAAACGGCTAAAACATGAGGCAGGCGATGCAAAGTGCAGACACACAGCCCGGGCAATACACGGGCTGGTGCAGTCAGGGAGGGCTCTCTGGGGAGCCGCTTCCCCGGCCATGTGGCCTAGGGCGGTGGATGCTCCTGGCAGAGCCTGACTCCACTGCCTTGGCGTTTCCAGATAATACAGCCAACATCAGTGTCAAGTACGGGCAATTTGACAGGGGGCGTGTCAAGATCCACTTCCTGCCCGTGCTCATCTCGGACAACGGGAAGCCGAGCCTCACAGGCACCAGCACGCTGGCCGTGGCCGTGTGCAAGTGCAATGAGCACGGGGAGTTCACCTTCTGCGAGGACGTGGCTGCCCAGGCAGGCGTCAGCATCCAGACGCTGGTGGCCATCTTCGTCTGCATCCTCGCCATCACAGGTCAGTGCTGGGCAGGGTGGGATCGAGAGGCTGGAGGGGCTTCACAGGAGGAGGAGAGGACAGGAATTCAGGCCCAGCCCCTCCTCCAGCCTGCAAGGCAGCCCTGGCTTGTGCACTATCCCGGGCTTCAGGGTCCACGTGTGGCACACAAAGATGACGGCTGCACCGAACCAGGCGTCTGGGTTGCAGGGGGCTTAAGACCCCTCTGCACTCATTGGGGAGAGGCCATCTCCACTTTAAAATAACTTACTTATGCATAACAGTTGCTCCTGGAACGTACATATTTTGAGCACTTACTGTGTGCTAGGCACTGTTCAGGCATGTATTTACACAACACTTAATTTTGAAAAAAAAAAAAATCCAGTTCTAAAGTGGAAAATTTAACATTGTCTAGTTTAGACTATGTCCTGGGGGCATTCTTTCCTTTCATAGAATTCCTCCAGCCTTGATATTTCTTTTTTTTTTTTTCCCCTTATTTGGGCCTCAGAAATTTTAGTAGCATTTTAGGCCTTGCCTTAGTTTGGGTTTCACAGGAAGCAGGTCCTGGGAAAAGTTTTGGGTGCAAGTAGTTTATTTGGGAGGTGCTCCCTGGAAACCTCCTAAGGAAAAGGGTAGACAAGCAGGGAGGGGAGGCAGCTAGTGAAGGGCAAGGGATCAGGGAAGTGACCATCATGGACAAGGAGATTCACCCGCTGGGAACCTGGAGGCAGCCAGAGCTACACCTCAGCGTCTCTCCACCTGTGGAAGAGGAGCTGGTGTTTATCCACCCAACCCCATCATTTGATGGTTGAGGGCTCCTCCGAGGTGTATCAATTATCCTGCATTTCACCTGCCATGAGGTGACAAGGTCAGATACATGTGGTGCATTTCACCTGCACCACAGTGACAAGGTCAGATACAGTGGGGCACCCTCAGTGTCTCCCCTGAAAGGTCCTCTGGATATGACCCCTTTCTGGAGCTTGTGGAGCAGAAGGTCCAGACTGATTCCCCTTTTAATAATAATTAATGATGATGGCATCCCCACCACACATAGAATTGCATTTAACCTCATAACCACCTTCCGAAATATAAACAGAGCAGAGAAGTCATCATTTCCACTTCACAGACAAGGAAACTGAGGCTCAGGAAGGATGTCTCCCTGGGTATCCCACATACTTATGTATGCAGCAGTTTGTGAAAGGCTCAAGGACAGAGCCCAGGGGATGGTCTGAGCCTAATTTGGGGAGCTCTCTGTACCACACAGTCCACGCCCCCCTCAGGGAGCTGAGTCCCTCACACAGCCACACCCCTCAGAGCTTGCAGCAGGGTCGACGTCTACACCACTGTCTGAACATGGGACTCTGGGCAAGTCCCCTGGCCTCTCTGAGCTCAGTTTGCTTAACTGTAGAATAGGGATAATAATGTCTATGTTGGGTGAAGTAACATGAGCACCTGCCCAATGCAGTGCCAGCCCATATACAGCTGGTGCTCAAGAGGGTGGCTGCTGCCCGTGCAATGAGTCCCACGTCCACTGGCACCACCAATATCCACTGTCATCAACACAGTCATCAACAATGTAGTGACTCAGAATCTTTGCACTCCAAATTCCAATTCCATCCTTTCGCCCATTTCTGCCCCAACCTCTGGCCTCCGGGCCTTTGGGACACGGTGTGGAAGAATTCGCCACAGTGGGACAAGGAGGAAGGAAATGAGGATGCAGATAAACAGAGCTGAGAGGGAGAGAGGAGAAAGAACTCCAGCGAACCCCACTCTGTTCCTCTCCGCTCATGCACACCAGTGTTTGTGACAGCCAGGCAGGACCAAGAGTGTGGGGACAGATGACTCTCCCACGGGGACGGGTGGAGCCCCAGGCGTCCGTGTTGGACAAGTCATGGAGGAGTCCTGGCCCTGGAATTTCCGGGGATGAGGAAGGAATGGAGCGGGGGTCCCCCAGCCCGGCAGTGTCTAACTGCTGTCGCTCTTGCTTGCTGTCCGGCAGTGATCACCCTGCTCATCTTCCTGCGGTGGCGGCTCCGGAAGCAGGTCCGCGCCCTCGGCAAGAGCGTGCCAGAGATCCACGAGCAGCTGGTCACCTACGACGAGGAGGGCGGCGGCGAGATGGACACCACCAGCTACGACGTGTCGGTGCTCAACTCTGTGTGCCACGGCGGCGGAGCCAAGACCCCGCGGCTGTCGCCGGACGCACGGCCGCCGCTGTATGCGCGGGTGCAGAAGCCGCCGCAGCACGTGCCCAGGGCACACGGCGGGCCCAGGGAGATGGCCGCGATGATCGAGGTGAAGAAGGTCGAGGCGGACCACGACGGCGGCTGCTTGCCCTACGACACGCTGCACGTCTACAGCTACAAAGGCTCTGAGTCCGTCGCCGAGTCCCTCCGCTCCCTGGGCACCGATTCGTCTGACTCCGACATCGATTACGACTTCCTCAACGACTGGGGGACCAGGTTCAAGATGCTGGCCGAGCTGTATGGCTCGGACCTCCAGGAAGAGCTGGTGTATTAGGGGGCCACCTCCTTCTGGGCCTGGGGACCCAAACTCACTGGAGCCCAGGAGAGTCCCAAGTGGGCCCTGAGACCTCCGAGACTGGCACTCACTGCCCCGCCCAGCACCCCTCCCTCCTAGGTCCCAGAGACCTCACCGTGGTGGGGGGTCGAGGCGTAGCAAACTCCAGGTCCCTGAAATATCCAGAAAGCTACTTCAGTGATGGCTACCCCCTAAATGCTGGGAAAACCAGGCTAGTGTTCTGTCTGGGCTCAGACATCCCTCGCCTCATCACCCCCAGACCACCGACCTTAATTAAAGACTTTTCTGGCTCCACAAGGCTGCAGAGCGAAGCAGCCTGTGTTCAACTGCAAAGGGAGTGGATCTTCCCCTGAAAGCGCTGACCCCCCTGGTGAGGCTGATGAGGTCCTGGTGCCTATCTGCCTGGAGGCAAAAGGCAGAATGGCATGACCTCGGGGCAAGACTTGCTGCAGCCCAGTCCCCGGGAGACTGCCACCGTCCATCAGGCCTGATCTCAAGAGCTCCAACCCTGCTCTGACTCCCTCACACTCTCCCAAATGCCCCATCCCTGCCCCTCCCAGGCCTGTCAAGAGGGAGGAAAGGGCCATATGGCAGCTCCTGACCTTGGGTCCTGAGGTGACCTTGCTGGCCTGCCACAAGGTCAATAACTGTGCTGTGCTGAGCATTGAACCATTCAACTGCATTCAGGGAAATGGCTTATTGAACTTTGAAGCAACTGTGAATTCATCCTGGAGGGACAGTGGAGACCAAGTGTGACAGATAATAGGGTGAGGGCCACCTCCATAACCACCCCTTCTGGAGAGGACCTGAGACCCTGATTTGAGACTCCTCAACACCCCTCCAGTTTTACCTGTTAGGGCGCAGATATTCCTGGAGCGGAAGACCTCTCCCCATATCCGCCTTGCTGGTTGTTCATTCATGCTGGCTCGCTCTCTCTCTTTTCTCTGTCTACTCCTTATCTCTTGACTTAAAAGCATCCAAAATGTTGCCCTCAGCAAGTCTGGCCAACGTCCAAATCCAGACATGACTGCATAACAGAGCCATGCTATGGCCTTTACATGCATTGTTACCATCTCAGGGAACCGACCCTGCAGAAGGCAAGGCCCCTGCCCTGCCCAAGCTCTGCGGTCATCTCTGCATCTCCCATACACGGAACATTCTACTGCAAACAGGCCTTAGGGAAGTGGCATCAATCAAGAGAGGCAGAGAAGGAGACAAACTCTCTAGCTCACCCTTTGTCATGGACTGAGGGTCCCACTCTGGGCGAGGCCCCTGGCACTGCAGGGGATTGTAGATAACACTGACTCTTTTTTTAATCAATAACTATTTTTCATAATGATTTTTTTTTTACTAATAATACTTACAAATTTTTAGTTCTCACAAACATATAGAATAAGTGTTTTTGCATAATAAGCAGGTTGCTGTCTAGGTTAACAATTTTAATTCAGATTTTTTTAGTTAGATAAACAATTTCTGTAATCTATTTCCTATCACTATAGTAATTGCTCTACAGACAATGACTATATATTGGCCACACTGGTGCATGAGACGTACTGTATTTTTTTAATACCTAAATAAAAATCTCGAGATTCTTCCATTTCTAGAACTGAAAGGGTTCATATGAAACATACACGCATGCACGTACACATGCCCACCACCACCATCATCAGAGGAACCCAGAGGGCAAGGGGACATTTGCAGTCAGGATTTTGGAGACACCGCAGAAAAGGGTTTGGAGAAAAGAATAACAAAGGACACCTAGTCCGGTCTTCTCTCCTCCCAGAGCCTTCACCCAGCCCCTGTACATACTGCACCCCTCCTACTTCCAGTCTACACGGCAGGCAAGGCCTGTGGAAGTTGCAATACCATTTGCAATCAGAAAATAAAGAACAGGGTCTTTCCTGAGCATGTGCACAACCCTCTATGTGTGTGGGCTTCTAGATTCCTAGGAGTACACCAAAGCTTTTCAAAGCCCTCTATGGACAGCTCATTCCCCAACTTTTTCTTTGAATACCTTAGGTCAGCTCCTTGTTTGCTGCAGCTACTATCACTGGCTCAGACAGCCCTGATGTTAAACAATTGTCCCTGACTGTTTTCAACAAATGCCATCCGGGGAAAATGCTGTTTGTACTGAGTAAGCTCCAAGTCAGGTCAAATAAACACAGCCTTATAAGTGGGGTCTTCCAGGGAGCCACCATACAGGTCAAATAATGATGGTTATCTGGAAATTAAGCTTCGGAGGAGTTCCAGCTCTGTTCTGTTTCTTCCAGTGGTCCTAGGCTGCTGGTTTTCACTGTGATTGCAGAGCTATTGAGTTTCAAAGCTACTGCAGGGATGGGGAGAAAGGGATGGGACTAGGGCAAGTTAAAACCCCAGAGAGCTCTCTGTGGTAACCAAAACTTAGCTGTTTTTTTGAATAGAAACTCCCCAGATTAATTTCCAGACTTCTGAAAAAGTTGACTTTGACAATTTTTGCCAGTATTCTTGTTGCGTTTATGAGAGAGAGGAGTTCTTTATCCTGCTATTCCTGCTGATGTCACCCCTTCAGGCTGGTTTTTGAGCTCAGTTTTCCTACCCGTCCAAAGTGCCTGCTGACTGAACTCACAGAATTCCAGTCTCTGGAACCCATGTGATCTGTTCACTACTTCCTTCTCCAAGAAGCCTCCCAGTCCCCAAGTCACCTCCGGATACGACAGTCACTGCCCTTCTAACCCTCAAGTGGGGCCTGGCTCTGAGCTCTCAGCACCCCGGCCACCTCCTCTGTGTGGCCCCTTTTTACCCTGACATGGGAGGAGTGATCCGCATGTAGGCAGAGAGCCTGCTTCTGCCCCTGAGTTTGGAGGCTCTAGTGCAGGGCACAAACCCAGTACCCAGTAGCCCTTGGAATCTTCTGACCACACTTCACACGTGTGCTCCAGCCACTCTTGGGTCCCCAACTTGACCAAAATGGGCAAGAAGAGCCAGGCTCAGACCCTTTCCTCTCCCACAGGCCAAAGCTTTGAGGCTGGCATTACCTTCCAGATTTCACAGATGACAAATGTGAGACCCAGAGAGGGGTGCGAGGGGGCCAGAGCCACATACCAAGCAAGGGACAGAATTGGGCCTAGACCCGGCATCCGTGGTCCCAGGAAGAGGAGGATCTCCAGAATGCTTCCCCAGACCTGGTGGCTGAGGGCTGGACCATCAAGCGCCTTCCGCCCCCGTTGTGCTGGTCATGGAGAAATGTCCACCAGGGGGCGCGCTGTGTCGACAAATGCTCAGCATTGACCAGCATCGCTGAGCCTTTGCTCCTGGCATCCTGGTGTAGATTCCTCCTGGAACTTGACAGAGAATTTGAATCGGAGAGTCTGCCGCCTGATCCGGCCCCACCGCCTGCCTAGGCTCCTGCTCCTCTCCTACTTAGCGCCAGGCTCTGATAGGGTTCATAAAGGCAGTACCGTAGATTCCCACCCTCTCGAGGGGATGTGGCCTCCAGCAGCCCGGCCAACACCGAGAATCTCAACTCACTGGGAGTGGCTGGCCTGGCAGCCGGATCCTTGGGCTTGTGAGGGTCACGTGCACCCTATCCTGTCTCTCCGCACCCGGAGTCCCTGCTTTAGTGTCGATGCCCAGGCCCCTTGTTATGCCCCACCCTGCTTTTGCCAGGCCAATCGTGGAGGGCTGACTCTGGAACAAAACAGATCTAAGGTCCCTCAGTGCTCTGGTTCCAGGAGCCTCCCGGGTCAAAATCTTTACGATATTCCCTGCACCTGCCAGCCTCAAAAAAAAAAAAAAAAAGAATCCTTATAATAAATCCTACTGTCCTTTAGGTGAAGAGATGAATCCGGTCCTCACAACCAAAACCCGAGGCAACTCAGCAATCCCCCTTCTATCTTTTTTTTTTTGGGGGGGGGTCTGGCCTGGATGGGGATCTGAACCCGTGACCTTGAGTGTTATCAACACCGCGCTCTAACCAACTCAGCTAACCAGATGACCCCCAGCACCACCCCCCCCCTTCTAAGGATTAGCCTAGGAGATGGGCAAAGGGTGTATCTGCCGCAATGTTAAGTTCAGCATCATTTACAAAGAAGAAAAAAAAAAGAAAGGAAGAAAGAAAGAAACAATACAGATGTCCCACAATAAGAGATTGGTTAGGTAAATTATGCCAGATACAAAAAACCATACTGGGCAGCCATTAAAAGTCATGCTGTGATGTGGTGACCTTGAGCTGAATTCAAGGTCAAGCAAAAACACAGAACCCAATGCATTATTTACAGTCAAATCCCAATTTTTTTCTAGTAGATACCCATCTCCAGTTTATGGAGTTATGATTATTTTTTTTCTTCTTTCTTCTGTATTTTGTAAGTTGTCTGCAATCACCATGCACTATTTTCATAATCATGAAAATTTTATATTAATGTTGATTTGTAAATACTATCTAGTAATTAAAAAACAGCAGTTCAATAAGCAAAATTCGTCCCCAAATATTTTTTTAAACATTGGATGTTTTTGTTTAAAAAATAATTTTGAGTTCATTATCAATGCAACAGAGACTTTTTTAAATTAACTAAGTTGCTTTTGAAATCATTACTCTTGAACCCTGAAAAATTGTTGCTGAAGGTTTGATTGTTTGTTTGTTTGTTTGTTTACTTCTGAAAGCATTTCTTTGAACTCAGTCTGTGTGGCCTAAACTTGTTAGCCTTTGCAATTCTTTAACCCCCAATTTCCGGCAACTTTCTGGATCAGAACAATTGCAGTCTGGGGGATGGGGGAAACCTGCTTTTCCAGCCAGTCACTGAATTCTGCAATGCATAGAAATGCCCAACATTCCTCTTTCTCAGGGATGTAAGACAGACCGCTGGGACCAATTTCTCTCTGCCTATCCAGAGGTTATCTGGGATATCTGGGAAATCTGTGTGTGCATCAACACTCAGGGACTTCACAGGACTTTGCAATGTGCTTTTTTAGCCTAGGGTGTAGGAAGTACAATTAACTTATGATGTTCCTAAGTAATGGATGCTGGGGTGATGTTTAATGATGTTTAATGATATTACACAGGAAGCTGTGCTGAGCAAGGGGGGTTTGTTTTCAGAGGAGTCTCTGGCAGGAAGTGAATCAAGGAAGCAAACGAAATTCTACCTTTGACATTTCCTGGCTGAGCAGGGGGAGTACTAGAGACACAGAGTGTTCTGGGCAGGAGCTAGAAAAACCCTGCCCGGTTTTTATGTGTTGGCTGCACCTAAAGCAGCCAACATTTTGCAGAGCATAAGGAAAAGTGAAAAGTGATTTGGGGCATTTGCAGACAATACTAGGAACTTAGTGACAACAGCCCTGAAGTGAAATACCAGCATGTACTCGGCAGAACTTAGGGGAAGCAAGACACCTCATCCAAAGCTAAACCCACCAGAGACCATTCTCTTGGTCCTACTGGGCAAAGCTATGTAGGGTGACAAACTCTCAAGACTCTCCTGGTTTTAGTACTAAAAGTCCTGTGTCCTGGGAAACTCCTCAGTTCCAGGCCAAATGGACTGGTAGTTCCGAGTGAGAAATAAACGTGACCTAGAGCAATCTAAGGAACGTGAGTTATGCTAAACTTACCATGCCCAGAAAGATACGAACATGGGGCTTTAGTCACATCTTCCTCTCCATGTCTGGGGTAAATTGCTGTTTTTAACAATTATCCAGACTAGCCGCCGCCACCAATAGATATAGATTACCCAAATGTTATTGCAAATTATGCAATGTGACCCTCACTCTTTCTTTGTTGCCAAGATCCTGAAATTTATGATGCAAAGAGCAATGTATAGCCAATCAGCAGCTTATGTTGTTTCAGTGAACCATTGTAAGTTCTTTGAAACAACTTTGGAACTACAGCTTAACTTCTTCTCTCTTTATCGCTTTAAAAATCTGTTACTGCCACCAAAGGAAGCACATATTCAGGGCAACTTGAAAGTGTGGCGCCCAGGCGGCAGTCCGTGAATTTGGTGCAAATAAATTCTTTGTCTTATTTTGTTTGCTTCAGTTGCTTCTTTTAGGTCAACACGAGCTGAGCTCTGGAAGTCTATGGTCCTGGGTGTGAGTCAGCACTCTCCATTTACAAGCAGAGACATGTTTCTTAACCTCTCTGAGTCACGGTTTCCTCATCTGTAAATAGGGTAATACTATGAAGTCTATTCTAAAAGTTTTTGCAAAATCAAAAGGAAATAAATCTTGAAAAGAGAATAGAATAAAATCTGGCACACAGTAATTACACAGTGTTAACAGAAAGGAAAGAGGGAAGGAAAGAAAGTTGGATTTTAGTGAGAAGTTTATACCAGAACTGAATGAATAATACAAGTATTTATGTAGGTTTATATAAGAATAGCTAAATGCAGCAGGGTTATTCCTTATCTATTGCTACGTAACAAATTACCACAAACTGAGCTGCTTAAAACACCATCCATTTATCCCCTTATAGTTTCTGTGGTCTGTGAGTCTGGGAATGACTTCGCAGGGTTCTCTGCTCCAGGATCCCATCTGAAAGCTGCAATTAAGGTGTCAGCCAGGGCTACAGTCTTATCTCAAGTCCTGGGCAGAGAAGGATCCACTTCCAAGATTACATAGTGGAATGAAGTCAGTTCTTGGAGCCTGTTGGGCTGAGGGCCTCCCCAACATGCTCACTTGCTTCATCAAAGCCAGCAAGAGAGTCTGCCAGCAAGATGTGCACTACAGTCTCGTATAATGTAATCACTGAAGTAACGTCCTGTCACCTTTGTCACCTTTTCTATTCTATTGGTTATAAATAACTCATAAGTCCTCCCCACACTCAAGTGAAGGGGATTACATAAGGGCTTGAGCACCAGAGGTGGGAAAATTTGGGGTATTCTTAGAGTTTGTCCTCCACACAGGAATTCTCAGCTATCCAAATCTACATTTATCTGTTTCTAAAGTTGGAGCTCTGGCATATTTCTGGCACCCATTTGGGCCAGCTAATAAACCCAGGGTCTGTCTATTGGCTGGGGAAGGAAAACATATCGGGCTACGTAAAATGAATCTACTAAAAATGGTGACCTGATTTTTATTTATTTATTTATTTATTTATTTATTTATTTATTTAATTTTTTTTTTTAAAGATGACCGGTAAGGGCATCTTAACCCTTGGCTTGGTGTTGTCAGCACCACACTCACCCAGTGAGCGAACCGGCCATCCATATATGGGATCCGAACCCGGGGCCTTGGTGTTATCAGCACCGCACTCTCCCAAGTGAGCCACGGGCCGGCCCGTGACCTGATTTTTATAATAATTACCAGAAAGGAAGTGTTGATTGGGACTTTATGTTTAAAATGAAACCAAAAATTATGAAAAAATTTTCATATTTTATTTTTTTAAGTGTAGACTTTTACTGCAACCATTTTCTAACTCTTAAAAAGGGAGGATTCAAGTATTGATATTCTTTCAACATAAATATACGGGAGCATAATGTAGCTTCCTTGTATTTTGTCTTTGGTTTACACAGAGAAATTTTGTAAAAATATTCCAGGCTCATTAGTTTTCCCAAAGGCTTCTCACAATCTTTTGAAATTCAAATTATTCTCTCTTAAAGCCACTTTTTGTTATTTTACTTGTTAATTTTCTCTTTGTTAATTTTCCCAACTCATCCGGACCTTCCTTTGTGACTGGCTTTGTGGATTAGAATAATTCTCCAACAATACTCTTATCAACTTCATGAAATCCTTCATCTTTCATAAGATTACAATTTCCCTCCGCAAAAGACTCACCAGCAAAGACACATGGGTAAAGGGTCAAGAGAGATGAACTGTTAAGAATAGAAGGGTGCAATTTTTAAAAGGGAAGTTCTTAGTTACAATCTAACAAAACATGTGCAGGATCTGTATGCTAAAAACTACCAAGCACTGATGAAATACATCAAAGAACACACAAATAAATGGAAAGATATGCCACATTCATGAATTGGAAGGCTCAAAATTATTAAAATGTAAGTTCTCTCCAAGTTGATCTACAGATTCAACCTAATTACAATCAAAATCCTAATTGCTTTTTTATAAAAATTAACAAGCTGATTCTAACACTCATAAGGAAATCCAAAGAACCTAGAAAAGAGCCAAACAACTTTGAAAAAAGAGGAACAAACTTGAAGGACTTATACTATCTTATTCCAAGACTTATTATAAAGCTATAATCATCAAGTCAGTATGGTACTGGGAAAAGGATAGACACATTCAATGTATCTGCCTATCTACACACCTATGTGGAACTTTAGAGTTCAGAAATAGATCCAGACAAATTTGGTCATTAAATTTTCACAAAGGTAAAAAAGCAATTTAATGGAGATAGGATAGTATTTTCAATAAACAATGCCGGTACAATTGGACATCCATAAGCAGGAAAAAATAGTCTTTAACCTATATGTTACATTTTACACAAAAACCAATTCTAAAAGAATTATAAAACCTAAATGCAAAACATAAGAACCATAAAACTTGCAGAAGAAAACATAAGTGAAATCTTCATGACCTGAGGTTAGGCAGAGTTCTCAGATATGACACCAAGAGCTTAATCCATAAAAAGAAAAAACTGACAAGTTGGATTTCATTAAAACTAAAAACTTTTGCTCTATGAAAAACGATACTAAGAAATTAAGACAAGCCACAGACTCACGTATCTGACAAGGGATATCCAGAGTATATAAAGCACTCTTAAAACTCAACAATAAGAAAACAAACAACCCAGTATAATAATTGGCAAAACATTTAAATAGACACTTCATCAGAGAAGATACAGACATGGCAAATAAGCACATGAGAAGATGCTCAGCATCATTAGTCATTAGGGAAATGTGTAGAAAAACCACATTGAGATACCACTGCAGACCTATTATAAGGGGAAAAAACAACTGACAATACCAAGTGCTAAGTATGCAGAGCAACTGAAGCCCTCACACACTGCTGATGAAAATGCAGAATGTACAGCCCCTTTAGAAAAGAGTTTGGCAGTTTCCTATAAAGTTAGACATACACTTACACATGGCCCAGCAATCCCACCAAATACCCACATAATAACCTCCTTAACATGGAAACCTGAATTCATACGTGTACAACAGCTTTATTCATAATACTGAAAACTGGAAACAACCCAAATGTTCCTCAGCTGGGGAATGGTGCTATGGTCTGAATGCTTCTTTCCACGCCCTCTCACCACCAACACCACCACATTAATATGTTGAAACTTAATCCCCAATGTGAGGGTATTTGGAGGTGGGGACTTTGGGAGGTGATTAGGGCACGAGGGCAGAGCATGAATGGATTAGTAAATGGGATGATTGAATGGGATTAGTGCCTTTACAAATGGACCCCAGAGGATTCCTTTCCACCATGTGAGGACACAGGTAGAAGGTGCTACCTATGAACCAGGAAGTGGGCCCTCACAAGATACTGAATCTGCGGCACCTTGATCTTGGACTTCACAGTCCCCAGAACTGTGAAAAATAACTTTCTGTTGTTTATAAGCCACTCAATCTATGGTATTTTGTTATAGAGCCCAAACAGAAGAAGACAACTGGATAAACCAACTCTGGCACAGCCATACAATGAATAAATAAATAGAATACCACTGAGCAATAAAAAGAAAGGAAACACTCATACATGCAACAACTTGGGTGAATTTCCAATGCATTATGCTATGTGGAAGAAGACAGATTCAACAGACTATGTACTGTTGATTCCTTTTATACAGTATTCTGAAAAGGTAAAACTATAACAACTGAGAACAGATCAGGGTTTCTAGAAGTTGGGGAAGAGGGAGGATTTCACTAACAAAGAGAGGCTGTATGAGAGAGAGTTTTGAGGTGATGGAACTGTTCAACATTTTAATTTTCATATTGGTTGCACAATAACATACACTTGTCAAAATCATAGAACTGTACTCCAGAATAAGTGAATGGTAATGTATGTAAATTAAAAGTAAGAAGTAAGTTTTTAAAAGTCACTGAAAAGTTTTAAAAGGATAGGGATATATTTGACCAGGGTCTGTCTAACTTTATAAATGATCGATTTATTGGTCACTTCATTGGTGCACAAGGTTGAGATGCACCCTTTCACTTATTCATTCATTCATTCTTTACAAAATATCTGTTGAACAATGTGTCAATCAAATTCCCTTGATACTATTCCTGACATACCTGAAAGCCCTCTCCTCTTCTTCTCTACTGTTCCAGCCTTACTTTGGGCCCTCTTCATTCTCTCTCCTATAATATTCCCAAAACTTCCCAACTGGACTCCCTATCTGCAGCATCAGCACCCCTAGGCATTCTCCTGATGCCACTGAAATGATTTTTTCTAAAGAGCAAGTAAGATCTCCTGGCTTAAAACCCCTCAACAGAATTTTTCAAACCTTCAGTGGCTCTTCACTGCCTAATGATAGCACCCAAACTCTTCTTTATCATTGGTTATGAATATTCATGAGGTACAAAGCTGACTGTCACCACTTGTGCCCAAGATGTGATGGCTAGATCAATACCATCAGTATGCCCATTACCACAAATTGCGATTATTCCCCGTGTCCCCCACAGAACTAATCCCCAACCTCCCTCCTCCTCCCCACTTCCCGCACCCTGCTCTTCAACACTGGGTGTGTTCTCTCCCTCTGCAAGTCCAATTTACCACTGTGTTCTTTCTGTCCTTCCCTCTCTCTCTTTTAGCTCCCACTTATGAGTGAGGATATGCAGGATTTTTCCTTCTGTGTTTGGCTTATTTCACTCAACATAAGTTTCTCCAAGCTCATCCATGTTGTTGTGAATGTGCCCAAACTCTTTAGCCTGGTACCCAAGGCCCTAAATGATCTAACTTCTCCTTCATATTTTAATCTCTTTACTGTTCTATCCACCCTCATGCCATAAACTCTAGTATTAAGCTATTAGTGTTTCCTCAAACATATGGTAGGTTGCACTCTTGGTCAAAATATTCACTGCCCTTTTCTGTGGGAGGATTATATGTCTCTGACCCACTAATGTCAAGTTTGGCCTTGTGACTCACCTTGTCAAATAAAGTGTGAGTGGAAGAGAGGCATGCCATTCCAGAGCAGAAATTTAAGAATTAACACATGGTTCCACCATCTCTCTTCTCTCTGCCACCAGCAATGAACATATAACGTGAATTAAAAATAAAACTTCATTGTCATAAGCCACTGATATTTGGGACTTGTTTGTCACCACAGCATAACTTAGCCTAAGCTGACTGAAACACTTGGATTATAAGTACCATAATTGTTCACTTTGTAATCTCTGTGCATAGCACAGACACATAACTGGCATCCAATACACATCTGTTGAATTAATAAATATAATAAACAGTGACCCCTGGGACTTTGCACATGCTATTCTCTCTGTAAAGAGTGAACATCCCAGCTTCCTCACTTGCCCAACTCATCCCCAAGTCAAACCACAAAGATCTCCTCTAAGAAGACTTCCCTGCCCATCTGTCTTAGCTCATTTGTGCTGCTATAACAAAATACCACAGAATGCATAATTGATAAACAATAGAAATTTATATCTCACAGTTCTGGAGGCTGCGGAGCTCAAAATCAGGGCAATAGCATTTGGTGTGTTCTGAGGGCCTTCTTACTGTGTCCTCACACGGCAAAAGGGGGCAGGGCAAAAAGGGCCTAAGCTACTTCCCACCAGCCTTTTTACAAGGCAATAATCCATTCATGAGGGCAGAGCCCTTATAACATAATCACTTCCTGCAGTGGATTGAATGTCCCGCCAAAACTTAATCCCCACTGAAACAGTGTTAAGAGAGTGGGAAATCCTATTACAATAATCGAAAGGGGGGGCCTTGAAGAGGTGATTAGATTGTGAGGACCATGTCCAGGTAAATGGGTTAATCCACATCAGTGGTGGTCATGGGCATGGATCTGAGGGCTTTAAAAGAAAAGGAATGAATAGTTAGCCTTCTCTCTGCTTCCGCCATCTGCCATGTGATATCCTCCTTTGATGTTAAGGGTCACTACCCACCAAAAAGGCTCTCACCAGATGTGTGCCTTGGGATTTGGATTTCCCAGCCTCCAAACTGTGATCAATAAATAGTTTTTCTTCATAAATTACCCAGTTACAGGTATGTCTGTTATAAGTAACAGAAAGGGACTAATATACTTCCCAAAAGTCCCCAACTCTAATTACCACCACAATGGAGATTAAGTTTCAACACACAAATTTTCGGGGACATTCAGACTATACCACCAACCCTCCCTCCTTCCCAAAGCGGTTGTGTATATTTCTGCTTTCATGATAATTGTCTGTCTCTCTGCCCTGATTTTGAGACTCTTAGGCAGGACCAGGTCAGCCTCACCTTGGTGGCCACTGTGCCCAGCACAGTTCCTGGACCAAAACAAGTGGATGGATGAATGAATGAAGGAGTGAGAGCCTGGGGAGTGTTCAGTTCTTCCAAGTAGCCACAAATAGCTTTCTCCACTACTTCTAATTACTGTATCTGTCATCCATCTACCCTACTGCACACGGAAGGATCTGCTGTACTCTTCCCACATCACCCATTTTTGGCAGCTTCATGGATTTTTCCGAGATGTTTGAGTCAGATCTGGTAGCTCAGCCGAAAGCCGATTCTCTTTCTCAACCAAACCGCGTCCCCGCTCTCCTTCTGCAGCCTGATGGAGGTGCCCCAGGGTGACTCTTTCTTCTGCCCTCAAAAGTCAAAAAGCTTCTTCATGGTAGAAGACAGCAGCTTCAGAAGCCCGTCCCCTCACCTGGCCCCTCGGCTCTTACCCACTTCTGAAGCTGATATGAGTGAATATTACTCAATACTCTTATGTAGAAGCCAACCTCTCTGCCACAACAGCACCACTCAAAAGCCTCCCATTCAGAACGGTAACCAAGCAGCAGGTCTAAACACAAGTGAGCATGTGCACAGAGCACTGGCGCCCAAGAGTTCTAAGAGGACTCATGCAGGGCCCCGGGTTAACCAATGGTTGCTGAGTGATATCAGAAGTCACTAGGGAGATTGAAAGTTGCTTGTCATGGGCGATTTGTTGCCATGGCTACAGATCAGTTCTTTCCTAAGCTTGAGGCAACCTTAACCATACGTTTTCCGCTGAAAATATTCAGGCTTACTTTTGAGTTTCAGGAAATTTTAAGCTAAAGGGGAATACAACATTGAAATGCATAGAAATGCCTCCACTTACTCAATATAGAGATTTACAGAATTGAATGCAAGACAGATATTTCCAAGGATTAATACTAGCATTTCATACTGGTATATGTTTCCCACGAGCCGTTAAGTGTTCTATTGTACAAATTCCTTCCTTCACAGTTGCATCTGTTTTAAAGGAGGGAAGGAAAGCTTTCATCGACATTAAGTCTAGGACTTCAAATTGAAACCTGTCCTCTTGCTCACACTGGCAGATTAAGAGGACATTTTTAAGGATAAAAGGGTTCTGAGAGACAACAGAAAGTGTCTGCGACATAACAGGTATTCAGGTTATGCATGAAAAACAGGTGCATTGACTGAATAAATAAATAGAGTTGACGGGTTCAATAATTTTAATGAAAATTTCGTAAAGTCAAGCAATACTTTTGGATGACTGGTAATCCTATGTATGTTTGCTTTTTGTTTCCAAAACTATACAAACAAAATGATTAACCTATTGTGGTCTGCTTAAATAGGATACAGCTGTACACAACACAAACATACGTGTAGAACCAAATGTGTACATAATAAAGTCTACATGCACGGAGATAACGTTTCCCTTTACTTCTGATGTGGCTGCAAATTGGCAGAACATACAGATCCACAGAAAATAACAATGATCGAAAGTGGGAAATTGTTTTGATTTGTGCAAGATTCACATTCCTACATTTCCCCACGATTATCTCCTTCCAAGGAATGACTTACTGAGACTGTTATCCATGTTCCTTGTAGAAATCACAGATACGAAAAAGGAAAAGGGAATTTCACTTTGAATTCAAGTGTCCAGAAAAAACTATGCATTCCCTTAGCACTTTGGTACATACTTTCGGCTAACTTAAGACCATAATCTGTTTGTGCATGTGTTTAAGCAATCTTTGATCTCATTTAATATACCAAAGTACGTCTTCACCTGTCTACATACAGCTGTATCTACTTCAAAAATGTAAATAAATAAGCTGTATACGTCGGATGGAATGGTGTGTGACCACATTTTTTTATAGAACCTATTATATGGATTCTTCCTAATGCATTGCTGTTTGAAGCAGTCATGAGAAAAGCAACTCACATGCATCTCTCATCATTACATATAGATATTTTAGTAGAACGTAATTGATGGGTAAAAGGCATAAACGTTTGTGAAATGTAGTACTCCCACCAAAGTTCCTACTGGTATACTCATAAACAGCTTAAATTTTAAGCAACGGCATAGGTACCACTGCTCTTCATCATCAAATCCTTGCAGAGGGGACACCATTTCTAAATTCTTGCCCATATGTGGGCGTTTCTGGATTTTCCATGCCATTTTGTTCATTTACCTATCTTTTCAGCTGTTAGTGAACTACTCTTTTGCAGACAATTAGAACACTTTCTGATCTCTAAAACGACAAGTCTTTGCTCATCACACTACAAAGGTTGTCTTAAAGTCACCCCAACAGTAAAAGATAGCATGCGTTACTCAAAAATTTTTAAATCTCCATATTTTTATTGGCTTGAAGCAAAAAGGATACATTTTAAAAGAGCTCGCATTTTCAAATACATGAGTTTCCCTGTACAACAATGTGGAGCTATCTTCCTAGTTGAGGGTTTCCTTCTCCCATCCTTCAGTAAGAAACACTTAAGAATAGATGGAGACTGAATTACAGTGCATATTGGAGTTGATTCAAAGAATTTTCAGCCCCCGGAAATTGATGTATCGTGGGAAATGTACACCCCATGCACTTTCTTTTCACTTACATTGTTTAATGGTGTTTGAAAACATGTACTTGACAAATAATACGCTGTATGGACTTCATTTTGATAGTTAAGTCACTTCACGGTCTTCAATAAAGTGCTTTCTAAGGAGAATTCTCAAGGCATCAAACAGCGAAAGTTTTGTTTCTGTTTTGCTGCTCCAATACACGGTTTGGGGACTTGAACCCTGCAACATTTCACCGTCCCACCTCCTAAGGAATTTATGGAGGGACGAAAGCCTAGCATCATCGGTAGCAGGAGAATTCAGGCCCAACCATGGAGAGCCCAGAAAAGTGTGCTTTCTCCCTCATCCACCTCGCCTCCTCCACACCGGACATCACTGCCTGGCTCCGCCCTCTACTTCTCATGAAACCCTGTCATCCACGTCCCCGACTCCACATGGAAGGATATGCTGTATTCTTTCCACATCACCATTTTTGGCAGCATGATGGATCTTTCCCAGATGTCTGAGTCGGATCCGGTAGCTCAGCTGAAAGCCGATTCTCTTTCTCAACCAAAACGCGTCCGGGCTTGACTCCTGCAGCCTGGTAGAAGTTCCACACCCCTACACCACACGGAAGGATCAGCTGTCCTCTTTCCCCATCACACTTTTTGGCAGCGTGTTGGATATTTTCCAGATGTCTGACTCGGATCTGGTACCTCAGCCGAAAGTCGATTCACTTTCTGAAACAAACCGAGTCCGCATTCGCTTCCTGCAACTCGGTGGAGGTGCCCGAGAGTGACTCTTTCTTGTACCCTCAAAGGACTAAAAGCTTCTTCATGGGAGAACACAGCAGCTTCAGGAGCCCGTTCCCTCCCCCCTGGACCCTCGGCCCTTACCCACGTCTGAAAACGATTTCAGCGAATATTCCTCGATAATTTAACGTAGAAGCCACCCTCTCTGTCACAACAGCACCACTCGAATTCCTCCCGTTCGGAAAGGTAACCAAGCATCAGCTCTAAACACGAGTGAGCATGTGCACACAGTCCTGGTGCCCAAGAGGTCTAAGATGTCTCGTGAGGGGCCCCGGGTTGACCACTGGTTGCTGAGTGACGTCAGCAGTCACGAAGGAGATTGAAAGTTGGTTCTCACGGGCTATTTCATGACTTGGCTACAGATCAGTTCTTTCTTAAGATAGGGCATAGCTCCGCCCCTTTTTCCCATTCCACTCTGTAATCCCCGTCCCCTACTCCACAGGAAAGGATATGCCGTACTCTTTCGGCAACACCCTTTTTGGCAGCGTCATGGATCTCGCCCAGATGTCTGAGTCGGATCGGGTAGCTCAGCCGAAAGCCGATTCACTTTCTCAACCAAAGGGCGTCCACGCTCCCTTCCTGCACCCTGGTGGAGGTGCCCGAGAGTGACTCTTTCTTGTACCCTCAAAAGTGAAAAAGCTTCGGGCCGGTCTGTGACTCACTCGGGAGAGTGTGGTGCTGATTACCCCAAAGTCACGTATTCGGATTGCATATAGGAATGGCCGGCTTACTCACTGGGTGAGCGTGGTGCTGACAACACCAAATCAAGGGTTAAGATCCCATTACCGGTCATCTTTTTAAAAAAAAGAAAAGTCCAAAAGCTTGTTCATGGGAGAAGACAGCCGCTTCCGAGACCCATCACCTCACGTGGCCCCTAGGCTCTTACCCACTTCTGAAACCGGTAAGAGCGAATATTCCTCCACACTTTTACCTTGAAGCCACACTCTCTGCCACAACAGCAGCACTCAAAAGCCTCCGGTACGAAACGGTAATCAAGGAACACCTCTAAACACAAGTGAGCATGTGCAAATAGCACTGGTGCCCAAGGGTTCTAAAACATCTCCTGTGGGGCCCCGGCTTGACAAATGGTTGCTGAGTGACGTCAGCCGTCACTAAGAAGATTGGAAGTTGGTTCTAAAGGGCTATTTCTTGACGTTGCTATAGATCAGTACTTTCCTAAGATTGGGCCTAGCTCCGCCCCCTACTTCTCATTCCATTCTGTCTTCCGGGTACCCTACTACACACGAATGGATATGCTTTACTCTTTTGACATCACCCTTTTGGAAGCGTGATGGATCTTTACCGGATGTCTGAGTCAGATCTGGTAGCTCAGCCGAAACCCGCTTCTCTTTCTCAAACAAACCGCGTCCGAGCTCACCTCCTGCACCCTAGTGGAGGTTCCCGAGAGTGGCTCTTTTTCTACCCTCAAAAGTGAAAAAGCTTCTTCATGTGAGAAGACAGCAGCGTCAGAGGCCAGTCCCCTCACTTGGCCCATCGGCTCTTACCCGCTTCTGAAGCCGAAATGAGCGAATATTACTTGGTAATATTTTGAGAAGCAAACATCAGTGCCACAGCAGCACCTCTGAATAGACTCCCGTTCTAACGGTAACCAAGGAGCAGTGACAAACACAAGTGAGCATGCACAAACAGCCCTGGCACCCAAGAGTTCTAAGAGGGCTCGTGCGGGGCATCTTGTTGACCAGGGTTTGCTGAGTGACGTCAGCAGTAACTTGGGAAATTGAAAGTTGTTTCTCCCGGGCTATTTTCTGCCATGGCTACCAATCAGTTCTTTCCAAAGCTTGGGCTTGGCTCCGCCCCCTATTTCTTGTTCCACTCTGTCATCCCCATTCCCTACTCCATAGGACAGCAAATGCTGTACTCTTTCCACATCACCCTTTTCGGCAGCCAGATGGAAGTTTCCCAGATGTCTCACTAAGATCTACGAGCTCAGCGGAAAGCCGATTCTCTTTCGCAAACAAACGGTGTCCGAGCTCGCCTCCTGCAGCCTAGTGGAGGCGACCGACCACTACTCCACACGGAGAGATCAGCTGTCCTCTTTCTACATCACCCTGTTTGGCAGCGTGATGGATCTTTCCAAGATGTCTGAGTCGGATCTCCCAGCTCAGCTGAAATCCGATTCCCTTTCACGAACAAACCGCGTCTGCGCTCGCCTCCTGCAGCCCGGTGGAGGTGCCAGAGAGTGACTGTTTCTTCTACGGTCCAAAGTCAAAAAGCGCCTTCATGGCAGAAGACAGCAGCTTAAGAGGCCAGCCCGCTCACCTGCCCCCTCGGCTCTTATACACTTCTAAACCTAATACCAGCGATTACTCGGTACTATTCTGTAGAAGCCAACGTCTCTGCCACAACAGCACCACTCAAAAGCCTCCCGATCGAACGGTAACCAAGGAGCAGTGCTAAACACAAGTGAGCACGCACACACACCGCTCGAGCCCAAGGGTTCTAAGAGGTCTCCTGCGGGACCCGGGTGGACCAATCGTTGCTGAGTGACGTCAGCAGTCACTAAGGATATTCAAAGGTGGTTCTAATGGGCTATTTCTTGACGTGGCCACAGATCAGTTCTTTTCTAAGATTGGGCCTAGCTCTGCCCCCTACTTCTGTTTCCGCTCTGTCATCCCCGTTTCCTACTCCAAACGAAAAGATCTGATGTACTCTGTCAACATGGGCCCTTTAGGCAGCGTGATTGATCTTTCCCAGATGTGTGAGTGGATCTGGGAGCTAGGCCAAAAGTCGATTCTCTGTATGAAACAAACCTCGTCCGAGCTCGCCTCCTGCAACCTGGTGGCGCTGCCTGAGAGTGACTCTTTAACCTACCGTCAAATGTCAAAAAGCTTCTTCACGGGAAAGAACAGCAGCTTCAGAGGCCCGTCCCCTCACCTGGCCCCTTGGCTCATACCCACTCGTGAAGCCGATATGAGCAAATATTACTCAGTACTATTTTCTCGAAGACAACATCTCTGCCACAACAGCACCACTCAAAAGCCTCCCGATCGAACGCTAACCAAGGAGCAGTGCTAAAAACAAGTGAGCATGCGCACACACCGCTCTCGCCCAAGGGTTCTAAGAGGTCTCCTGCGGTGCCCCGAGTTGTCCAATCGTTGCTAATTGCCATCAGTGGTCCCTAGGGGGATTGAAAGTTGTTTCTCACGGTCTATTTCTTGACATGGCTACAGATAAGTTCTTTCCTAAGCTTGGGCCTGGCTCCGCCCCCTACTTCTCCATCCACTCTGTCATGCACTTACCCTACTCCACACGGAAAGATCTGCTATCCACTTTTAACATGACCGCTTTTGCAGCTTGATGGATCTTTCCCAGATGTCTGTGTCGGATCTGGTAGCTCAGCCGAAATCCGATTCCATTTCTCAACCAAACCGCTCCCGCGCTCGCCTCCTGCCGCCTGGTGGAGGTTCCCGACCCCTACTCCACACGGAAAGATCAGCTGTCCTCTTTCCACATCACCCTGTTTGGCAGCGTGATGGATCTTTCCCAGATGTCTGAGTCGGATCTGCCAGCTCAGCTGATAGCCGATTCTCTTTCACGAACAAACCGCGTCCACGCTCGCCTCCTGCAGCCCGGTGGAGGTGCCAGAGAGTGACGTTTTCTTCTACGGTCCAAAGTCAAAAACCGTCTTCATGGCAGGAGACAGCAGCTTAACTGGCCAGCCCGCTCACCTGCCCCCTCGACTCTGAGCCACTTGTAAACCTAATACCAGCGATTACTCGGTACTATTCTGTAGAAGCCAACCTCTCTGCCACTACCGCACCACTCAAAAGCCTCCCGATCGAACGGTAACCAAGGAGCAGTGCTAAACACAAGTGAGCCCGCGCACACACCGCTCGCGCCCAAGGGTTCTAAGAGGTCTCCTGCGGGACCCCGGGTTGACCAATGGTTGCGGAGTGACGTCAGCAGTCACTAGGTAGATTGAAAGTTGGTTCTTTTTTTTTTTTTTTTTTTTTTTGACTTTCTAAAGGGTGAATTTTATGGTATGTGAATTATCTCAATCAAGCTGATTTTTTTAGAAAAGTGTTCTACATGTAAGTATATATGAGTACATATATGAATATGTGTACATACATACAATAAATTGTAAGTTAATTTAGAAATAGACAGCTTCATATCCATCTAAATCAATGTTTAAATTCTTCTTAAGGATTTTAAGATGCTAACATATTTGAGAGAACACTACAATATCACATAACCTAGTTTGATAATTACAGATACATACTAAAGATTTAAACTTAAATCTCCATTGAACTTTGAAATCCTAGAATCTGCAGCAACCTGCTCACTACTGAGTTGGCTTAGCTCTAGTTCCAATTTCATATTTGCACGGAACCAAGAAACTCTACAAAGGTGAACAGCACATCACTGGGTATGGAAGAGCAGGGCCGCGTCTTTTACACCCTCGTGACCTTTGCAGCACGCGGCACTGTCCCTCGCACACATGGCAGGCCACATGACAAATGAGGGAGATACTTTTTAAATACCATACTTGTAAAACAGGACCAGAACAGTTAAACTTTTGTTCTCTGTGCTATCCCGTTAGATCAGGTCAACAAACTTCTTATGTAAAGGACCAGATAGCAAATATTTTAGGCTTTTGGGCAAGATTGTTTCTGACAGAACTACTCAACTCCCTCCGAGTAACATGAAAGCAGCTGTAGACAATATATAAACAAATGGACAACATTTAAACAAATGATCCCCTGCTTTAGACCAGTGCTGTCCAACGGATCTTTCCACAGTAATAGAAATATTTTATTATCTGACTATTAAGCCCTTAAACTATGGCTACTGTGACTAAGAAACTGAATTTTTAAATTATTTTAAATGTAAACAGATACATGTGACTAGTGGCTACTGTCCTGACCAGCACTGCATTAGACAACTAACTAGCCAATTTTATTACCTCTGTTCAAAAAACCGAAAAACAGTACCTCTATTCAAAAAACTGAAAGCTAAAGATGAATTCTGTGACTACATTTCAAGGATGAACTGAGAAGAGAAAACATGATGTCAAAGTTCTAATAATTCATAGATCCTACCACTAAGTATCAAAATTCGAAAGCAAATTATCTCAGTTCAAGCAGGAGGATACGTGTAGAGTTCCATGTATCTGGACTTCGCCATACTCTGTCTGGTGTACACTTGCTGGATTCCAGCTCTGAGGTCGTCCCAGATCTGGTCAAGGCCAATCTGCTTCAGTCCATGGGGATTCTGACTCCTGTTTGATGACATTGTGAGTAATGTTCTGAAGTCGTCCAGTGCAGCAATCCTTATTCAAAATACAGCTAATTCTCCATTAGATGAAAATATACAGTATCATCCCAAATTTATTCACAGCAGCTCAGAAAAGGATGTCCTTTAACTGCAGAAAATGAAATCTCATTGCAGGCAAACCCGCATTTCCCCGGAGACTACAAGGCTCGCGCGACGTCTCCGCCTGGTCGCCGGGCCCAGGCCCTGGCGAAACCCCCGTCCCGCCAAGGTCGGGCAGCGTCCCTCAGCGCAGGGGCCGCCCCGCCTGGAGCTGAGTGCCGAAAGTTGGTTCTAATGGGCTATTTCTTGACGTGGCTACAGATAAGTTCTTTTCTAAGATTGGGCCTAGCTCCGCCCCCTACCTCTCGTTCCGCTCTGTCATCCCCGTCCCCTACTCCACACGAAAGGATCTGGTGTACTCTTTCAACCTGGCCCCTTTAGGCAGCGTGATTGATCTTTCCCAGATGTCTGAGTGGATCTGGGAGCTAGGCCAAAGCCGATTCTCTGTCTGAAATAAACCTCGTCCGAGCTCGCCTCCTGCAACCTGGTGGCGGTGCCTGAGAGTGACTCTTTCATCTACCGTCAAAAGTCAAAAAGCTTCTTCATGGGAGAAGACAGCAGCTTCAGAGGCCCGTCCCCTCACCTGGCCCCTCGGCTCATACAAACTCGTGAAGCCGCTATGAGCGAATATTACTCAGTACTATTTTCTCGAAGACAACATCTCTGCCACAACAGCACCACTCAAAAGCCTCCCGATCGAACGCTAACCAAGGAGCAGTGCTAAACACAAGTGAGCACGCGCACACACCGCTCGCGCCCAAGGGTTCTAAGAGGTGTCCTGCGGGGCCCCGGGTGGACCAATGGTTGCTGATTGCCGTCAGTGGTCCCTAGGGGGAATGAAAGTTGTTTCTCACGGGCTATATCTTGCCATGGCTACCAATAGGTTCTTTCCTAAGCTTGGGCCTGGCTCCGCCCCCTACTTCTCCATCCACTCTGTCATCCACTTACCCTATTCCACACGGAAAGATCTGCTATCCACTTTTAACATGACCCCTTTTGCAGCTTGATGGATCTTTCCCAGATGTCTGTGTCGGATCTGGTAGCTCAGCCGTAATCCGATTCCATTTCTCAACCAAACCGCTCCCGCGCTCGCCTCCTGCAGCCTGGTGGAGGTTCCCGACCCCTACTCCACACGGAAAGATCAGCTGTCCTCTTTCCACATCACCCTGTTTGGCAGCGTGATGGATCTTTCCCAGATGTCTGAGTCGGATCTGCCAGCTCAGCCGAAACCCGATTCTCTTTCATGAACAAACCGCGTCCGCGCTCGCCTCCTGCAGCCCAGTGGAGGTGCCAGAGAGTGACTTTTTCTTCTATGGTCCAAAGTCAAAAAGCGTCTTCCTGGCTGAAGACAGCAGCTTAACAGGCCAGCCCGCTCACCTGCCCCCTCGACTCTGAGCCACTTGTAAACCTAATACCAGTGATTACTCGGTACTATTCTGTAGAAGCCAACCTCTCTGCCACAACCGCACCACTCAAAAGCCTCCCGATCGAACGGTAACCAAGGAGCAGTGATAAACACAAGTGAGAACGCGCACACACCGCTCGTGCCCGAGGGTTCTAAGAGGTCTCCTGCGGGGCCCCGGGTTGACCAATGGTTGCGGAGTGACGTCAGCAGTCACTAGGTAGATTGAAAGTTGGTTCTTTTTTTTTTTTTTTTTTTTTTGACTTTCTAAAGGGTGAATTTTATGGTATGTGAATTATCTCAATCAAGCTGATTTTTTTAGAAAAGTGTTCTACATGTAAGTATATATGAGTACATATATGAATATGTGTACATACATACAATAAATTGTAAGTTAATTTAGAAATAGACAGCTTCATATCCATCTAAATCAATGTTTAAATTCTTCTTAAGGATTTTAAGATGCTAACATATTTGAGAGAACACTACAATATCACATAACCTAGTTTGATAATTACAGATACATACTAAAGATTTAAACTTAAATCTCCATTGAACTTTGAAATCCTAGAATCTGCAGCAACCTGCTCACTACTGAGTTGGCTTAGCTCTAGTTCCAATTTCATATTTGCACGGAACCAAGAAACTCTACAAAGGTGAACAGCACATCACTGGGTATGGAAGAGCAGGGCCGCGTCTTTTACACCCTCGTGACCTTTGCAGCACGCGGCACTGTCCCTCGCACACATGGCAGGCCACATGACAAATGAGGGAGATACTTTTTAAATACCATACTTGTAAAACAGGACCAGAACAGTTAAACTTTTGTTCTCTGTGCTATCCCGTTAGATCAGGTCAACAAACTTCTTATGTAAAGGACCAGATAGCAAATATTTTAGGCTTTTGGGCAAGATTGTTTCTGACAGAACTACTCAACTCCCTCCGAGTAACATGAAAGCAGCTGTAGACAATATATAAACAAATGGACAACATTTAAACAAATGATCCCCTGCTTTAGACCAGTGCTGTCCAACGGATCTTTCCACAGTAATAGAAATATTTTATTATCTGACTATTAAGCCCTTAAACTATGGCTACTGTGACTAAGAAACTGAATTTTTAAATTATTTTAAATGTAAACAGATACATGTGACTAGTGGCTACTGTCCTGACCAGCACTGCATTAGACAACTAACTAGCCAATTTTATTACCTCTGTTCAAAAAACCGAAAAACAGTACCTCTATTCAAAAAACTTAAAGCTAAAGATGAATTCTGTGACTACATTTCAAGGATGAACTGAGAAGAGAAAACATGATGTCAAAGTTCTAATAATTCATAGATCCTACCACTAAGTATCAAAATTCGAAAGCAAATTATCTCAGTTCAAGCAGGAGGATACGTGTAGAGTTCCATGTATCTGGACTTCGCCATACTCTGTCTGGTGTACACTTGCTGGATTCCAGCTCTGAGGTCGTCCCAGATCTGGTCAAGGCCAATCTGCTTCAGTCCATGGGGATTCTGACTCCTGTTTGATGACATTGTGAGTAATGTTCTGAAGTCGTCCAGTGCAGCAATCCTTATTCAAAATACAGCTAATTCTCCATTAGATGAAAATATACAGTATCATCCCAAATTTATTCACAGCAGCTCAGAAAAGGATGTCCTTTAACTGCAGAAAATGAAATCTCATTGCAGGCAAACCCGCATTTCCCCGGAGACTACAAGGCTCGCGCGACGTCTCCGCCTGGTCGCTGGGCCCAGGCCCTGGCGAAACCCCCGTCCCGCCAAGGTCGGGCAGCGTCCCTCAGCGCAGGGGCCGCCCCGCCTGGAGCTGAGTGCCGAAAGTTGGTTCTAATGGGCTATTTCTTGACGTGGCTACAGATCAGTTCTTTTCTAAGATTGGGCCTAGCTCCGCCCCCTACCTCTCGTTCCGCTCTGTCATCCCCGTCCCCTACTCCACACGAAAGGATCTGGTGTACTCTTTCAACCTGGCCCCTTTAGGCAGCGTGATTGATCTTTCCCAGATGTCTGAGTGGATCTGGGAGCTAGGCCAAAGCCGATTCTCTGTCTGAAATAAACCTCGTCCGAGCTCGCCTCCTGCAACCTGGTGGCGGTGCCTGAGAGTGACTCTTTCATCTACCGTCAAAAGTCAAAAAGCTTCTTCATGGGAGAAGACAGCAGCTTCAGAGGCCCGTCCCCTCACCTGGCCCCTCGGCTCATACCCACTCGTGAAGCCGCTATGAGCGAATATTACTCAGTACTATTTTCTCGAAGACAACATCTCTGCCACAACAGCACCACTCAAAAGCCTCCCGATCGACCGCTAACCAAGGAGCAGTGCTAAACACAAGTGAGCATGCGCACACACCGCTCGCGCCCAAGGGCTCTAAGAGGTGTCCTGCGGGGCCCGGGTGGACCAATGGTTGCTGATTGCCGTCAGTGGTCCCTAGGGGGAATGAAAGTTGTTTCTCACGGGCTATATCTTGCCATGGCTACCAATAGGTTCTTTCCTAAGCTTGGGCCTGGCTCCGCCCCCTACTTCTCCATCCACTCTGTCATCCACTTACCCTATTCCACACGGAAAGATCTGCTATCCACTTTTAACATGACCCCTTTTGCAGCTTGATGGATCTTTCCCAGATGTCTGTGTCGGATCTGGTAGCTCAGCCGTAATCCGATTCCATTTCTCAACCAAACCGCTCCCGCGCTCGCCTCCTGCAGCCTGGTGGAGGTTCCCGACCCCTACTCCACACGGAAAGATCAGCTGTCCTCTTTCCACATCACCCTGTTTGGCAGCGTGATGGATCTTTCCCAGATGTCAGAGTCGGATCTGCCAGCTCAGCCGAAACGCGATTCTCTTTCATGAACAAACCGCGTCCGCGCTCGCCTCCTGCAGCCCAGTGGAGGTGCCAGAGAGTGACTTTTTCTTCTACGGTCCAAAGTCAAAAAGCGTCTTCCTGGCTGAAGACAGCAGCTTAACAGGCCAGCCCGCTCACCTGCCCCCTCGTCTCTGAGCCACTTGTAAACCTAATACCAGCGATTACTCGGTACTATTCTGTAGAAGCCAACCTCTCTGCCACGACCGCACCACTCAAAAGCCTCCCGATCGAACGGTAACCAAGGAGCAGTGATAAACACAAGTGAGAAAGCGCACACACCGCTCGTGCCCGAGGGTTCTAAGAGGTCTCCTGCGGGGCCCCGGGTTGACCAATGGATGCTGAGTGACGTCAGTGGTCCCTGGGGGGATTGAAAGTCGTTTCTCACGGGCTATTTCTTGACATGGCTACAGATAAGTTCTTTCCTAAGCTTGGGCCTGGCTCCGCCCCCTACTTCTCCATCCACTCTGTCATGCACTTACCCTACTCCACACGGAAAGATCTGCTATCCACTTTTAACATGACCCCTTTTGCAGCTTGATGGATCTTTCCCAGATGTCTGTGTCGGATCTGGTAGCTCAGCCGAAATCCGATTCCATTTCTCAACCAAACCGCTCCCGCGCTCGCCTCCTGCCGCCTGGTGGAGGTTCCCGACCCCTACTCCACACGGAAAGATCAGCTGTCCTCTTTCCACATCACCCTGTTTGGCAGCGTGATGGATCTTTCCCAGATGTCTGAGTCGGATCTGCCAGCTCAGCCGATAGCCGATTCTCTTTCACGAACAAACCGCGTCCACGCTCGCCTCCTGCAGCCCGGTGGAGGTGCCAGAGAGTGACGTTTTCTTCTACGGTCCAAAGTCAAAACCCGTCTTCATGGCAGGAGACAGCAGCTTAACTGGCCAGCCCGCTCACCAGCCCCCTCGACTCTGAGCCACTTGTAAACCTAATACCAGCGATTACTCGGTACTATTCTGTAGAAGCCAACCTCTCTGCCACGACCGCACCACTCAAAAGCCTCCCGATCGAACGGTAACCAAGGAGCAGTGCTAAACACAAGTGAGCCCGCGCACACACCGCTCGCGCCCAAAGGTTCTAAGAGGTCTCCTGCGGGGCCCCGGGTTGACCAATGGTTGCGGAGTGACGTCAGCAGTCACTAGGTAGATTGAAAGTTGGTTCTTTTTTTTTTTTTTTTTTTTTTGACTTTCTAAAGGGTGAATTTTATGGTATGTGAATTATCTCAATCAAGCTGATTTTTTTAGAAAAGTGTTCTACATGTAAGTATATATGAGTACATATATGAATATGTGTACATACATACAATAAATTGTAAGTTAATTTAGAAATAGACAGCTTCATATCCATCTAAATCAATGTTTAAATTCTTCTTAAGGATTTTAAGATGCTAACATATTTGAGAGAACACTACAATATCACATAACCTAGTTTGATAATTACAGATACATACTAAGGATTTAAACTTAAATCTCCATTGAACTTTGAAATCCTAGAATCTGCAGCAACCTGCTCACTACTGAGTTGGCTTAGCTCTAGTTCCAATTTCATATTTGCACGGAACCAAGAAACTCTACAAAGGTGAACAGCACATCACTGGGTATGGAAGAGCAGGGCCGCGTCTTTTACACCCTCGTGACCTTTGCAGCACGCGGCACTGTCCCTCGCACACATGGCAGGCCACATGACAAATGAGGGAGATACTTTTTAAATACCATACTTGTAAAACAGGACCAGAACAGTTAAACTTTTGTTCTCTGTGCTATCCCGTTAGATCAGGTCAACAAACTTCTTATGTAAAGGACCAGATAGCAAATATTTTAGGCTTTTGGGCAAGATTGTTTCTGACAGAACTACTCAACTCCCTCCGAGTAACATGAAAGCAGCTGTAGACAATATATAAACAAATGGACAACATTTAAACAAATGATCCCCTGCTTTAGACCAGTGCTGTCCAACGGATCTTTCCACAGTAATAGAAATATTTTATTATCTGACTATTAAGCCCTTAAACTATGGCTACTGTGACTAAGAAACTGAATTTTTAAATTATTTTAAATGTAAACAGATACATGTGACTAGTGGCTACTGTCCTGACCAGCACTGCATTAGACAACTAACTAGCCAATTTTATTACCTCTGTTCAAAAAACCGAAAAACAGTACCTCTATTCAAAAAACTTAAAGCTAAAGATGAATTCTGTGACTACATTTCAAGGATGAACTGAGAAGAGAAAACATGATGTCAAAGTTCTAATAATTCATAGATCCTACCACTAAGTATCAAAATTCGAAAGCAAATTATCTCAGTTCAAGCAGGAGGATACGTGTAGAGTTCCATGTATCTGGACTTCGCCATACTCTGTCTGGTGTACACTTGCTGGATTCCAGCTCTGAGGTCGTCCCAGATCTGGTCAAGGCCAATCTGCTTCAGTCCATGGGGATTCTGACTCCTGTTTGATGACATTGTGAGTAATGTTCTGAAGTCGTCCAGTGCAGCAATCCTTATTCAAAATACAGCTAATTCTCCATTAGATGAAAATATACAGTATCATCCCAAATTTATTCACAGCAGCTCAGAAAAGGATGTCCTTTAACTGCAGAAAATGAAATCTCATTGCAGGCAAACCCGCATTTCCCCGGAGACTACAAGGCTCGCGCGACGTCTCCGCCTGGTCGCTGGGCCCAGGCCCTGGCGAAACCCCCGTCCCGCCAAGGTCGGGCAGCGTCCCTCAGTGCAGGGGCCGCCCCGCCTGGAGCTGAGTGCCGAAAGTTGGTTCTAATGGGCTATTTCTTGACGTGGCTATAGATCAGTTCTTTTCTAAGATTGGGCCTAGCTCCGCCCCCTACCTCTCGTTCCGCTCTGTCATCCCCGTCCCCTACTCCACACGAAAGGATCTGGTGTACTCTTTCAACCTGGCCCCTTTAGGCAGCGTGATTGATCTTTCCCAGATGTCTGAGTGGATCTGGGAGCTAGGCCAAAGCCGATTCTCTGTCTGAAATAAACCTCGTCCGAGCTCGCCTCCTGCAACCTGGTGGCGGTGCCTGAGAGTGACTCTTTCATTACCGTCAAAAGTCAAAAAGCTTCTTCATGGGAGAAGACAGCAGCTTCAGAGTCCCGTCCCCTCACCTGGCCCCTCGGCTCATACCCACTCGTGAAGCCGCTATGAGCGAATATTACTCAGTACTATTTTCTCGAAGACAACATCTCTGCCACAACAGCACCACTCAAAAGCCTCCCGATCGAACGCTAACCAAGGAGCAGTGCTAAACACAAGTGAGCACGCGCACACACCGCTCGCGCCCAAGGGTTCTAAGAGGTGTCCTGCGGGGCCCCGGGTTGACCAATGGATGCTGAGTGACGTCAGTGGTCCCTGGGGGGATTGAAAGTTGTTTCTCACGGGCTATTTCTTGACATGGCTACAGATAAGTTCTTTCCTAAGCTTGGGCCTGGCTCCGCCCCCTACTTCTCCATCCACTCTGTCATGCACTTACCCTACTCCACACGGAAAGATCTGCTATCCACTTTTAACATGACCGCTTTTGCAGCTTGATGGATCTTTCCCAGATGTCTGTGTCGGATCTGGTAGCTCAGCCGAAATCCGATTCCATTTCTCAACCAAACCGCTCCCGCGCTCGCCTCCTGCCGCCTGGTGGAGGTTCCCGACCCCTACTCCACACGGAAAGATCAGCTGTCCTCTTTCCACATCACCCTGTTTGGCAGCGTGATGGATCTTTCCCAGATGTCTGAGTCGGATCTGCCAGCTCAGCCGATAGCCGATTCTCTTTCACGAACAAACCGCGTCCACGCTCGCCTCCTGCAGCCCGGTGGAGGTGCCAGAGAGTGACGTTTTCTTCTACGGTCCAAAGTCAAAAACCGTCTTCATGGCAGGAGACAGCAGCTTAACTGGCCAGCCCGCTCACCTGCCCCCTCGACTCTGAGCCACTTGTAAACCTAATACCAGCGATTACTCGGTACTATTCTGTAGAAGCCAACCTCTCTGCCACTACCGCACCACTCAAAAGCCTCCCGATCGAACGGTAACCAAGGAGCAGTGCTAAACACAAGTGAGCCCGCGCACACACCGCTCGCGCCCAAGGGTTCTAAGAGGTCTCCTGCGGGACCCCGGGTTGACCAATGGTTGCGGAGTGACGTCAGCAGTCACTAGGTAGATTGAAAGTTGGTTCTTTTTTTTTTTTTTTTTTTTGACTTTCTAAAGGGTGAATTTTATGGTATGTGAATTATCTCAATCAATCTGATTTTTTTAGAAAAGTGTTCTACATGTAAGTATATATGAGTACATATATGAATATGTGTACATACATACAATAAATTGTAAGTTAATTTAGAAATAGACAGCTTCATATCCATCTAAATCAATGTTTAAATTCTTCTTAAGGATTTTAAGATGCTAACATATTTGAGAGAACACTACAATATCACATAACCTAGTTTGATAATTACAGATACATACTAAAGATTTAAACTTAAATCTCCATTGAACTTTGAAATCCTAGAATCTGCAGCAACCTGCTCACTACTGAGTTGGCTTAGCTCTAGTTCCAATTTCATATTTGCACGGAACCAAGAAACTCTACAAAGGTGAACAGCACATCACTGGGTATGGAAGAGCAGGGCCGCGTCTTTTACACCCTCGTGACCTTTGCAGCACGCGGCACTGTCCCTCGCACACATGGCAGGCCACATGACAAATGAGGGAGATACTTTTTAAATACCATACTTGTAAAACAGGACCAGAACAGTTAAACTTTTGTTCTCTGTGCTATCCCGTTAGATCAGGTCAACAAACTTCTTATGTAAAGGACCAGATAGCAAATATTTTAGGCTTTTGGGCAAGATTGTTTCTGACAGAACTACTCAACTCCCTCCGAGTAACATGAAAGCAGCTGTAGACAATATATAAACAAATGGACAACATTTAAACAAATGATCCCCTGCTTTAGACCAGTGCTGTCCAACGGATCTTTCCACAGTAATAGAAATATTTTATTATCTGACTATTAAGCCCTTAAACTATGGCTACTGTGACTAAGAAACTGAATTTTTAAATTATTTTAAATGTAAACAGATACATGTGACTAGTGGCTACTGTCCTGACCAGCACTGCATTAGACAACTAACTAGCCAATTTTATTACCTCTGTTCAAAAAACCGAAAAACAGTACCTCTATTCAAAAAACTTAAAGCTAAAGATGAATTCTGTGACTACATTTCAAGGATGAACTGAGAAGAGAAAACATGATGTCAAAGTTCTAATAATTCATAGATCCTACCACTAAGTATCAAAATTCGAAAGCAAATTATCTCAGTTCAAGCAGGAGGATACGTGTAGAGTTCCATGTATCTGGACTTCGCCATACTCTGTCTGGTGTACACTTGCTGGATTCCAGCTCTGAGGTCGTCCCAGATCTGGTCAAGGCCAATCTGCTTCAGTCCATGGGGATTCTGACTCCTGTTTGATGACATTGTGAGTAATGTTCTGAAGTCGTCCAGTGCAGCAATCCTTATTCAAAATACAGCTAATTCTCCATTAGATGAAAATATACAGTATCATCCCAAATTTATTCACAGCAGCTCAGAAAAGGATGTCCTTTAACTGCAGAAAATGAAATCTCATTGCAGGCAAACCCGCATTTCCCCGGAGACTACAAGGCTCGCGCGACGTCTCCGCCTGGTCGCTGGGCCCAGGCCCTGGCGAAACCCCCGTCCCGCCAAGGTCGGGCAGCGTCCCTCAGCGCAGGGGCCGCCCCGCCTGGAGCTGAGTGCCGAAAGTTGGTTCTAATGGGCTATTTCTTGACGTGGCTACAGATCAGTTCTTTTCTAAGATTGGGCCTAGCTCCGCCCCCTACCTCTCGTTCCGCTCTGTCATCCCCGTCCCCTACTCCACACGAAAGGATCTGGTGTACTCTTTCAACCTGGCCCCTTTAGGCAGCGTGATTGATCTTTCCCAGATGTCTGAGTGGATCTGGGAGCTAGGCCAAAGCCGATTCTCTGTCTGAAATAAACCTCGTCCGAGCTCGCCTCCTGCAACCTGGTGGCGGTGCCTGAGAGTGACTCTTTCATCTACCGTCAAAAGTCAAAAAGCTTCTTCATGGGAGAAGACAGCAGCTTCAGAGGCCCGTCCCCTCACCTGGCCCCTCGGCTCATACCCACTCGTGAAGCCGCTATGAGCGAATATTACTCAGTACTATTTTCTCGAAGACAACATCTCTGCCACAACAGCACCACTCAAAAGCCTCCCGATCGACCGCTAACCAAGGAGCAGTGCTAAACACAAGTGAGCATGCGCACACACCGCTCGCGCCCAAGGGCTCTAAGAGGTGTCCTGCGGGGCCCGGGTGGACCAATGGTTGCTGATTGCCGTCAGTGGTCCCTAGGGGGAATGAAAGTTGTTTCTCACGGGCTATATCTTGCCATGGCTACCAATAGGTTCTTTCCTAAGCTTGGGCCTGGCTCCGCCCCCTACTTCTCCATCCACTCTGTCATCCACTTACCCTATTCCACACGGAAAGATCTGCTATCCACTTTTAACATGACCCCTTTTGCAGCTTGATGGATCTTTCCCAGATGTCTGTGTCGGATCTGGTAGCTCAGCCGTAATCCGATTCCATTTCTCAACCAAACCGCTCCCGCGCTCGCCTCCTGCAGCCTGGTGGAGGTTCCCGACCCCTACTCCACACGGAAAGATCAGCTGTCCTCTTTCCACATCACCCTGTTTGGCAGCGTGATGGATCTTTCCCAGATGTCAGAGTCGGATCTGCCAGCTCAGCCGAAACGCGATTCTCTTTCATGAACAAACCGCGTCCGCGCTCGCCTCCTGCAGCCCAGTGGAGGTGCCAGAGAGTGACTTTTTCTTCTACGGTCCAAAGTCAAAAAGCGTCTTCCTGGCTGAAGACAGCAGCTTAACAGGCCAGCCCGCTCACCTGCCCCCTCGTCTCTGAGCCACTTGTAAACCTAATACCAGCGATTACTCGGTACTATTCTGTAGAAGCCAACCTCTCTGCCACGACCGCACCACTCAAAAGCCTCCCGATCGAACGGTAACCAAGGAGCAGTGATAAACACAAGTGAGAAAGCGCACACACCGCTCGTGCCCGAGGGTTCTAAGAGGTCTCCTGCGGGGCCCCGGGTTGACCAATGGATGCTGAGTGACGTCAGTGGTCCCTGGGGGGATTGAAAGTCGTTTCTCACGGGCTATTTCTTGACATGGCTACAGATAAGTTCTTTCCTAAGCTTGGGCCTGGCTCCGCCCCCTACTTCTCCATCCACTCTGTCATGCACTTACCCTACTCCACACGGAAAGATCTGCTATCCACTTTTAACATGACCCCTTTTGCAGCTTGATGGATCTTTCCCAGATGTCTGTGTCGGATCTGGTAGCTCAGCCGAAATCCGATTCCATTTCTCAACCAAACCGCTCCCGCGCTCGCCTCCTGCCGCCTGGTGGAGGTTCCCGACCCCTACTCCACACGGAAAGATCAGCTGTCCTCTTTCCACATCACCCTGTTTGGCAGCGTGATGGATCTTTCCCAGATGTCTGAGTCGGATCTGCCAGCTCAGCCGATAGCCGATTCTCTTTCACGAACAAACCGCGTCCACGCTCGCCTCCTGCAGCCCGGTGGAGGTGCCAGAGAGTGACGTTTTCTTCTACGGTCCAAAGTCAAAACCCGTCTTCATGGCAGGAGACAGCAGCTTAACTGGCCAGCCCGCTCACCAGCCCCCTCGACTCTGAGCCACTTGTAAACCTAATACCAGCGATTACTCGGTACTATTCTGTAGAAGCCAACCTCTCTGCCACGACCGCACCACTCAAAAGCCTCCCGATCGAACGGTAACCAAGGAGCAGTGCTAAACACAAGTGAGCCCGCGCACACACCGCTCGCGCCCAAAGGTTCTAAGAGGTCTCCTGCGGGGCCCCGGGTTGACCAATGGTTGCGGAGTGACGTCAGCAGTCACTAGGTAGATTGAAAGTTGGTTCTTTTTTTTTTTTTTTTTTTTTGACTTTCTAAAGGGTGAATTTTATGGTATGTGAATTATCTCAATCAAGCTGATTTTTTTAGAAAAGTGTTCTACATGTAAGTATATATGAGTACATATATGAATATGTGTACATACATACAATAAATTGTAAGTTAATTTAGAAATAGACAGCTTCATATCCATCTAAATCAATGTTTAAATTCTTCTTAAGGATTTTAAGATGCTAACATATTTGAGAGAACACTACAATATCACATAACCTAGTTTGATAATTACAGATACATACTAAGGATTTAAACTTAAATCTCCATTGAACTTTGAAATCCTAGAATCTGCAGCAACCTGCTCACTACTGAGTTGGCTTAGCTCTAGTTCCAATTTCATATTTGCACGGAACCAAGAAACTCTACAAAGGTGAACAGCACATCACTGGGTATGGAAGAGCAGGGCCGCGTCTTTTACACCCTCGTGACCTTTGCAGCACGCGGCACTGTCCCTCGCACACATGGCAGGCCACATGACAAATGAGGGAGATACTTTTTAAATACCATACTTGTAAAACAGGACCAGAACAGTTAAACTTTTGTTCTCTGTGCTATCCCGTTAGATCAGGTCAACAAACTTCTTATGTAAAGGACCAGATAGCAAATATTTTAGGCTTTTGGGCAAGATTGTTTCTGACAGAACTACTCAACTCCCTCCGAGTAACATGAAAGCAGCTGTAGACAATATATAAACAAATGGACAACATTTAAACAAATGATCCCCTGCTTTAGACCAGTGCTGTCCAACGGATCTTTCCACAGTAATAGAAATATTTTATTATCTGACTATTAAGCCCTTAAACTATGGCTACTGTGACTAAGAAACTGAATTTTTAAATTATTTTAAATGTAAACAGATACATGTGACTAGTGGCTACTGTCCTGACCAGCACTGCATTAGACAACTAACTAGCCAATTTTATTACCTCTGTTCAAAAAACCGAAAAACAGTACCTCTATTCAAAAAACTTAAAGCTAAAGATGAATTCTGTGACTACATTTCAAGGATGAACTGAGAAGAGAAAACATGATGTCAAAGTTCTAATAATTCATAGATCCTACCACTAAGTATCAAAATTCGAAAGCAAATTATCTCAGTTCAAGCAGGAGGATACGTGTAGAGTTCCATGTATCTGGACTTCGCCATACTCTGTCTGGTGTACACTTGCTGGATTCCAGCTCTGAGGTCGTCCCAGATCTGGTCAAGGCCAATCTGCTTCAGTCCATGGGGATTCTGACTCCTGTTTGATGACATTGTGAGTAATGTTCTGAAGTCGTCCAGTGCAGCAATCCTTATTCAAAATACAGCTAATTCTCCATTAGATGAAAATATACAGTATCATCCCAAATTTATTCACAGCAGCTCAGAAAAGGATGTCCTTTAACTGCAGAAAATGAAATCTCATTGCAGGCAAACCCGCATTTCCCCGGAGACTACAAGGCTCGCGCGACGTCTCCGCCTGGTCGCTGGGCCCAGGCCCTGGCGAAACCCCCGTCCCGCCAAGGTCGGGCAGCGTCCCTCAGTGCAGGGGCCGCCCCGCCTGGAGCTGAGTGCCGAAAGTTGGTTCTAATGGGCTATTTCTTGACGTGGCTATAGATCAGTTCTTTTCTAAGATTGGGCCTAGCTCCGCCCCCTACCTCTCGTTCCGCTCTGTCATCCCCGTCCCCTACTCCACACGAAAGGATCTGGTGTACTCTTTCAACCTGGCCCCTTTAGGCAGCGTGATTGATCTTTCCCAGATGTCTGAGTGGATCTGGGAGCTAGGCCAAAGCCGATTCTCTGTCTGAAATAAACCTCGTCCGAGCTCGCCTCCTGCAACCTGGTGGCGGTGCCTGAGAGTGACTCTTTCATTACCGTCAAAAGTCAAAAAGCTTCTTCATGGGAGAAGACAGCAGCTTCAGAGTCCCGTCCCCTCACCTGGCCCCTCGGCTCATACCCACTCGTGAAGCCGCTATGAGCGAATATTACTCAGTACTATTTTCTCGAAGACAACATCTCTGCCACAACAGCACCACTCAAAAGCCTCCCGATCGAACGCTAACCAAGGAGCAGTGCTAAACACAAGTGAGCACGCGCACACACCGCTCGCGCCCAAGGGTTCTAAGAGGTGTCCTGCGGGGCCCCGGGTTGACCAATGGATGCTGAGTGACGTCAGTGGTCCCTGGGGGGATTGAAAGTTGTTTCTCACGGGCTATTTCTTGACATGGCTACAGATAAGTTCTTTCCTAAGCTTGGGCCTGGCTCCGCCCCCTACTTCTCCATCCACTCTGTCATGCACTTACCCTACTCCACACGGAAAGATCTGCTATCCACTTTTAACATGACCGCTTTTGCAGCTTGATGGATCTTTCCCAGATGTCTGTGTCGGATCTGGTAGCTCAGCCGAAATCCGATTCCATTTCTCAACCAAACCGCTCCCGCGCTCGCCTCCTGCCGCCTGGTGGAGGTTCCCGACCCCTACTCCACACGGAAAGATCAGCTGTCCTCTTTCCACATCACCCTGTTTGGCAGCGTGATGGATCTTTCCCAGATGTCTGAGTCGGATCTGCCAGCTCAGCCGATAGCCGATTCTCTTTCACGAACAAACCGCGTCCACGCTCGCCTCCTGCAGCCCGGTGGAGGTGCCAGAGAGTGACGTTTTCTTCTACGGTCCAAAGTCAAAAACCGTCTTCATGGCAGGAGACAGCAGCTTAACTGGCCAGCCCGCTCACCTGCCCCCTCGACTCTGAGCCACTTGTAAACCTAATACCAGCGATTACTCGGTACTATTCTGTAGAAGCCAACCTCTCTGCCACTACCGCACCACTCAAAAGCCTCCCGATCGAACGGTAACCAAGGAGCAGTGCTAAACACAAGTGAGCCCGCGCACACACCGCTCGCGCCCAAGGGTTCTAAGAGGTCTCCTGCGGGACCCCGGGTTGACCAATGGTTGCGGAGTGACGTCAGCAGTCACTAGGTAGATTGAAAGTTGGTTCTTTTTTTTTTTTTTTTTTTTGACTTTCTAAAGGGTGAATTTTATGGTATGTGAATTATCTCAATCAATCTGATTTTTTTAGAAAAGTGTTCTACATGTAAGTATATATGAGTACATATATGAATATGTGTACATACATACAATAAATTGTAAGTTAATTTAGAAATAGACAGCTTCATATCCATCTAAATCAATGTTTAAATTCTTCTTAAGGATTTTAAGATGCTAACATATTTGAGAGAACACTACAATATCACATAACCTAGTTTGATAATTACAGATACATACTAAAGATTTAAACTTAAATCTCCATTGAACTTTGAAATCCTAGAATCTGCAGCAACCTGCTCACTACTGAGTTGGCTTAGCTCTAGTTCCAATTTCATATTTGCACGGAACCAAGAAACTCTACAAAGGTGAACAGCACATCACTGGGTATGGAAGAGCAGGGCCGCGTCTTTTACACCCTCGTGACCTTTGCAGCACGCGGCACTGTCCCTCGCACACATGGCAGGCCACATGACAAATGAGGGAGATACTTTTTAAATACCATACTTGTAAAACAGGACCAGAACAGTTAAACTTTTGTTCTCTGTGCTATCCCGTTAGATCAGGTCAACAAACTTCTTATGTAAAGGACCAGATAGCAAATATTTTAGGCTTTTGGACAAGATTGTTTCTGACAGAACTACTCAACTCCCTCCGAGTAACATGAAAGCAGCTGTAGACAATATATAAACAAATGGACAACATTTAAACAAATGATCCCCTGCTTTAGACCAGTGCTGTCCAACGGATCTTTCCACAGTAATAGAAATATTTTATTATCTGACTATTAAGCCCTTAAACTATGGCTACTGTGACTAAGAAACTGAATTTTTAAATTATTTTAAATGTAAACAGATACATGTGACTAGTGGCTACTGTCCTGACCAGCACTGCATTAGACAACTAACTAGCCAATTTTATTACCTCTGTTCAAAAAACCGAAAAACAGTACCTCTATTCAAAAAACTTAAAGCTAAAGATGAATTCTGTGACTACATTTCAAGGATGAACTGAGAAGAGAAAACATGATGTCAAAGTTCTAATAATTCATAGATCCTACCACTAAGTATCAAAATTCGAAAGCAAATTATCTCAGTTCAAGCAGGAGGATACGTGTAGAGTTCCATGTATCTGGACTTCGCCATACTCTGTCTGGTGTACACTTGCTGGATTCCAGCTCTGAGGTCGTCCCAGATCTGGTCAAGGCCAATCTGCTTCAGTCCATGGGGATTCTGACTCCTGTTTGATGACATTGTGAGTAATGTTCTGAAGTCGTCCAGTGCAGCAATCCTTATTCAAAATACAGCTAATTCTCCATTAGATGAAAATATACAGTATCATCCCAAATTTATTCACAGCAGCTCAGAAAAGGATGTCCTTTAACTGCAGAAAATGAAATCTCATTGCAGGCAAACCCGCATTTCCCCGGAGACTACAAGGCTCGCGCGACGTCTCCGCCTGGTCGCTGGGCCCAGGCCCTGGCGAAACCCCCGTCCCGCCAAGGTCGGGCAGCGTCCCTCAGCGCAGGGGCCGCCCCGCCTGGAGCTGAGTGCCGAAAGTTGGTTCTAATGGGCTATTTCTTGACGTGGCTACAGATCAGTTCTTTTCTAAGATTGGGCCTAGCTCCGCCCCCTACCTCTCGTTCCGCTCTGTCATCCCCGTCCCCTACTCCACACGAAAGGATCTGGTGTACTCTTTCAACCTGGCCCCTTTAGGCAGCGTGATTGATCTTTCCCAGATGTCTGAGTGGATCTGGGAGCTAGGCCAAAGCCGATTCTCTGTCTGAAATAAACCTCGTCCGAGCTCGCCTCCTGCAACCTGGTGGCGGTGCCTGAGAGTGACTCTTTCATCTACCGTCAAAAGTCAAAAAGCTTCTTCATGGGAGAAGACAGCAGCTTCAGAGGCCCGTCCCCTCACCTGGCCCCTCGGCTCATACCCACTCGTGAAGCCGCTATGAGCGAATATTACTCAGTACTATTTTCTCGAAGACAACATCTCTGCCACAACAGCACCACTCAAAAGCCTCCCGATCGAACACTAACCAAGGAGCAGTGCTAAACACAAGTGAGCATGCGCACACACTGCTCGCGCCCAAGGGCTATAAGAGGTGTCCTGCGGGGCCCCGGGTGGACCAATGGTTGCTGATTGCCGTCAGTGGTCCCTAGGGGGAATGAAAGCTGTTTCTCACGGGCTATATCTTGCCATGGCTACCAATAGGTTCTTTCCTAAGCTTGGGCCTGGCTCCGCCCCCTACTTCTCCATCCACTCTGTCATCCACTTACCCTATTCCACACGGAAAGATCTGCTATCCACTTTTAACATGACCCCTTTTGCAGCTTGATGGATCTTTCCCAGATGTCTGTGTCGGATCTGGTAGCTCAGCCGTAATCCGATTCCATTTCTCAACCAAACCGCTCCCGCGCTCGCCTCCTGCAGCCTGGTGGAGGTTCCCGACCCCTACTCCACACGGAAAGATCAGCTGTCCTCTTTCCACATCACCCTGTTTGGCAGCGTGATGGATCTTTCCCAGATGTCAGAGTCGGATCTGCCAGCTCAGCCGAAACCCGATTCTCTTTCATGAAAAAACCGCGTCCGCGCTCGCCTCCTGCAGCCCAGTGGAGGTGCCAGAGAGTGACTTTTTCTTCTACGGTCCAAAGTCAAAAAGCGTCTTCCTGGCTGAAGACAGCAGCTTAACAGGCCAGCCCGCTCACCTGCCCCCTCGACTCTGAGCCACTTGTAAACCTAATACCAGCGATTACTCGGTACTATTCTGTAGAAGCCAACCTCTCTGCCACGACCGCACCACTCAAAAGCCTCCCGATAAAACGGTAACCAAGGAGCAGTGATAAACACAAGTGAGAACGCGCACACACCGCTCGTGCCCGAGGGTTCTAAGAGGTCTCCTGCGGGGCCCCGGGTTGACCAATGGATGCTGAGTGACGTCAGTGGTCCCTGGGGGGATTGAAAGTCGTTTCTCATGGGCTATTTCTTGACATTGCTACAGATAAGTTCTTTCCTAAGCTTGGGCCTGGCTCCGCCCCCTACTTCTCCATCCACTCTGTCATGCACTTACCCTACTCCACACGGAAAGATCTGCTATCCACTTTTAACATGACCCCTTTTGCAGCTTGATGGATCTTTCCCAGATGTCTGTGTCGGATCTGGTAGCTCAGCCGAAATCCGATTCCATTTCTCAACCAAACCGCTCCCGCGCTCGCCTCCTGCCGCCTGGTGGAGGTTCCCGACCCCTACTCCACACGGAAAGATCAGCTGTCCTCTTTCCACATCACCCTGTTTGGCAGCGTGATGGATCTTTCCCAGATGTCTGAGTCGGATCTGCCAGCTCAGCCGATAGCCGATTCTCTTTCACGAAGAAACCGCGTCCACGCTCGCCTCCTGCAGCCCGGTGGAGGTGCCAGAGCGTGACGTTTTCTTCTACGGTCCAAAGTCAAAAACCGTCTTCATGGCAGGAGACAGCAGCTTAACTGGCCAGCCCGCTCACCTGCCCCCTCGACTCTGAGCCACTTGTAAACCTAATACCAGCGATTACTCGGTACTATTCTGTAGAAGCCAACCTCTCTGCCACGACCGCACCACTCAAAAGCCTCCCGATCGAACGGTAACCAAGGAGCAGTGCTAAACACAAGTGAGCCCGCGCACACACCGCTCGCGCCCAAGGGTTCTAAGAGGTCTCCAGCGGGGCCCCGGGTTGACCAATGGTTGCGGAGTGACGTCAGCAGTCACTAGGTAGATTGAAAGTTGGTTCTTTTTTTTTTTTTTTTTTTTTTTGACTTTCTAAAGGGTGAATTTTATGGTATGTGAATTATCTCAATCAATCTGATTTTTTTAGAAAAGTGTTCTACATGTAAGTATATATGAGTACATATATGAATATGTGTACATACATACAATAAATTGTAAGTTAATTTAGAAATAGACAGCTTCATATCCATCTAAATCAATGTTTAAATTCTTCTTAAGGATTTTAAGATGCTAACATATTTGAGAGAACACTACAATATCACATAACCTAGTTTGATAATTACAGATACATACTAAAGATTTAAACTTAAATCTCCATTGAACTTTGAAATCCTAGAATCTGCAGCAACCTGCTCACTACTGAGTTGGCTTAGCTCTAGTTCCAATTTCATATTTGCACGGAACCAAGAAACTCTACAAAGGTGAACAGCACATCACTGGGTATGGAAGAGCAGGGCCGCGTCTTTTACACCCTCGTGACCTTTGCAGCACGCGGCACTGTCCCTCGCACACATGGCAGGCCACATGACAAATGAGGGAGATACTTTTTAAATACCATACTTGTAAAACAGGACCAGAACAGTTAAACTTTTGTTCTCTGTGCTATCCCGTTAGATCAGGTCAACAAACTTCTTATGTAAAGGACCAGATAGCAAATATTTTAGGCTTTTGGACAAGATTGTTTCTGACAGAACTACTCAACTCCCTCCGAGTAACATGAAAGCAGCTGTAGACAATATATAAACAAATGGACAACATTTAAACAAATGATCCCCTGCTTTAGACCAGTGCTGTCCAACGGATCTTTCCACAGTAATAGAAATATTTTATTATCTGACTATTAAGCCCTTAAACTATGGCTACTGTGACTAAGAAACTGAATTTTTAAATTATTTTAAATGTAAACAGATACATGTGACTAGTGGCTACTGTCCTGACCAGCACTGCATTAGACAACTAACTAGCCAATTTTATTACCTCTGTTCAAAAAACCGAAAAACAGTACCTCTATTCAAAAAACTTAAAGCTAAAGATGAATTCTGTGACTACATTTCAAGGATGAACTGAGAAGAGAAAACATGATGTCAAAGTTCTAATAATTCATAGATCCTACCACTAAGTATCAAAATTCGAAAGCAAATTATCTCAGTTCAAGCAGGAGGATACGTGTAGAGTTCCATGTATCTGGACTTCGCCATACTCTGTCTGGTGTACACTTGCTGGATTCCAGCTCTGAGGTCGTCCCAGACCTGGTCAAGGCCAATCTGCTTCAGTCCATGGGGATTCTGACTCCTGTTTGATGACATTGTGAGTAATGTTCTGAAGTCGTCCAGTGCAGCAATCCTTATTCAAAATACAGCTAATTCTCCATTAGATGAAAATATACAGTATCATCCCAAATTTATTCACAGCAGCTCAGAAAAGGATGTCCTTTAACTGCAGAAAATGAAATCTCATTGCAGGCAAACCCGCATTTCCCCGGAGACTACAAGGCTCGCGCGACGTCTCCGCCTGGTCGCCGGGCCCAGGCCCTGGCGAAACCCCCGTCCCGCCAAGGTCGGGCAGCGTCCCTCAGCGCAGGGGCCGCCCCGCCTGGAGCTGAGTGCCGAAAGTTGGTTCTAATGGGCTATTTCTTGACGTGGCTACAGATCAGTTCTTTTCTAAGATTGGGCCTAGCTCCGCCCCCTACCTCTCGTTCCGCTCTGTCATCCCCGTCCCCTACTCCACACGAAAGGATCTGGTGTACTCTTTCAACCTGGCCCCTTTAGGCAGCGTGATTGATCTTTCCCAGATGTCTGAGTGGATCTGGGAGCTAGGCCAAAGCCGATTCTCTGTCTGAAATAAACCTCGTCCGAGCTCGCCTCCTGCAACCTGGTGGCGGTGCCTGAGAGTGACTCTTTCATCTACCGTCAAAAGTCAAAAAGCTTCTTCATGGGAGAAGACAGCAGCTTCAGAGGCCCGTCCCCTCACCTGGCCCCTCGGCTCATACCCACTCGTGAAGCCGCTATGAGCGAATATTACTCAGTACTATTTTCTCGAAGACAACATCTCTGCCACAACAGCACCACTCAAAAGCCTCCCGATCGAACGCTAACCAAGGAGCAGTGCTAAACACAAGTGAGCACGCGCACACACCGCTCGCGCCCAAGGGTTCTAAGAGGTGTCCTGCGGGGCCCCGGGTGGACCAATGGTTGCTGATTGCCGTCAGTGGTCCCTAGGGGGAATGAAAGTTGTTTCTCACGGGCTATATCTTGCCATGGCTACCAATAGGTTCTTTCCTAAGCTTGGGCCTGGCTCCGCCCCCTACTTCTCCATCCACTCTGTCATCCACTTACCCTATTCCACACGGAAAGATCTGCTATCCACTTTTAACATGACCCCTTTTGCAGCTTGATGGATCTTTCCCAGATGTCTGTGTCGGATCTGGTAGCTCAGCCGTAATCCGATTCCATTTCTCAACCAAACCGCTCCCGCGCTCGCCTCCTGCAGCCTGGTGGAGGTTCCCGACCCCTACTCCACACGGAAAGATCAGCTGTCCTCTTTCCACATCACCCTGTTTGGCAGCGTGATGGATCTTTCCCAGATGTCTGAGTCGGATCTGCCAGCTCAGCCGAAACCCGATTCTCTTTCATGAACAAACCGCGTCCGCGCTCGCCTCCTGCAGCCCAGTGGAGGTGCCAGAGAGTGACTTTTTCTTCTACGGTCCAAAGTCAAAAAGCGTCTTCCTGGCTGAAGACAGCAGCTTAACAGGCCAGCCCGCTCACCTGCCCCCTCGACTCTGAGCCACTTGTAAACCTAATACCAGTGATTACTCGGTACTATTCTGTAGAAGCCAACCTCTCTGCCACAACCGCACCACTCAAAAGCCTCCCGATCGAACGGTAACCAAGGAGCAGTGATAAACACAAGTGAGAACGCGCACACACCGCTCGTGCCCGAGGGTTCTAAGAGGTCTCCTGCGGGGCCCCGGGTTGACCAATGGTTGCGGAGTGACGTCAGCAGTCACTAGGTAGATTGAAAGTTGGTTCTTTTTTTTTTTTTTTTTTTTTTTGACTTTCTAAAGGGTGAATTTTATGGTATGTGAATTATCTCAATCAAGCTGATTTTTTTAGAAAAGTGTTCTACATGTAAGTATATATGAGTACATATATGAATATGTGTACATACATACAATAAATTGTAAGTTAATTTAGAAATAGACAGCTTCATATCCATCTAAATCAATGTTTAAATTCTTCTTAAGGATTTTAAGATGCTAACATATTTGAGAGAACACTACAATATCACATAACCTAGTTTGATAATTACAGATACATACTAAAGATTTAAACTTAAATCTCCATTGAACTTTGAAATCCTAGAATCTGCAGCAACCTGCTCACTACTGAGTTGGCTTAGCTCTAGTTCCAATTTCATATTTGCACGGAACCAAGAAACTCTACAAAGGTGAACAGCACATCACTGGGTATGGAAGAGCAGGGCCGCGTCTTTTACACCCTCGTGACCTTTGCAGCACGCGGCACTGTCCCTCGCACACATGGCAGGCCACATGACAAATGAGGGAGATACTTTTTAAATACCATACTTGTAAAACAGGACCAGAACAGTTAAACTTTTGTTCTCTGTGCTATCCCGTTAGATCAGGTCAACAAACTTCTTATGTAAAGGACCAGATAGCAAATATTTTAGGCTTTTGGGCAAGATTGTTTCTGACAGAACTACTCAACTCCCTCCGAGTAACATGAAAGCAGCTGTAGACAATATATAAACAAATGGACAACATTTAAACAAATGATCCCCTGCTTTAGACCAGTGCTGTCCAACGGATCTTTCCACAGTAATAGAAATATTTTATTATCTGACTATTAAGCCCTTAAACTATGGCTACTGTGACTAAGAAACTGAATTTTTAAATTATTTTAAATGTAAACAGATACATGTGACTAGTGGCTACTGTCCTGACCAGCACTGCATTAGACAACTAACTAGCCAATTTTATTACCTCTGTTCAAAAAACCGAAAAACAGTACCTCTATTCAAAAAACTTAAAGCTAAAGATGAATTCTGTGACTACATTTCAAGGATGAACTGAGAAGAGAAAACATGATGTCAAAGTTCTAATAATTCATAGATCCTACCACTAAGTATCAAAATTCGAAAGCAAATTATCTCAGTTCAAGCAGGAGGATACGTGTAGAGTTCCATGTATCTGGACTTCGCCATACTCTGTCTGGTGTACACTTGCTGGATTCCAGCTCTGAGGTCGTCCCAGATCTGGTCAAGGCCAATCTGCTTCAGTCCATGGGGATTCTGACTCCTGTTTGATGACATTGTGAGTAATGTTCTGAAGTCGTCCAGTGCAGCAATCCTTATTCAAAATACAGCTAATTCTCCATTAGATGAAAATATACAGTATCATCCCAAATTTATTCACAGCAGCTCAGAAAAGGATGTCCTTTAACTGCAGAAAATGAAATCTCATTGCAGGCAAACCCGCATTTCCCCGGAGACTACAAGGCTCGCGCGACGTCTCCGCCTGGTCGCTGGGCCCAGGCCCTGGCGAAACCCCCGTCCCGCCAAGGTCGGGCAGCGTCCCTCAGCGCAGGGGCCGCCCCGCCTGGAGCTGAGTGCCGAAAGTTGGTTCTAATGGGCTATTTCTTGACGTGGCTACAGATCAGTTCTTTTCTAAGATTGGGCCTAGCTCCGCCCCCTACCTCTCGTTCCGCTCTGTCATCCCCGTCCCCTACTCCACACGAAAGGATCTGGTGTACTCTTTCAACCTGGCCCCTTTAGGCAGCGTGATTGATCTTTCCCAGATGTCTGAGTGGATCTGGGAGCTAGGCCAAAGCCGATTCTCTGTCTGAAATAAACCTCGTCCGAGCTCGCCTCCTGCAACCTGGTGGCGGTGCCTGAGAGTGACTCTTTCATCTACCGTCAAAAGTCAAAAAGCTTCTTCATGGGAGAAGACAGCAGCTTCAGAGGCCCGTCCCCTCACCTGGCCCCTCGGCTCATACCCACTCGTGAAGCCGCTATGAGCGAATATTACTCAGTACTATTTTCTCGAAGACAACATCTCTGCCACAACAGCACCACTCAAAAGCCTCCCGATCGACCGCTAACCAAGGAGCAGTGCTAAACACAAGTGAGCATGCGCACACACCGCTCGCGCCCAAGGGCTCTAAGAGGTGTCCTGCGGGGCCCGGGTGGACCAATGGTTGCTGATTGCCGTCAGTGGTCCCTAGGGGGAATGAAAGTTGTTTCTCACGGGCTATATCTTGCCATGGCTACCAATAGGTTCTTTCCTAAGCTTGGGCCTGGCTCCGCCCCCTACTTCTCCATCCACTCTGTCATCCACTTACCCTATTCCACACGGAAAGATCTGCTATCCACTTTTAACATGACCCCTTTTGCAGCTTGATGGATCTTTCCCAGATGTCTGTGTCGGATCTGGTAGCTCAGCCGTAATCCGATTCCATTTCTCAACCAAACCGCTCCCGCGCTCGCCTCCTGCAGCCTGGTGGAGGTTCCCGACCCCTACTCCACACGGAAAGATCAGCTGTCCTCTTTCCACATCACCCTGTTTGGCAGCGTGATGGATCTTTCCCAGATGTCAGAGTCGGATCTGCCAGCTCAGCCGAAACGCGATTCTCTTTCATGAACAAACCGCGTCCGCGCTCGCCTCCTGCAGCCCAGTGGAGGTGCCAGAGAGTGACTTTTTCTTCTACGGTCCAAAGTCAAAAAGCGTCTTCCTGGCTGAAGACAGCAGCTTAACAGGCCAGCCCGCTCACCTGCCCCCTCGGCTCTGAGCCACTTGTAAACCTAATACCAGCGATTACTCGGTACTATTCTGTAGAAGCCAACCTCTCTGCCACGACCGCACCACTCAAAAGCCTCCCGATCGAACGGTAACCAAGGAGCAGTGATAAACACAAGTGAGAAAGCGCACACACCGCTCGTGCCCGAGGGTTCTAAGAGGTCTCCTGCGGGGCCCCGGGTTGACCAATGGATGCTGAGTGACGTCAGTGGTCCCTGGGGGGATTGAAAGTCGTTTCTCACGGGCTATTTCTTGACATGGCTACAGATAAGTTCTTTCCTAAGCTTGGGCCTGGCTCCGCCCCCTACTTCTCCATCCACTCTGTCATGCACTTACCCTACTCCACACGGAAAGATCTGCTATCCACTTTTAACATGACCCCTTTTGCAGCTTGATGGATCTTTCCCAGATGTCTGTGTCGGATCTGGTAGCTCAGCCGAAATCCGATTCCATTTCTCAACCAAACCGCTCCCGCGCTCGCCTCCTGCCGCCTGGTGGAGGTTCCCGACCCCTACTCCACACGGAAAGATCAGCTGTCCTCTTTCCACATCACCCTGTTTGGCAGCGTGATGGATCTTTCCCAGATGTCTGAGTCGGATCTGCCAGCTCAGCCGATAGCCGATTCTCTTTCACGAACAAACCGCGTCCACGCTCGCCTCCTGCAGCCCGGTGGAGGTGCCAGAGAGTGACGTTTTCTTCTACGGTCCAAAGTCAAAAACCGTCTTCATGGCAGGAGACAGCAGCTTAACTGGCCAGCCCGCTCACCAGCCCCCTCGACTCTGAGCCACTTGTAAACCTAATACCAGCGATTACTCGGTACTATTCTGTAGAAGCCAACCTCTCTGCCACGACCGCACCACTCAAAAGCCTCCCGATCGAACGGTAACCAAGGAGCAGTGCTAAACACAAGTGAGCCCGCGCACACACCGCTCGCGCCCAAAGGTTCTAAGAGGTCTCCTGCGGGGCCCCGGGTTGACCAATGGTTGCGGAGTGACGTCAGCAGTCACTAGGTAGATTGAAAGTTGGTTCTTTTTTTTTTTTTTTTTTTTTTTTGACTTTCTAAAGGGTGAATTTTATGGTATGTGAATTATCTCAATCAAGCTGATTTTTTTAGAAAAGTGTTCTACATGTAAGTATATATGAGTACATATATGAATATGTGTACATACATACAATAAATTGTAAGTTAATTTAGAAATAGACAGCTTCATATCCATCTAAATCAATGTTTAAATTCTTCTTAAGGATTTTAAGATGCTAACATATTTGAGAGAACACTACAATATCACATAACCTAGTTTGATAATTACAGATACATACTAAGGATTTAAACTTAAATCTCCATTGAACTTTGAAATCCTAGAATCTGCAGCAACCTGCTCACTACTGAGTTGGCTTAGCTCTAGTTCCAATTTCATATTTGCACGGAACCAAGAAACTCTACAAAGGTGAACAGCACATCACTGGGTATGGAAGAGCAGGGCCGCGTCTTTTACACCCTCGTGACCTTTGCAGCACGCGGCACTGTCCCTCGCACACATGGCAGGCCACATGACAAATGAGGGAGATACTTTTTAAATACCATACTTGTAAAACAGGACCAGAACAGTTAAACTTTTGTTCTCTGTGCTATCCCGTTAGATCAGGTCAACAAACTTCTTATGTAAAGGACCAGATAGCAAATATTTTAGGCTTTTGGGCAAGATTGTTTCTGACAGAACTACTCAACTCCCTCCGAGTAACATGAAAGCAGCTGTAGACAATATATAAACAAATGGACAACATTTAAACAAATGATCCCCTGCTTTAGACCAGTGCTGTCCAACGGATCTTTCCACAGTAATAGAAATATTTTATTATCTGACTATTAAGCCCTTAAACTATGGCTACTGTGACTAAGAAACTGAATTTTTAAATTATTTTAAATGTAAACAGATACATGTGACTAGTGGCTACTGTCCTGACCAGCACTGCATTAGACAACTAACTAGCCAATTTTATTACCTCTGTTCAAAAAACCGAAAAACAGTACCTCTATTCAAAAAACTTAAAGCTAAAGATGAATTCTGTGACTACATTTCAAGGATGAACTGAGAAGAGAAAACATGATGTCAAAGTTCTAATAATTCATAGATCCTACCACTAAGTATCAAAATTCGAAAGCAAATTATCTCAGTTCAAGCAGGAGGATACGTGTAGAGTTCCATGTATCTGGACTTCGCCATACTCTGTCTGGTGTACACTTGCTGGATTCCAGCTCTGAGGTCGTCCCAGATCTGGTCAAGGCCAATCTGCTTCAGTCCATGGGGATTCTGACTCCTGTTTGATGACATTGTGAGTAATGTTCTGAAGTCGTCCAGTGCAGCAATCCTTATTCAAAATACAGCTAATTCTCCATTAGATGAAAATATACAGTATCATCCCAAATTTATTCACAGCAGCTCAGAAAAGGATGTCCTTTAACTGCAGAAAATGAAATCTCATTGCAGGCAAACCCGCATTTCCCCGGAGACTACAAGGCTCGCGCGACGTCTCCGCCTGGTCGCTGGGCCCAGGCCCTGGCGAAACCCCCGTCCCGCCAAGGTCGGGCAGCGTCCCTCAGTGCAGGGGCCGCCCCGCCTGGAGCTGAGTGCCGAAAGTTGGTTCTAATGGGCTATTTCTTGACGTGGCTATAGATCAGTTCTTTTCTAAGATTGGGCCTAGCTCCGCCCCCTACCTCTCGTTCCGCTCTGTCATCCCCGTCCCCTACTCCACACGAAAGGATCTGGTGTACTCTTTCAACCTGGCCCCTTTAGGCAGCGTGATTGATCTTTCCCAGATGTCTGAGTGGATCTGGGAGCTAGGCCAAAGCCGATTCTCTGTCTGAAATAAACCTCGTCCGAGCTCGCCTCCTGCAACCTGGTGGCGGTGCCTGAGAGTGACTCTTTCATTACCGTCAAAAGTCAAAAAGCTTCTTCATGGGAGAAGACAGCAGCTTCAGAGTCCCGTCCCCTCACCTGTCCCCTCGGCTCATACCCACTCGTGAAGCCGCTATGAGCGAATATTACTCAGTACTATTTTCTCGAAGACAACATCTCTGCCACAACAGCACCACTCAAAAGCCTCCCGATCGAACGCTAACCAAGGAGCAGTGCTAAACACAAGTGAGCACGCGCACACACCGCTCGCGCCCAAGGGTTCTAAGAGGTGTCCTGCGGGGCCCCGGGTTGACCAATGGATGCTGAGTGACGTCAGTGGTCCCTAGGGGGATTGAAAGTTGTTTCTCACGGGCTATTTCTTGACATGGCTACAGATAAGTTCTTTCCTAAGCTTGGGCCTGGCTCCGCCCCCTACTTCTCCATCCACTCTGTCATGCACTTACCCTACTCCACACGGAAAGATCTGCTATCCACTTTTAACATGACCGCTTTTGCAGCTTGATGGATCTTTCCCAGATGTCTGTGTCGGATCTGGTAGCTCAGCCGAAATCCGATTCCATTTCTCAACCAAACCGCTCCCGCGCTCGCCTCCTGCCGCCTGGTGGAGGTTCCCGACCCCTACTCCACACGGAAAGATCAGCTGTCCTCTTTCCACATCACCCTGTTTGGCAGCGTGATGGATCTTTCCCAGATGTCTGAGTCGGATCTGCCAGCTCAGCCGATAGCCGATTCTCTTTCACGAACAAACCGCGTCCACGCTCGCCTCCTGCAGCCCGGTGGAGGTGCCAGAGAGTGACGTTTTCTTCTACGGTCCAAAGTCAAAAACCGTCTTCATGGCAGGAGACAGCAGCTTAACTGGCCAGCCCGCTCACCTGCCCCCTCGACTCTGAGCCACTTGTAAACCTAATACCAGCGATTACTCGGTACTATTCTGTAGAAGCCAACCTCTCTGCCACTACCGCACCACTCAAAAGCCTCCCGATCGAACGGTAACCAAGGAGCAGTGCTAAACACAAGTGAGCCCGCGCACACACCGCTCGCGCCCAAGGGTTCTAAGAGGTCTCCTGCGGGACCCCGGGTTGACCAATGGTTGCGGAGTGACGTCAGCAGTCACTAGGTAGATTGAAAGTTGGTTCTTTTTTTTTTTTTTTTTTTTGACTTTCTAAAGGGTGAATTTTATGGTATGTGAATTATCTCAATCAAGCTGATTTTTTTAGAAAAGTGTTCTACATGTAAGTATATATGAGTACATATATGAATATGTGTACATACATACAATAAATTGTAAGTTAATTTAGAAATAGACAGCTTCATATCCATCTAAATCAATGTTTAAATTCTTCTTAAGGATTTTAAGATGCTAACATATTTGAGAGAACACTACAATATCACATAACCTAGTTTGATAATTACAGATACATACTAAGGATTTAAACTTAAATCTCCATTGAACTTTGAAATCCTAGAATCTGCAGCAACCTGCTCACTACTGAGTTGGCTTAGCTCTAGTTCCAATTTCATATTTGCACGGAACCAAGAAACTCTACAAAGGTGAACAGCACATCACTGGGTATGGAAGAGCAGGGCCGCGTCTTTTACACCCTCGTGACCTTTGCAGCACGCGGCACTGTCCCTCGCACACATGGCAGGCCACATGACAAATGAGGGAGATACTTTTTAAATACCATACTTGTAAAACAGGACCAGAACAGTTAAACTTTTGTTCTCTGTGCTATCCCGTTAGATCAGGTCAACAAACTTCTTATGTAAAGGACCAGATAGCAAATATTTTAGGCTTTTGGACAAGATTGTTTCTGACAGAACTACTCAACTCCCTCCGAGTAACATGAAAGCAGCTGTAGACAATATATAAACAAATGGACAACATTTAAACAAATGATCCCCTGCTTTAGACCAGTGCTGTCCAACGGATCTTTCCACAGTAATAGAAATATTTTATTATCTGACTATTAAGCCCTTAAACTATGGCTACTGTGACTAAGAAACTGAATTTTTAAATTATTTTAAATGTAAACAGATACATGTGACTAGTGGCTACTGTCCTGACCAGCACTGCATTAGACAACTAACTAGCCAATTTTATTACCTCTGTTCAAAAAACCGAAAAACAGTACCTCTATTCAAAAAACTTAAAGCTAAAGATGAATTCTGTGACTACATTTCAAGGATGAACTGAGAAGAGAAAACATGATGTCAAAGTTCTAATAATTCATAGATCCTACCACTAAGTATCAAAATTCGAAAGCAAATTATCTCAGTTCAAGCAGGAGGATACGTGTAGAGTTCCATGTATCTGGAATTCGCCATACTCTGTCTGGTGTACACTTGCTGGATTCCAGCTCTGAGGTCGTCCCAGATCTGGTCAAGGCCAATCTGCTTCAGTCCATGGGGATTCTGACTCCTGTTTGATGACATTGTGAGTAATGTTCTGAAGTCGTCCAGTGCAGCAATCCTTATTCAAAATACAGCTAATTCTCCATTAGATGAAAATATACAGTATCATCCCAAATTTATTCACAGCAGCTCAGAAAAGGATGTCCTTTAACTGCAGAAAATGAAATCTCATTGCAGGCAAACCCGCATTTCCCCGGAGACTACAAGGCTCGCGCGACGTCTCCGCCTGGTCGCTGGGCCCAGGCCCTGGCGAAACCCCCGTCCCGCCAAGGTCGGGCAGCGTCCCTCAGCGCAGGGGCCGCCCCGCCTGGAGCTGAGTGCCGAAAGTTGGTTCTAATGGGCTATTTCTTGACGTGGCTACAGATCAGTTCTTTTCTAAGATTGGGCCTAGCTCCGCCCCCTACCTCTCGTTCGGCTCTGTCATCCCCGTCCCCTACTCCACACGAAAGGATCTGGTGTACTCTTTCAACCTGGCCCCTTTAGGCAGCGTGATTGATCTTTCCCAGATGTCTGAGTGGATCTGGGAGCTAGGCCAAAGCCGATTCTCTGTCTGAAATAAACCTCGTCCGAGCTCGCCTCCTGCAACCTGGTGGCGGTGCCTGAGAGTGACTCTTTCATCTACCGTCAAAAGTCAAAAAGCTTCTTCATGGGAGAAGACAGCAGCTTCAGAGGCCCGTCCCCTCACCTGGCCCCTCGGCTCATACCCACTCGTGAAGCCGCTATGAGCGAATATTACTCAGTACTATTTTCTCGAAGACAACATCTCTGCCACAACAGCACCACTCAAAAGCCTCCCGATCGAACACTAACCAAGGAGCAGTGCTAAACACAAGTGAGCATGCGCACACACTGCTCGCGCCCAAGGGCTATAAGAGGTGTCCTGCGGGGCCCCGGGTGGACCAATGGTTGCTGATTGCCGTCAGTGGTCCCTAGGGGGAATGAAAGCTGTTTCTCACGGGCTATATCTTGCCATGGCTACCAATAGGTTCTTTCCTAAGCTTGGGCCTGGCTCCGCCCCCTACTTCTCCATCCACTCTGTCATCCACTTACCCTATTCCACACGGAAAGATCTGCTATCCACTTTTAACATGACCCCTTTTGCAGCTTGATGGATCTTTCCCAGATGTCTGTGTCGGATCTGGTAGCTCAGCCGTAATCCGATTCCATTTCTCAACCAAACCGCTCCCGCGCTCGCCTCCTGCAGCCTGGTGGAGGTTCCCGACCCCTACTCCACACGGAAAGATCAGCTGTCCTCTTTCCACATCACCCTGTTTGGCAGCGTGATGGATCTTTCCCAGATGTCAGAGTCGGATCTGCCAGCTCAGCCGAAACCCGATTCTCTTTCATGAAAAAACCGCGTCCGCGCTCGCCTCCTGCAGCCCAGTGGAGGTGCCAGAGAGTGACTTTTTCTTCTACGGTCCAAAGTCAAAAAGCGTCTTCCTGGCTGAAGACAGCAGCTTAACAGGCCAGCCCGCTCACCTGCCCCCTCGACTCTGAGCCACTTGTAAACCTAATACCAGCGATTACTCGGTACTATTCTGTAGAAGCCAACCTCTCTGCCACGACCGCACCACTCAAAAGCCTCCCGATAAAACGGTAACCAAGGAGCAGTGATAAACACAAGTGAGAACGCGCACACACCGCTCGTGCCCGAGGGTTCTAAGAGGTCTCCTGCGGGGCCCCGGGTTGACCAATGGATGCTGAGTGACGTCAGTGGTCCCTGGGGGGATTGAAAGTCGTTTCTCATGGGCTATTTCTTGACATTGCTACAGATAAGTTCTTTCCTAAGCTTGGGCCTGGCTCCGCCCCCTACTTCTCCATCCACTCTGTCATGCACTTACCCTACTCCACACGGAAAGATCTGCTATCCACTTTTAACATGACCCCTTTTGCAGCTTGATGGATCTTTCCCAGATGTCTGTGTCGGATCTGGTAGCTCAGCCGAAATCCGATTCCATTTCTCAACCAAACCGCTCCCGCGCTCGCCTCCTGCCGCCTGGTGGAGGTTCCCGACCCCTACTCCACACGGAAAGATCAGCTGTCCTCTTTCCACATCACCCTGTTTGGCAGCGTGATGGATCTTTCCCAGATGTCTGAGTCGGATCTGCCAGCTCAGCCGATAGCCGATTCTCTTTCACGAAGAAACCGCGTCCACGCTCGCCTCCTGCAGCCCGGTGGAGGTGCCAGAGCGTGACGTTTTCTTCTACGGTCCAAAGTCAAAAACCGTCTTCATGGCAGGAGACAGCAGCTTAACTGGCCAGCCCGCTCACCTGCCCCCTCGACTCTGAGCCACTTGTAAACCTAATACCAGCGATTACTCGGTACTATTCTGTAGAAGCCAACCTCTCTGCCACGACCGCACCACTCAAAAGCCTCCCGATCGAACGGTAACCAAGGAGCAGTGCTAAACACAAGTGAGCCCGCGCACACACCGCTCGCGCCCAAGGGTTCTAAGAGGTCTCCAGCGGGGCCCCGGGTTGACCAATGGTTGCGGAGTGACGTCAGCAGTCACTAGGTAGATTGAAAGTTGGTTCTTTTTTTTTTTTTTTTTTTTTTTTGACTTTCTAAAGGGTGAATTTTATGGTATGTGAATTATCTCAATCAATCTGATTTTTTTAGAAAAGTGTTCTACATGTAAGTATATATGAGTACATATATGAATATGTGTACATACATACAATAAATTGTAAGTTAATTTAGAAATAGACAGCTTCATATCCATCTAAATCAATGTTTAAATTCTTCTTAAGGATTTTAAGATGCTAACATATTTGAGAGAACACTACAATATCACATAACCTAGTTTGATAATTACAGATACATACTAAAGATTTAAACTTAAATCTCCATTGAACTTTGAAATCCTAGAATCTGCAGCAACCTGCTCACTACTGAGTTGGCTTAGCTCTAGTTCCAATTTCATATTTGCACGGAACCAAGAAACTCTACAAAGGTGAACAGCACATCACTGGGTATGGAAGAGCAGGGCCGCGTCTTTTACACCCTCGTGACCTTTGCAGCACGCGGCACTGTCCCTCGCACACATGGCAGGCCACATGACAAATGAGGGAGATACTTTTTAAATACCATACTTGTAAAACAGGACCAGAACAGTTAAACTTTTGTTCTCTGTGCTATCCCGTTAGATCAGGTCAACAAACTTCTTATGTAAAGGACCAGATAGCAAATATTTTAGGCTTTTGGACAAGATTGTTTCTGACAGAACTACTCAACTCCCTCCGAGTAACATGAAAGCAGCTGTAGACAATATATAAACAAATGGACAACATTTAAACAAATGATCCCCTGCTTTAGACCAGTGCTGTCCAACGGATCTTTCCACAGTAATAGAAATATTTTATTATCTGACTATTAAGCCCTTAAACTATGGCTACTGTGACTAAGAAACTGAATTTTTAAATTATTTTAAATGTAAACAGATACATGTGACTAGTGGCTACTGTCCTGACCAGCACTGCATTAGACAACTAACTAGCCAATTTTATTACCTCTGTTCAAAAAACCGAAAAACAGTACCTCTATTCAAAAAACTTAAAGCTAAAGATGAATTCTGTGACTACATTTCAAGGATGAACTGAGAAGAGAAAACATGATGTCAAAGTTCTAATAATTCATAGATCCTACCACTAAGTATCAAAATTCGAAAGCAAATTATCTCAGTTCAAGCAGGAGGATACGTGTAGAGTTCCATGTATCTGGACTTCGCCATACTCTGTCTGGTGTACACTTGCTGGATTCCAGCTCTGAGGTCGTCCCAGACCTGGTCAAGGCCAATCTGCTTCAGTCCATGGGGATTCTGACTCCTGTTTGATGACATTGTGAGTAATGTTCTGAAGTCGTCCAGTGCAGCAATCCTTATTCAAAATACAGCTAATTCTCCATTAGATGAAAATATACAGTATCATCCCAAATTTATTCACAGCAGCTCAGAAAAGGATGTCCTTTAACTGCAGAAAATGAAATCTCATTGCAGGCAAACCCGCATTTCCCCGGAGACTACAAGGCTCGCGCGACGTCTCCGCCTGGTCGCCGGGCCCAGGCCCTGGCGAAACCCCCGTCCCGCCAAGGTCGGGCAGCGTCCCTCAGCGCAGGGGCCGCCCCGCCTGGAGCTGAGTGCCGAAAGTTGGTTCTAATGGGCTATTTCTTGACGTGGCTACAGATCAGTTCTTTTCTAAGATTGGGCCTAGCTCCGCCCCCTACCTCTCGTTCCGCTCTGTCATCCCCGTCCCCTACTCCACACGAAAGGATCTGGTGTACTCTTTCAACCTGGCCCCTTTAGGCAGCGTGATTGATCTTTCCCAGATGTCTGAGTGGATCTGGGAGCTAGGCCAAAGCCGATTCTCTGTCTGAAATAAACCTCGTCCGAGCTCGCCTCCTGCAACCTGGTGGCGGTGCCTGAGAGTGACTCTTTCATCTACCGTCAAAAGTCAAAAAGCTTCTTCATGGGAGAAGACAGCAGCTTCAGAGGCCCGTCCCCTCACCTGGCCCCTCGGCTCATACAAACTCGTGAAGCCGCTATGAGCGAATATTACTCAGTACTATTTTCTCGAAGACAACATCTCTGCCACAACAGCACCACTCAAAAGCCTCCCGATCGAACGCTAACCAAGGAGCAGTGCTAAACACAAGTGAGCACGCGCACACACCGCTCGCGCCCAAGGGTTCTAAGAGGTGTCCTGCGGGGCCCCGGGTGGACCAATGGTTGCTGATTGCCGTCAGTGGTCCCTAGGGGGAATGAAAGTTGTTTCTCACGGGCTATATCTTGCCATGGCTACCAATAGGTTCTTTCCTAAGCTTGGGCCTGGCTCCGCCCCCTACTTCTCCATCCACTCTGTCATCCACTTACCCTATTCCACACGGAAAGATCTGCTATCCACTTTTAACATGACCCCTTTTGCAGCTTGATGGATCTTTCCCAGATGTCTGTGTCGGATCTGGTAGCTCAGCCGTAATCCGATTCCATTTCTCAACCAAACCGCTCCCGCGCTCGCCTCCTGCAGCCTGGTGGAGGTTCCCGACCCCTACTCCACACGGAAAGATCAGCTGTCCTCTTTCCACATCACCCTGTTTGGCAGCGTGATGGATCTTTCCCAGATGTCTGAGTCGGATCTGCCAGCTCAGCCGAAACCCGATTCTCTTTCATGAACAAACCGCGTCCGCGCTCGCCTCCTGCAGCCCAGTGGAGGTGCCAGAGAGTGACTTTTTCTTCTATGGTCCAAAGTCAAAAAGCGTCTTCCTGGCTGAAGACAGCAGCTTAACAGGCCAGCCCGCTCACCTGCCCCCTCGACTCCGAGCCACTTGTAAACCTAATACCAGTGATTACTCGGTACTATTCTGTAGAAGCCAACCTCTCTGCCACAACCGCACCACTCAAAAGCCTCCCGATCGAACGGTAACCAAGGAGCAGTGATAAACACAAGTGAGAACGCGCACACACCGCTCGTGCCCGAGGGTTCTAAGAGGTCTCCTGCGGGGCCCCGGGTTGACCAATGGTTGCGGAGTGACGTCAGCAGTCACTAGGTAGATTGAAAGTTGGTTCTTTTTTTTTTTTTTTTTTTTTTTGACTTTCTAAAGGGTGAATTTTATGGTATGTGAATTATCTCAATCAAGCTGATTTTTTTAGAAAAGTGTTCTACATGTAAGTATATATGAGTACATATATGAATATGTGTACATACATACAATAAATTGTAAGTTAATTTAGAAATAGACAGCTTCATATCCATCTAAATCAATGTTTAAATTCTTCTTAAGGATTTTAAGATGCTAACATATTTGAGAGAACACTACAATATCACATAACCTAGTTTGATAATTACAGATACATACTAAAGATTTAAACTTAAATCTCCATTGAACTTTGAAATCCTAGAATCTGCAGCAACCTGCTCACTACTGAGTTGGCTTAGCTCTAGTTCCAATTTCATATTTGCACGGAACCAAGAAACTCTACAAAGGTGAACAGCACATCACTGGGTATGGAAGAGCAGGGCCGCGTCTTTTACACCCTCGTGACCTTTGCAGCACGCGGCACTGTCCCTCGCACACATGGCAGGCCACATGACAAATGAGGGAGATACTTTTTAAATACCATACTTGTAAAACAGGACCAGAACAGTTAAACTTTTGTTCTCTGTGCTATCCCGTTAGATCAGGTCAACAAACTTCTTATGTAAAGGACCAGATAGCAAATATTTTAGGCTTTTGGGCAAGATTGTTTCTGACAGAACTACTCAACTCCCTCCGAGTAACATGAAAGCAGCTGTAGACAATATATAAACAAATGGACAACATTTAAACAAATGATCCCCTGCTTTAGACCAGTGCTGTCCAACGGATCTTTCCACAGTAATAGAAATATTTTATTATCTGACTATTAAGCCCTTAAACTATGGCTACTGTGACTAAGAAACTGAATTTTTAAATTATTTTAAATGTAAACAGATACATGTGACTAGTGGCTACTGTCCTGACCAGCACTGCATTAGACAACTAACTAGCCAATTTTATTACCTCTGTTCAAAAAACCGAAAAACAGTACCTCTATTCAAAAAACTTAAAGCTAAAGATGAATTCTGTGACTACATTTCAAGGATGAACTGAGAAGAGAAAACATGATGTCAAAGTTCTAATAATTCATAGATCCTACCACTAAGTATCAAAATTCGAAAGCAAATTATCTCAGTTCAAGCAGGAGGATACGTGTAGAGTTCCATGTATCTGGACTTCGCCATACTCTGTCTGGTGTACACTTGCTGGATTCCAGCTCTGAGGTCGTCCCAGATCTGGTCAAGGCCAATCTGCTTCAGTCCATGGGGATTCTGACTCCTGTTTGATGACATTGTGAGTAATGTTCTGAAGTCGTCCAGTGCAGCAATCCTTATTCAAAATACAGCTAATTCTCCATTAGATGAAAATATACAGTATCATCCCAAATTTATTCACAGCAGCTCAGAAAAGGATGTCCTTTAACTGCAGAAAATGAAATCTCATTGCAGGCAAACCCGCATTTCCCCGGAGACTACAAGGCTCGCGCGACGTCTCCGCCTGGTCGCTGGGCCCAGGCCCTGGCGAAACCCCCGTCCCGCCAAGGTCGGGCAGCGTCCCTCAGCGCAGGGGCCGCCCCGCCTGGAGCTGAGTGCCGAAAGTTGGTTCTAATGGGCTATTTCTTGACGTGGCTACAGATCAGTTCTTTTCTAAGATTGGGCCTAGCTCCGCCCCCTACCTCTCGTTCCGCTCTGTCATCCCCGTCCCCTACTCCACACGAAAGGATCTGGTGTACTCTTTCAACCTGGCCCCTTTAGGCAGCGTGATTGATCTTTCCCAGATGTCTGAGTGGATCTGGGAGCTAGGCCAAAGCCGATTCTCTGTCTGAAATAAACCTCGTCCGAGCTCGCCTCCTGCAACCTGGTGGCGGTGCCTGAGAGTGACTCTTTCATCTACCGTCAAAAGTCAAAAAGCTTCTTCATGGGAGAAGACAGCAGCTTCAGAGGCCCGTCCCCTCACCTGGCCCCTCGGCTCATACCCACTCGTGAAGCCGCTATGAGCGAATATTACTCAGTACTATTTTCTCGAAGACAACATCTCTGCCACAACAGCACCACTCAAAAGCCTCCCGATCGACCGCTAACCAAGGAGCAGTGCTAAACACAAGTGAGCATGCGCACACACCGCTCGCGCCCAAGGGCTCTAAGAGGTGTCCTGCGGGGCCCGGGTGGACCAATGGTTGCTGATTGCCGTCAGTGGTCCCTAGGGGGAATGAAAGTTGTTTCTCACGGGCTATATCTTGCCATGGCTACCAATAGGTTCTTTCCTAAGCTTGGGCCTGGCTCCGCCCCCTACTTCTCCATCCACTCTGTCATCCACTTACCCTATTCCACACGGAAAGATCTGCTATCCACTTTTAACATGACCCCTTTTGCAGCTTGATGGATCTTTCCCAGATGTCTGTGTCGGATCTGGTAGCTCAGCCGTAATCCGATTCCATTTCTCAACCAAACCGCTCCCGCGCTCGCCTCCTGCAGCCTGGTGGAGGTTCCCGACCCCTACTCCACACGGAAAGATCAGCTGTCCTCTTTCCACATCACCCTGTTTGGCAGCGTGATGGATCTTTCCCAGATGTCAGAGTCGGATCTGCCAGCTCAGCCGAAACGCGATTCTCTTTCATGAACAAACCGCGTCCGCGCTCGCCTCCTGCAGCCCAGTGGAGGTGCCAGAGAGTGACTTTTTCTTCTACGGTCCAAAGTCAAAAAGCGTCTTCCTGGCTGAAGACAGCAGCTTAACAGGCCAGCCCGCTCACCTGCCCCCTCGGCTCTGAGCCACTTGTAAACCTAATACCAGCGATTACTCGGTACTATTCTGTAGAAGCCAACCTCTCTGCCACGACCGCACCACTCAAAAGCCTCCCGATCGAACGGTAACCAAGGAGCAGTGATAAACACAAGTGAGAAAGCGCACACACCGCTCGTGCCCGAGGGTTCTAAGAGGTCTCCTGCGGGGCCCCGGGTTGACCAATGGATGCTGAGTGACGTCAGTGGTCCCTGGGGGGATTGAAAGTCGTTTCTCACGGGCTATTTCTTGACATGGCTACAGATAAGTTCTTTCCTAAGCTTGGGCCTGGCTCCGCCCCCTACTTCTCCATCCACTCTGTCATGCACTTACCCTACTCCACACGGAAAGATCTGCTATCCACTTTTAACATGACCCCTTTTGCAGCTTGATGGATCTTTCCCAGATGTCTGTGTCGGATCTGGTAGCTCAGCCGAAATCCGATTCCATTTCTCAACCAAACCGCTCCCGCGCTCGCCTCCTGCCGCCTGGTGGAGGTTCCCGACCCCTACTCCACACGGAAAGATCAGCTGTCCTCTTTCCACATCACCCTGTTTGGCAGCGTGATGGATCTTTCCCAGATGTCTGAGTCGGATCTGCCAGCTCAGCCGATAGCCGATTCTCTTTCACGAACAAACCGCGTCCACGCTCGCCTCCTGCAGCCCGGTGGAGGTGCCAGAGAGTGACGTTTTCTTCTACGGTCCAAAGTCAAAAACCGTCTTCATGGCAGGAGACAGCAGCTTAACTGGCCAGCCCGCTCACCAGCCCCCTCGACTCTGAGCCACTTGTAAACCTAATACCAGCGATTACTCGGTACTATTCTGTAGAAGCCAACCTCTCTGCCACGACCGCACCACTCAAAAGCCTCCCGATCGAACGGTAACCAAGGAGCAGTGCTAAACACAAGTGAGCCCGCGCACACACCGCTCGCGCCCAAAGGTTCTAAGAGGTCTCCTGCGGGGCCCCGGGTTGACCAATGGTTGCGGAGTGACGTCAGCAGTCACTAGGTAGATTGAAAGTTGGTTCTTTTTTTTTTTTTTTTTTTTTTTGACTTTCTAAAGGGTGAATTTTATGGTATGTGAATTATCTCAATCAAGCTGATTTTTTTAGAAAAGTGTTCTACATGTAAGTATATATGAGTACATATATGAATATGTGTACATACATACAATAAATTGTAAGTTAATTTAGAAATAGACAGCTTCATATCCATCTAAATCAATGTTTAAATTCTTCTTAAGGATTTTAAGATGCTAACATATTTGAGAGAACACTACAATATCACATAACCTAGTTTGATAATTACAGATACATACTAAGGATTTAAACTTAAATCTCCATTGAACTTTGAAATCCTAGAATCTGCAGCAACCTGCTCACTACTGAGTTGGCTTAGCTCTAGTTCCAATTTCATATTTGCACGGAACCAAGAAACTCTACAAAGGTGAACAGCACATCACTGGGTATGGAAGAGCAGGGCCGCGTCTTTTACACCCTCGTGACCTTTGCAGCACGCGGCACTGTCCCTCGCACACATGGCAGGCCACATGACAAATGAGGGAGATACTTTTTAAATACCATACTTGTAAAACAGGACCAGAACAGTTAAACTTTTGTTCTCTGTGCTATCCCGTTAGATCAGGTCAACAAACTTCTTATGTAAAGGACCAGATAGCAAATATTTTAGGCTTTTGGGCAAGATTGTTTCTGACAGAACTACTCAACTCCCTCCGAGTAACATGAAAGCAGCTGTAGACAATATATAAACAAATGGACAACATTTAAACAAATGATCCCCTGCTTTAGACCAGTGCTGTCCAACGGATCTTTCCACAGTAATAGAAATATTTTATTATCTGACTATTAAGCCCTTAAACTATGGCTACTGTGACTAAGAAACTGAATTTTTAAATTATTTTAAATGTAAACAGATACATGTGACTAGTGGCTACTGTCCTGACCAGCACTGCATTAGACAACTAACTAGCCAATTTTATTACCTCTGTTCAAAAAACCGAAAAACAGTACCTCTATTCAAAAAACTTAAAGCTAAAGATGAATTCTGTGACTACATTTCAAGGATGAACTGAGAAGAGAAAACATGATGTCAAAGTTCTAATAATTCATAGATCCTACCACTAAGTATCAAAATTCGAAAGCAAATTATCTCAGTTCAAGCAGGAGGATACGTGTAGAGTTCCATGTATCTGGACTTCGCCATACTCTGTCTGGTGTACACTTGCTGGATTCCAGCTCTGAGGTCGTCCCAGATCTGGTCAAGGCCAATCTGCTTCAGTCCATGGGGATTCTGACTCCTGTTTGATGACATTGTGAGTAATGTTCTGAAGTCGTCCAGTGCAGCAATCCTTATTCAAAATACAGCTAATTCTCCATTAGATGAAAATATACAGTATCATCCCAAATTTATTCACAGCAGCTCAGAAAAGGATGTCCTTTAACTGCAGAAAATGAAATCTCATTGCAGGCAAACCCGCATTTCCCCGGAGACTACAAGGCTCGCGCGACGTCTCCGCCTGGTCGCTGGGCCCAGGCCCTGGCGAAACCCCCGTCCCGCCAAGGTCGGGCAGCGTCCCTCAGTGCAGGGGCCGCCCCGCCTGGAGCTGAGTGCCGAAAGTTGGTTCTAATGGGCTATTTCTTGACGTGGCTATAGATCAGTTCTTTTCTAAGATTGGGCCTAGCTCCGCCCCCTACCTCTCGTTCCGCTCTGTCATCCCCGTCCCCTACTCCACACGAAAGGATCTGGTGTACTCTTTCAACCTGGCCCCTTTAGGCAGCGTGATTGATCTTTCCCAGATGTCTGAGTGGATCTGGGAGCTAGGCCAAAGCCGATTCTCTGTCTGAAATAAACCTCGTCCGAGCTCGCCTCCTGCAACCTGGTGGCGGTGCCTGAGAGTGACTCTTTCATTACCGTCAAAAGTCAAAAAGCTTCTTCATGGGAGAAGACAGCAGCTTCAGAGTCCCGTCCCCTCACCTGGCCCCTCGGCTCATACCCACTCGTGAAGCCGCTATGAGCGAATATTACTCAGTACTATTTTCTCGAAGACAACATCTCTGCCACAACAGCACCACTCAAAAGCCTCCCGATCGAACGCTAACCAAGGAGCAGTGCTAAACACAAGTGAGCACGCGCACACACCGCTCGCGCCCAAGGGTTCTAAGAGGTGTCCTGCGGGGCCCCGGGTTGACCAATGGATGCTGAGTGACGTCAGTGGTCCCTGGGGGGATTGAAAGTTGTTTCTCACGGGCTATTTCTTGACATGGCTACAGATAAGTTCTTTCCTAAGCTTGGGCCTGGCTCCGCCCCCTACTTCTCCATCCACTCTGTCATGCACTTACCCTACTCCACACGGAAAGATCTGCTATCCACTTTTAACATGACCGCTTTTGCAGCTTGATGGATCTTTCCCAGATGTCTGTGTCGGATCTGGTAGCTCAGCCGAAATCCGATTCCATTTCTCAACCAAACCGCTCCCGCGCTCGCCTCCTGCCGCCTGGTGGAGGTTCTCGACCCCTACTCCACACGGAAAGATCAGCTGTCCTCTTTCCACATCACCCTGTTTGGCAGCGTGATGGATCTTTCCCAGATGTCTGAGTCGGATCTGCCAGCTCAGCCGATAGCCGATTCTCTTTCACGAACAAACCGCGTCCACGCTCGCCTCCTGCAGCCCGGTGGAGGTGCCAGAGAGTGACGTTTTCTTCTACGGTCCAAAGTCAAAAACCGTCTTCATGGCAGGAGACAGCAGCTTAACTGGCCAGCCCGCTCACCTGCCCCCTCGACTCTGAGCCACTTGTAAACCTAATACCAGCGATTACTCGGTAGTAGAAGCCAACCTCTCTGCCACTACCGCACCACTCAAAAGCCTCCCGATCGAACGGTAACCAAGGAGCAGTGCTAAACACAAGTGAGCCCGCGCACACACCGCTCGCGCCCAAGGGTTCTAAGAGGTCTCCTGCGGGACCCCGGGTTGACCAATGGTTGCGGAGTGACGTCAGCAGTCACTAGGTAGATTGAAAGTTGGTTCTTTTTTTTTTTTTTTTTTTTTGACTTTCTAAAGGGTGAATTTTATGGTATGTGAATTATCTCAATCAAGCTGATTTTTTTAGAAAAGTGTTCTACATGTAAGTATATATGAGTACATATATGAATATGTGTACATACATACAATAAATTGTAAGTTAATTTAGAAATAGACAGCTTCATATCCATCTAAATCAATGTTTAAATTCTTCTTAAGGATTTTAAGATGCTAACATATTTGAGAGAACACTACAATATCACATAACCTAGTTTGATAATTACAGATACATACTAAGGATTTAAACTTAAATCTCCATTGAACTTTGAAATCCTAGAATCTGCAGCAACCTGCTCACTACTGAGTTGGCTTAGCTCTAGTTCCAATTTCATATTTGCACGGAACCAAGAAACTCTACAAAGGTGAACAGCACATCACTGGGTATGGAAGAGCAGGGCCGCGTCTTTTACACCCTCGTGACCTTTGCAGCACGCGGCACTGTCCCTCGCACACATGGCAGGCCACATGACAAATGAGGGAGATACTTTTTAAATACCATACTTGTAAAACAGGACCAGAACAGTTAAACTTTTGTTCTCTGTGCTATCCCGTTAGATCAGGTCAACAAACTTCTTATGTAAAGGACCAGATAGCAAATATTTTAGGCTTTTGGACAAGATTGTTTCTGACAGAACTACTCAACTCCCTCCGAGTAACATGAAAGCAGCTGTAGACAATATATAAACAAATGGACAACATTTAAACAAATGATCCCCTGCTTTAGACCAGTGCTGTCCAACGGATCTTTCCACAGTAATAGAAATATTTTATTATCTGACTATTAAGCCCTTAAACTATGGCTACTGTGACTAAGAAACTGAATTTTTAAATTATTTTAAATGTAAACAGATACATGTGACTAGTGGCTACTGTCCTGACCAGCACTGCATTAGACAACTAACTAGCCAATTTTATTACCTCTGTTCAAAAAACCGAAAAACAGTACCTCTATTCAAAAAACTTAAAGCTAAAGATGAATTCTGTGACTACATTTCAAGGATGAACTGAGAAGAGAAAACATGATGTCAAAGTTCTAATAATTCATAGATCCTACCACTAAGTATCAAAATTCGAAAGCAAATTATCTCAGTTCAAGCAGGAGGATACGTGTAGAGTTCCATGTATCTGGAATTCGCCATACTCTGTCTGGTGTACACTTGCTGGATTCCAGCTCTGAGGTCGTCCCAGATCTGGTCAAGGCCAATCTGCTTCAGTCCATGGGGATTCTGACTCCTGTTTGATGACATTGTGAGTAATGTTCTGAAGTCGTCCAGTGCAGCAATCCTTATTCAAAATACAGCTAATTCTCCATTAGATGAAAATATACAGTATCATCCCAAATTTATTCACAGCAGCTCAGAAAAGGATGTCCTTTAACTGCAGAAAATGAAATCTCATTGCAGGCAAACCCGCATTTCCCCGGAGACTACAAGGCTCGCGCGACGTCTCCGCCTGGTCGCCGGGCCCAGGCCCTGGCGAAACCCCCGTCCCGCCAAGGTCGGGCAGCGTCCCTCAGCGCAGGGGCCGCCCCGCCTGGAGCTGAGTGCCGAAAGTTGGTTCTAATGGGCTATTTCTTGACGTGGCTACAGATCAGTTCTTTTCTAAGATTGGGCCTAGCTCCGCCCCCTACCTCTCGTTCCGCTCTGTCATCCCCGTCCCCTACTCCACACGAAAGGATCTGGTGTACTCTTTCAACCTGGCCCCTTTAGGCAGCGTGATTGATCTTTCCCAGATGTCTGAGTGGATCTGGGAGCTAGGCCAAAGCCGATTCTCTGTCTGAAATAAACCTCGTCCGAGCTCGCCTCCTGCAACCTGGTGGCGGTGCCTGAGAGTGACTCTTTCATCTACCGTCAAAAGTCAAAAAGCTTCTTCATGGGAGAAGACAGCAGCTTCAGAGGCCCGTCCCCTCACCTGGCCCCTCGGCTCATACCCACTCGTGAAGCCGCTATGAGCGAATATTACTCAGTACTATTTTCTCGAAGACAACATCTCTGCCACAACAGCACCACTCAAAAGCCTCCCGATCGAACACTAACCAAGGAGCAGTGCTAAACACAAGTGAGCATGCGCACACACCGCTCGCGCCCAAGGGCTATAAGAGGTGTCCTGCGGGGCCCCGGGTGGACCAATGGTTGCTGATTGCCGTCAGTGGTCCCTAGGGGGAATGAAAGCTGTTTCTCACGGGCTATATCTTGCCATGGCTACCAATAGGTTCTTTCCTAAGCTTGGGCCTGGCTCCGCCCCCTACTTCTCCATCCACTCTGTCATCCACTTACCCTATTCCACACGGAAAGATCTGCTATCCACTTTTAACATGACCCCTTTTGCAGCTTGATGGATCTTTCCCAGATGTCTGTGTCGGATCTGGTAGCTCAGCCGTAATCCGATTCCATTTCTCAACCAAACCGCTCCCGCGCTCGCCTCCTGCAGCCTGGTGGAGGTTCCCGACCCCTACTCCACACGGAAAGATCAGCTGTCCTCTTTCCACATCACCCTGTTTGGCAGCGTGATGGATCTTTCCCAGATGTCAGAGTCGGATCTGCCAGCTCAGCCGAAACCCGATTCTCTTTCATGAAAAAACCGCGTCCGCGCTCGCCTCCTGCAGCCCAGTGGAGGTGCCAGAGAGTGACTTTTTCTTCTACGGTCCAAAGTCAAAAAGCGTCTTCCTGGCTGAAGACAGCAGCTTAACAGGCCAGCCCGCTCACCTGCCCCCTCGACTCTGAGCCACTTGTAAACCTAATACCAGCGATTACTCGGTACTATTCTGTAGAAGCCAACCTCTCTGCCACGACCGCACCACTCAAAAGCCTCCCGATAAAACGGTAACCAAGGAGCAGTGATAAACACAAGTGAGAACGCGCACACACCGCTCGTGCCCGAGGGTTCTAAGAGGTCTCCTGCGGGGCCCCGGGTTGACCAATGGATGCTGAGTGACGTCAGTGGTCCCTGGGGGGATTGAAAGTCGTTTCTCACGGGCTATTTCTTCACATGGCTACAGATAAGTTCTTTCCTAAGCTTGGGCCTGGCTCCGCCCCCTACTTCTCCATCCACTCTGTCATGCACTTACCCTACTCCACACGGAAAGATCTGCTATCCACTTTTAACATGACCCCTTTTGCAGCTTGATGGATCTTTCCCAGATGTCTGTGTCGGATCTGGTAGCTCAGCCGAAATCCGATTCCATTTCTCAACCAAACCGCTCCCGCGCTCGCCTCCTGCCGCCTGGTGGAGGTTCCCGACCCCTACTCCACACGGAAAGATCAGCTGTCCTCTTTCCACATCACCCTGTTTGGCAGCGTGATGGATCTTTCCCAGATGTCTGAGTCGGATCTGCCAGCTCAGCCGATAGCCGATTCTCTTTCACGAAGAAACCGCGTCCACGCTCGCCTCCTGCAGCCCGGTGGAGGTGCCAGAGCGTGACGTTTTCTTCTACGGTCCAAAGTCAAAAACCGTCTTCATGGCAGGAGACAGCAGCTTAACTGGCCAGCCCGCTCACCTGCCCCCTCGACTCTGAGCCACTTGTAAACCTAATACCAGCGATTACTCGGTACTATTCTGTAGAAGCCAACCTCTCTGCCACGACCGCACCACTCAAAAGCCTCCCGATCGAACGGTAACCAAGGAGCAGTGCTAAACACAAGTGAGCCCGCGCACACACCGCTCGCGCCCAAGGGTTCTAAGAGGTCTCCAGCGGGGCCCCGGGTTGACCAATGGTTGCGGAGTGACGTCAGCAGTCACTAGGTAGATTGAAAGTTGGTTCTTTTTTTTTTTTTTTTTTTTTTTGACTTTCTAAAGGGTGAATTTTATGGTATGTGAATTATCTCAATCAATCTGATTTTTTTAGAAAAGTGTTCTACATGTAAGTATATATGAGTACATATATGAATATGTGTACATACATACAATAAATTGTAAGTTAATTTAGAAATAGACAGCTTCATATCCATCTAAATCAATGTTTAAATTCTTCTTAAGGATTTTAAGATGCTAACATATTTGAGAGAACACTACAATATCACATAACCTAGTTTGATAATTACAGATACATACTAAAGATTTAAACTTAAATCTCCATTGAACTTTGAAATCCTAGAATCTGCAGCAACCTGCTCACTACTGAGTTGGCTTAGCTCTAGTTCCAATTTCATATTTGCACGGAACCAAGAAACTCTACAAAGGTGAACAGCACATCACTGGGTATGGAAGAGCAGGGCCGCGTCTTTTACACCCTCGTGACCTTTGCAGCACGCGGCACTGTCCCTCGCACACATGGCAGGCCACATGACAAATGAGGGAGATACTTTTTAAATACCATACTTGTAAAACAGGACCAGAACAGTTAAACTTTTGTTCTCTGTGCTATCCCGTTAGATCAGGTCAACAAACTTCTTATGTAAAGGACCAGATAGCAAATATTTTAGGCTTTTGGACAAGATTGCTTCTGACAGAACTACTCAACTCCCTCCGAGTAACATGAAAGCAGCTGTAGACAATATATAAACAAATGGACAACATTTAAACAAATGATCCCCTGCTTTAGACCAGTGCTGTCCAACGGATCTTTCCACAGTAATAGAAATATTTTATTATCTGACTATTAAGCCCTTAAACTATGGCTACTGTGACTAAGAAACTGAATTTTTAAATTATTTTAAATGTAAACAGATACATGTGACTAGTGGCTACTGTCCTGACCAGCACTGCATTAGACAACTAACTAGCCAATTTTATTACCTCTGTTCAAAAAACCGAAAAACAGTACCTCTATTCAAAAAACTTAAAGCTAAAGATGAATTCTGTGACTACATTTCAAGGATGAACTGAGAAGAGAAAACATGATGTCAAAGTTCTAATAATTCATAGATCCTACCACTAAGTATCAAAATTCGAAAGCAAATTATCTCAGTTCAAGCAGGAGGATACGTGTAGAGTTCCATGTATCTGGACTTCGCCATACTCTGTCTGGTGTACACTTGCTGGATTCCAGCTCTGAGGTCGTCCCAGACCTGGTCAAGGCCAATCTGCTTCAGTCCATGGGGATTCTGACTCCTGTTTGATGACATTGTGAGTAATGTTCTGAAGTCGTCCAGTGCAGCAATCCTTATTCAAAATACAGCTAATTCTCCATTAGATGAAAATATACAGTATCATCCCAAATTTATTCACAGCAGCTCAGAAAAGGATGTCCTTTAACTGCAGAAAATGAAATCTCATTGCAGGCAAACCCGCATTTCCCCGGAGACTACAAGGCTCGCTCGACGTCTCCGCCTGGTCGCCGGGCCCAGGCCCTGGCGAAACCCCCGTCCCGCCAAGGTCGGGCAGCGTCCCTCAGCGCAGGGGCCGCCCCGCCTGGAGCTGAGTGCCGAAAGTTGGTTCTAATGGGCTATTTCTTGACGTGGCTACAGATCAGTTCTTTTCTAAGATTGGGCCTAGCTCCGCCCCCTACCTCTCGTTCCGCTCTGTCATCCCCGTCCCCTACTCCACACGAAAGGATCTGGTGTACTCTTTCAACCTGGCCCCTTTAGGCAGCGTGATTGATCTTTCCCAGATGTCTGAGTGGATCTGAGAGCTAGGCCAAAGCCGATTCTCTGTCTGAAATAAACCTCGTCCAAGCTCGCCTCCTGCAACCTGGTGGCGGTGCCTGAGAGTGACTCTTTCATCTACCGTCAAAAGTCAAAAAGCTTCTTCATGGGAGAAGACAGCAGCTTCAGAGGCCCGTCCCCTCACCTGGCCCCTCGGCTCATACCCACTCGTGAAGCCGCTATGAGCGAATATTACTCAGTACTATTTTCTCGAAGACAACATCTCTGCCACAACAGCACCACTCAAAAGCCTCCCGATCGAACGCTAGCCAAGGAGCAGTGCTAAACACAAGTGAGCACGCGCACACACCGCTCGCGCCCAAGGGTTCTAAGAGGTGTCCTGCGGGGCCCCGGGTGGACCAATGGTTGCTGATTGCCGTCAGTGGTCCCTAGGTGGAATGAAAGTTGTTTCTCACGGGCTATATCTTGCCATGGCTACCAATAGGTTCTTTCCTAAGCTTGGGCCTGGCTCCGCCCCCTACTTCTCCATCCACTCTGTCATCCACTTACCCTATTCCACACGGAAAGATCTGCTATCCACTTTTAACATGACCCCTTTTGCAGCTTGATGGATCTTTCCCAGATGTCTGTGTCGGATCTGGTAGCTCAGCCGTAATCCGATTCCATTTCTCAAACAAACCGCTCCCGCGCTCGCCTCCTGCAGCCTGGTGGAGGTTCCCGACCCCTACTCCACACGGAAAGATCAGCTGTCCTCTTTCCACATCACCCTGTTTGGCAGCGTGATGGATCTTTCCCAGATGTCAGAGTCGGATCTGCCAGCTCAGCCGAAACCCGATTCTCTTTCATGAACAAACCGCGTCCGCGCTCGCCTCCTGCAGCCCAGTGGAGGTGCCAGAGAGTGACTTTTTCTTCTAAGGTCCAAAGTCAAAAAGCGTCTTCCTGGCTGAAGACAGCAGCTTAACAGGCCAGCCCGCTCACCTGCCCCCTCGACTCTGAGCCACTTGTAAACCTAATACCAGCGATTACTCGGTACTATTCTGTAGAAGCCAACCTCTCTGCCACGACCGCACCACTCAAAAGCCTCCCGATCGAACGGTAACCAAGGAGCAGTGATAAACACAAGTGAGAACGCGCACACACCGCTCGTGCCCGAGGGTTCTAAGAGGTCTCCTGCGGGGCCCCGGGTTGACCAATGGATGCTGAGTGACGTCAGTGGTCCCTGGGGGGATTGAAAGTCGTTTCTCACGGGCTATTTCTTGACATGGCTACAGATAAGTTCTTTCCTAAGCTTGGGCCTGGCTCCGCCCCCTACTTCTCCATCCACTCTGTCATGCACTTACCCTACTCCACACGGAAAGATCTGCTATCCACTTTTAACATGACCCCTTTTGCAGCTTGATGGATCTTTCCCAGATGTCTGTGTCGGATCTGGTAGCTCAGCCGAAATCCGATTCCATTTCTCAACCAAACCGCTCCCGCGCTCGCCTCCTGCCGCCTGGTGGAGGTTCCCGACCCCTACTCCACACGGAAAGATCAGCTGTCCTCTTTCCACATCACCCTGTTTGGCAGCGTGATGGATCTTTCCCAGATGTCTGAGTCGGATCTGCCAGCTCAGCCGATAGCCGATTCTCTTTCACGAACAAACCGCGTCCACGCTCGCCTCCTGCAGCCCGGTGGAGGTGCCAGAGAGTGACGTTTTCTTCTACGGTCCAAAGTCAAAAACCGTCTTCATGGCAGGAGACAGCAGCTTAACTGGCCAGCCCGCTCACCTGCCCCCTCGACTCTGAGCCACTTGTAAACCTAATACCAGCGATTACTCGGTACTATTCTGTAGAAGCCAACCTCTCTGCCACGACCGCACCACTCAAAAGCCTCCCGATCGAACGGTAACCAAGGAGCAGTGCTAAACACAAGTGAGCCCGCGCACACACCGCTCGCGCCCAAGGGTTCTAAGAGGTCTCCTGCGGGGCCCCGGGTTGACCAATGGTTGCGGAGTGACGTCAGCAGTCACTAGGTAGATTGAAAGTTGGTTCTTTTTTTTTTTTTTTTTTTGACTTTCTAAAGGGTGAATTTTATGGTATGTGAATTATCTCAATCAAGCTGATTTTTTTAGAAAAGTGTTCTACATGTAAGTATATATGAGTACATATATGAATATGTGTACATACATACAATAAATTGTAAGTTAATTTAGAAATAGACAGCTTCATATCCATCTAAATCAATGTTTAAATTCTTCTTAAGGATTTTAAGATGCTAACATATTTGAGAGAACACTACAATATCACATAACCTAGTTTGATAATTACAGATACATACTAAAGATTTAAACTTAAATCTCCATTGAACTTTGAAATCCTAGAATCTGCAGCAACCTGCTCACTACTGAGTTGGCTTAGCTCTAGTTCCAATTTCATATTTGCACGGAACCAAGAAACTCTACAAAGGTGAACAGCACATCACTGGGTATGGAAGAGCAGGGCCGCGTCTTTTACACCCTCGTGACCTTTGCAGCACGCGGCACTGTCCCTCGCACACATGGCAGGCCACATGACAAATGAGGGAGATACTTTTTAAATACCATACTTGTAAAACAGGACCAGAACAGTTAAACTTTTGTTCTCTGTGCTATCCCGTTAGATCAGGTCAACAAACTTCTTATGTAAAGGACCAGATAGCAAATATTTTAGGCTTTTGGACAAGATTGCTTCTGACAGAACTACTCAACTCCCTCCGAGTAACATGAAAGCAGCTGTAGACAATATATAAACAAATGGACAACATTTAAACAAATGATCCCCTGCTTTAGACCAGTGCTGTCCAACGGATCTTTCCACAGTAATAGAAATATTTTATTATCTGACTATTAAGCCCTTAAACTATGGCTACTGTGACTAAGAAACTGAATTTTTAAATTATTTTAAATGTAAACAGATACATGTGACTAGTGGCTACTGTCCTGACCAGCACTGCATTAGACAACTAACTAGCCAATTTTATTACCTCTGTTCAAAAAACCGAAAAACAGTACCTCTATTCAAAAAACTTAAAGCTAAAGATGAATTCTGTGACTACATTTCAAGGATGAACTGAGAAGAGAAAACATGATGTCAAAGTTCTAATAATTCATAGATCCTACCACTAAGTATCAAAATTCGAAAGCAAATTATCTCAGTTCAAGCAGGAGGATACGTGTAGAGTTCCATGTATCTGGACTTCGCCATACTCTGTCTGGTGTACACTTGCTGGATTCCAGCTCTGAGGTCGTCCCAGATCTGGTCAAGGCCAATCTGCTTCAGTCCATGGGGATTCTGACTCCTGTTGGATGACATTGTGAGTAATGTTCTGAAGTCGTCCAGTGCAGCAATCCTTATTCAAAATACAGCTAATTCTCCATTAGATGAAAATATACAGTATCATCCCAAATTTATTCACAGCAGCTCAGAAAAGGATGTCCTTTAACTGCAGAAAATGAAATCTCATTGCAGGCAAACCCGCATTTCCCCGGAGACTACAAGGCTCGCGCGACGTCTCCGCCTGGTCGCCGGGCCCAGGCCCTGGCGAAACCCCCGTCCCGCCAAGGTCGGGCAGCGTCCCTCAGCGCAGGGGCCGCCCCGCCTGGAGCTGAGTGCCGAAAGTTGGTTCTAATGGGCTATTTCTTGACGTGGCTACAGATCAGTTCTTTTCTAAGATTGGGCCTAGCTCCGCCCCCTACCTCTCGTTCCGCTCTGTCATCCCCGTCCCCTACTCCACACGAAAGGATCTGGTGTACTCTTTCAACCTGGCCCCTTTAGGCAGCGTGATTGATCTTTCCCAGATGTCTGAGTGGATCTGGGAGCTAGGCCAAAGCCGATTCTCTGTCTGAAATAAACCTCGTCCGAGCTCGCCTCCTGCAACCTGGTGGCGGTGCCTGAGAGTGACTCTTTCATCTACCGTCAAAAGTCAAAAAGCTTCTTCATGGGAGAAGACAGCAGCTTCAGAGGCCCGTCCCCTCACCTGGCCCCTCGGCTCATACCCACTCGTGAAGCCGCTATGAGCGAATATTACTCAGTACTATTTTCTCGAAGACAACATCTCTGCCACAACAGCACCACTCAAAAGCCTCCCGATCGAACGCTAACCAAGGAGCAGTGCTAAACACAAGTGAGCATGCGCACACACCGCTCGCGCCCAAGGGTTCTAAGAGGTGTCCTGCGGGGCCCCGGGTGGACCAATGGTTGCTGATTGCCGTCAGTGGTCCCTAGGGGGAATGAAAGTTGTTTCTCACGGGCTATATCTTGCCATGGCTACCAATAGGTTCTTTCCTAAGCTTGGGCCTGGCTCCGCCCCCTACTTCTCCATCCACTCTGTCATCCACTTACCCTATTCCACACGGAAAGATCTGCTATCCACTTTTAACATGACCCCTTTTGCAGCTTGATGGATCTTTCCCAGATGTCTGTGTCGGATCTGGTAGCTCAGCCGTAATCCGATTCCATTTCTCAACCAAACCGCTCCCGCGCTCGCCTCCTGCAGCCTGGTGGAGGTTCCCGACCCCTACTCCACACGGAAAGATCAGCTGTCCTCTTTCCACATCACCCTGTTTGGCAGCGTGATGGATCTTTCCCAGATGTCAGAGTCGGATCTGCCAGCTCAGCCGAAACCCGATTCTCTTTCATGAACAAACCGCGTCCGCGCTCGCCTCCTGCAGCCCAGTGGAGGTGCCAGAGAGTGACTTTTTCTTCTACGGTCCAAAGTCAAAAAGCGTCTTCCTGGCTGAAGACAGCAGCTTAACAGGCCAGCCCGCTCACCTGCCCCCTCGACTCTGAGCCACTTGTAAACCTAATACCAGCGATTACTCGGTACTATTCTGTAGAAGCCAACCTCTCTGCCACGACCGCACCACTCAAAAGCCTCCCGATCGAACGGTAACCAAGGAGCAGTGATAAACACAAGTGAGAACGCGCACACACCGCTCATGCCCGAGGGTTGTAAGAGGTCTCCTGCGGGGCCCCGGGTTGACCAATGGATGCTGAGTGACGTCAGTGGTCCCTGGGGGGATTGAAAGTCGTTTCTCACGGGCTATTTCTTCACATGGCTACAGATAAGTTCTTTCCTAAGCTTGGGCCTGGCTCCGCCCCCTACTTCTCCATCCACTCTGTCATGCACTTACCCTACTCCACACGGAAAGATCTGCTATCCACTTTTAACATGACCCCTTTTGCAGCTTGATGGATCTTTCCCACATGTCTGTGTCGGATCTGGTAGCTCAGCCGAAATCCGATTCCATTTCTCAACCAAACCGCTCCCGCGCTCGCCTCCTGCCGCCTGGTGGAGGTTCCCGACCCCTACTCCACACGGAAAGATCAGCTGTCCTCTTTCCACATCACCCTGTTTGGCAGCGTGATGGATCTTTCCCAGATGTCTGAGTCGGATCTGCCAGCTCAGCCGATAGCCGATTCTCTTTCACGAACAAACCGCGTCCACGCTCGCCTCCTGCAGCCCGGTGGAGGTGCCAGAGAGTGACGTTTTCTTCTACGGTCCAAAGTCAAAAACCGTCTTCATGGCAGGAGACAGCAGCTTAACTGGCCAGCCCGCTCACCTGCCCCCTCGACTCTGAGCCACTTGTAAACCTAATACCAGCGATTACTCGGTACTATTCTGTAGAAGCCAACCTCTCTGCCACGACCGCACCACTCAAAAGCCTCCCGATCGAACGGTAACCAAGGAGCAGTGCTAAACACAAGTGAGCCCGCGCACACACCGCTCGCGCCCAAGGGTTCTAAGAGGTCTCCTGCGGGGCCCCGGGTTGACCAATGGTTGCGGAGTGACGTCAGCAGTCACTAGGTAGATTGAAAGTTGGTTCTTTTTTTTTTTTTTTTTTTTTTGACTTTCTAAAGGGTGAATTTTATGGTATGTGAATTATCTCAATCAAGCTGATTTTTTTAGAAAAGTGTTCTACATGTAAGTATATATGAGTACATATATGAATATGTGTACATACATACAATAAATTGTAAGTTAATTTAGAAATAGACAGCTTCATATCCATCTAAATCAATGTTTAAATTCTTCTTAAGGATTTTAAGATGCTAACATATTTGAGAGAACACTACAATATCACATAACCTAGTTTGATAATTACAGATACATACTAAAGATTTAAACTTAAATCTCCATTGAACTTTGAAATCCTAGAATCTGCAGCAACCTGCTCACTACTGAGTTGGCTTAGCTCTAGTTCCAATTTCATATTTGCACGGAACCAAGAAACTCTACAAAGGTGAACAGCACATCACTGGGTATGGAAGAGCAGGGCCGCGTCTTTTACACCCTCGTGACCTTTGCAGCACGCGGCACTGTCCCTCGCACACATGGCAGGCCACATGACAAATGAGGGAGATACTTTTTAAATACCATACTTGTAAAACAGGACCAGAACAGTTAAACTTTTGTTCTCTGTGCTATCCCGTTAGATCAGGTCAACAAACTTCTTATGTAAAGGACCAGATAGCAAATATTTTAGGCTTTTGGACAAGATTGCTTCTGACAGAACTACTCAACTCCCTCCGAGTAACATGAAAGCAGCTGTAGACAATATATAAACAAATGGACAACATTTAAACAAATGATCCCCTGCTTTAGACCAGTGCTGTCCAACGGATCTTTCCACAGTAATAGAAATATTTTATTATCTGACTATTAAGCCCTTAAACTATGGCTACTGTGACTAAGAAACTGAATTTTTAAATTATTTTAAATGTAAACAGATACATGTGACTAGTGGCTACTGTCCTGACCAGCACTGCATTAGACAACTAACTAGCCAATTTTATTACCTCTGTTCAAAAAACCGAAAAACAGTACCTCTATTCAAAAAACTTAAAGCTAAAGATGAATTCTGTGACTACATTTCAAGGATGAACTGAGAAGAGAAAACATGATGTCAAAGTTCTAATAATTCATAGATCCTACCACTAAGTATCAAAATTCGAAAGCAAATTATCTCAGTTCAAGCAGGAGGATACGTGTAGAGTTCCATGTATCTGGACTTCGCCATACTCTGTCTGGTGTACACTTGCTGGATTCCAGCTCTGAGGTCGTCCCAGATCTGGTCAAGGCCAATCTGCTTCAGTCCATGGGGATTCTGACTCCTGTTGGATGACATTGTGAGTAATGTTCTGAAGTCGTCCAGTGCAGCAATCCTTATTCAAAATACAGCTAATTCTCCATTAGATGAAAATATACAGTATCATCCCAAATTTATTCACAGCAGCTCAGAAAAGGATGTCCTTTAACTGCAGAAAATGAAATCTCATTGCAGGCAAACCCGCATTTCCCCGGAGACTACAAGGCTCGCGCGACGTCTCCGCCTGGTCGCCGGGCCCAGGCCCTGGCGAAACCCCCGTCCCGCCAAGGTCGGGCAGCGTCCCTCAGCGCAGGGGCCGCCCCGCCTGGAGCTGAGTGCCGAAAGTTGGTTCTAATGGGCTATTTCTTGACGTGGCTACAGATCAGTTCTTTTCTAAGATTGGGCCTAGCTCCGCCCCCTACCTCTCGTTCCGCTCTGTCATCCCCGTCCCCTACTCCACACGAAAGGATCTGGTGTACTCTTTCAACCTGGCCCCTTTAGGCAGCGTGATTGATCTTTCCCAGATGTCTGAGTGGATCTGGGAGCTAGGCCAAAGCCGATTCTCTGTCTGAAATAAACCTCGTCCGAGCTCGCCTCCTGCAACCTGGTGGCGGTGCCTGAGAGTGACTCTTTCATCTACCGTCAAAAGTCTAAAAGCTTCTTCATGGGAGAAGACAGCAGCTTCAGAGGCCCGTCCCCTCACCTGGCCCCTCGGCTCATACCCACTCGTGAAGCCGCTATGAGCGAATATTACTCAGTACTATTTTCTCGAAGACAACATCTCTGCCACAACAGCACCACTCAAAAGCCTCCCGATCGAACGCTAACCAAGGAGCAGTGCTAAACACAAGTGAGCATGCGCACACACCGCTCGCGCCCAAGGGTTCTAAGAGGTGTCCTGCGGGGCCCCGGGTGGACCAATGGTTGCTGATTGCCGTCAGTGGTCCCTAGGGGGAATGAAAGTTGTTTCTCACGGGCTATATCTTGCCATGGCTACCAATAGGTTCTTTCCTAAGCTTGGGCCTGGCTCCGCCCCCTACTTCTCCATCCACTCTGTCATCCACTTACCCTATTCCACACGGAAAGATCTGCTATCCACTTTTAACATGACCCCTTTTGCAGCTTGATGGATCTTTCCCAGATGTCTGTGTCGGATCTGGTAGCTCAGCCGTAATCCGATTCCATTTCTCAACCAAACCGCTCCCGCGCTCGCCTCCTGCAGCCTGGTGGAGGTTCCCGACCCCTACTCCACACGGAAAGATCAGCTGTCCTCTTTCCACATCACCCTGTTTGGCAGCGTGATGGATCTTTCCCAGATGTCAGAGTCGGATCTGCCAGCTCAGCCGAAACCCGATTCTCTTTCATGAACAAACCGCGTCCGCGCTCGCCTCCTGCAGCCCAGTGGAGGTGCCAGAGAGTGACTTTTTCTTCTACGGTCCAAAGTCAAAAAGCGTCTTCCTGGCTGAAGACAGCAGCTTAACAGGCCAGCCCGCTCACCTGCCCCCTCGACTCTGAGCCACTTGTAAACCTAATACCAGCGATTACTCGGTACTATTCTGTAGAAGCCAACCTCTCTGCCACGACCGCACCACTCAAAAGCCTCCCGATCGAACGGTAACCAAGGAGCAGTGATAAACACAAGTGAGAACGCGCACACACCGCTCATGCCCGAGGGTTGTAAGAGGTCTCCTGCGGGGCCCCGGGTTGACCAATGGATGCTGAGTGACGTCAGTGGTCCCTGGGGGGATTGAAAGTCGTTTCTCACGGGCTATTTCTTGACATGGCTACAGATAAGTTCTTTCCTAAGCTTGGGCCTGGCTCCGCCCCCTACTTCTCCATCCACTCTGTCATGCACTTACCCTACTCCACACGGAAAGATCTGCTATCCACTTTTAACATGACCCCTTTTGCAGCTTGATGGATCTTTCCCAGATGTCTGTGTCGGATCTGGTAGCTCAGCCGAAATCCGATTCCATTTCTTAACCAAACCGCTCCCGCGCTCGCCTCCTGCCGCCTGGTGGAGGTTCCCGACCCCTACTCCACACGGAAAGATCAGCTGTCCTCTTTCCACATCACCCTGTTTGGCAGCGTGATGGATCTTTCCCAGATGTCTGAGTCGGATCTGCCAGCTCAGCCGATAGCCGATTCTCTTTCACGAACAAACCGCGTCCACGCTCGCCTCCTGCAGCCCGGTGGAGGTGCCAGAGAGTGACGTTTTTTTCTACGGTCCAAAGTCAAAAACCGTCTTCATGGCAGGAGACAGCAGCTTAACTGGCCAGCCCGCTCACCTGCCCCCTCGACTCTGAGCCACTTGTAAACCTAATACCAGCGATTACTCGGTACTATTCTGTAGAAGCCAACCTCTCTGCCACGACCGCACCACTCAAAAGCCTCCCGATCGAACGGTAACCAAGGAGCAGTGCTAAACACAAGTGAGCCCGCGCACACACCGCTCGCGCCCAAGGGTTCTAAGAGGTCTCCTGCGGGGCCCCGGGTTGACCAATGGTTGCGGAGTGACGTCAGCAGTCACTAGGTAGATTGAAAGTTGGTTCTTTTTTTTTTTTTTTTTTTTTTTTTTGACTTTCTAAAGGGTGAATTTTATGGTATGTGAATTATCTCAATCAAGCTGATTTTTTTAGAAAAGTGTTCTACATGTAAGTATATATGAGTACATATATGAATATGTGTACATACATACAATAAATTGTAAGTTAATTTAGAAATAGACAGCTTCATATCCATCTAAATCAATGTTTAAATTCTTCTTAAGGATTTTAAGATGCTAACATATTTGAGAGAACACTACAATATCACATAACCTAGTTTGATAATTACAGATACATACTAAAGATTTAAACTTAAATCTCCATTGAACTTTGAAATCCTAGAATCTGCAGCAACCTGCTCACTACTGAGTTGGCTTAGCTCTAGTTCCAATTTCATATTTGCACGGAACCAAGAAACTCTACAAAGGTGAACAGCACATCACTGGGTATGGAAGAGCAGGGCCGCGTCTTTTACACCCTCGTGACCTTTGCAGCACGCGGCACTGTCCCTCGCACACATGGCAGGCCACATGACAAATGAGGGAGATACTTTTTAAATACCATACTTGTAAAACAGGACCAGAACAGTTAAACTTTTGTTCTCTGTGCTATCCCGTTAGATCAGGTCAACAAACTTCTTATGTAAAGGACCAGATAGCAAATATTTTAGGCTTTTGGACAAGATTGCTTCTGACAGAACTACTCAACTCCCTCCGAGTAACATGAAAGCAGCTGTAGACAATATATAAACAAATGGACAACATTTAAACAAATGATCCCCTGCTTTAGACCAGTGCTGTCCAACGGATCTTTCCACAGTAATAGAAATATTTTATTATCTGACTATTAAGCCCTTAAACTATGGCTACTGTGACTAAGAAACTGAATTTTTAAATTATTTTAAATGTAAACAGATACATGTGACTAGTGGCTACTGTCCTGACCAGCACTGCATTAGACAACTAACTAGCCAATTTTATTACCTCTGTTCAAAAAACCGAAAAACAGTACCTCTATTCAAAAAACTTAAAGCTAAAGATGAATTCTGTGACTACATTTCAAGGATGAACTGAGAAGAGAAAACATGATGCCAAAGTTCTAATAATTCATAGATCCTACCACTAAGTATCAAAATTCGAAAGCAAATTATCTCAGTTCAAGCAGGAGGATACGTGTAGAGTTCCATGTATCTGGACTTCGCCATACTCTGTCTGGTGTACACTTGCTGGATTCCAGCTCTGAGGTCGTCCCAGATCTGGTCAAGGCCAATCTGCTTCAGTCCATGGGGATTCTGACTCCTGTTTGATGACATTGTGAGTAATGTTCTGAAGTCGTCCAGTGCAGCAATCCTTATTCAAAATACAGCTAATTCTCCATTAGATGAAAATATACAGTATCATCCCAAATTTATTCACAGCAGCTCAGAAAAGGATGTCCTTTAACTGCAGAAAATGAAATCTCATTGCAGGCAAACCCGCATTTCCCCGGAGACTACAAGGCTCGCGCGACGTCTCCGCCTGGTCGCCGGGCCCAGGCCCTGGCGAAACCCCCGTCCCGCCAAGGTCGGGCAGCGTCCCTCAGCGCAGGGGCCGCCCCGCCTGGAGCTGAGTGCCGAAAGTTGGTTCTAATGGGCTATTTCTTGACGTGGCTACAGATCAGTTCTTTTCTAAGATTGGGCCTAGCTCCGCCCCCTACCTCTCGTTCCGCTCTGTCATCCCCGTCCCCTACTCCACACGAAAGGATCTGGTGTACTCTTTCAACCTGGCCCCTTTAGGCAGCGTGATTGATCTTTCCCAGATGTCTGAGTGGATCTGGGAGCTAGGCCAAAGCCGATTCTCTGTCTGAAATAAACCTCGTCCGAGCTCGCCTCCTGCAACCTGGTGGCGGTGCCTGAGAGTGACTCTTTCATCTACCGTCAAAAGTCAAAAAGCTTCTTCATGGGAGAAGACAGCAGCTTCAGAGGCCCGTCCCCTCACCTGGCCCCTCGGCTCATACCCACTCGTGAAGCCGCTATGAGCGAATATTACTCAGTACTATTTTCTCGAAGACAACATCTCTGCCACAACAGCACCACTCAAAAGCCTCCCGATCGAACGCTAACCAAGGAGCAGTGCTAAACACAAGTGAGCATGCGCACACACCGCTCGCGCCCAAGGGTTCTAAGAGGTGTCCTGCGGGGCCCCGGGTGGACCAATGGTTGCTGATTGCCGTCAGTGGTCCCTAGGGGGAATGAAAGTTGTTTCTCACGGGCTATATCTTGCCATGGCTACCAATAGGTTCTTTCCTAAGCTTGGGCCTGGCTCCGCCCCCTACTTCTCCATCCACTCTGTCATCCACTTACCCTATTCCACACGGAAAGATCTGCTATCCACTTTTAACATGACCCCTTTTGCAGCTTGATGGATCTTTCCCAGATGTCTGTGTCGGATCTGGTAGCTCAGCCGAAATCCGATTCCATTTCTCAACCAAACCGCTCCCGCGCTCGCCTCCTGCCGCCTGGTGGAGGTTCCGGACCCCTACTCCACACGGAAAGATCGGCTGTCCTCTTTCCACATCACCCTGTTTGGCAGCATGATGGATCTTTTCCAGATGTCTGAGTCGGATCTGCCAGCTCAGCCGAAAGCCGATTCTCTTTCACGAACAAACCGCGTCCGCACTCGCCTCCTGAAGCCCGGTGGAGGTGCCAGAGAGTGACTTTTTCTTCTACGGTCCAAAGTCAAAAAGCGTCTTCATGGCAGAAGACAGCAGCTTAACTGGCCAGCCCGCTCACCTGCCCCCTCGGCTCTTATCCACTTGTAAACCTAATACCAGCGATTACTCGGTACTATTCTGTAGAAGCCAACCTCTCTGCCACGACCGCACCACTCAAAAGCCTCCCGATCGAACGGTAACCAAGGAGCAGTGATAAACACAAGTGAGAACGCGCACACACCGCTCGTGCCCGAGGGTTCTAAGAGGTCTCCTGCGGGGCCCCGGGTTGACCAATGGAAGCTGAGTGACGTCAGTGGTCCCTGGAGGGATTGAAAGTTGTTTCTCACGGGCTATTTCTTGACATGGCTACAGATAAGTTCTTTCCTAAGCTTGGGCCTGGCTCCGCCCCCTACTTCTCCATCCACTCTGTCATGCACTTACCCTACTCCACACGGAAAGATCTGCTATCCACTTTTAACATGACCCCTTTTGCAGCTTGATGGATCTTTCCCAGATGTCTGTGTCGGATCTGGTAGCTCAGCCGAAATCCGATTCCATTTCTCAACCAAACCGCTCCCGCGCTCGCCTCCTGCCGCCTGGTGGAGGTTCCTGACCCCTACTCCTCACGGAAAGATCAGCTGTCCTCTTTCCACATCACCCTGTTTGGCAGCGTGATGGATCTTTCCCAGATGTCTGAGTCGGATCTGCCAGCTCAGCCGATAGCCGATTCTCTTTCACGAACAAACCGCGTCCACGCTCGCCTCCTGCAGCCCGGTGGAGGTGCCAGAGAGTGACGTTTTCTTCTACGGTCCAAAGTCAAAAACCGTCTTCATGGCAGGAGACAGCAGCTTAACTGGCCAGCCCGCTCACCTGCCCCCTCGACTCTGAGCCACTTGTAAACCTAATACCAGCGATTACTCGGTACTATTCTGTAGAAGCCAACCTCTCTGCCACGACCGCACCACTCAAAAGCCTCCCGATCGAACGGTAACCAAGGAGCAGTGCTAAACACAAGTGAGCCCGCGCACACACCGCTCGCGCCCAAGGGTTCTAAGAGGTCTCCTGCGGGGCCCCGGGTTGACCAATGGTTGCGGAGTGACGTCAGCAGTCACTAGGTAGATTGAAAGTTGGTTCTTTTTTTTTTTTTTTTGACTTTCTAAAGGGTGAATTTTATGGTATGTGAATTATCTCAATCAAGCTGATTTTTTTAGAAAAGTGTTCTACATATAAGTATATATGAGTACATATATGAATATGTGTACATACATACAATAAATTGTAAGTTAATTTAGAAATAGACAGCTTCATATCCATCTAAATCAATGTTTAAATTCTTCTTAAGGATTTTAAGATGCTAACATATTTGAGAGAACACTACAATATCACATAACCTAGTTTGATAATTACAGATACATACTAAAGATTTAAACTTAAATCTCCATTGAACTTTGAAATCCTAGAATCTGCAGCAACCTGCTCACTACTGAGTTGGCTTAGCTCTAGTTCCAATTTCATATTTGCACGGAACCAAGAAACTCTACAAAGGTGAACAGCACATCACTGGGTATGGAAGAGCAGGGCCGCGTCTTTTACACCCTCGTGACCTTTGCAGCACGCGGCACTGTCCCTCGCACACATGGCAGGCCACATGACAAATGAGGGAGATACTTTTTAAATACCATACTTGTAAAACAGGACCAGAACAGTTAAACTTTTGTTCTCTGTGCTATCCCGTTAGATCAGGTCAACAAACTTCTTATGTAAAGGACCAGATAGCAAATATTTTAGGCTTTTGGACAAGATTGTTTCTGACAGAACTACTCAACTCCCTCCGAGTAACATGAAAGCAGCTGTAGACAATATATAAACAAATGGACAACATTTAAACAAATGATCCCCTGCTTTAGACCAGTGCTGTCCAACGGATCTTTCCACAGTAATAGAAATATTTTATTATCTGACTATTAAGCCCTTAAACTATGGCTACTGTGACTAAGAAACTGAATTTTTAAATTATTTTAAATGTAAACAGATACATGTGACTAGTGGCTACTGTCCTGACCAGCCCTGCATTAGACAACTAACTAGCCAATTTTATTACCTCTGTTCAAAAAACCGAAAAACAGTACCTCTATTCAAAAAACTTAAAGCTAAAGATGAATTCTGTGACTACATTTCAAGGATGAACTGAGAAGAGAAAACATGATGTCAAATTTCTAATAATTCATAGATCCTACCACTAAGTATCAAAATTCGAAAGCAAATTATCTCAGTTCAAGCAGGAGGATACGTGTAGAGTTCCATGTATCTGGACTTCGCCATACTCTGTCTGGTGTACACTTGCTGGATTCCAGCTCTGAGGTCGTCCCAGATCTGGTCAAGGCCAGTCTGCTTCAGTCCATGGGGATTCTGACTCCTGTTTGATGACATTGTGAGTAATGTTCTGAAGTCGTCCAGTGCAGCAATCCTTATTCAAAATACAGCTAATTCTCCATTAGATGAAAATATACAGTATCATCCCAAATTTATTCACAGCAGCTCAGAAAAGGATGTCCTTTAACTGCAGAAAATGAAATCTCATTGCAGGCAAACCCGCATTTCCCCGGAGACTACAAGGCTCGCGCGACGTCTCCGCCTGGTCGCCGGGCCCAGGCCCTGGCGAAACCCCCGTCCCGCCAAGGTCGGGCAGCGTCCCTCAGCGCAGGGGCCGCCCCGCCTGGAGCTGAGTGCCGAAAGTTGGTTCTAATGGGCTATTTCTTGACGTGGCTACAGATCAGTTCTTTTCTAAGATTGGGCCTAGCTCCGCTCCCTACCTCTCGTTCCGCTCTGTCATCCCTGTCCCCTACTCCACACGAAAGGATCTGGTGTACTCTTTCAACCTGGCCCCTTTAGGCAGCGTGATTGATCTTTCCCAGATGTCTGAGTGGATCTGGGAGCTAGGCCAAAGCCGATTCTCTGTCTGAAATAAACCTCGTCCGAGCTCGCCTCCTGCAACCTGGTGGCGGTGCCTGAGAGTGACTCTTTCATCTACCGTCAAAAGTCAAAAAGCTTCTTCATGGGAGAAGACAGCAGCTTCAGAGGCCCGTCCCCTCACCTGGCCCCTCGGCTCATACCCACTCGTGAAGCCGCTATGAGCGAATATTACTCAGTACTATTTTCTCGAAGACAACATCTCTGCCACAACAGCACCACTCAAAAGCCTCCCGATCGAACGCTAACCAAGGAGCAGTGCTAAACACAAGTGAGCACGCGCACACACCGCTCGTGCCCGAGGGTTCTAAGAGGTCTCCTGCGGGGCCCCGGGTTGACCAATGGATGCTGAGTGACGTCAGCAGTCACTAAGGATATTGAAAGATGGTTCTAATGGGCTATTACTTGACGTGGCCACAGATCAGTTCTTTCCTAAGCTTGGGCCTGGCTCCGCCCCCTACTTCTCCATCCACTCTGTCATGCACTTACCCTACTCCACACGGAAAGATCTGCTATCCACTTTTAACATGACCCCTTTTGCAGCTTGATGGATCTTTCCCAGATGTCTGTGTCGGATCTGGTAGCTCAGCCGAAATCCGATTCCATTTCTCAACCAAACCGCTCCCGCGCTCGCCTCCTGCCGCCTGGTGGAGGTTCCCGACCCCTACTCCACACGGAAAGATCAGCTGTCCTCTTTCCACATCACCCTGTTCGGCAGCGTGATGGATCTTTCCCAGATGTCTGAGTCGGATCTCCCAGCTCAGCCGATAGCCGATTCTCTTTCACGAACAAACCGCGTCCACGCTCGCCTCCTGCAGCCCGGTGGAGGTGCCAGAGAGTGACGTTTTCTTCTACGGTCCAAAGTCAAAAACCGTCTTCATGGCAGGAGACAGCAGCTTAACTGGCCAGCCCGCTCACCTGCCCCCTCGACTCTGAGCCACTTGTAAACCTAATACCAGCGATTACTCGGTACTATTCTGTACAAGCCAACCTCTCTGCCACGACCGCACCACTCAAAAGCCTCCCGATCGAACGGTAACCAAGGAGCAGTGCTAAACACAAGTGAGCCCGCGCACACACCGCTCGCGCCCAAGGGTTCTAAGAGGTCTCCTGCGGGGCCCCGGGTTGACCAATGGTTGCGGAGTGACGTCAGCAGTCACTAGGTAGATTGAAAGATGGTTCTTTTTTTTTTTTTCTTTTTTTTGACTTTCTAAAGGGTGAATTTTATGGTATGTGAATTATCTCAATCAAGCTGATTTTTTTAGAAAAGTGTTCTACATGTAAGTATATATGAGTACACATATGAATATGCGTACATACATACAATAAATTGTAAGTTAATTTAGAAATAGACAGCTTCATATCCATCTAAATCAATGTTTAAATTCTTCTTAAGGATTTTAAGATGCTAACATATTTGAGAGAACACTACAATATCACATAACCTAGTTTGATAATTACAGATACATACTAAAGATTTAAACTTAAATCTCCATTGAACTTTGAAATCCTAGAATCTGCAGCAACCTGCTCACTACTGAGTTGGCTTAGCTCTAGTTCCAATTTCATATTTGCACGGAACCAAGAAACTCTACAAAGGTGAACAGCACATCACTGGGTATGGAAGAGCAGGGCCGCGTCTTTTACACCCTCGTGACCTTTGCAGCACGCGGCACTGTCCCTCGCACACATGGCAGGCCACATGACAAATGAGGGAGATACTTTTTAAATACCATACTTGTAAAACAGGACCAGAACAGTTAAACTTTTGTTCTCTGTGCTATCCCGTTAGATCAGGTCAACAAACTTCTTATGTAAAGGACCAGATAGCAAATATTTTAGGCTTTTGGACAAGATTGTTTCTGACAGAACTACTCAACTCCCTCCGAGTAACATGAAAGCAGCTGTAGACAATATATAAACAAATGGACAACATTTAAACAAATGATCCCCTGCTTTAGACCAGTGCTGTCCAACGGATCTTTCCACAGTAATAGAAATATTTTATTATCTGACTATTAAGCCCTTAAACTATGGCTACTGTGACTAAGAAACTGAATTTTTAAATTATTTTAAATGTAAACAGATACATGTGACTAGTGGCTACTGTCCTGACCAGCACTGCATTAGACAACTAACTAGCCAATTTTATTACCTCTGTTCAAAAAACCGAAAAACAGTACCTCTATTCAAAAAACTTAAAGCTAAAGATGAATTCTGTGACTACATTTCAAGGATGAACTGAGAAGAGAAAACATGATGTCAAATTTCTAATAATTCATAGATCCTACCACTAAGTATCAAAATTCGAAAGCAAATTATCTCAGTTCAAGCAGGAGGATACGTGTAGAGTTCCATGTATCTGGACTTCGCCATACTCTGTCTGGTGTACACTTGCTGGATTCCAGCTCTGAGGTCGTCCCAGATCTGGTCAAGGCCAGTCTGCTTCAGTCCATGGGGATTCTGACTCCTGTTTGATGACATTGTGAGTAATGTTCTGAAGTCGTCCAGTGCAGCAATCCTTATTCAAAATACAGCTAATTCTCCATTAGATGAAAATATACAGTATCATCCCAAATTTATTCACAGCAGCTCAGAAAAGGATGTCCTTTAACTGCAGAAAATGAAATCTCATTGCAGGCAAACCCGCATTTCCCCGGAGACTACAAGGCTCGCGCGACGTCTCCGCCTGGTCGCCGGGCCCAGGCCCTGGCGAAACCCCCGTCCCGCCAAGGTCGGGCAGCGTCCCTCAGCGCAGGGGCCGCCTCGCCTGGAGCTGAGTGCCGAAAGTTGGTTCTAATGGGCTATTTCTTGACGTGGCTACAGATCAGTTCTTTTCTAAGATTGGGCCTAGCTCCGCTCCCTACCTCTCGTTCCGCTCTGTCATCCCTGTCCCCTACTCCACACGAAAGGATCTGGTGTACTCTTTCAACCTGGCCCCTTTAGGCAGCGTGATTGATCTTTCCCAGATGTCTGAGTGGATCTGGGAGCTAGGCCAAAGCCGATTCTCTGTCTGAAATAAACCTCGTCCGAGCTCGCCTCCTGCAACCTGGTGGCGGTGCCTGAGAGTGACTCTTTCATCTACCGTCAAAAGTCAAAAAGCTTCTTCATGGGAGAAGACAGCAGCTTCAGAGGCCCGTCCCCTCACCTGGCCCCTCGGCTCATACCCACTCGTGAAGCCGCTATGAGCGAATATTACTCAGTACTATTTTCTCGAAGACAACATCTCTGCCACAACAGCACCACTCAAAAGCCTCCCGATCGAACGCTAACCAAGGAGCAGTGCTAAACACAAGTGAGCACGCGCACACACCGCTCGTGCCCGAGGGTTCTAAGAGGTCTCCTGCGGGGCCCCGGGTTGACCAATGGATGCTGAGTGACGTCAGCAGTCACTAAGGATATTGAAAGATGGTTCTAATGGGCTATTACTTGACGTGGCCACAGATCAGTTCTTTCCTAAGCTTGGGCCTGGCTCCGCCCCCTACTTCTCCATCCACTCTGTCATGCACTTACCCTACTCCACACGGAAAGATCTGCTATCCACTTTTAACATGACCCCTTTTGCAGCTTGATGGATCTTTCCCAGATGTCTGTGTCGGATCTGGTAGCTCAGCCGAAATCCGATTCCATTTCTCAACCAAACCGCTCCCGCGCTCGCCTCCTGCCGCCTGGTGGAGTTTCCCGACCCCTACTCCACGGGGAAAGATCAGCTGTCCTCTTTCCACATCACCCTGTTCGGCAGCGTGATGGATCTTTCCCAGATGTCTGAGTCGGATCTCCCAGCTCAGCCGATAGCCGATTCTCTTTCACGAACAAACCGCGTCCACGCTCGCCTCCTGCAGCCCGGTGGAGGTGCCAGAGAGTGACGTTTTCTTCTACGGTCCAAAGTCAAAAACCGTCTTCATGGCAGGAGACAGCAGCTTAACTGGCCAGCCCGCTCACCTGCCCCCTCGACTCTGAGCCACTTGTAAACCTAATACCAGCGATTACTCGGTACTATTCTGTACAAGCCAACCTCTCTGCCACGACCGCACCACTCAAAAGCCTCCCGATCGAACGGTAACCAAGGAGCAGTGCTAAACACAAGTGAGCCCGCGCACACACCGCTCGCGCCCAAGGGTTCTAAGAGGTCTCCTGCGGGGCCCCGGGTTGACCAATGGTTGCGGAGTGACGTCAGCAGTCACTAGGTAGATTGAAAGATGGTTCTTTTTTTTTTTTCTTTTTTTTGACTTTCTAAAGGGTGAATTTTATGGTATGTGAATTATCTCAATCAAGCTGATTTTTTTAGAAAAGTGTTCTACATGTAAGTATATATGAGTACACATATGAATATGTGTACATACATACAATAAATTGTAAGTTAATTTAGAAATAGACAGCTTCATATCCATCTAAATCAATGTTTAAATTCTTCTTAAGGATTTTAAGATGCTAACATATTTGAGAGAACACTACAATATCACATAACCTAGTTTGATAATTACAGATACATACTAAAGATTTAAACTTAAATCTCCATTGAACTTTGAAATCCTAGAATCTGCAGCAACCTGCTCACTACTGAGTTGGCTTAGCTCTAGTTCCAATTTCATATTTGCACGGAACCAAGAAACTCTACAAAGGTGAACAGCACATCACTGGGTATGGAAGAGCAGGGCCGCGTCTTTTACACCCTCGTGACCTTTGCAGCACGCGGCACTGTCCCTCGCACACATGGCAGGCCACATGACAAATGAGGGAGATACTTTTTAAATACCATACTTGTAAAACAGGACCAGAACAGTTAAACTTTTGTTCTCTGTGCTATCCCGTTAGATCAGGTCAACAAACTTCTTATGTAAAGGACCAGATAGCAAATATTTTAGGCTTTTGGACAAGATTGTTTCTGACAGAACTACTCAACTCCCTCCGAGTAACATGAAAGCAGCTGTAGACAATATATAAACAAATGGACAACATTTAAACAAATGATCCCCTGCTTTAGACCAGTGCTGTCCAACGGATCTTTCCACAGTAATAGAAATATTTTATTATCTGACTATTAAGCCCTTAAACTATGGCTACTGTGACTAAGAAACTGAATTTTTAAATTATTTTAAATGTAAACAGATACATGTGACTAGTGGCTACTGTCCTGACCAGCACTGCATTAGACAACTAACTAGCCAATTTTATTACCTCTGTTCAAAAAACCGAAAAACAGTACCTCTATTCAAAAAACTTAAAGCTAAAGATGAATTCTGTGACTACATTTCAAGGATGAACTGAGAAGAGAAAACATGATGTCAAATTTCTAATAATTCATAGATCCTACCACTAAGTATCAAAATTCGAAAGCAAATTATCTCAGTTCAAGCAGGAGGATACGTGTAGAGTTCCATGTATCTGGACTTCGCCATACTCTGTCTGGTGTACACTTGCTGGATTCCAGCTCTGAGGTCGTCCCAGATCTGGTCAAGGCCAATCTGCTTCAGTCCATGGGGATTCTGACTCCTGTTTGATGACATTGTGAGTAATGTTCTGAAGTCGTCCAGTGCAGCAATCCTTATTCAAAATACAGCTAATTCTCCATTAGATGAAAATATACAGTATCATCCCAAATTTATTCACAGCAGCTCAGAAAAGGATGTCCTTTAACTGCAGAAAATGAAATCTCATTGCAGGCAAACCCGCATTTCCCCGGAGACTACAAGGCTCGCGCGACGTCTCCGCCTGGTCTCCGGGCCCAGGCCCTGGCGAAACCCCCGTCCCGCCAAGGTCGGGCAGCGTCCCTCAGCGCAGGGGCCGCCCCGCCTGGAGCTGAGTGCCGAAAGTTGGTTCTAATGGGCTATTTCTTGACGTGGCTACAGATCAGTTCTTTTCTAAGATTGGGCCTAGCTCCGCTCCCTACCTCTCGTTCCGCTCTGTCATCCCTGTCCCCTACTCCACACGAAAGGATCTGGTGTACTCTTTCAACCTGGCCCCTTTAGGCAGCGTGATTGATCTTTCCCAGATGTCTGAGTGGATCTGGGAGCTAGGCCAAAGCCGATTCTCTGTCTGAAATAAACCTCGTCCGAGCTCGCCTCCTGCAACCTGGTGGCGGTGCCTGAGAGTGACTCTTTCATCTACCGTCAAAAGTCAAAAAGCTTCTTCATGGGAGAAGACAGCAGCTTCAGAGGCCCGTCCCCTCACCTGGCCCCTCGGCTCATACCCACTCGTGAAGCCGCTATGAGCGAATATTACTCAGTACTATTTTCTCGAAGACAACATCTCTGCCACAACAGCACCACTCAAAAGCCTCCCGATCGAACGCTAACCAAGGAGCAGTGATAAACACAAGTGAGCACGCGCACACACCGCTCGTGCCCGAGGGTTCTAAGAGGTCTCCTGCGGGGCCCCGGGTTGACCAATGGATGCTGAGTGACGTCAGCAGTCACTAAGGATATTGAAAGATGGTTCTAATGGGCTATTACTTGACGTGGCCACAGATCAGTTCTTTCCTAAGCTTGGGCCTGGCTCCGCCCCCTACTTCTCCATCCACTCTGTCATGCACTTACCCTACTCCACACCGAAAGATCTGCTATCCACTTTTAACATGACCCCTTTTGCAGCTTGATGGATCTTTCCCAGATGTCTGTGTCGGATCTGGTAGCTCAGCCGAAATCCGATTCCATTTCTCAACCAAACCGCTCCCGCGCTCGCCTCCTGCCGCCTGGTGGAGTTTCCCGACCCCTACTCCACGGGGAAAGATCAGCTGTCCTCTTTCCACATCACCCTGTTCGGCAGCGTGATGGATCTTTCCCAGATGTCTGAGTCGGATCTCCCAGCTCAGCCGATAGCCGATTCTCTTTCACGAACAAACCGCGTCCACGCTCGCCTCCTGCAGCCCGGTGGAGGTGCCAGAGAGTGACGTTTTCTTCTACGGTCCAAAGTCAAAAACCGTCTTCATGGCAGGAGACAGCAGCTTAACTAGCCAGCCCGCTCACCTGCCCCCTCGACTCTGAGCCACTTGTAAACCTAATACCAGCGATTACTCGGTACTATTCTGTACAAGCCAACCTCTCTGCCACGACCGCACCACTCAAAAGCCTCCCGATCGAACGGTAACCAAGGAGCAGTGCTAAACACAAGTGAGCCCGCGCATACACCGCTCGCGCCCAAGGGTTCTAAGAGGTCTCCTGCGGGGCCCCGGGTTGACCAATGGTTGCGGAGTGACGTCAGCAGTCACTAGGTAGATTGAAAGATGGTTCTTTTTTTTTTTTCTTTTTTTTGACTTTCTAAAGGGTGAATTTTATGGTATGTGAATTATCTCAATCAAGCTGATTTTTTTAGAAAAGTGTTCTACATGTAAGTATATATGAGTACACATATGAATATGCGTACATACATACAATAAATTGTAAGTTAATTTAGAAATAGACAGCTTCATATCCATCTAAATCAATGTTTAAATTCTTCTTAAGGATTTTAAGATGCTAACATATTTGAGAGAACACTACAATATCACATAACCTAGTTTGATAATTACAGATACATACTAAAGATTTAAACTTAAATCTCCATTGAACTTTGAAATCCTAGAATCTGCAGCAACCTGCTCACTACTGAGTTGGCTTAGCTCTAGTTCCAATTTCATATTTGCACGGAACCAAGAAACTCTACAAAGGTGAACAGCACATCACTGGGTATGGAAGAGCAGGGCCGCGTCTTTTACACCCTCGTGACCTTTGCAGCACGCGGCACTGTCCCTCGCACACATGGCAGGCCACATGACAAATGAGGGAGATACTTTTTAAATACCATACTTGTAAAACAGGACCAGAACAGTTAAACTTTTGTTCTCTGTGCTATCCCGTTAGATCAGGTCAACAAACTTCTTACGTAAAGGACCAGATAGCAAATATTTTAGGCTTTTGGACAAGATTGTTTCTGACAGAACTACTCAACTCCCTCCGAGTAACATGAAAGCAGCTGTAGACAATATATAAACAAATGGACAACATTTAAACAAATGATCCCCTGCTTTAGACCAGTGCTGTCCAACGGATCTTTCCACAGTAATAGAAATATTTTATTATCTGACTATTAAGCCCTTAAACTATGGCTACTGTGACTAAGAAACTGAATTTTTAAATTATTTTAAATGTAAACAGATACATGTGACTAGTGGCTACTGTCCTGACCAGCACTGCATTAGACAACTAACTAGCCAATTTTATTACCTCTGTTCAAAAAACCGAAAAACAGTACCTCTATTCAAAAAACTTAAAGCTAAAGATGAATTCTGTGACTACATTTCAAGGATGAACTGAGAAGAGAAAACATGATGTCAAATTTCTAATAATTCATAGATCCTACCACTAAGTATCAAAATTCGAAAGCAAATTATCTCAGTTCAAGCAGGAGGATACGTGTAGAGTTCCATGTATCTGGACTTCGCCATACTCTGTCTGGTGTACACTTGCTGGATTCCAGCTCTGAGGTCGTCCCAGATCTGGTCAAGGCCAATCTGCTTCAGTCCATGGGGATTCTGACTCCTGTTTGATGACATTGTGAGTAATGTTCTGAAGTCGTCCAGTGCAGCAATCCTTATTCAAAATACAGCTAATTCTCCATTAGATGAAAATATACAGTATCATCCCAAATTTATTCACAGCAGCTCAGAAAAGGATGTCCTTTAACTGCAGAAAATGAAATCTCATTGTAGGCAAACCCGCATTTCCCCGGAGACTACAAGGCTCGCGCGACGTCTCCGCCTGGACGCTGGGCCCAGGCCCTGGCGAAACCCCCGTCCCGCCAAGGTCGGGCAGCGTCCCTCAGCGCAGGGACCGCCCCGCCTGGAGCTGAGTGCCGAAAGTTGGTTCTAATGGGCTATTTCTTGACGTGGCTACAGATCAGTTCTTTTCTAAGATTGGGCCTAGCTCCGCCCCCTACCTCTCGTTCCGCTCTGTCATCCCCGTCCCCTACTCCACACGAAAGGATCTGGTGTACTCTTTCAACATGGCCCCTTTAGGCAGCGTGGTTGATCTTTCCCAGATGTCTGAGTGGAAATGGGAGGTAGGCCAAAGCCGATTCTCTGTCTGAAACAAACCTCGTCCGAGCTCGCCTCCTGCAACCTGGTGGCGGTGCCTGAGAGTGACTCTTTCATCTACCGTCAAAAGTCAAAAAGCTTCTTCATGGGAGAAGACAGCAGCTTCAGAGGCCCGTCCCCTCACCTGGCCCCTCGGCTCATACCCACTCGTGAAGCCGCTATGAGCGAATATTACTCAGTACTATTTTCTCGAAGACAACATCTCTGCCACAACAGCACCACTCAAAAGCCTCCCGATCGAACGCTAACCAAGGAGCAGTGCTAAACACAAGTGAGCACGCGCACACACCGCTCGTGCCCGAGGGTTCTAAGAGGTCTCCTGCGGGGCCCCGGGTTGACCAATGGATGCTGAGTGACGTCAGCAGTCACTAAGGATATTGAAAGATGGTTCTAATGGGCTATTACTTGACGTGGCCACAGATCAGTTCTTTCCTAAGCTTGGGCCTGGCTCCGCCCCCTACTTCTCCATCCACTCTGTCATGCACTTACCCTACTCCACACGGAAAGATCTGCTATCCACTTTTAACATGACCCCTTTTGCAGCTTGATGGATCTTTCCCAGATGTCTGTGTCGGATCTGGTAGCTCAGCCGAAATCCGATTCCATTTCTCAACCAAACCGCTCCCGCGCTCGCCTCCTGCCGCCTGGTGGAGTTTCCCGACCCCTACTCCACACGGAAAGATCAGCTGTCCTCTTTCCACATCACCCTGTTCGGCAGAGTGATGGATCTTTCCCAGATGTCTGAGTCGGATCTCCCAGCTCAGCCGATAGCCGATTCTCTTTCACGAACAAACCGCGTCCACGCTCGCCTCCTGCAGCCCGGTGGAGGTGCCAGAGAGTGACGTTTTCTTCTACGGTCCAAAGTCAAAAACCGTCTTCATGGCAGGAGACAGCAGCTTAACTGGCCAGCCCGCTCACCTGCCCCCTCGACTCTGAGCCACTTGTAAACCTAATACCAGCGATTACTCGGTACTATTCTGTACAAGCCAACCTCTCTGCCACGACCGCACCACTCAAAAGCCTCCCGATCGAACGGTAACCAAGGAGCAGTGCTAAACACAAGTGAGCCCGCGCACACACCGCTCGCGCCCAAGGGTTCTAAGAGGTCTCCTGCGGGGACCCGGGTTGACCAATGGTTGCGGAGTGACGTCAGCAGTCACTAGGTAGATTTAAAGTTGGTTCTTTTTTTTTTTTCTTTTTTTTGACTTTCTAAAGGGTGAATTTTATGGTATGTGAATTATCTCAATCAAGCTGATTTTTTTAGAAAAGTGTTCTACATGTAAGTATATATGAGTACATATATGAATATGTGTACATACATACAATAAATTGTAAGTTTATTTAGAAATAGACAGCTTCATATCCATCTAAATCAATGTTTAAATTCTTCTTAAGGATTTTAAGATGCTAACATATTTGAGAGAACACTACAATATCACATAACCTAGTTTGATAATTACAGATACATACTAAAGATTTAAACTTAAATCTCCATTGAACTTTGAAATCCTAGAATCTGCAGCAACCTGCTCACTACTGAGTTGGCTTAGCTCTAGTTCCAATTTCATATTTGCACGGAACCAAGAAACTCTACAAAGGTGAACAGCACATCACTGGGTATGGAAGAGCAGGGCCGCGTCTTTTACACCCTCGTGACCTTTGCAGCACGCGGCACTGTCCCTCGCACACATGGCAGGCCACATGACAAATGAGGGAGATACTTTTTAAATACCATACTTGTAAAACAGGACCAGAACAGTTAAACTTTTGTTCTCTGTGCTATCCCGTTAGATCAGGTCAACAAACTTCTTACGTAAAGGACCAGATAGCAAATATTTTAGGCTTTTGGACAAGATTGTTTCTGACAGAACTACTCAACTCCCTCCGAGTAACATGAAAGCAGCTGTAGACAATATATAAACAAATGGACAACATTTAAACAAATGATCCCCTGCTTTAGACCAGTGCTGTCCAACGGATCTTTCCACAGTAATAGAAATATTTTATTATCTGACTATTAAGCCCTTAAACTATGGCTACTGTGACTAAGAAACTGAATTTTTAAATTATTTTAAATGTAAACAGATACATGTGACTAGTGGCTACTGTCCTGACCAGCACTGCATTAGACAACTAACTAGCCAATTTTATTACCTCTGTTCAAAAAACCGAAAAACAGTACCTCTATTCAAAAAACTTAAAGCTAAAGATGAATTCTGTGACTACATTTCAAGGATGAACTGAGAAGAGAAAACATGATGTCAAATTTCTAATAATTCATAGATCCTACCACTAAGTATCAAAATTCGAAAGCAAATTATCTCAGTTCAAGCAGGAGGATACGTGTAGAGTTCCATGTATCTGGACTTCGCCATACTCTGTCTGGTGTACACTTGCTGGATTCCAGCTCTGAGGTCGTCCCAGATCTGGTCAAGGCCAATCTGCTTCAGTCCATGGGGATTCTGACTCCTGTTTGATGACATTGTGAGTAATGTTCTGAAGTCGTCCAGTGCAGCAATCCTTATTCAAAATACAGCTAATTCTCCATTAGATGAAAATATACAGTATCATCCCAAATTTATTCACAGCAGCTCAGAAAAGGATGTCCTTTAACTGCAGAAAATGAAATCTCATTGCAGGCAAACCCGCATTTCCCCGGAGACTACAAGGCTCGCGCGACGTCTCCGCCTGGTCGCCGGGCCCAGGCCCTGGCGAAACCCCCGTCCCGCCAAGGTCGGGCAGCGTCCCTCAGCGCAGGGGCCGCCTCGCCTGGAGCTGAGTGCCGAAAGTTGGTTCTAATGGGCTATTTCTTGACGTGGCTACAGATCAGTTCTTTTCTAAGATTGGGCCTAGCTCCGCTCCCTACCTCTCGTTCCGCTCTGTCATCCCTGTCCCCTACTCCACACGAAAGGATCTGGTGTACTCTTTCAACATGGCCCCTTTAGGCAGCGTGATTGATCTCTCCCAGATGTCTGAGTGGATCTGGGAGCTAGGCCAAAGCCGATTCTCTGTCTCAAATAAACCTCGTCCGAGCTCGCCTCCTGCAACCTGGTGGCGGTGCCTGAGAGTGACTCTTTCATCTACCGTCAAAAGTCAAAAAGCTTCTTCATGGGAGAAGACAGCAGCTTCAGAGGCCCGTCCCCTCACCTGGCCCCTCGGCTCATACCCACTCGTGAAGCCGCTATGAGCGAATATTACTCAGTACTATTTTCTCGAAGACAACATCTCTGCCACAACAGCACCACTCAAAAGCCTCCCGATCGAACGCTAACCAAGGAGCAGTGCTAAACACAAGTGAGCACGCGCACACACCGCTCGTGCCCGAGGGTTCTAAGAGGTCTCCTGCGGGGCCCCGGGTTGACCAATGGATGCTGAGTGACGTCAGCAGTCACTAAGGATATTGAAAGATGGTTCTAATGGGCTATTACTTGACGTGGCCACAGATCAGTTCTTTCCTAAGCTTGGGCCTGGCTCCGCCCCCTACTTCTCCATCCACTCTGTCATGCACTTACCCTACTCCACACGGAAAGATCTGCTATCCACTTTTAACATGACCCCTTTTGCAGCTTGATGGATCTTTCCCAGATGTCTGTGTCGGATCTGGTAGCTCAGCCGAAATCCGATTCCATTTCTCAACCAAACCGCTCCCGCGCTCGCCTCCTGCCGCCTGGTGGAGTTTCCCGACCCCTACTCCACAGGGAAAGATCAGCTGTCCTCTTTCCACATCACCCTGTTCGGCAGCGTGATGGATCTTTCCCAGATGTCTGAGTCGGATCTCCCAGCTCAGCCGATAGCCGATTCTCTTTCACGAACAAACCGCGTCCACGCTCGCCTCCTGCAGCCCGGTGGAGGTGCCAGAGAGTGACGTTTTCTTCTACGGTCCAAAGTCAAAAACCGTCTTCATGGCAGGAGACAGCAGCTTAACTGGCCAGCCCGCTCACCTGCCCCCTCGACTCTGAGCCACTTGTAAACCTAATACCAGCGATTACTCGGTACTATTCTGTACAAGCCAACCTCTCTGCCACGACCGCACCACTCAAAAGCCTCCCGATCGAACGGTAACCAAGGAGCAGTGCTAAACACAAGTGAGAACGCGCACACACCGCTCGTGCCCGAGGGTTCTAAGAGGTCTCCTGCGGGGCCCCGGGTTGACCAATGGATGCTGAGTGACGTCAGCAGTCACTAAGGATATTGAAAGATGGTTCTAATGGGCTATTACTTGACATGGCCACAGATCAGTTCTTTCCTAAGCTTGGGCCTGGCTCCGCCCCCTACTTCTCCATCCACTCTGTCATGCACTTACCCTACTCCACACGGAAAGATCTGCTATCCACTTTTAACATGACCACTTTTGCAGCTTGATGGATCTTTCCCAGATGTCTGTGTCGGATCTGGTAGCTCAGCCGAAATCCGATTCCATTTCTCATCCAAACCGCTCCCGCGCTCGCCTCCTGCCGCCTGGTGGAGGTTCCCTACCCCTACTCCACAGGGAAAGATCAGCTGTCCTCTTTCCACATCACCCTGTTCGGCAGCGTGATGGATCTTTCCCAGATGTCTGAGTCGGATCTGCCAGCTCAGCCGATAGCCGATTCTCTTTCACGAACAAACCGCGTCCACGCTCGCCTCCTGCAGCCCGGTGGAGGTGCCAGAGAGTGACGTTTTCTTCTACGGTCCAAAGTCAAAAACCGTCTTCATGGCAGGAGACAGCAGCTTAACTGGCGAGCCCGCTCACCTGCCCCCTCGACTCTGAGCCACTTGTAAACCTAATACCAGCGATTACTCGGTACTATTCTGTACAAGCCAACCTCTCTGCCACGACCGCACCACTCAAAAGCCTCCCGATGGAACGGTAACCAAGGAGCAGTGCTAAACACAAGTGAGAACGCGCGCACACACCGCTCGTGCCCGAGGGTTCTAAGAGGTCTCCGGCGGGGCCCCGGGTTGACCAATGGAGGCTGAGTGACGTCAGCAGTCACTAAGGATATTGAAAGATGGTTCTAATGGGCTATTACTTGACGTGGCCACAGATCAGTTCTTTTCTAAGATTGGGCCTAGCTCCGCCCCCTACTTCTCGTTCCGCTCTGTCATCCCCGTACCCTACTCCACACGAAAGGATCTAGTGTACTCTTTCAACATGGACCCTTTAGGCAGCGTGATTGATCCTTCCCAGAAGTCTGAGTGGATCTGGGAGCTAGGCCAAAAGCCGATTCTCTGTCGGAAACAAACCTCGTCAGAGCTCGCCTCCTGCAACCTGGTGGTGGTGCCTGAGAGTGACTCTTTCATCTACCGTCAAAAGTCAAAAAGCTTCTTCATGGGAGAAGACAGCAGCTTCAGAGGCCCGTTCCCTCACCTGGCCCCTCGGGTCATACCCACTCGTGAAGTCGCTATGAGCGAATATTACTCACTGCTATTATCTCGAAGACAACATCTCTGCCACAACAGCACCACTCAAAAGCCTCCCGATCGAACGCTAACCAAGGAGCAGTGCTAAACACAAGTGAGCACGCGCACACACCGCTCGCGCCCAAGGGTTCTAAGAGGTGTCCTGCGGGGCCCCGGGTTGACCAATGTTTGCTGATTGCCATCAGTGGTCCCTAGGGGGATTGAAAGTTGTTTCTCACGGGCTATTTCTTGCCATGGCTACAGATAAGTTCTTTCCTAAGCTTGGGCCTGGCTCCGCCCCCTACTTCTCCATCCACTCTGTCATGCACTTACCCTACTCCACACGGAAAGATCTGCTATCCACTTTTAACATGACCGCTTTTGCAGCTTGATGGATCTTTCCCAGATGTCTGTGTCGGATCTGGTAGCTCAGCCGAAATCCGATTCCATTTCTCAACCAAACCGCTCCCGCGCTCGCCTCCTGCCGCCTGGTGGAGGTTCCCGACCCCTACTCCACACGGAAAGATCAGCTGTCCTCTTTCCACATCACCCTGTTTGGCAGCGTGATGGATCTTTCCCAGATGTCTGAGTCGGATCTGCCAGCTCAGCCGATAGCCGATTCTCTTTCACGAACAAACCGCGTCCACGCTCGCCTCCTGCAGCCCGGTGGAGGTGCCAGAGAGTGACGTTTTCTTCTACGGTCCAAAGTCAAAAACCGTCTTCATGGCAGGAGACAGCAGCTTAACTGGCCAGCCCGCTCACCTGCCCCCTCGACTCTGAGCCACTTGTAAACCTAATACCAGCGATTACTCGGTACTATTCTGTAGAAGCCAACCTCTCTGCCACGACCGCACCACTCAAAAGCCTCCCGATCGAACGGTAACCAAGGAGCAGTGCTAAACACAAGTGAGCCCGCGCACACACCGCTCGCGCCCAAGGGTTCTAAGAGGTCTCCTGCGGGGCCCCGGGTTGAGCAATGGTTGCGGAGTGACGTCAGCAGTCACTAGGTAGATTGAAAGTTGGTTCTTTTTTTTTTTTCTTTTTTTTTGACTTTCTAAAGGGTGAATTTTATGGTATGTGAATTATCTCAATCAAGCTGATTTTTTTAGAAAAGTGTTCTACATGTAAGTATATATGAGTACACATATGAATATGCGTACATACATACAATAAATTGTAAGTTAATTAAGAAATAGACAGCTTCATATCCATCTAAATCAATGTTTAAATTCTTCTTAAGGATTTTAAGATGCTAACATATTTGAGAGAACACTACAATATCACATAACCTAGTTTGATAATTACAGATACATACTAAAGATTTAAACTTAAATCTCCATTGAACTTTGAAATCCTAGAATCTGCAGCAACCTGCTCACTACTGAGTTGGCTTAGCTCTAGTTCCAATTTCATATTTGCACGGAACCAAGAAACTCTACAAAGGTGAACAGCACATCACTGGGTATGGAAGAGCAGGGCCGCGTCTTTTACACCCTCGTGACCTTTGCAGCACGCGGCACTGTCCCTCGCACACATGGCAGGCCACATGACAAATGAGGGAGATACTTTTTAAATACCATACTTGTAAAACAGGACCAGAACAGTTAAACTTTTGTTCTCTGTGCTATCCCGTTAGATCAGGTCAACAAACTTCTTATGTAAAGGACCAGATAGCAAATATTTTAGGCTTTTGGACAAGATTGTTTCTGACAGAACTACTCAACTCCCTCCGAGTAACATGAAAGCAGCTGTAGACAATATATAAACAAATGGACAACATTTAAACAAATGATCCCCTGCTTTAGACCAGTGCTGTCCAACGGATCTTTCCACAGTAATAGAAATATTTTATTATCTGACTATTAAGCCCTTAAACTATGGCTACTGTGACTAAGAAACTGAATTTTTAAATTATTTTAAATGTAAACAGATACATGTGACTAGTGGCTACTGTCCTGACCAGCACTGCATTAGACAACTAACTAGCCAATTTTATTACCTCTGTTCAAAAAACCGAAAAACAGTACCTCTATTCAAAAAACTTAAAGCTAAAGATGAATTCTGTGACTACATTTCAAGGATGAACTGAGAAGAGAAAACATGATGTCAAATTTCTAATAATTCATAGATCCTACCACTAAGTATCAAAATTCGAAAGCAAATTATCTCAGTTCAAGCAGGAGGATACGTGTAGAGTTCCATGTATCTGGACTTCGCCATACTCTGTCTGGTGTACACTTGCTGGATTCCAGCTCTGAGGTCGTCCCAGATCTGGTCAAGGCCAGTCTGCTTCAGTCCATGGGGATTCTGACTCCTGTTTGATGACATTGTGAGTAATGTTCTGAAGTCGTCCAGTGCAGCAATCCTTATTCAAAATACAGCTAATTCTCCATTAGATGAAAATATACAGTATCATCCCAAATTTATTCACAGCAGCTCAGAAAAGGATGTCCTTTAACTGCAGAAAATGAAATCTCATTGCAGGCAAACCCGCATTTCCCCGGAGACTACAAGGCTCGCGCGACGTCTCCGCCTGGTCGCTGGGCCCAGGCCCTGGCGAAAACCCCGTCCCGCCAAGGTCGGGCAGCGTCCCTCAGCGCAGGGACCGCCCCGCCTGGAGCTGAGTGCCGAAAGTTGGTTCTAATGGGCTATTTCTTGACGTGGCTACAGATCAGTTCTTTTCTAAGATTGGGCCTAGCTCCGCCCCCTACCTCTCGTTCCGCTCTGTCATCCCCGTCCCCTACTCCACACGAAAGGATCTGGTGTACTCTTTCAACATGGCCCCTTTAGGCAGCGTGGTTGATCTTTCCCAGATGTCTGAGTGGAAATGGGAGGTAGGCCAAAGCCGATTCTCTGTCTGAAACAAACCTCGTCCGAGCTCGCCTCCTGCAACCTGGTGGCGGTGCCTGAGAGTGACTCTTTCATCTACCGTCAAAAGTCAAAAAGCTTCTTCATGGGAGAAGACAGCAGCTTCAGAGGCCCGTCCCCTCACCGGGCCCCTCGGCTCATACCCACTCGTGAAGCCACTATGAGCGAATATTACTCAGTACTATTTTCTCGAAGACAACATCTCTGCCACAACAGCACCACTCAAAAGCCTCCTGATCGAACGCTAACCAAGGAGCAGTGCTAAACACAAGTGAGCACGCGCACACACCGCTCGTGCCAGAGGGTTCTAAGAGGTCTCCTGCGGGGCCCGGGTTGACCAATGGATGCTGAGTGACGTCAGCAGTCACTAAGGATATTGAAAGATGGTTCTAATGGGCTATTACTTGACGTGGCCACAGATCAGTTCTTTCCTAAGCTTGGGCCTGGCTCCGCCCCCTACTTCTCCATCCACTCTGTCATGCACTTACCCTACTCCACACGGAAAGATCTGCTATCCACTTTTAACATGACCCCTTTTGCAGCTTGATGGATCTTTCCCAGATGTCTGTGTCGGATCTGGTAGCTCAGCCGAAATCCGATTCCATTTCTCAACCAAACCGCTCCCGCGCTCGCCTCCTGCCGCCTGGTGGAGGTTCCCGACCCCTACTCCACACGGAAAGATCAGCTGTCCTCTTTCCACATCACCCTGTTCGGCAGCGTAATGGATCTTTCCCAGATGTCTGAGTCGGATCTCCCAGCTCAGCCGATAGCCGATTCTCTTTCACGAACAAACCGCGTCCACGCTCGCCTCCTGCAGCCCGGTGGAGGTGCCAGAGAGTGACGTTTTCTTCTACGGTCCAAAGTCAAAAACCGTCTTCATGGCAGGAGACAGCAGCATAACTGGCCAGCCCGCTCACCTGCCCCCTCGACTCTGAGCCACTTGTAAACCTAATACCAGCGATTACTCGGTACTATTCTGTACAAGCCAACCTCTCTGCCACGACCGCACCACTCAAAAGCCTCCCGATCGAACGGTAACCAAGGAGCAGTGCTAAACACAAGTGAGCCCGCGCACACACTGCTCGCGCCCAAGGGTTCTATGAGGTCTCCTGCGGGGCCCCGGGTTGACCAATGGTTGCGGAGTGACGTCAGCAGTCACTAGGTAGATTGAAAGTTGGTTCTTTTTTTTTTTCTTTTTTTTGACTTTCTAAAGGGTGAATTTTATGGTATGTGAATTATCTCAATCAAGCTGATTTTTTTAGAAAAGTGTTCTACATGTAAGTATATATGAGTACACATATGAATATGTGTACATTCATACAATAAATTGTAAGTTTATTTAGAAATAGACAGCTTCATATCCATCTAAATCAATGTTTAAATTCTTCTTAAGGATTTTAAGATGCTAACATATTTGAGAGAACACTACAATATCACATAACCTAGTTTGATAATTACAGATACATACTAAAGATTTAAACTTAAATCTCCATTGAACTTTGAAATCCTAGAATCTGCAGCAACCTGCTCACTACTGAGTTGGCTTAGCTCTAGTTCCAATTTCATATTTGCACGGAACCAAGAAACTCTACAAAGGTGAACAGCACATCACTGGGTATGGAAGAGCAGGGCCGCGTCTTTTACACCCTCGTGACCTTTGCAGCACGCGGCACTGTCCCTCGCACACATGGCAGGCCACATGACAAATGAGGGAGATACTTTTTAAATACCATACTTGTAAAACAGGACCAGAACAGTTAAACTTTTGTTCTCTGTGCTATCCCGTTAGATCAGGTCAACAAACTTCTTATGTAAAGGACCAGATAGCAAATATTTTAGGCTTTTGGACAAGATTGTTTCTGACAGAACTACTCAACTCCCTCCGAGTAACATGAAAGCAGCTGTAGACAATATATAAACAAATGGACAACATTTAAACAAATGATCCCCTGCTTTAGACCAGTGCTGTCCAACGGATCTTTCCACAGTAATAGAAATATTTTATTATCTGACTATTAAGCCCTTAAACTATGGCTACTGTGACTAAGAAACTGAATTTTTAAATTATTTTAAATGTAAACAGATACATGTGACTAGTGGCTACTGTCCTGACCAGCACTGCATTAGACAACTAACTAGCCAATTTTATTACCTCTGTTCAAAAAACCGAAAAACAGTACCTCTATTCAAAAAACTTAAAGCTAAAGATGAATTCTGTGACTACATTTCAAGGATGAACTGAGAAGAGAAAACATGATGTCAAATTTCTAATAATTCATAGATCCTACCACTAAGTATCAAAATTCGAAAGCAAATTATCTCAGTTCAAGCAGGAGGATACGTGTAGAGTTCCATGTATCTGGAATTCGCCATACTCTGTCTGGTGTACACTTGCTGGATTCCAGCTCTGAGGTCGTCCCAGATCTGGTCAAGGCCAATCTGCTTCAGTCCATGGGGATTCTGACTCCTGTTTGATGACATTGTGAGTAATGTTCTGAAGTCGTCCAGTGCAGCAATCCTTATTCAAAATACAGCTAATTCTCCATTAGATGAAAATATACAGTATCATCCCAAATTTATTCACAGCAGCTCAGAAAAGGATGTCCTTTAACTGCAGAAAATGAAATCTCATTGCAGGCAAACCCGCATTTCCCCGGAGACTACAAGGCTCGCGCGACGTCTCCGCCTGGTCGCCGGGCCCAGGCCCTGGCGAAACCCCCATCCCGCCAAGGTCGGGCAGCGTCCCTCAGCGCAGGGGCCGCCCCGCCTGGAGCTGAGTGCCGAAAGTTGGTTCTAATGGGCTATTTCTTGACGTGGCTACAGATCAGTTCTTTTCTAAGATTGGGCCTAGCTCCGCTCCCTACCTCTCGTTCCGCTCTGTCATCCCTGTCCCCTACTCCACACGAAAGGATCTGGTGTACTCTTTCAACCTGGCCCCTTTAGGCAGCGTGATTGATCTTTCCCAGATGTCTGAGTGGATCTGGGAGCTAGGCCAAAGCCGATTCTCTGTCTGAAATAAACCTCGTCCGAGCTCGCCTCCTGCAACCTGGTGGCGGTGCCTGAGAGTGACTCTTTCATCTACCGTCAAAAGTCAAAAAGCTTCTTCATGGGAGAAGACAGCAGCTTCAGAGGCCCGTCCCCTCACCTGGCCCCTCGGCTCATACCCACTCGTGAAGCCGCTATGAGCGAATATTACTCAGTACTATTTTCTCGAAGACAACATCTCTGCCACAACAGCACCACTCAAAAGCCTCCCGATCGAACGCTAACCAAGGAGCAGTGCTAAACACAAGTGAGCACGCGCACACACCGCTCGTGCCCGAGGGTTCTAAGAGGTCTCCTGCGGGGCCCCGGGTTGACCAATGGATGCTGAGTGACGTCAGCAGTCACTAAGGATATTGAAAGATGGTTCTAATGGGCTATTACTTGACGTGGCCACAGATCAGTTCTTTCCTAAGCTTGGGCCTGGCTCCGCCCCCTACTTCTCCATCCACTCTGTCATGCACTTACCCTACTCCACACGGAAAGATCTGCTATCCACTTTTAACATGACCCCTTTTGCAGCTTGATGGATCTTTCCCAGATGTCTGTGTCGGATCTGGTAGCTCAGCCGAAATCCGATTCCATTTCTCAACCAAACCGCTCCCGCGCTCGCCTCCTGCCGCCTGGTGGAGTTTCCCGACCCCTACTCCACAGGGAAAGATCAGCTGTCCTCTTTCAACATCACCCTGTTCGGCAGCGTGATGGATCTTTCCCAGATGTCTGAGTCGGATCTCCCAGCTCAGCCGATAGCCGATTCTCTTTCACGAACAAACCGCGTCCACGCTCGCCTCCTGCAGCCCGGTGGAGGTGCCAGAGAGTGACGTTTTCTTCTACGGTCCAAAGTCAAAAACCGTCTTCATGGCAGGAGACAGCAGCTTAACTGGCCAGCCCGCTCACCTGCCCCCTCGACTCTGAGCCACTTGTAAACCTAATACCAGCGATTACTCGGTACTATTCTGTACAAGCCAACCTCTCTGCCACGACCGCACCACTCAAAAGCCTCCCGATCGAACGGTAACCAAGGAGCAGTGCTAAACACAAGTGAGCCCGCGCACACACCGCTCACGCCCAAGGGTTCTAAGAGGTCTCCTGCGGGGCCCCGGGTTGACCAATGGTTGCGGAGTGACGTCAGCAGTCACTAGGTAGATTGAAAGTTGGTTCTTTTTTTTTTTTCTTTTTTTTGACTTTCTAAAGGGTGAATTTTATGGTATGTGAATTATCTCAATCAAGCTGATTTTTTTAGAAAAGTGTTCTAAATGTAAGTATATATGAGTACACATATGAATATGTGTACATTCATACAATAAATTGTAAGTTTATTTAGAAATAGACAGCTTCATATCCATCTAAATCAATGTTTAAATTCTTCTTAAGGATTTTAAGATGCTAACATATTTGAGAGAACACTACAATATCACATAACCTAGTTTGATAATTACAGATACATACTAAAGATTTAAACTTAAATCTCCATTGAACTTTGAAATCCTAGAATCTGCAGCAACCTGCTCACTACTGAGTTGGCTTAGCTCTAGTTCCAATTTCATATTTGCACGGAACCAAGAAACTCTACAAAGGTGAACAGCACATCACTGGGTATGGAAGAGCAGGGCCGCGTCTTTTACACCCTCGTGACCTTTGCAGCACGCGGCACTGTCCCTCGCACACATGGCAGGCCACATGACAAATGAGGGAGATACTTTTTAAATACCATACTTGTAAAACAGGACCAGAACAGTTAAACTTTTGTTCTCTGTGCTATCCCGTTAGATCAGGTCAACAAACTTCTTATGTAAAGGACCAGATAGCAAATATTTTAGGCTTTTGGACAAGATTGTTTCTGACAGAACTACTCAACTCCCTCCGAGTAACATGAAAGCAGCTGTAGACAATATATAAACAAATGGACAACATTTAAACAAATGATCCCCTGCTTTAGACCAGTGCTGTCCAACGGATCTTTCCACAGTAATAGAAATATTTTATTATCTGACTATTAAGCCCTTAAACTATGGCTACTGTGACTAAGAAACTGAATTTTTAAATTATTTTAAATGTAAACAGATACATGTGACTAGTGGCTACTGTCCTGACCAGCACTGCATTAGACAACTAACTAGCCAATTTTATTACCTCTGTTCAAAAAACCGAAAAACAGTACCTCTATTCAAAAAACTTAAAGCTAAAGATGAATTCTGTGACTACATTTCAAGGATGAACTGAGAAGAGAAAACATGATGTCAAATTTCTAATAATTCATAGATCCTACCACTAAGTATCAAAATTCGAAAGCAAATTATCTCAGTTCAAGCAGGAGGATACGTGTAGAGTTCCATGTATCTGGACTTCGCCATACTCTGTCTGGTGTACACTTGCTGGATTCCAGCTCTGAGGTCGTCCCAGATCTGGTCAAGGCCAATCTGCTTCAGTCCATGGGGATTCTGACTCCTGTTTGATGACATTGTGAGTAATGTTCTGAAGTCGTCCAGTGCAGCAATCCTTATTCAAAATACAGCTAATTCTCCATTAGATGAAAATATACAGTATCATCCCAAATTTATTCACAGCAGCTCAGAAAAGGATGTCCTTTAACTGCAGAAAATGAAATCTCATTGCAGGCAAACCCGCATTTCCCCGGAGACTACAAGGCTCGCGCGACGTCTCCGCCTGGTCGCCGGGCCCAGGCCCTGGCGAAACCCCCATCCCGCCAAGGTCGGGCAGCGTCCCTCAGCGCAGGGGCCGCCCCGCCTGGAGCTGAGTGCCGAAAGTTGGTTCTAATGGGCTATTTCTTGACGTGGCTACAGATCAGTTCTTTTCTAAGATTGGGCCTAGCTCCGCTCCCTACCTCTCGTTCCGCTCTGTCATCCCTGTCCCCTACTCCACACGAAAGGATCTGGTGTACTCTTTCAACCTGGCCCCTTTAGGCAGCGTGATTGATCTTTCCCAGATGTCTGAGTGGATCTGGGAGCTAGGCCAAAGCCGATTCTCTGTCTGAAATAAACCTCGTCCGAGCTCGCCTCCTGCAACCTGGTGGCGGTGCCTGAGAGTGACTCTTTCATCTACCGTCAAAAGTCAAAAAGCTTCTTCATGGGAGAAGACAGCAGCTTCAGAGGCCCGTCCCCTCACCTGGCCCCTCGGCTCATACCCACTCGTGAAGCCGCTATGAGCGAATATTACTCAGTACTATTTTCTCGAAGACAACATCTCTGCCACAACAGCACCACTCAAAAGCCTCCCGATCGAACGCTAACCAAGGAGCAGTGCTAAACACAAGTGAGCACGCGCACACACCGCTCGTGCCAGAGGGTTCTAAGAGGTCTCCTTCGGGGCCCGGGTTGACCAATGGATGCTGAGTGACGTCAGCAGTCACTAAGGATATTGAAAGATGGTTCTAATGGGCTATTTCTTGACGTGGCCACAGATCAGTTCTTTCCTAAGCTTGGGCCTGGCTCCGCCCCCTACTTCTCCATCCACTCTGTCATGCACTTACCCTACTCCACACGGAAAGATCTGCTATCCACTTTTAACATGACCCCTTTTGCAGCTTGATGGATCTTTCCCAGATGTCTGTGTCGGATCTGGTAGCTCAGCCGAAATCCGATTCCATTTCTCAACCAAACCGCTCCCGCGCTCGCCTCCTGCCGCCTGGTGGAGGTTCCCGACCCCTACTCCACACGGAAAGATCAGCTGTCCTCTTTCCACATCACCCTGTTCGGCAGCGTAATGGATCTTTCCCAGATGTCTGAGTCGGATCTCCCAGCTCAGCCGATAGCCGATTCTCTTTCACGAACAAACCGCGTCCACGCTCGCCTCCTGCAGCCCGGTGGAGGTGCCAGAGAGTGACGTTTTCTTCTACGGTCCAAAGTCAAAAACCGTCTTCATGGCAGGAGACAGCAGCTTAACTGGCCAGCCCGCTCACCTGCCCCCTCGACTCTGAGCCACTTGTAAACCTAATACCAGCGATTACTCGGTACTATTCTGTACAAGCCAACCTCTCTGCCACGACCGCACCACTCAAAAGCCTCCCGATCGAACGGTAACCAAGGAGCAGTGCTAAACACAAGTGAGCCCGCGCACACACCGCTCGCGCCCAAGGGTTCTAAGAGGTCTCCTGCGGGGCCCCGGGTTGACCAATGGTTGCGGAGTGACGTCAGCAGTCACTAGGTAGATTGAAAGTTGGTTCTTTTTTTTTTTTCTTTTTTTTGACTTTCTAAAGGGTGAATTTTATGGTATGTGAATTATCTCAATCAAGCTGATTTTTTTAGAAAAGTGTTCTACATGTAAGTATATATGAGTACACATATGAATATGTGTACATTCATACAATAAATTGTAAGTTTATTTAGAAATAGACAGCTTCATATCCATCTAAATCAATGTTTAAATTCTTCTTAAGGATTTTAAGATGCTAACATATTTGAGAGAACACTACAATATCACATAACCTAGTTTGATAATTACAGATACATACTAAAGATTTAAACTTAAATCTCCATTGAACTTTGAAATCCTAGAATCTGCAGCAACCTGCTCACTACTGAGTTGGCTTAGCTCTAGTTCCAATTTCATATTTGCACGGAACCAAGAAACTCTACAAAGGTGAACAGCACATCACTGGGTATGGAAGAGCAGGGCCGCGTCTTTTACACCCTCGTGACCTTTGCAGCACGCGGCACTGTCCCTCGCACACATGGCAGGCCACATGACAAATGAGGGAGATACTTTTTAAATACCATACTTGTAAAACAGGACCAGAACAGTTAAACTTTTGTTCTCTGTGCTATCCCGTTAGATCAGGTCAACAAACTTCTTATGTAAAGGACCAGATAGCAAATATTTTAGGCTTTTGGACAAGATTGTTTCTGACAGAACTACTCAACTCCCTCCGAGTAACATGAAAGCAGCTGTAGACAATATATAAACAAATGGACAACATTTAAACAAATGATCCCCTGCTTTAGACCAGTGCTGTCCAACGGATCTTTCCACAGTAATAGAAATATTTTATTATCTGACTATTAAGCCCTTAAACTATGGCTACTGTGACTAAGAAACTGAATTTTTAAATTATTTTAAATGTAAACAGATACATGTGACTAGTGGCTACTGTCCTGACCAGCACTGCATTAGACAACTAACTAGCCAATTTTATTACCTCTGTTCAAAAAACCGAAAAACAGTACCTCTATTCAAAAAACTTAAAGCTAAAGATGAATTCTGTGACTACATTTCAAGGATGAACTGAGAAGAGAAAACATGATGTCAAATTTCTAATAATTCATAGATCCTACCACTAAGTATCAAAATTCGAAAGCAAATTATCTCAGTTCAAGCAGGAGGATAGGTGTAGAGTTCCATGTATCTGGAATTCGCCATACTCTGTCTGGTGTACACTTGCTGGATTCCAGCTCTGAGGTCGTCCCAGATCTGGTCAAGGCCAATCTGCTTCAGTCCATGGGGATTCTGACTCCTGTTTGATGACATTGTGAGTAATGTTCTGAAGTCGTCCAGTGCAGCAATCCTTATTCAAAATACAGCTAATTCTCCATTAGATGAAAATATACAGTATCATCCCAAATTTATTCACAGCAGCTCAGAAAAGGATGTCCTTTAACTGCAGAAAATGAAATCTCATTGCAGGCAAACCCGCATTTCCCCGGAGACTACAAGGCTCGCGCGACGTCTCCGCCTGGTCGCCGGGCCCAGGCCCTGGCGAAACCCCCATCCCGCCAAGGTCGGGCAGCGTCCCTCAGCGCAGGGGCCGCCCCGCCTGGAGCTGAGTGACGAAAGTTGGTTCTAATGGGCTATTTCTTGACGTGGCTACAGATCAGTTCTTTTCTAAGATTGGGCCTAGCTCCGCTCCCTACCTCTCGTTCCGCTCTGTCATCCCTGTCCCCTACTCCACACGAAAGGATCTGGTGTACTCTTTCAACCTGGCCCCTTTAGGCAGCGTGATTGATCTTTCCCAGATGTCTGAGTGGATCTGGGAGCTAGGCCAAAGCCGATTCTCTGTCTGAAATAAACCTCGTCCGAGCTCGCCTCCTGCAACCTGGTGGCGGTGCCTGAGAGTGACTCTTTCATCTACCGTCAAAAGTCAAAAAGCTTCTTCATGGGAGAAGACAGCAGCTTCAGAGGCCCGTCCCCTCACCTGGCCCCTCGGCTCATACCCACTCGTGAAGCCGCTATGAGCGAATATTACTCAGTACTATTTTCTCGAAGACAACATCTCTGCCACAACAGCACCACTCAAAAGCCTCCCGATCGAACGCTAACCAAGGAGCAGTGCTAAACACAAGTGAGCACGCGCACACACCGCTCGTGCCCGAGGGTTCTAAGAGGTCTCCTGCGGGGCCCCGGGTTGACCAATGGATGCTGAGTGACGTCAGCAGTCACTAAGGATATTGAAAGATGGTTCTAATGGGCTATTACTTGACGTGGCCACAGATCAGTTCTTTCCTAAGCTTGGGCCTGGCTCCGCCCCCTACTTCTCCATCCACTCTGTCATGCACTTACCCTACTCCACACGGAAAGATCTGCTATCCACTTTTAACATGACCCCTTTTGCAGCTTGATGGATCTTTCCCAGATGTCTGTGTCGGATCTGGTAGCTCAGCCGAAATCCGATTCCATTTCTCAACCAAACCGCTCCCGCGCTCGCCTCCTGCCGCCTGGTGGAGTTTCCCGACCCCTACTCCACGGGGAAAGATCAGCTGTCCTCTTTCCACATCACCCTGTTCGGCAGCGTGATGGATCTTTCCCAGATGTCTGAGTCGGATCTCCCAGCTCAGCCGATAGCCGATTCTCTTTCACGAACAAACCGCGTCCACGCTCGCCTCCTGCAGCCCGGTGGAGGTGCCAGAGAGTGACGTTTTCTTCTACGGTCCAAAGTCAAAAACCGTCTTCATGGCAGGAGACAGCAGCTTAACTGGCCAGCCCGCTCACCTGCCCCCTCGACTCTGAGCCACTTGTAAACCTAATACCAGCGATTACTCGGTACTATTCTGTACAAGCCAACCTCTCTGCCACGACCGCACCACTCAAAAGCCTCCCGATCGAACGGTAACCAAGGAGCAGTGCTAAACACAAGTGAGCCCGCGCACACACCGCTCGCGCCCAAGGGTTCTAAGAGGTCTCCTGCGGGGCCCCGGGTTGACCAATGGTTGCGGAGTGACGTCAGCAGTCACTAGGTAGATTGAAAGATGGTTCTTTTTTTTTTTTTCTTTTTTTTGACTTTCTAAAGGGTGAATTTTATGGTATGTGAATTATCTCAATCAAGCTGATTTTTTTAGAAAAGTGTTCTACATGTAAGTATATATGAGTACACATATGAATATGTGTACATACATACAATAAATTGTAAGTTAATTTAGAAATAGACAGCTTCATATCCATCTAAATCAATGTTTAAATTCTTCTTAAGGATTTTAAGATGCTAACATATTTGAAGGAACACTACAATATCACATAACCTAGTTTGATAATTACAGATACATACTAAAGATTTAAACTTAAATCTCCATTGAACTTTGAAATCCTAGAATCTGCAGCAACCTGCTCACTACTGAGTTGGCTTAGCTCTAGTTCCAATTTCATATTTGCACGGAACCAAGAAACTCTACAAAGGTGAACAGCACATCACTGGGTATGGAAGAGCAGGGCCGCGTCTTTTACACCCTCGTGACCTTTGCAGCACGCGGCACTGTCCCTCGCACACATGGCAGGCCACATGACAAATGAGGGAGATACTTTTTAAATACCATACTTGTAAAACAGGACCAGAACAGTTAAACTTTTGTTCTCTGTGCTATCCCGTTAGATCAGGTCAACAAACTTCTTATGTAAAGGACCAGATAGCAAATATTTTAGGCTTTTGGACAAGATTGTTTCTGACAGAACTACTCAACTCCCTCCGAGTAACATGAAAGCAGCTGTAGACAATATATAAACAAATGGACAACATTTAAACAAATGATCCCCTGCTTTAGACCAGTGCTGTCCAACGGATCTTTCCACAGTAATAGAAATATTTTATTATCTGACTATTAAGCCCTTAAACTATGGCTACTGTGACTAAGAAACTGAATTTTTAAATTATTTTAAATGTAAACAGATACATGTGACTAGTGGCTACTGTCCTGACCAGCACTGCATTAGACAACTAACTAGCCAATTTTATTACCTCTGTTCAAAAAACCGAAAAACAGTACCTCTATTCAAAAAACTTAAAGCTAAAGATGAATTCTGTGACTACATTTCAAGGATGAACTGAGAAGAGAAAACATGATGTCAAATTTCTAATAATTCATAGATCCTACCACTAAGTATCAAAATTCGAAAGCAAATTATCTCAGTTCAAGCAGGAGGATACGTGTAGAGTTCCATGTATCTGGAATTCGCCATACTCTGTCTGGTGTACACTTGCTGGATTCCAGCTCTGAGGTCGTCCCAGATCTGGTCAAGGCCAATCTGCTTCAGTCCATGGGGATTCTGACTCCTGTTTGATGACATTGTGAGTAATGTTCTGAAGTCGTCCAGTGCAGCAATCCTTATTCAAAATACAGCTAATTCTCCATTAGATGAAAATATACAGTATCATCCCAAATTTATTCACAGCAGCTCAGAAAAGGATGTCCTTTAACTGCAGAAAATGAAATCTCATTGCAGGCAAACCCGCATTTCCCCGGAGACTACAAGGCTCGCGCGACGTCTCCGCCTGGTCGCCGGGCCCAGGCCCTGGCGAAACCCCCATCCCGCCAAGGTCGGGCAGCGTCCCTCAGCGCAGGGGCCGCCCCGCCTGAAGCTGAGTGCCGAAAGTTGGTTCTAATGGGCTATTTCTTGACGTGGCTACAGATCAGTTCTTTTCTAAGATTGGGCCTAGCTCCGCCCCCTACCTCTCGTTCCGCTCTGTCATCCCCGTCCCCTACTCCACACGAAAGGATCTGGTGTACTCTTTCAACATGGCCCCTTTAGGCAGCGTGGTTGATCTTTCCCAGATGTCTGAGTGGAAATGGGAGGTAGGCCAAAGCCGATTCTCTGTCTGAAACAAACCTCGTCCGAGCTCGCCTCCTGCAACCTGGTGGCGGTGCCTGAGAGTGACTCTTTCATCTACCGTCAAAAGTCAAAAAGCTTCTTCATGGGAGAAGACAGCAGCTTCAGAGGCCCGTCCCCTCACCTGGCCCCTCGGCTCATACCCACTCGTGAAGCCACTATGAGCGAATATTACTCAGTACTATTTTCTCGAAGACAACATCTCTGCCACAACAGCAGCACTCAAAAGCCTCCCGATCGAACGCTAACCAAGGAGCAGTGCTAAACACAAGTGAGCACGCGCACACACCGCTCGTGCCCGAGGGTTCTAAGAGGTCTCCTGCGGGGCCCGGGTTGACCAATGGATGCTGAGTGACGTCAGCAGTCACTAAGGATATTGAAAGATGGTTCTAATGGGCTATTACTTGACGTGGCCACAGATCAGTTCTTTCCTAAGCTTGGGCCTGGCTCCGCCCCCTACTTCTCCATCCACTCTGTCATGCACTTACCCTACTCCACACGGAAAGATCTGCTATCCACTTTTAACATGACCCCTTTTGCAGCTTGATGGATCTTTCCCAGATGTCTGTGTCGGATCTGGTAGCTCAGCCGAAATCCGATTCCATTTCTCAACCAAACCGCTCCCGCGCTCGCCTCCTGCCGCCTGGTGGAGGTTCCCGACCCCTACTCCACACGGAAAGATCAGCTGTCCTCTTTCCACATCACCCTGTTCGGCAGCGTAATGGATCTTTCCCAGATGTCTGAGTCGGATCTCCCAGCTTAGCCGATAGCCGATTCTCTTTCACGAACAAACCGCGTCCACGCTCGCCTCCTGCAGCCCGGTGGAGGTGCCAGAGAGTGACGTTTTCTTCTACGGTCCAAAGTCAAAAACCGTCTTCATGGCAGGAGACAGCAGCTTAACTGGCCAGCCCGCTCACCTGCCCCCTCGACTCTGAGCCACTTGTAAACCTAATACCAGCGATTACTCGGTACTATTCTGTACAAGCCAAACTCTCTGCCACGACCGCACCACTCAAAAGCCTCCCGATCGAACGGTAACCAAGGAGCAGTGCTAAACACAAGTGAGCCCGCGCACACACCGCTCGCGCCCAAGGGTTCTAAGAGGTCTCCTGCGGGGCCCCGGGTTGACCAATGGTTGCGGAGTGACGTCAGCAGTCACTAGGTAGATTGAAAGTTGGTTCTTTTTTTTTTTTCTTTTTTTTTGACTTTCTAAAGGGTGAATTTTATGGTATGTGAATTATCTCAATCAAGCTGATTTTTTTAGAAAAGTGTTCTACATGTAAGTATATATGAGTACACATATGAATATGTGTACATTCATACAATAAATTGTAAGTTTATTTAGAAATAGACAGCTTCATATCCATCTAAATCAATGTTTAAATTCTTCTTAAGGATTTTAAGATGCTAACATATTTGAGAGAACACTACAATATCACATAACCTAGTTTGATAATTACAGATACATACTAAAGATTTAAATTTAAATCTCCATTGAACTTTGAAATCCTAGAATCTGCAGCAACCTGCTCACTACTGAGTTGGCTTAGCTCTAGTTCCAATTTCATATTTGCACGGGAACCAAGAAACTCTACAAAGGTGAACAGCACATCACTGGGTATGGAAGAGCAGGGCCGCGTCTTTTACACCCTCGTGACCTTTGCAGCACGCGGCACTGTCCCTCGCACACATGGCAGGCCACATGACAAATGAGGGAGATACTTTTTAAATACCATACTTGTAAAACAGGACCAGAACAGTTAAACTTTTGTTCTCTGTGCTATCCCGTTAGATCAGGTCAACAAACTTCTTATGTAAAGGACCAGATAGCAAATATTTTAGGCTTTTGGACAAGACTGTTTCTGACAGAACTACTCAACTCCCTCCGAGTAACATGAAAGCAGCTGTAGACAATATATAAACAAATGGACAACATTTAAACAAATGATCCCCTGCTTTAGACCAGTGCTGTCCAACGGATCTTTCCACAGTAATAGAAATATTTTATTATCTGACTATTAAGCCCTTAAACTATGGCTACTGTGACTAAGAAACTGAATTTTTAAATTATTTTAAATGTAAACAGATACATGTGACTAGTGGCTACTGTCCTGACCAGCACTGCATTAGACAACTAACTAGCCAATTTTATTACCTCTGTTCAAAAAACCGAAAAACAGTACCTCTATTCAAAAAACTTAAAGCTAAAGATGAATTCTGTGACTACATTTCAAGGATGAACTGAGAAGAGAAAACATGATGTCAAATTTCTAATAATTCATAGATCCTACCACTAAGTATCAAAATTCGAAAGCAAATTATCTCAGTTCAAGCAGGAGGATACGTGTAGAGTTCCATGTATCTGGAATTCGCCATACTCTGTCTGGTGTACACTTGCTGGATTCCAGCTCTGAGGTCGTCCCAGATCTGGTCAAGGCCAATCTGCTTCAGTCCATGGGGATTCTGACTCCTGTTTGATGACATTGTGAGTAATGTTCTGAAGTCGTCCAGTGCAGCAATCCTTATTCAAAATACAGCTAATTCTCCATTAGATGAAAATATACAGTATCATCCCAAATTTATTCACAGCAGCTCAGAAAAGGATGTCCTTTAACTGCAGAAAATGAAATCTCATTGCAGGCAAACCCGCATTTCCCCGGAGACTACAAGGCTCGCGCGACGTCTCCGCCTGGTCGCTGGGCCCAGGCCCTGGCGAAAACCCCGTCCCGCCAAGGTCGGGCAGCGTCCCTCAGCGCAGGGACCGCCCCGCCTGGAGCTGAGTGCCGAAAGTTGGTTCTAATGGGCTATTTCTTGACGTGGCTACAGATCAGTTCTTTTCTAAGATTGGGCCTAGCTCCGCCCCCTACCTCTCGTTCCGCTCTGTCATCCCCGTCCCCTACTCCACACGAAAGGATCTGGTGTACTCTTTCAACATGGCCCCTTTAGGCAGCGTGGTTGATCTTTCCCAGATGTCTGAGTGGAAATGGGAGGTAGGCCAAAGCCGATTCTCTGTCTGAAACAAACCTCGTCCGAGCTCGCCTCCTGCAACCTGGTGGCGGTGCCTGAGAGTGACTCTTTCATCTACCGTCAAAAGTCAAAAAGCTTCTTCATGGGAGAAGACAGCAGCTTCAGAGGCCCGTCCCCTCACCTGGCCCCTCGGCTCATACCCACTCGTGAAGCCACTATGAGCGAATATTACTCAGTACTATTTTCTCGAAGACAACATCTCTGCCACAACAGCACCACTCAAAAGCCTCCCGATCGAACGCTAACCAAGGAGCAGTGCTAAACACAAGTGAGCACGCGCACACACCGCTCGTGCCAGAGGGTTCTAAGAGGTCTCCTTCGGGGCCCGGGTTGACCAATGGATGCTGAGTGACGTCAGCAGTCACTAAGGATATTGAAAGATGGTTCTAATGGGCTATTACTTGACGTGGCCACAGATCAGTTCTTTCCTAAGCTTGGGCCTGGCTCCGCCCCCTACTTCTCCATCCACTCTGTCATGCACTTACCCTACTCCACACGGAAAGATCTGCTATCCACTTTTAACATGACCCCTTTTGCAGCTTGATGGATCTTTCCCAGATGTCTGTGTCGGATCTGGTAGCTCAGCCGAAATCCGATTCCATTTCTCAACCAAACCGCTCCCGCGCTCGCCTCCTGCCGCCTGGTGGAGGTTCCCGACCCCTACTCCACACGGAAAGATCAGCTGTCCTCTTTCCACATCACCCTGTTCGGCAGCGTAATGGATCTTTCCCAGATGTCTGAGTCGGATCTCCCAGCTCAGCCGATAGCCGATTCTCTTTCACGAACAAACCGCGTCCACGCTCGCCTCCTGCAGCCCGGTGGAGGTGCCAGAGAGTGACGTTTTCTTCTACGGTCCAAAGTCAAAAACCGTCTTCATGGCAGGAGACAGCAGCTTAACTGGCCAGCCCGCTCACCTGCCCCCTCGACTCTGAGCCACTTGTAAACCTAATACCAGCGATTACTCGGTACTATTCTGTACAAGCCAACCTCTCTGCCACGACCGTACCACTCAAAAGCCTCCCGATCGAACGGTAACCAAGGAGCAGTGCTAAACACAAGTGAGCCCGCGCACACACCGCTCGCGCCCAAGGGTTCTAAAAGGTCTCCTGCGGGGCCCCGGGTTGACCAATGGTTGCGGAGTGACGTCAGCAGTCACTAGGTAGATTGAAAGTTGGTTCTTTTTTTTTTTTTCTTTTTTTGACTTTCTAAAGGGTGAATTTTATGGTATGTGAATTATCTCAATCAAGCTGATTTTTTTAGAAAAGTGTTCTACATGTAAGTATATATGAGTACACATATGAATATGTGTACATTCATACAATAAATTGTAAGTTAATTTAGAAATAGACAGCTTCATATCCATCTAAATCAATGTTTAAATTCTTCTTAAGGATTTTAAGATGCTAACATATTTGAGAGAACACTACAATATCACATAACCTAGTTTGATAATTACAGATACATACTAAAGATTTAAACTTAAATCTCCATTGAACTTTGAAATCCTAGAATCTGCAGCAACCTGCTCACTACTGAGTTGGCTTAGCTCTAGTTCCAATTTCATATTTGCACGGAACCAAGAAACTCTACAAAGGTGAACAGCACATCACTGGGTATGGAAGAGCAGGGCCGCGTCTTTTACACCCTCGTGACCTTTGCAGCACGCGGCACTGTCCCTCGCACACATGGCAGGCCACATGACAAATGAGGGAGATACTTTTTAAATACCATACTTGTAAAACAGGACCAGAACAGTTAAACTTTTGTTCTCTGTGCTATCCCGTTAGATCAGGTCAACAAACTTCTTATGTAAAGGACCAGATAGCAAATATTTTAGGCTTTTGGACAAGATTGTTTCTGACAGAACTACTCAACTCCCTCCGAGTAACATGAAAGCAGCTGTAGACAATATATAAACAAATGGACAACATTTAAACAAATGATCCCCTGCTTTAGACCAGTGCTGTCCAACGGATCTTTCCACAGTAATAGAAATATTTTATTATCTGACTATTAAGCCCTTAAACTATGGCTACTGTGACTAAGAAACTGAATTTTTAAATTATTTTAAATGTAAACAGATACATGTGACTAGTGGCTACTGTCCTGACCAGCACTGCATTAGACAACTAACTAGCCAATTTTATTACCTCTGTTCAAAAAACCGAAAAACAGTACCTCTATTCAAAAAACTTAAAGCTAAAGATGAATTCTGTGACTACATTTCAAGGATGAACTGAGAAGAGAAAACATGATGTCAAATTTCTAATAATTCATAGATCCTACCACTAAGTATCAAAATTCGAAAGCAAATTATCTCAGTTCAAGCAGGAGGATACGTGTAGAGTTCCATGTATCTGGAATTCGCCATACTCTGTCTGGTGTACACTTGCTGGATTCCAGCTCTGAGGTCGTCCCAGATCTGGTCAAGGCCAATCTGCTTCAGTCCATGGGGATTCTGACTCCTGTTTGATGACATTGTGAGTAATGTTCTGAAGTCGTCCAGTGCAGCAATCCTTATTCAAAATACAGCTAATTCTCCATTAGATGAAAATATACAGTATCATCCCAAATTTATTCACAGCAGCTCAGAAAAGGATGTCCTTTAACTGCAGAAAATGAAATCTCATTGCAGGCAAACCCGCATTTCCCCGGAGACTACAAGGCTCGCGCGACGTCTCCGCCTGGTCGCCGGGCCCAGGCCCTGGCGAAACCCCCATCCCGCCAAGGTCGGGCAGCGTCCCTCAGCGCAGGGGCCGCCCCGCCTGAAGCTGAGTGCCGAAAGTTGGTTCTAATGGGCTATTTCTTGACGTGGCTACAGATCAGTTCTTTTCTAAGATTGGGCCTAGCTCCGCCCCCTACCTCTCGTTCCGCTCTGTCATCCCCGTCCCCTACTCCACACGAAAGGATCTGGTGTACTCTTTCAACATGGCCCCTTTAGGCAGCGTGGTTGATCTTTCCCAGATGTCTGAGTGGAAATGGGAGGTAGGCCAAAGCCGATTCTCTGTCTGAAACAAACCTCGTCCGAGCTCGCCTCCTGCAACCTGGTGGCGGTGCCTGAGAGTGACTCTTTCATCTACCGTCAAAAGTCAAAAAGCTTCTTCATGGGAGAAGACAGCAGCTTCAGAGGCCCGTCCCCTCACCTGGCCCCTCGGCTCATACCCACTCGTGAAGCCACTATGAGCGAATATTACTCAGTACTATTTTCTCGAAGACAACATCTCTGCCACAACAGCACCACTCAAAAGCCTCCCGATCGAACGCTAACCAAGGAGCAGTGCTAAACACAAGTGAGCACGCGCACACACCGCTCGTGCCCGAGGGTTCTAAGAGGTCTCCTGCGGGGCCCGGGTTGACCAATGGATGCTGAGTGACGTCAGCAGTCACTAAGGATATTGAAAGATGGTTCTAATGGGCTATTACTTGACGTGGCCACAGATCAGTTCTTTCCTAAGCTTGGGCCTGGCTCCGCCCCCTACTTCTCCATCCACTCTGTCATGCACTTACCCTACTCCACACGGAAAGATCTGCTATCCACTTTTAACATGACCCCTTTTGCAGCTTGATGGATCTTTCCCAGATGTCTGTGTCGGATCTGGTAGCTCAGCCGAAATCCGATTCCATTTCTCAACCAAACCGCTCCCGCGCTCGCCTCCTGCCGCCTGGTGGAGGTTCCCGACCCCTACTCCACACGGAAAGATCAGCTGTCCTCTTTCCACATCACCCTGTTCGGCAGCGTAATGGATCTTTCCCAGATGTCTGAGTCGGATCTCCCAGCTTAGCCGATAGCCGATTCTCTTTCACGAACAAACCGCGTCCACGCTCGCCTCCTGCAGCCCGGTGGAGGTGCCAGAGAGTGACGTTTTCTTCTACGGTCCAAAGTCAAAAACCGTCTTCATGGCAGGAGACAGCAGCTTAACTGGCCAGCCCGCTCACCTGCCCCCTCGACTCTGAGCCACTTGTAAACCTAATACCAGCGATTACTCGGTACTATTCTGTACAAGCCAAACTCTCTGCCACGACCGCACCACTCAAAAGCCTCCCGATCGAACGGTAACCAAGGAGCAGTGCTAAACACAAGTGAGCCCGCGCACACACCGCTCGCGCCCAAGGGTTCTAAGAGGTCTCCTGCGGGGCCCCGGGTTGACCAATGGTTGCGGAGTGACGTCAGCAGTCACTAGGTAGATTGAAAGTTGGTTCTTTTTTTTTTTCTTTTTTTTTGACTTTCTAAAGGGTGAATTTTATGGTATGTGAATTATCTCAATCAAGCTGATTTTTTTAGAAAAGTGTTCTACATGTAAGTATATATGAGTACACATATGAATATGTGTACATTCATACAATAAATTGTAAGTTTATTTAGAAATAGACAGCTTCATATCCATCTAAATCAATGTTTAAATTCTTCTTAAGGATTTTAAGATGCTAACATATTTGAGAGAACACTACAATATCACATAACCTAGTTTGATAATTACAGATACATACTAAAGATTTAAATTTAAATCTCCATTGAACTTTGAAATCCTAGAATCTGCAGCAACCTGCTCACTACTGAGTTGGCTTAGCTCTAGTTCCAATTTCATATTTGCACGGGAACCAAGAAACTCTACAAAGGTGAACAGCACATCACTGGGTATGGAAGAGCAGGGCCGCGTCTTTTACACCCTCGTGACCTTTGCAGCACGCGGCACTGTCCCTCGCACACATGGCAGGCCACATGACAAATGAGGGAGATACTTTTTAAATACCATACTTGTAAAACAGGACCAGAACAGTTAAACTTTTGTTCTCTGTGCTATCCCGTTAGATCAGGTCAACAAACTTCTTATGTAAAGGACCAGATAGCAAATATTTTAGGCTTTTGGACAAGACTGTTTCTGACAGAACTACTCAACTCCCTCCGAGTAACATGAAAGCAGCTGTAGACAATATATAAACAAATGGACAACATTTAAACAAATGATCCCCTGCTTTAGACCAGTGCTGTCCAACGGATCTTTCCACAGTAATAGAAATATTTTATTATCTGACTATTAAGCCCTTAAACTATGGCTACTGTGACTAAGAAACTGAATTTTTAAATTATTTTAAATGTAAACAGATACATGTGACTAGTGGCTACTGTCCTGACCAGCACTGCATTAGACAACTAACTAGCCAATTTTATTACCTCTGTTCAAAAAACCGAAAAACAGTACCTCTATTCAAAAAACTTAAAGCTAAAGATGAATTCTGTGACTACATTTCAAGGATGAACTGAGAAGAGAAAACATGATGTCAAATTTCTAATAATTCATAGATCCTACCACTAAGTATCAAAATTCGAAAGCAAATTATCTCAGTTCAAGCAGGAGGATACGTGTAGAGTTCCATGTATCTGGAATTCGCCATACTCTGTCTGGTGTACACTTGCTGGATTCCAGCTCTGAGGTCGTCCCAGATCTGGTCAAGGCCAATCTGCTTCAGTCCATGGGGATTCTGACTCCTGTTTGATGACATTGTGAGTAATGTTCTGAAGTCGTCCAGTGCAGCAATCCTTATTCAAAATACAGCTAATTCTCCATTAGATGAAAATATACAGTATCATCCCAAATTTATTCACAGCAGCTCAGAAAAGGATGTCCTTTAACTGCAGAAAATGAAATCTCATTGCAGGCAAACCCGCATTTCCCCGGAGACTACAAGGCTCGCGCGACGTCTCCGCCTGGTCGCCGGGCCCAGGCCCTGGCGAAACCCCCATCCCGCCAAGGTCGGGCAGCGTCCCTCAGCGCAGGGGCCGCCCCGCCTGGAGCTGAGTGCCGAAAGTTGGTTCTAATGGGCTATTTCTTGACGTGGCTACAGATCAGTTCTTTTCTAAGATTGGGCCTAGCTCCGCTCCCTACCTCTCGTTCCGCTCTGTCATCCCTGTCCCCTACTCCACACGAAAGGATCTGGTGTACTCTTTCAACCTGGCCCCTTTAGGCAGCGTGATTGATCTTTCCCAGATGTCTGAGTGGATCTGGGAGCTAGGCCAAAGCCGATTCTCTGTCTGAAATAAACCTCGTCCGAGCTCGCCTCCTGCAACCTGGTGGCGGTGCCTGAGAGTGACTCTTTCATCTACCGTCAAAAGTCAAAAAGCTTCTTCATGGGAGAAGACAGCAGCTTCAGAGGCCCGTCCCCTCACCTGGCCCCTCGGCTCATACCCACTCGTGAAGCCGCTATGAGCGAATATTACTCAGTACTATTTTCTCGAAGACAACATCTCTGCCACAACAGCACCACTCAAAAGCCTCCCGATCGAACGCTAACCAAGGAGCAGTGCTAAACACAAGTGAGCACGCGCACACACCGCTCGTGCCCGAGGGTTCTAAGAGGTCTCCTGCGGGGCCCCGGGTTGACCAATGGATGCTGAGTGACGTCAGCAGTCACTAAGGATATTGAAAGATGGTTCTAATGGGCTATTACTTGACGTGGCCACAGATCAGTTCTTTCCTAAGCTTGGGCCTGGCTCCGCCCCCTACTTCTCCATCCACTCTGTCATGCACTTACCCTACTCCACACGGAAAGATCTGCTATCCACTTTTAACATGACCCCTTTTGCAGCTTGATGGATCTTTCCCAGATGTCTGTGTCGGATCTGGTAGCTCAGCCGAAATCCGATTCCATTTCTCAACCAAACCGCTCCCGCGCTCGCCTCCTGCCGCCTGGTGGAGTTTCCCGACCCCTACTCCACGGGGAAAGATCAGCTGTCCTCTTTCCACATCACCCTGTTCGGCAGCGTGATGGATCTTTCCCAGATGTCTGAGTCGGACCTCCCAGCTCAGCTGATAGCCGATTCTCTTTCACGAACAAACCGCGTCCACGCTCGCCTCCTGCAGCCCGGTGGAGGTGCCAGAGAGTGACGTTTTCTTCTACGGTCCAAAGTCAAAACCGTCTTCATGGCAGGAGACAGCAGCTTAACTGGCCAGCCCGCTCACCTGCCCCCTCGACTCTGAGCTACTTGTAAACCTAAAACTAGCGATTACTCGGTACTATTCTGTAGAAGCCAACCTCTCTGCCACGACCGCACCACTCAAAAGCCTCCCGATCGAACGGTAACCAAGGAGCAGTGCTAAACACAAGTGAGCCCGCGCACACACCGCTCGCGCCCAAGGGTTCTAAGAGGTCTCCTGCGGGGCCCCGGGTTGACCAATGGTTGCGGAGTGACGTCAGCAGTCACTAGGTAGATTGAAAGATGGTTCTTTTTTTTTTTTCTTTTTTTTGACTTTCTAAAGGGTGAATTTTATGGTATGTGAATTATCTCAATCAAGCTGATTTTTTTAGAAAAGTGTTCTACATGTAAGTATATATGAGTACACATATGAATATGTGTACATACATACAATAAATTGTAAGTTAATTTAGAAATAGACAGCTTCATATCCATCTAAATCAATGTTTAAATTCTTCTTAAGGATTTTAAGATGCTAACATATTTGAGAGAACACTACAATATCACATAACCTAGTTTGATAATTACAGATACATACTAAAGATTTAAACTTAAATCTCCATTGAACTTTGAAATCCTAGAATCTGCAGCAACCTGCTCACTACTGAGTTGGCTTAGCTCTAGTTCCAATTTCATATTTGCACGGAACCAAGAAACTCTACAAAGGTGAACAGCACATCACTGGGTATGGAAGAGCAGGGCCGCGTCTTTTACACCCTCGTGACCTTTGCAGCACGCGGCACTGTCCCTCGCACACATGGCAGGCCACATGACAAATGAGGGAGATACTTTTTAAATACCATACTTGTAAAACAGGACCAGAACAGTTAAACTTTTGTTCTCTGTGCTAGCCCGTTAGATCAGGTCAACAAACTTCTTATGTAAAGGACCAGATAGCAAATATTTTAGGCTTTTGGACAAGATTGTTTCTGACAGAACTACTCAACTCCCTCCGAGTAACATGAAAGCAGCTGTAGACAATATATAAACAAATGGACAACATTTAAACAAATGATCCCCTGCTTTAGACCAGTGCTGTCCAACGGATCTTTCCACAGTAATAGAAATATTTTATTATCTGACTATTAAGCCCTTAAACTATGGCTACTGTGACTAAGAAACTGAATTTTTAAATTATTTTAAATGTAAACAGATACATGTGACTAGTGGCTACTGTCCTGACCAGCACTGCATTAGACAACTAACTAGCCAATTTTATTACCTCTGTTCAAAAAACCGAAAAACAGTACCTCTATTCAAAAAACTTAAAGCTAAAGATGAATTCTGTGACTACATTTCAAGGATGAACTGAGAAGAGAAAACATGATGTCAAATTTCTAATAATTCATAGATCCTACCACTAAGTATCAAAATTCGAAAGCAAATTATCTCAGTTCAAGCAGGAGGATACGTGTAGAGTTCCATGTATCTGGACTTCGCCATACTCTGTCTGGTGTACACTTGCTGGATTCCAGCTCTGAGGTCGTCCCAGATCTGGTCAAGGCCAATCTGCTTCAGTCCATGGGGATTCTGACTCCTGTTTGATGACATTGTGAGTAATGTTCTGAAGTCGTCCAGTGCAGCAATCCTTATTCAAAATACAGCTAATTCTCCATTAGATGAAAATATACAGTATCATCCCAAATTTATTCACAGCAGCTCAGAAAAGGATGTCCTTTAACTGCAGAAAATGAAATCTCATTGCAGGCAAACCCGCATTTCCCCGGAGACTACAAGGCTCGCGCGACGTCTCCGCCTGGTCGCTGGGCCCAGGCCCTGGCGAAAAGCCCGTCCCGCCAGGGTCGGGCAGCGTCCCTCAGCGCAGGGACCGCCCCGCCTGGAGCTGAGTGCCGAAAGTTGGTTCTAATGGGCTATTTCTTGACGTGGCTACAGATCAGTTCTTTTCTAAGATTGGGCCTAGCTCCGCCCCCTACCTCTCGTTCCGCTCTGTCATCCCTGTCCCCTACTCCACACGAAAGGATCTGGTGTACTCTTTCAACATGGCCCCTTTAGGCAGCGTGGTTGATCTTTCCCAGATGTCTGAGTGGAAATGGGAGGTAGGCCAAAGCCGATTCTCTGTCTGAAACAAACCTCGTCCGAGCTCGCCTCCTGCAACCTGGTGGCGGTGCCTGAGAGTGACTCTTTCATCTACCGTCAAAAGTCAAAAAGCTTCTTCATGGGAGAAGACAGCAGCTTCAGAGGCCCGTCCCCTCACCTGGCCCCTCGGCTCATACCCACTCGTGAAGCCGCTATGAGCGAATATTACTCAGTACTATTTTCTCGAAGACAACATCTCTGCCACAACAGCACCACTCAAAAGCCTCCCGATCGAACGCTAACCAAGGAGCAGTGCTAAACACAAGTGAGCACGCGCACACACCGCTCGTGCCCGAGGGTTCTAAGAGGTCTCCTGCGGGGCCCCGGGTTGACCAATGGATGCTGAGTGACGTCAGCAGTCACTAAGGATATTGAAAGATGGTTCTAATGGGCTATTACTTGACGTGGCCACAGATCAGTTCTTTCCTAAGCTTGGGCCTGGCTCCGCCCCCTACTTCTCCATCCACTCTGTCATGCACTTACCCTACTCCACACCGAAAGATCTGCTATCCACTTTTAACATGACCCCTTTTGCAGCTTGATGGATCTTTCCCAGATGTCTGTGTCGGATCTGGTAGCTCAGCCGAAATCCGATTCCATTTCTCAACCAAACCGCTCCCGCGCTCGCCTCCTGCCGCTTGGTGGAGGTTCCCGACCCCTACTCCACACGGAAAGATCAGCTGTCCTCTTTCCACATCACCCTGTTCGGCAGCGTGATGGATCTTTCCCAGATGTCTGAGTCGGATCTCCCAGCTCAGCCGATAGCCGATTCTCTTTCACGAACAAACCGCGTCCACGCTCGCCTCCTGCAGCCCGGTGGAGGTGCCAGAGAGTGACGTTTTCTTCTACGGTCCAAAGTCAAAAACCGTCTTCATGGCAGGAGACAGCAGCTTAACTGGCCAGCCCGCTCACCTGCCCCCTCGACTCTGAGCCACTTGTAAACCTAATACCAGCGATTACTCGGTACTATTCTGTACAAGCCAACCTCTCTGCCACGACCGCACCACTCAAAAGCCTCCCGATCGAACGGTAACCAAGGAGCAGTGCTAAACACAAGTGAGAACGCGTGCACACACCGCTCGTGCCCGAGGGTTCTAAGAGGTCTCCTGCGGGGCCCCGGGATGACCAATGGAGGCTGAGTGACGTCAGCAGTCACTAAGGATATTGAAAGATGGTTCTAATGGGCTATTACTTGACGTGGCCACAGATCGGTTCTTTTCTAAGATTGGGCCTAGCTCCGCCCCCTACTTCTCGTTCCGCTCTGTCATCCCCGTCCCCTACTCCACACGAAAGGATCTAGTGTACTCTTTCAACATGGCCCCTTTAGGCAGCGTGATTGATCCTTCCCAGAAGTCTGAGTGGATCTGGGAGCTAGGACAAAAGCCGATTCTCTGTCGGAAACAAACCTCGTCAGAGCTCGCCTCCTGCAACCTGGTGGTGGTGCCTGAGAGTGACTCTTTCATCTACCGTCAAAAGTCAAAAAGCTTCTTCATGGGAGAAGACAGCAGCTTCAGAGGCCCGTTCCCTCACCTGGCCCCTCGGGTCATACCCACTCGTGAAGCCGCTATGAGCGAATATTACTCACTGCTATTATCTCGAAGACAACATCTCTGCCACAACAGCACCACTCAAAAGCCTCCCGATCGAACGCTAACCAAGGAGCAGTGCTAAACACAAGTGAGCACGCGCACACACCGCTCGCGCCCAAGGGTTCTAAGAGGTCTCCTGCGGGGCCCCGGGTTGACCAATGTTTGCTGATTGCCATCAGTGGTCCCTAGGGGGATTGAAAGTTGTTTCTCACGGGCTATTTCTTGCCATGGCTACAGATAAGTTCTTTCCTAAGCTTGGGCCTGGCTCCGCCCCCTACTTCTCCATCCACTCTGTCATGCACTTACCCTACTCCACACGGAAAGATCTGCTATCCACTTTTAACATGACCCCTTTTGCAGCTTGATGGATCTTTCCCAGATGTCTGTGTCGGATCTGGTAGCTCAGCCGAAATCCGATTCCATTTCTCATCCAAACCGCTCCCGCGCTCGCCTCCTGCCGCCTGGTGGAGGTTCCCGACCCCTACTCCACAGGGAAAGATCAGCTGTCCTCTTTCCACATCACCCTGTTCGGCAGCGTGATGGATCTTTCCCAGATGTCTGAGTCGGATCTGCCAGCTCAGCCGATAGCCGATTCTCTTTCACGAACAAACCGCGTCCACGCTCGCCTCCTGCAGCCCGGTGGAGGTGCCAGAGAGTGACGTTTTCTTCTACGGTCCAAAGTCAAAAACCGTCTTCATGGCAGGAGACAGCAGCTTAACTGGCCAGCCCGCTCACCTGCCCCCTCGACTCTGAGCCACTTGTAAACCTAATACCAGCGATTACTCGGTACTATTCTGTACAAGCCAACCTCTCTGCCACGACCGCACCACTCAAAAGCCTCCCGATCGAACGGTAACCAAGGAGCAGTGCTAAACACAAGTGATCCCGCGCACACACCGCTCGCGCCCAAGGGTTCTAAGAGGTCTCCTGCGGTGCCCCGTGTTGACCAATGGTTGCGGAGTGACGTCAGCAGTCACTAGGTAGATTGAAAGTTGGTTCTTTTTTTTTTTTTTTTTTTTTTTGACTTTCTAAAGGGTGAATTTTATGGTATGTGAATTATCTCAATCAAGCTGATTTTTTTAGAAAAGTGTTCTACATGTAAGTATATATGAGTACATATATGAATATGTGTACATACATACAATAAATTGTAAGTTAATTTAGAAATAGACAGCTTCATATCCATCTAAATCAATGTTTAAATTCTTCTTAAGGATTTTAAGATGCTAACATATTTGAGAGAACACTACAATATCACATAACCTAGTTTGATAATTACAGATACATACTAAAGATTTAAACTTAAATCTCCATTGAACTTTGAAATCCTAGAATCTGCAGCAACCTGCTCACTACTGAGTTGGCTTAGCTCTAGTTCCAATTTCATATTTGCACGGAACCAAGAAACTCTACAAAGGTGAACAGCACATCACTGGGTATGGAAGAGCAGGGCCGCGTCTTTTACACCCTCGTGACCTTTGCAGCACGCGGCACTGTCCCTCGCACACATGGCAGGCCACATGACAAATGAGGGAGATACTTTTTAAATACCATACTTGTAAAACAGGACCAGAACAGTTAAACTTTTGTTCTCTGTGCTATCCCGTTAGATCAGGTCAACAAACTTCTTATGTAAAGGACCAGATAGCAAATATTTTAGGCTTTTGGACAAGATTGTTTCTGACAGAACTACTCAACTCCCTCCGAGTAACATGAAAGCAGCTGTAGACAATATATAAACAAATGGACAACATTTAAACAAATGATCCCCTGCTTTAGACCAGTGCTGTCCAACGGATCTTTCCACAGTAATAGAAATATTTTATTATCTGACTATTAAGCCCTTAAACTATGGCTACTGTGACTAAGAAACTGAATTTTTAAATTATTTTAAATGTAAACAGATACATGTGACTAGTGGCTACTGTCCTGACCAGCACTGCATTAGACAACTAACTAGCCAATTTTATTACCTCTGTTCAAAAAACCGAAAAACAGTACCTCTATTCAAAAAACTTAAAGCTAAAGATGAATTCTGTGACTACATTTCAAGGATGAACTGAGAAGAGAAAACATGATGTCAAATTTCTAATAATTCATAGATCCTACCACTAAGTATCAAAATTCGAAAGCAAATTATCTCAGTTCAAGCAGGAGGATACGTGGAGTTCCATGTATCTGGACTTCGCCATACTCTGTCTGGTGTACACTTGCTGGATTCCAGCTCTGAGGTCGTCCCAGATCTGGTCAAGGCCAATCTGCTTCAGTCCATGGGGATTCTGACTCCTGTTTGATGACATTGTGAGTAATGTTCTGAAGTCGTCCAGTGCAGCAATCCTTATTCAAAATACAGCTAATTCTCCATTAGATGAAAATATACAGTATCATCCCAAATTTATTCACAGCAGCTCAGAAAAGGATGTCCTTTAACTGCAGAAAATGAAATCTCATTGCAGGCAAACCCGCATTTCCCCGGAGACTACAAGGCTCGCGCGACGTCTCCGCCTGGTCGCCGGGCCCAGGCCCTGGCGAAAACCCCGTCCCGCCAAGGTCGGGCAGCGTCCCTCAGCGCAGGGACCGCCCCGCCTGGAGCTGAGTGCCGAAAGTTGGTTCTAATGGGCTATTTCTTGACGTGGCTACAGATCAGTTCTTTTCTAAGATTGGGCCTAGCTCCGCCCCCTACCTCTCGTTCCGCTCTGTCATCCCTGTCCCCTACTCCACACGAAAGGATCTGGTGTACTCTTTCAACATGGCCCCTTTAGGCAGCGTGGTTGATCTTTCCCAGATGTCTGAGTGGAAATGGGAGGTAGGCCAAAGCCGATTCTCTGTCTGAAACAAACCTCGTCCGAGCTCGCCTCCTGCAACCTGGTGGCGGTGCCTGAGAGTGACTCTTTCATCTACCGTCAAAAGTCAAAAAGCTTCTTCATGGGAGAAGACAGCAGCTTCAGAGGCCCGTCCCCTCACCTGGCCCCTCGGCTCATACCCACTCGTGAAGCCACTATGAGCGAATATTACTCAGTACTATTTTCTCGAAGACAACATCTCTGCCACAACAGCACCACTCAAAAGCCTCCCGATCGAACGCTAACCAAGGAGCAGTGCTAAACACAAGTGAGCACGCGCACACACCGCTCGTGCCCGAGGGTTCTAAGAGGTCTCCTGCGGGGCCCCGGGTTGACCAATGGATGCTGAGTGACGTCAGCAGTCACTAAGGATATTGAAAGATGGTTCTAATGGGCTATTACTTGACGTGGCCACAGATCAGTTCTTTCCTAAGCTTGGGCCTGGCTCCGCCCCCTACTTCTCCATCCACTCTGTCATGCACTTACCCTACTCCACACGGAAAGATCTGCTATCCACTTTTAACATGACCCCTTTTGCAGCTTGATGGATCTTTCCCAGATGTCTGTGTCGGATCTGGTAGCTCAGCCGAAATCCGATTCCATTTCTCAACCAAACCGCTCCCGCGCTCGCCTCCTGCCGCTTGGTGGAGGTTCCCGACCCCTACTCCACACGGAAAGATCAGCTGTCCTCTTTCCACATCACCCTGTTCGGCAGCGTGATGGATCTTTCCCAGATGTCTGAGTCGGATCTCCCAGCTCAGCCGATAGCCGATTCTCTTTCACGAACAAACCGCGTCCACGCTCGCCTCCTGCAGCCCGGTGGAGGTGCCAGAGAGTGACGTTTTCTTCTACGGTCCAAAGTCAAAAACCGTCTTCATGGCAGGAGACAGCAGCTTAACTGGCCAGCCCGCTCACCTGCCCCCTCGACTCTGAGCCACTTGTAAACCTAATACCAGCGATTACTCGGTACTATTCTGTACAAGCCAACCTCTCTGCCACGACCGCACCACTCAAAAGCCTCCCGATCGAACGGTAACCAAGGAGCAGTGCTAAACACAAGTGAGAACGCGTGCACACACCGCTCGTGCCCGAGGGTTCTAAGAGGTCTCCTGCGGGGCCCCGGGATGACCAATGGAGGCTGAGTGACGTCAGCAGTCACTAAGGATATTGAAAGATGGTTCTAATGGGCTATTACTTGACGTGGCCACAGATCAGTTCTTTTCTAAGATTGGGCCTAGCTCCGCCCCCTACTTCTCGTTCCGCTCTGTCATCCCCGTCCCCTACTCCACACGAAAGGATCTAGTGTACTCTTTCAACATGGCCCCTTTAGGCAGCGTGATTGATCCTTCCCAGAAGTCTGAGTGGATCTGGGAGCTAGGACAAAAGCCGATTCTCTGTCGGAAACAAACCTCGTCAGAGCTCGCCTCCTGCAACCTGGTGGTGGTGCCTGAGAGTGACTCTTTCATCTACCGTCAAAAGTCAAAAAGCTTCTTCATGGGAGAAGACAGCAGCTTCAGAGGCCCGTTCCCTCACCTGGCCCCTCGGGTCATACCCACTCGTGAAGCCGCTATGAGCGAATATTACTCACTGCTATTATCTCGAAGACAACATCTCTGCCACAACAGCACCACTCAAAAGCCTCCCGATCGAACGCTAACCAAGGAGCAGTGCTAAACACAAGTGAGCACGCGCACACACCGCTCGCGCCCAAGGGTTCTAAGAGGTCTCCTGCGGGGCCCCGGGTTGACCAATGTTTGCTGATTGCCATCAGTGGTCCCTAGGGGGATTGAAAGTTGTTTCTCACGGGCTATTTCTTGCCATGGCTACAGATAAGTTCTTTCCTAAGCTTGGGCCTGGCTCCGCCCCCTACTTCTCCATCCACTCTGTCATGCACTTACCCTACTCCACACGGAAAGATCTGCTATCCACTTTTAACATGACCCCTTTTGCAGCTTGATGGATCTTTCCCAGATGTCTGTGTCGGATCTGGTAGCTCAGCCGAAATCCGATTCCATTTCTCATCCAAACCGCTCCCGCGCTCGCCTCCTGCCGCCTGGTGGAGGTTCCCGACCCCTACTCCACAGGGAAAGATCAGCTGTCCTCTTTCCACATCACCCTGTTCGGCAGCGTGATGGATCTTTCCCAGATGTCTGAGTCGGATCTGCCAGCTCAGCCGATAGCCGATTCTCTTTCACGAACAAACCGCGTCCACGCTCGCCTCCTGCAGCCCGGTGGAGGTGCCAGAGAGTGACGTTTTCTTCTACGGTCCAAAGTCAAAAACCGTCTTCATGGCAGGAGACAGCAGCTTAACTGGCCAGCCCGCTCACCTGCCCCCTCGACTCTGAGCCACTTGTAAACCTAATACCAGCGATTACTCGGTACTATTCTGTACAAGCCAACCTCTCTGCCACGACCGCACCACTCAAAAGCCTCCCGATCGAACGGTAACCAAGGAGCAGTGCTAAACACAAGTGAGAACGCGCGCACACACCGCTCGTGCCCGAGGGTTCTAAGAGGTCTCCTGCGGGGCCCCGGGTTGACCAATGGAGGCTGAGTGACGTCAGCAGTCACTAAGGATATTGAAAGATGGTTCTAATGGGCTATTACTTGACGTGGCCACAGATCAGTTCTTTTCTAAGATTGGGCCTAGCTCCGCCCCCTACTTCTCGTTCCGCTCTGTCATCCCCGTCCCCTACTCCACACGAAAGGATCTAGTGTACTCTTTCAACATGGCCCCTTTAGGCAGCGTGATTGATCCTTCCCAGAAGTCTGAGTGGATCTGGGAGCTAGGACAAAAGCCGATTCTCTGTCGGAAACAAACCTCGTCAGAGCTCGCCTCCTGCAACCTGGTGGTGGTGCCTGAGAGTGACTCTTTCATCTACCGTCAAAAGTCAAAAAGCTTCTTCATGGGAGAAGACAGCAGCTTCAGAGGCCCGTTCCCTCACCTGGCCCCTCGGGTCATACCCACTCGTGAAGCCGCTATGAGCGAATATTACTCACTGCTATTATCTCGAAGACAACATCTCTGCCACAACAGCACCACTCAAAAGCCTCCCGATCGAACGCTAACCAAGGAGCAGTGCTAAACACAAGTGAGCACGCGCACACACCGCTCGCGCCCAAGGGTTCTAAGAGGTCTCCTGCGGGGCCCCGGGTTGACCAATGTTTGCTGATTGCCATCAGTGGTCCCTAGGGGGATTGAAAGTTGTTTCTCACGGGCTATTTCTTGCCATGGCTACAGATAAGTTCTTTCCTAAGCTTGGGCCTGGCTCCGCCCCCTACTTCTCCATCCACTCTGTCATGCACTTACCCTACTAAACACGGAAAGATCTGCTATCCACTTTTAACATGACCCCTTTTGCAGCTTGATGGATCTTTCCCAGATGTCTGTGTCGGATCTGGTAGCTCAGCCGAAATCCGATTCCATTTCTCATCCAAACCGCTCCCGCGCTCGCCTCCTGCCGCCTGGTGGAGGTTCCCGACCCCTACTCCACAGGGAAAGATCAGCTGTCCTCTTTCCACATCACCCTGTTCGGCAGCGTGATGGATCTTTCCCAGATGTCTGAGTCGGATCTGCCAGCTCAGCCGATAGCCGATTCTCTTTCACGAACAAACCGCGTCCACGCTCGCCTCCTGCAGCCCGGTGGAGGTGCCAGAGAGTGACGTTTTCTTCTACGGTCCAAAGTCAAAAACCGTCTTCATGGCAGGAGACAGCAGCTTAACTGGCCAGCCCGGTCACCTGCCCCCTCGACTCTGAGCCACTTGTAAACCTAATACCAGCGATTACTCGGTACTATTCTGTACAAGCCAACCTCTCTGCCACGACCGCACCACTCAAAAGCCTCCCGATCGAACGGTAACCAAGGAGCAGTGCTAAACACAAGTGAGCCCGCGCACACACCGCTCGCGCCCAAGGGTTCTAAGAGGTCTCCTGCGGTGCCCCGTGTTGACCAATGGTTGCGGAGTGACGTCAGCAGTCACTAGGTAGATTGAAAGTTGGTTCTTTTTTTTTTTTTTTTTTTTTTTGACTTTCTAAAGGGTGAATTTTATGGTATGTGAATTATCTCAATCAAGCTGATTTTTTTAGAAAAGTGTTCTACATGTAAGTATATATGAGTACATATATGAATATGTGTACATACATACAATAAATTGTAAGTTAATTTAGAAATAGTCAGCTTCATATCCATCTAAATCAATGTTTAAATTCTTCTTAAGGATTTTAAGATGCTAACATATTTGAGAGAACACTACAATATCACATAACCTAGTTTGATAATTACAGATACATACTAAAGATTTAAACTTAAATCTCCATTGAACTTTGAAATCCTAGAATCTGCAGCAACCTGCTCACTACTGAGTTGGCTTAGCTCTAGTTCCAATTTCATATTTGCACGGAACCAAGAAACTCTACAAAGGTGAACAGCACATCACTGGGTATGGAAGAGCAGGGCCGCGTCTTTTACACCCTCGTGACCTTTGCAGCACGCGGCACTGTCCCTCGCACACATGGCAGGCCACATGACAAATGAGGGAGATACTTTTTAAATACCATAACTGTAAAACAGGACCAGAACAGTTAAACTTTTGTTCTCTGTGCTATCCCGTTAGATCAGGTCAACAAACTTCTTATGTAAAGGACCAGATAGCAAATATTTTAGGCTTTTGGACAAGATTGTTTCTGACAGAACTACTCAACTCCCTCCGAGTAACATGAAAGCAGCTGTAGACAATATATAAACAAATGGACAACATTTAAACAAATGATCCCCTGCTTTAGACCAGTGCTGTCCAACGGATCTTTCCACAGTAATAGAAATATTTTATTATCTGACTATTAAGCCCTTAAACTATGGCTACTGTGACTAAGAAACTGAATTTTTAAATTATTTTAAATGTAAACAGATACATGTGACTAGTGGCTACTGTCCTGACCAGCACTGCATTAGACAACTAACTAGCCAATTTTATTACCTCTGTTCAAAAAACCGAAAAACAGTACCTCTATTCAAAAAACTTAAAGCTAAAGATGAATTCTGTGACTACATTTCAAGGATGAACTGAGAAGAGAAAACATGATGTCAAATTTCTAATAATTCATAGATCCTACCACTAAGTATCAAAATTCGAAAGCAAATTATCTCAGTTCAAGCAGGAGGATACGTGGAGTTCCATGTATCTGGACTTCGCCATACTCTGTCTGGTGTACACTTGCTGGATTCCAGCTCTGAGGTCGTCCCAGATCTGGTCAAGGCCAATCTGCTTCAGTCCATGGGGATTCTGACTCCTGTTTGATGACATTGTGAGTAATGTTCTGAAGTCGTCCAGTGCAGCAATCCTTATTCAAAATACAGCTAATTCTCCATTAGATGAAAATATACAGTATCATCCCAAATTTATTCACAGCAGCTCAGAAAAGGATGTCCTTTAACTGCAGAAAATGAAATCTCATTGCAGGCAAACCCGCATTTCCCCGGAGACTACAAGGCTCGCGCGACGTCTCCGCCTGGTCGCCGGGCCCAGGCCCTGGCGAAAACCCCGTCCCGCCAAGGTCGGGCAGCGTCCCTCAGCGCAGGGACCGCCCCGCCTGGAGCTGAGTGCCGAAAGTTGGTTCTAATGGGCTATTTCTTGACGTGGCTACAGATCAGTTATTTTCTAAGATTGGGCCTAGCTCCGCCCCCTTCCTCTCGTTCCGCTCTGTCATCCCTGTCCCCTACTCCACACGAAAGGATCTGGTGTACTCTTTCAACATGGCCCCTTTAGGCAGCGTGGTTGATCTTTCCCAGATGTCTGAGTGGAAATGGGAGGTAGGCCAAAGCCGATTCTCTGTCTGAAATAAACCTCGTCCGAGCTCGCCTCCTGCAATCTGGTGGCGGTGCCTGAGAGTGACTCTTTCATCTACCGTCAAAAGTCAAAAAGCTTCTTCATGGGAGAAGACAGCAGCTTCAGAGGCCCGTCCCCTCACCTGGCCCCTCGGCTCATACCCACTCGTGAAGCCGCTATGAGCGAATATTACTCAGTACTATTTTCTCGAAGACAACATCTCTGCCACAACAGCACCACTCAAAAGCCTCCCGATCGAACGCTAACCAAGGAGCAGTGCTAAACACAAGTGAGCACGCGCACACACCGCTCGTGCCCGAGGGTTCTAAGAGGTCTCCTGCGGGGGCCCGGGTTGACCAATGGATGCTGAGTGACGTCAGCAGTCACTAAGGATATTGAAAGATGGTTCTAATGGGTATTACTTGACGTGGCCACAGATCAGTTCTTTCCTAAGCTTGGGCCTGGCTCCGCCCCCTACTTCTCCGTCCACTCTGTCATGCACTTACCCTACTCCACACGGAAAGATCTGCTATCCACTTTTAACATGACCCCTTTTGCAGCTTGATGGATCTTTCCCAGATGTCTGTGTCGGATCTGGTAGCTCAGCCGAAATCCGATTCCATTTCTCAACCAAACCGCTCCCGCGCTCGCCTCCTGCCGCCTGGTGGAGTTTCCCGACCCCTACTCCACAGGGAAAGATCAGCTGTCCTCTTTCCACATCACCCTGTTCGGCAGCGTGATGGATCTTTCCCAGATGTCTGAGTCGGATCTCCCAGCTCAGCCGATAGCCGATTCTCTTTCACGAACAAACCGCGTCCACGCTCGCCTCCTGCAGCCCGGTGGAGGTGCCAGAGAGTGACGTTTTCTTCTACGGTCCAAAGTCAAAAACCGTCTTCATGGCAGGAGACAGCAGCTTAACTGGCCAGCCCGCTCACCTGCCCCCTCGACTCTGAGCCACTTGTAAACCTAATACCAGCGATTACTCGGTACTATTCTGTACAAGCCAACCTCTCTGGACGACCGCACCACTCAAAAGCCTCCCGATCGAACGGTAACCAAGGAGCAGTGCTAAACACAAGTGAGCCCGCGCACACACCGCTCGCGCCCAAGGGTTCTAAGAGGTCTCCTGCGGGGCCCCGGGTTGACCAATGGTTGCGGAGTGACGTCAGCAGTCACTAGGTAGATTGAAAGTTGGTTCTTTTTTTTTTTTCTTTTTTTTGACTTTCTAAAGGGTGAATTTTATGGTATGTGAATTATCTCAATCAAGCTGATTCTTTTAGAAAAGTGTTCTACATGTAAGTATATATGAGTACACATATGAATATGTGTACATACATACAATAAATTGTAAGTTTATTTAGAAATAGACAGCTTCATATCCATCTAAATCAATGTTTAAATTCTTCTTAAGGATTTTAAGATGCTAACATATTTGAGAGAACACTACAATATCACATAACCTAGTTTGATAATTACAGATACATACTAAAGATTTAAACTTAAATCTCCATTGAACTTTGAAATCCTAGAATCTGCAGCAACCTGCTCACTACTGAGTTGGCTTAGCTCTAGTTCCAATTTCATATTTGCACGGAACCAAGAAACTCTACAAAGGTGAACAGCACATCACTGGGTATGGAAGAGCAGGGCCGCGTCTTTTACACCCTCGTGACCTTTGCAGCACGCGGCACTGTCCCTCGCACACATGGCAGGCCACATGACAAATGAGGGAGATACTTTTTAAATACCATACTTGTAAAACAGGACCAGAACAGTTAAACTTTTGTTCTCTGTGCTATCCCGTTAGATCAGGTCAACAAACTTCTTATGTAAAGGACCAGATAGCAAATATTTTAGGCTTTTGGACAAGATTGTTTCTGACAGAACTACTCAACTCCCTCCGAGTAACATGAAAGCAGCTGTAGACAATATATAAACAAATGGACAACATTTAAACAAATGATCCCCTGCTTTAGACCAGTGCTGTCCAACGGATCTTTCCACAGTAATAGAAATATTTTATTATCTGACTATTAAGCCCTTAAACTATGGCTACTGTGACTAAGAAACTGAATTTTTAAATTATTTTAAATGTAAACAGATACATGTGACTAGTGGCTACTGTCCTGACCAGCACTGCATTAGACAACTAACTAGCCAATTTTATTACCTCTGTTCAAAAAACCGAAAAACAGTACCTCTATTCAAAAAACTTAAAGCTAAAGATGAATTCTGTGACTACATTTCAAGGATGAACTGAGAAGAGAAAACATGATGTCAAATTTCTAATAATTCATAGATCCTACCACTAAGTATCAAAATTCGAAAGCAAATTATCTCAGTTCAAGCAGGAGGATACGTGTAGAGTTCCATGTATCTGGACTTCGCCATACTCTGTCTGGTGTACACTTGCTGGATTCCAGCTCTGAGGTCGTCCCAGATCTGGTCAAGGCCAATCTGCTTCAGTCCATGGGGATTCTGACTCCTGTTTGATGACATTGTGAGTAATGTTCTGAAGTCGTCCAGTGCAGCAATCCTTATTCAAAATACAGCTAATTCTCCATTAGATGAAAATATACAGTATCATCCCAAATTTATTCACAGCAGCTCAGAAAAGGATGTCCTTTAACTGCAGAAAATGAAATCTCATTGCAGGCAAACCCGCATTTCCCCGGAGACTACAAGGCTCGCGCGACGTCTCCGCCTGGTTGCCGGGCCCAGGCCCTGGCGAAAACCCCGTCCCGCCAAGGTCGGGCAGCGTCCCTCAGCGCAGGGACCGCCCCGCCTGGAGCTGAGTGCCGAAAGTTGGTTCTAATGGGCTATTTCTTGACGTGGCTACAGATCAGTTCTTTTCTAAGATTGGGCCTAGCTCCGCCCCCTACCTCTCGTTCCGCTCTGTCATCCCTGTCCCCTACTCCACACGAAAGGATCTGGTGTACTCTTTCAACATGGCCCCTTTAGGCAGCGTGGTTGATCTTTCCCAGATGTCTGAGTGGAAATGGGAGGTAGGCCAAAGCCGATTCTCTGTCTGAAATAAACCTCGTCCGAGCTCGCCTCCTGCAACCTGGTGGCGGTGCCTGAGAGTGACTCTTTCATCTACCGTCAAAAGTCAAAAAGCTTCTTCATGGGAGAAGACAGCAGCTTCAGAGGCCCGTCCCCTCACCTGGCCCCTCGGCTCATACCCACTCGTGAAGCCGCTATGAGCGAATATTACTCAGTACTATTTTCTCGAAGACAACATCTCTGCCACAACAGCACCACTCAAAAGCCTCCCGATCGAACGCTAACCAAGGAGCAGTGCTAAACACAAGTGAGCACGCGCACACACCGCTCGTGCCCGAGGGTTCTAAGAGGTCTCCTGCGGGGGCCCGGGTTGACCAATGGATGCTGAGTGACGTCAGCAGTCACTAAGGATATTGAAAGATGGTTCTAATGGGCTATTACTTGACGTGGCCACAGATCAGTTCTTTCCTAAGCTTGGGCCTGGCTCCGCCCCCTACTTCTCCATCCACTCTGTCATGCACTTACCCTACTCCACACGGAAAGATCTGCTATCCACTTTTAACATGACCCCTTTTGCAGCTTGATGGATCTTTCCCAGATGTCTGTGTCGGATCTGGTAGCTCAGCCGAAATCCGATTCCATTTCTCAACCAAACCGCTCCCGCGCTCGCCTCCTGCCGCCTGGTGGAGTTTCCCGACCCCTACTCCACAGGGAAAGATCAGCTGTCCTCTTTCCACATCACCCTGTTCGGCAGCGTGATGGATCTTTCCCAGATGTCTGAGTCGGATCTCCCAGCTCAGCCGATAGCCGATTCTCTTTCACGAACAAACCGCGTCCACGCTCGCCTCCTGCAGCCCGGTGGAGGTGCCAGAGAGTGACGTTTTCTTCTACGGTCCAAAGTCAAAAACCGTCTTCATGGCAGGAGACAGCAGCTTAACTGGCCAGCCCGCTCACCTGCCCCCTCGACTCTGAGCCACTTGTAAACCTAATACCAGCGATTACTCGGTACTATTCTGTACAAGCCAACCTCTCTGCCACGACCGCACCACTCAAAAGCCTCCCGATCGAACGGTAACCAAGGAGCAGTGCTAAACACAAGTGAGCCCGCGCACACACCGCTCGCGCCCAAGGGTTCTAAGAGGTCTCCTGCGGGGCCCCGGGTTGACCAATGGTTGCGGAGTGACGTCAGCAGTCACTAGGTAGATTGAAAGTTGGTTCTTTTTTTTTTTTCTTTTTTTTGACTTTCTAAAGGGTGAATTTTATGGTATGTGAATTATCTCAATCAAGCTGATTCTTTTAGAAAAGTGTTCTACATGTAAGTATATATGAGTACACATATGAATATGTGTACATACATACAATAAATTGTAAGTTTATTTAGAAATAGACAGCTTCATATCCATCTAAATCAATGTTTAAATTCTTCTTAAGGATTTTAAGATGCTAACATATTTGAGAGAACACTACAATATCACATAACCTAGTTTGATAATTACAGATACATACTAAAGATTTAAACTTAAATCTCCATTGAACTTTGAAATCCTAGAATCTGCAGCAACCTGCTCACTACTGAGTTGGCTTAGCTCTAGTTCCAATTTCATATTTGCACGGAACCAAGAAACTCTACAAAGGTGAACAGCACATCACTGGGTATGGAAGAGCAGGGCCGCGTCTTTTACACCCTCGTGACCTTTGCAGCACGCGGCACTGTCCCTCGCACACATGGCAGGCCACATGACAAATGAGGGAGATACTTTTTAAATACCATACTTGTAAAACAGGACCAGAACAGTTAAACTTTTGTTCTCTGTGCTATCCCGTTAGATCAGGTCAACAAACTTCTTATGTAAAGGACCAGATAGCAAATATTTTAGGCTTTTGGACAAGATTGTTTCTGACAGAACTACTCAACTCCCTCCGAGTAACATGAAAGCAGCTGTAGACAATATATAAACAAATGGACAACATTTAAACAAATGATCCCCTGCTTTAGACCAGTGCTGTCCAACGGATCTTTCCACAGTAATAGAAATATTTTATTATCTGACTATTAAGCCCTTAAACTATGGCTACTGTGACTAAGAAACTGAATTTTTCAATTATTTTAAATGTAAACAGATACATGTGACTAGTGGCTACTGTCCTGACCAGCACTGCATTAGACAACTAACTAGCCAATTTTATTACCTCTGTTCAAAAAACCGAAAAACAGTACCTCTATTCAAAAAACTTAAAGCTAAAGATGAATTCTGTGACTACATTTCAAGGATGAACTGAGAAGAGAAAACATGATGTCAAATTTCTAATAATTCATAGATCCTACCACTAAGTATCAAAATTCGAAAGCAAATTATCTCAGTTCAAGCAGGAGGATACGTGTAGAGTTCCATGTATCTGGAATTCGCCATACTCTGTCTGGTGTACACTTGCTGGATTCCAGCTCTGAGGTCGTCCCAGATCTGGTCAAGGCCAATCTGCTTCAGTCCATGGGGATTCTGACTCCTGTTTGATGACATTGTGAGTAATGTTCTGAAGTCGTCCAGTGCAGCAATCCTTATTCAAAATACAGCTAATTCTCCATTAGATGAAAATATACAGTATCATCCCAAATTTATTCACAGCAGCTCAGAAAAGGATGTCCCTTAACTGCAGAAAATGAAATCTCATTGCAGGCAAACCCGCATTTCCCCGGAGACTACAAGGCTCGCGCGACGTCTCCGCCTGGACGCTGGGCCCAGGCCCTGGCGAAACCCCCGTCCCGCCAAGGTCGGGCAGCGTCCCTCAGCGCAGGGACCGCCCCGCCTGGAGCTGAGTGCCGAAAGTTGGTTCTAATGGGCTATTTCTTGACGTGGCTACAGATCAGTTCTTTTCTAAGATTGGGCCTAGCTCCGCCCCCTACCTCTCCTTCCGCTCTGTCATCCCCGTCCCCTACTCCACACGAAAGGATCTGGTGTACTCTTTCAACATGGCCCCTTTAGGCAGCGTGGTTGATCTTTCCCAGATGTCTGAGTGGAAATGGGAGGTAGGCCAAAGCCGATTCTCTGTCTGAAACAAACCTCGTCCGAGCTCGCCTCCTGCAACCTGGTGGCGGTGCCTGAGAGTGACTCTTTCATCTACCGTCAAAAGTCAAAAAGCTTCTTCATGGGAGAAGACAGCAGCTTCAGAGGCCCGTCCCCTCACCTGGCCCCTCGGCTCATACCCACTCGTGAAGCCGCTATGAGCGAATATTACTCAGTACTATTTTCTCGAAGACAACATCTCTGCCACAACAGCACCACTCAAAAGCCTCCCGATCGAACGCTAACCAAGGAGCAGTGCTAAACACAAGTGAGCACGCGCACACACCGCTCGTGCCCGAGGGTTCTAAGAGGTCTCCTGCGGGGCCCCGGGTTGACCAATGGATGCTGAGTGACGTCAGCAGTCACTAAGGATATTGAAAGATGGTTCTAATGGGCTATTACTTGACGTGGCCACAGATCAGTTCTTTCCTAAGCTTGGGCCTGGCTCCGCCCCCTACTTCTCCATCCACTCTGTCATGCACTTACCCTACTCCACACGGAAAGATCTGCTATCCACTTTTAACATGACCCCTTTTGCAGCTTGATGGATCTTTCCCAGATGTCTGTGTCGGATCTGGTAGCTCAGCCGAAATCCGATTCCATTTCTCAACCAAACCGCTCCCGCGCTCGCCTCCTGCCGCCTGGTGGAGGTTCCCGACCCCTACTCCACACGGAAAGATCAGCTGTCCTCTTTCCACATCACCCTGTTCGGCAGCGTGATGGATCTTTCCCAGATGTCTGAGTCGGATCTGCCAGCTCAGCCGATAGCCGATTCTCTTTCACGAACAAACCGCGTCCACGCTCGCCTCCTGCAGCCCGGTGGAGGTGCCAGAGAGTGACGTTTTCTTCTACGGTCCAAAGTCAAAAACCGTCTTCATGGCAGGAGACAGCAGCTTAACTGGCCAGCCCGCTCACCTGCACCCTCGACTCTGAGCCACTTGTAAACCTAATACCAGCGATTACTCGGTACTATTCTGTACAAGCCAACCTCTCTGCCACGACCGCACCACTCAAAAGCCTCCCGATCGAACGGTAACCAAGGAGCAGTGCTAAACACAAGTGAGAACGCGCACACACCGCTCGTGCCCGAGGTTTCTAAGAGGTCTCCTGCGGGGCCCCGGGTTGACCAATGGATGCTGAGTGACGTCAGCAGTCACTAAGGATATTGAAAGATGGTTCTAATGGGCTATTACTTGACGTGGCCACAGATCAGTTCTTTCCTAAGCTTGGGCCTGGCTCCGCCCCCTACTTCTCCATCCACTCTGTCATGCACTTACCCTACTCCACACCGAAAGATCTGCTATCCACTTTTAACATGACCCCTTTTGCAGCTTGATGGATCTTTCCCAGATGTCTGTGTCGGATCTGGTAGCTCAGCCGAAATCCGATTCCATTTCTCATCCAAACCGCTCCCGCGCTCGCCTCCTGCCGCCTGGTGGAGGTTCCCGACCCCTACTCCACAGGGAAAGATCAGCTGTCCTCTTTCCACATCACCCTGTTCGGCAGCGTGATGGATCTTTCCCAGATGTCTGAGTCGGATCTGCCAGCTCAACCGATAGCCGATTCTCTTTCACGAACAAACCGCGTCCACGCTCGCCTCCTGCAGGCCGGTGGAGGTGCCAGAGAGTGACGTTTTCTTCTACGGTCCAAAGTCAAAAACCGTCTTCATGGCAGGAGACAGCAGCTTAACTGGCCAGCCCGCTCACCTGCCCCCTCGGCTCTGAGCCACTTGTAAACCTTATACTAGCGATTACTCGGTACTATTCTGTACAAGCCAACCTCTCTGCCACGACCGCACCACTCAAAAGCCTCCCGATCGAACGGTAACCAAGGAGCAGTGCTAAACACAAGTGAGCCCGAAAACACACCGCTCGCGCCCAAGGGTTCGAAGAGGTCTCCAGCGGGGCCCCGGGTTGACCAATGGTTGCGGAGTGACGTCAGCAGTCACTAGGTAGATTGAAAGTTGGTTCTTTTTTTTTTTTCTTTTTTTTGACTTTCTAAAGGGTGAATTTTATGGTATGTGAATTATCTCAATCAAGCTGATTTTTTTAGAAAAGTGTTCTACATGTAAGTATATATGAGTACATATATGAATATGTGTACATACATACAATAAATTGTAAGTTAATTTAGAAATAGACAGCTTCATATCCATCTAAATCAATGTTTAAATTCTTCTTAAGGATTTTAAGATGCTAACATATTTGAGAGAACACTACAATATCACATAACCTAGTTTGATAATTACAGATACATACTAAAGATTTAAACTTAAATCTCCATTGAACTTTGAAATCCTAGAATCTGCAGCAACCTGCTCACTACTGAGTTGGCTTAGCTCTAGTTCCAATTTCATATTTGCACGGAACCAAGAAACTCTACAAAGGTGAACAGCACATCACTGGGTATGGAAGAGCAGGGCCGCGTCTTTTACACCCTCGTGACCTTTGCAGCACGCGGCACTGTCCCTCGCACACATGGCAGGCCACATGACAAATGAGGGAGATACTTTTTAAATACCATACTTGTAAAACAGGACCAGAACAGTTAAACTTTTGTTCTCTGTGCTAGCCCGTTAGATCAGGTCAACAAACTTCTTATGTAAAGGACCAGATAGCAAATATTTTAGGCTTTTGGACAAGATTGTTTCTGACAGAACTACTCAACTCCCTCCGAGTAACATGAAAGCAGCTGTAGACAATATATAAACAAATGGACAACATTTAAACAAATGATCCCCTGCTTTAGACCAGTGCTGTCCAACGGATCTTTCCACAGTAATAGAAATATTTTATTATCTGACTATTAAGCCCTTAAACTATGGCTACTGTGACTAAGAAACTGAATTTTTAAATTATTTTAAATGTAAACAGATACATGTGACTAGTGGCTACTGTCCTGACCAGCACTGCATTAGACAACTAACTAGCCAATTTTATTACCTCTGTTCAAAAAACCAAAAAACTGTACCTCTATTCAAAAAACTTAAAGCTAAAGATGAATTCTGTGACTACATTTCAAGGATGAACTGAGAAGAGAAAACATGATGTCAAATTTCTAATAATTCATAGATCCTACCACTAAGTATCAAAATTCGAAAGCAAATTATCTCAGTTCAAGCAGGAGGATACGTGTAGAGTTCCATGTATCTGGACTTCGCCATACTCTGTCTGGTGTACACTTGCTGGATTCCAGCTCTGAGGTCGTCCCAGATCTGGTCAAGGCCAATCTGCTTCAGTCCATGGGGATTCTGACTCCTGTTTGATGACATTGTGAGTAATGTTCTGAAGTCGTCCAGTGCAGCAATCCTTATTCAAAATACAGCTAATTCTCCATTAGATGAAAATATACAGTATCATCCCAAATTTATTCACAGCAGCTCAGAAAAGGATGTCCTTTAACTGCAGAAAATGAAATCTCATTGCAGGCAAACCCGCATTTCCCCGGAGACTACAAGGCTCGCGCGACGTCTCCGCCTGGTCGCCGGGCCCAGGCCCTGGCGAAACCCCCGTCCCGCCAAGGTCGGGCAGCGTCCCTCAGCGAAGGGGCCGCCCCGCCTGGAGCTGAGTGCCGAAAGTTGGTTCTAATGGGCTATTTCTTGACGTGGCTACAGATCAGTTCTTTTCTAAGATTGGGCCTAGCTCCGCTCCCTACCTCTCGTTCCGCTCTGTCATCCCTGTCCCCTACTCCACACGAAAGGATCTGGTGTACTCTTTCAACCTGGCCCCTTTAGGCAGCGTGATTGATCTTTCCCAGATGTCTGAGTGGATCTGGGAGCTAGGCCAAAGCCGATTCTCTGTCTGAAATAAACCTCGTCCGAGCTCGCCTCCTGCAACCTGGTGGCGGTGCCTGAGAGTGACTCTTTCATCTACCGTCAAAAGTCAAAAAGCTTCTTCATGGGAGAAGACAGCAGCTTCAGAGGCCCGTCCCTTCACCTGGCCCCTCGGCTCATACCCACTCGTGAAGCCGCTATGAGCGAATATTACTCAGTACTATTTTCTCGAAGACAACATCTCTGCCACAACAGCACCACTCAAAAGCCTCCCGATCGAACGCTAACCAAGGAGCAGTGCTAAACACAAGTGAGCACGCGCACACACCGCTCGTGCCCGAGGGTTCTAAGAGGTCTCCTGCGGGGCCCCGGGTTGACCAATGGATGCTGAGTGACGTCAGCAGTCACTAAGGATATTGAAAGATGGTTCTAATGGGCTATTACTTGACGTGGCCACAGATCAGTTCTTTCCTAAGCTTGGGCCTGGCTCCGCCCCCTACTTCTCCATCCACTCTGTCATGCACTTACCCTACTCCACACGGAAAGATCTGCTATCCACTTTTAACATGACCCCTTTTGCAGCTTGATGGATCTTTCCCAGATGTCTGTGTCGGATCTGGTAGCTCAGCCGAAATCCGATTCCATTTCTCAACCAAACCGCTCCCGCGCTCGCCTCCTGCCGCCTGGTGGAGGTTCCCGACCCCTACTCCACAGGGAAAGATCAGCTGTCCTCTTTCCACATCACCCTGTTCGGCAGCGTGATGGATCTTTCCCAGAAGTCTGAGTCGGATCTCCCAGCTCAGCCGATAGCCGATTCTCTTTCACGAACAAACCGCGTCCACGCTCGCCTCCTGCAGCCCGGTGGAGGTGCCAGAGAGTGACGTTTTCTTCTACGGTCCAAAGTCAAAAACCGTCTTCATGGCAGGAGACAGCAGCTTAACTGGCCAGCCCGCTCACCTGCCCCCTCGACTCTGAGCCACTTGTAAACCTAATACCAGCGATTACTCGGTACTATTCTGTACAAGCCAACCTCTCTGCCACGACCGCACCACTCAAAAGCCTCCCGATCGAACGGTAACCAAGGAGCAGTGCTAAACACAAGTGAGCCCGCGCACACACCGCTCGCGCCCAAGGGTTCTAAGAGGTCTCCTGCGGGGCCCCGGGTTGACCAATGTTTGCGGAGTGACGTCAGCAGTCACTAGGTAGATTGAAAGTTGGTTCTTTTTTTTTTTTTTTTTTTTTTGACTTTCTAAAGGGTGAATTTTATGGTATGTGAATTATCTCAATCAAGCTGATATTTTTAGAAAAGTGTTCTACATGTAAGTATATATGAGTACACATATGAATATGTGTACATACATACAATAAATTGTAAGTTAATTTAGAAATAGACAGCTTCATATCCATCTAAATCAATGTTTAAATTCTTCTTAAGGATTTTAAGATGCTAACATATTTGAGAGAACACTACAATATCACATAACCTAGTTTGATAATTACAGATACATACTAAAGATTTAAACTTAAATCTCCATTGAACTTTGAAATCCTAGAATCTGCAGCAACCTGCTCACTACTGAGTTGGCTTAGCTCTAGTTCCAATTTCATATTTGCACGGAACCAAGAAACTCTACAAAGGTGAACAGCACATCACTGGGTATGGAAGAGCAGGGCCGCGTCTTTTACACCCTCGTGACCTTTGCAGCACGCGGCACTGTCCCTCGCACACATGGCAGGCCACATGACAAATGAGGGAGATACTTTTTAAATACCATACTTGTAAAACAGGACCAGAACAGTTAAACTTTTGTTCTCTGTGCTATCCCGTTAGATCAGGTCAACAAACTTCTTATGTAAAGGACCAGATAGCAAATATTTTAGGCTTTTGGACAAGATTGTTTCTGACAGAACTACTCAACTCCCTCCGAGTAACATGAAAGCAGCTGTAGACAATATATAAACAAATGGACAACATTTAAACAAATGATCCCCTGCTTTAGACCAGTGCTGTCCAACGGATCTTTCCACAGTAATAGAAATATTTTATTATCTGACTATTAAGCCCTTAAACTATGGCTACTGTGACTAAGAAACTGAATTTTTCAATTATTTTAAATGTAAACAGATACATGTGACTAGTGGCTACTGTCCTGACCAGCACTGCATTAGACAACTAACTAGCCAATTTTATTACCTCTGTTCAAAAAACCGAAAAACAGTACCTCTATTCAAAAAACTTAAAGCTAAAGATGAATTCTGTGACTACATTTCAAGGATGAACTGAGAAGAGAAAACATGATGTCAAATTTCTAATAATTCATAGATCCTACCACTAAGTATCAAAATTCGAAAGCAAATTATCTCAGTTCAAGCAGGAGGATACGTGTAGAGTTCCATGTATCTGGAATTCGCCATACTCTGTCTGGTGTACACTTGCTGGATTCCAGCTCTGAGGTCGTCCCAGATCTGGTCAAGGCCAATCTGCTTCAGTCCATGGGGATTCTGACTCCTGTTTGATGACATTGTGAGTAATGTTCTGAAGTCGTCCAGTGCAGCAATCCTTATTCAAAATACAGCTAATTCTCCATTAGATGAAAATATACAGTATCATCCCAAATTTATTCACAGCAGCTCAGAAAAGGATGTCCCTTAACTGCAGAAAATGAAATCTCATTGCAGGCAAACCCGCATTTCCCCGGAGACTACAAGGCTCGCGCGACGTCTCCGCCTGGACGCTGGGCCCAGGCCCTGGCGAAACCCCCGTCCCGCCAAGGTCGGGCAGCGTCCCTCAGCGCAGGGACCGCCCCGCCTGGAGCTGAGTGCCGAAAGTTGGTTCTAATGGGCTATTTCTTGACGTGGCTACAGATCAGTTCTTTTCTAAGATTGGGCCTAGCTCCGCCCCCTACCTCTCCTTCCGCTCTGTCATCCCCGTCCCCTACTCCACACGAAAGGATCTGGTGTACTCTTTCAACATGGCCCCTTTAGGCAGCGTGGTTGATCTTTCCCAGATGTCTGAGTGGAAATGGGAGGTAGGCCAAAGCCGATTCTCTGTCTGAAACAAACCTCGTCCGAGCTCGCCTCCTGCAACCTGGTGGCGGTGCCTGAGAGTGACTCTTTCATCTACCGTCAAAAGTCAAAAAGCTTCTTCATGGGAGAAGACAGCAGCTTCAGAGGCCCGTCCCCTCACCTGGCCCCTCGGCTCATACCCACTCGTGAAGCCGCTATGAGCGAATATTACTCAGTACTATTTTCTCGAAGACAACATCTCTGCCACAACAGCACCACTCAAAAGCCTCCCGATCGAACGCTAACCAAGGAGCAGTGCTAAACACAAGTGAGCACGCGCACACACCGCTCGTGCCCGAGGGTTCTAAGAGGTCTCCTGCGGGGCCCCGGGTTGACCAATGGATGCTGAGTGACGTCAGCAGTCACTAAGGATATTGAAAGATGGTTCTAATGGGCTATTACTTGACGTGGCCACAGATCAGTTCTTTCCTAAGCTTGGGCCTGGCTCCGCCCCCTACTTCTCCATCCACTCTGTCATGCACTTACCCTACTCCACACGGAAAGATCTGCTATCCACTTTTAACATGACCCCTTTTGCAGCTTGATGGATCTTTCCCAGATGTCTGTGTCGGATCTGGTAGCTCAGCCGAAATCCGATTCCATTTCTCAACCAAACCGCTCCCGCGCTCGCCTCCTGCCGCCTGGTGGAGGTTCCCGACCCCTACTCCACACGGAAAGATCAGCTGTCCTCTTTCCACATCACCCTGTTCGGCAGCGTGATGGATCTTTCCCAGATGTCTGAGTCGGATCTGCCAGCTCAGCCGATAGCCGATTCTCTTTCACGAACAAACCGCGTCCACGCTCGCCTCCTGCAGCCCGGTGGAGGTGCCAGAGAGTGACGTTTTCTTCTACGGTCCAAAGTCAAAAACCGTCTTCATGGCAGGAGACAGCAGCTTAACTGGCCAGCCCGCTCACCTGCACCCTCGACTCTGAGCCACTTGTAAACCTAATACCAGCGATTACTCGGTACTATTCTGTACAAGCCAACCTCTCTGCCACGACCGCACCACTCAAAAGCCTCCCGATCGAACGGTAACCAAGGAGCAGTGCTAAACACAAGTGAGAACGCGCACACACCGCTCGTGCCCGAGGTTTCTAAGAGGTCTCCTGCGGGGCCCCGGGTTGACCAATGGATGCTGAGTGACGTCAGCAGTCACTAAGGATATTGAAAGATGGTTCTAATGGGCTATTACTTGACGTGGCCACAGATCAGTTCTTTCCTAAGCTTGGGCCTGGCTCCGCCCCCTACTTCTCCATCCACTCTGTCATGCACTTACCCTACTCCACACCGAAAGATCTGCTATCCACTTTTAACATGACCCCTTTTGCAGCTTGATGGATCTTTCCCAGATGTCTGTGTCGGATCTGGTAGCTCAGCCGAAATCCGATTCCATTTCTCATCCAAACCGCTCCCGCGCTCGCCTCCTGCCGCCTGGTGGAGGTTCCCGACCCCTACTCCACAGGGAAAGATCAGCTGTCCTCTTTCCACATCACCCTGTTCGGCAGCGTGATGGATCTTTCCCAGATGTCTGAGTCGGATCTGCCAGCTCAACCGATAGCCGATTCTCTTTCACGAACAAACCGCGTCCACGCTCGCCTCCTGCAGCCCGGTGGAGGTGCCAGAGAGTGACGTTTTCTTCTACGGTCCAAAGTCAAAAACCGTCTTCATGGCAGGAGACAGCAGCTTAACTGGCCAGCCCGCTCACCTGCCCCCTCGGCTCTGAGCCACTTGTAAACCTTATACTAGCGATTACTCGGTACTATTCTGTACAAGCCAACCTCTCTGCCACGACCGCACCACTCAAAAGCCTCCCGATCGAACGGTAACCAAGGAGCAGTGCTAAACACAAGTGAGCCCGCGCACACACCGCTCGCGCCCAAGGGTTCGAAGAGGTCTCCAGCGGGGCCCCGGGTTGACCAATGGTTGCGGAGTGACGTCAGCAGTCACTAGGTAGATTGAAAGTTGGTTCTTTTTTTTTTTTCTTTTTTTTGACTTTCTAAAGGGTGAATTTTATGGTATGTGAATTATCTCAATCAAGCTGATTTTTTTAGAAAAGTGTTCTACATGTAAGTATATATGAGTACATATATGAATATGTGTACATACATACAATAAATTGTAAGTTAATTTAGAAATAGACAGCTTCATATCCATCTAAATCAATGTTTAAATTCTTCTTAAGGATTTTAAGATGCTAACATATTTGAGAGAACACTACAATATCACATAACCTAGTTTGATAATTACAGATACATACTAAAGATTTAAACTTAAATCTCCATTGAACTTTGAAATCCTAGAATCTGCAGCAACCTGCTCACTACTGAGTTGGCTTAGCTCTAGTTCCAATTTCATATTTGCACGGAACCAAGAAACTCTACAAAGGTGAACAGCACATCACTGGGTATGGAAGAGCAGGGCCGCGTCTTTTACACCCTCGTGACCTTTGCAGCACGCGGCACTGTCCCTCGCACACATGGCAGGCCACATGACAAATGAGGGAGATACTTTTTAAATACCATACTTGTAAAACAGGACCAGAACAGTTAAACTTTTGTTCTCTGTGCTAGCCCGTTAGATCAGGTCAACAAACTTCTTATGTAAAGGACCAGATAGCAAATATTTTAGGCTTTTGGACAAGATTGTTTCTGACAGAACTACTCAACTCCCTCCGAGTAACATGAAAGCAGCTGTAGACAATATATAAACAAATGGACAACATTTAAACAAATGATCCCCTGCTTTAGACCAGTGCTGTCCAACGGATCTTTCCACAGTAATAGAAATATTTTATTATCTGACTATTAAGCCCTTAAACTATGGCTACTGTGACTAAGAAACTGAATTTTTAAATTATTTTAAATGTAAACAGATACATGTGACTAGTGGCTACTGTCCTGACCAGCACTGCATTAGACAACTAACTAGCCAATTTTATTACCTCTGTTCAAAAAACCAAAAAACTGTACCTCTATTCAAAAAACTTAAAGCTAAAGATGAATTCTGTGACTACATTTCAAGGATGAACTGAGAAGAGAAAACATGATGTCAAATTTCTAATAATTCATAGATCCTACCACTAAGTATCAAAATTCGAAAGCAAATTATCTCAGTTCAAGCAGGAGGATACGTGTAGAGTTCCATGTATCTGGACTTCGCCATACTCTGTCTGGTGTACACTTGCTGGATTCCAGCTCTGAGGTCGTCCCAGATCTGGTCAAGGCCAATCTGCTTCAGTCCATGGGGATTCTGACTCCTGTTTGATGACATTGTGAGTAATGTTCTGAAGTCGTCCAGTGCAGCAATCCTTATTCAAAATACAGCTAATTCTCCATTAGATGAAAATATACAGTATCATCCCAAATTTATTCACAGCAGCTCAGAAAAGGATGTCCTTTAACTGCAGAAAATGAAATCTCATTGCAGGCAAACCCGCATTTCCCCGGAGACTACAAGGCTCGCGCGACGTCTCCGCCTGGTCGCCGGGCCCAGGCCCTGGCGAAACCCCCGTCCCGCCAAGGTCGGGCAGCGTCCCTCAGCGAAGGGGCCGCCCCGCCTGGAGCTGAGTGCCGAAAGTTGGTTCTAATGGGCTATTTCTTGACGTGGCTACAGATCAGTTCTTTTCTAAGATTGGGCCTAGCTCCGCTCCCTACCTCTCGTTCCGCTCTGTCATCCCTGTCCCCTACTCCACACGAAAGGATCTGGTGTACTCTTTCAACCTGGCCCCTTTAGGCAGCGTGATTGATCTTTCCCAGATGTCTGAGTGGATCTGGGAGCTAGGCCAAAGCCGATTCTCTGTCTGAAATAAACCTCGTCCGAGCTCGCCTCCTGCAACCTGGTGGCGGTGCCTGAGAGTGACTCTTTCATCTACCGTCAAAAGTCAAAAAGCTTCTTCATGGGAGAAGACAGCAGCTTCAGAGGCCCGTCCCTTCACCTGGCCCCTCGGCTCATACCCACTCGTGAAGCCGCTATGAGCGAATATTACTCAGTACTATTTTCTCGAAGACAACATCTCTGCCACAACAGCACCACTCAAAAGCCTCCCGATCGAACGCTAACCAAGGAGCAGTGCTAAACACAAGTGAGCACGCGCACACACCGCTCGTGCCCGAGGGTTCTAAGAGGTCTCCTGCGGGGCCCCGGGTTGACCAATGGATGCTGAGTGACGTCAGCAGTCACTAAGGATATTGAAAGATGGTTCTAATGGGCTATTACTTGACGTGGCCACAGATCAGTTCTTTCCTAAGCTTGGGCCTGGCTCCGCCCCCTACTTCTCCATCCACTCTGTCATGCACTTACCCTACTCCACACGGAAAGATCTGCTATCCACTTTTAACATGACCCCTTTTGCAGCTTGATGGATCTTTCCCAGATGTCTGTGTCGGATCTGGTAGCTCAGCCGAAATCCGATTCCATTTCTCAACCAAACCGCTCCCGCGCTCGCCTCCTGCCGCCTGGTGGAGGTTCCCGACCCCTACTCCACAGGGAAAGATCAGCTGTCCTCTTTCCACATCACCCTGTTCGGCAGCGTGATGGATCTTTCCCAGAAGTCTGAGTCGGATCTCCCAGCTCAGCCGATAGCCGATTCTCTTTCACGAACAAACCGCGTCCACGCTCGCCTCCTGCAGCCCGGTGGAGGTGCCAGAGAGTGACGTTTTCTTCTACGGTCCAAAGTCAAAAACCGTCTTCATGGCAGGAGACAGCAGCTTAACTGGCCAGCCCGCTCACCTGCCCCCTCGACTCTGAGCCACTTGTAAACCTAATACCAGCGATTACTCGGTACTATTCTGTACAAGCCAACCTCTCTGCCACGACCGCACCACTCAAAAGCCTCCCGATCGAACGGTAACCAAGGAGCAGTGCTAAACACAAGTGAGCCCGCGCACACACCGCTCGCGCCCAAGGGTTCTAAGAGGTCTCCTGCGGGGCCCCGGGTTGACCAATGTTTGCGGAGTGACGTCAGCAGTCACTAGGTAGATTGAAAGTTGGTTCTTTTTTTTTTTTTTTTTTTTTTGACTTTCTAAAGGGTGAATTTTATGGTATGTGAATTATCTCAATCAAGCTGATATTTTTAGAAAAGTGTTCTACATGTAAGTATATATGAGTACATATATGAATATGTGTACATACATACAATAAATTGTAAGTTAATTTAGAAATAGACAGCTTCATATCCATCTAAATCAATGTTTAAATTCTTCTTAAGGATTTTAAGATGCTAACATATTTGAGAGAACACTACAATATCACATAACCTAGTTTGATAATTACAGATACATACTAAAGATTTAAACTTAAATCTCCATTGAACTTTGAAATCCTAGAATCTGCAGCAACCTGCTCACTACTGAGTTGGCTTAGCTCTAGTTCCAATTTCATATTTGCACGGAACCAAGAAACTCTACAAAGGTGAACAGCACATCACTGGGTATGGAAGAGCAGGGCCGCGTCTTTTACACCCTCGTGACCTTTGCAGCACGCGGCACTGTCCCTCGCACACATGGCAGGCCACATGACAAATGAGGGAGATACTTTTTAAATACCATACTTGTAGAACAGGACCAGAACAGTTAAACTTTTGTTCTCTGTGCTATCCCGTTAGATCAGGTCAACAAACTTCTTATGTAAAGGACCAGATAGCAAATATTTTAGGCTTTTGGACAAGATTGTTTCTGACAGAACTACTCAACTCCCTCCGAGTAACATGAAAGCAGCTGTAGACAATATATAAACAAATGGACAACATTTAAACAAATGATCCCCTGCTTTAGACCAGTGCTGTCCAACGGATCTTTCCACAGTAATAGAAATATTTTATTATCTGACTATTAAGCCCTTAAACTATGGCTACTGTGACTAAGAAACTGAATTTTTAAATTATTTTAAATGTAAACAGATACATGTGACTAGTGACTACTGTCCTGACCAGCACTGCATTAGACAACTAACTAGCCAATTTTATTACCTCTGTTCAAAAAACCGAAAAACAGTACCTCTATTCAAAAAACTTAAAGCTAAAGATGAATTCTGTGACTACATTTCAAGGATGAACTGAGAAGAGAAAACATGATGTCAAATTTCTAATAATTCATAGATCCTACCACTAAGTATCAAAATTCGAAAGCAAATTATCTCAGTTCAAGCAGGAGGATACGTGTAGAGTTCCATGTATCTGGACTTCGCCATACTCTGTCTGGTGTACACTTGCTGGATTCCAGCTCTGAGGTTGTCCCAGATCTGGTCAAGGCCAATCTGCTTCAGTCCATGGGGATTCTGACTCCTGTTTGATGACATTGTGAGTAATGTTCTGAAGTCGTCCAGTGCAGCAATCCTTATTCAAAATACAGCTAATTCTCCATTAGATGAAAATATACAGTATCATCCCAAATTTATTCACAGCAGCTCAGAAAAGGATGTCCTTTAACTGCAGAAAATGAAATCTCATTGCAGGCAAACCCGCATTTCCCCGGAGACTACAAGGCTCGCGCGACGTCTCCGCCTGGACGCTGGGACCAGGCCCTGGCGAAACCCCCGTCCCGCCAAGGTCGGGCAGCGTCCCTCAGCGCAGGGACCGCCCCGCCTGGAGCTGAGTGCCGAAAGTTGGTTCTAATGGGCTATTTCTTGACGTGGCTACAGATCAGTTCTTTTCTAAGATTGGGCCTAGCTCCGCCCCCTACCTCTCGTTCCGCTCTGTCATCCCCGTCCCCTACTCCACACGAAAGGATCTGGTGTACTCTTTCAACATGGCCCCTTTAGGCAGCGTGATTGATCTTTCCCAGATGCCTGAGTGGAAATGGGAGGTAGGCCAAAGCCGATTCTCTGTCTGAAACAAACCTCGTCCGAGCTCGCCTCCTGCAACCTGGTGGCGGTGCCTGAGAGTGACTCTTTCATCTACCGTCAAAAGTCAAAAAGCTTCTTCATGGGAGAAGACAGCAGCTTCAGAGGCCCGTCCCCTCACCTGGCCCCTCGGCTCATACCCACTCGTGAAGCCGCTATGAGCGAATATTACTCAGTACTATTTTCTCGAAGACAACATCTCTGCCACAACAGCACCACTCAAAAGCCTCCCGATCGAACGCTAACCAAGGAGCAGTGCTAAACACAAGTGAGCATGCGCACACACCGCTCGCGCCCAAGGGTTCTAAGAGGTATCCTGCGGGGCCCCGGGTGGACCAATGGTTGCTGATTGCCGTCAGTGGTCCCTAGGGGGAATGAAAGTTGTTTCTCACGGGCTATTTCTTGCCATGGCTACAGATAAGTTCTTTCCTAAGCTTGGGCCTGGCTCCGCCCCCTACTTCTCCATCCACTCTATCATCCACTTACCCTACTCCACACGGAAAGATCTGCTATCCACTTTTAACATGACCCCTTTTGCAGCTTGATGGATCTTTCCCAGATGTCTGTGTCGGATCTGGTAGCTCAGCCGAAATCCGATTCCATTTCTCAACCAAACCGCTCCCGCGCTCGCCTCCTGCCGCCTGGTGGAGGTTCCCGACCCCTACTCCACACGGAAAGATCAGCTGTCCTCTTTCCACATCACCCTGTTCGGCAGCGTGATGGATCTTTCCCAGATGTCTGAGTCGGATCTCCCAGCTCAGCCGATAGCCGATTCTCTTTCACGAACAAACCGCGTCCACGCTCGCCTCCTGCAGCCCGGTGGAGGTGCCAGAGAGTGACGTTTTCTTCTACGGTCCAAAGTCAAAAACCGTCTTCATGGCAGGAGACAGCAGCTTAACTGGCCAGCCCGCTCACCTGCCCCCTCGACTCTGAGCCACTTGTAAACCTAATACCAGCGATTACTCGGTACTATTCTGTACAAGCCAACCTCTCTGCCACGACCGCACCACTCAAAAGCCTCCCGATCGAACGGTAACCAAGGAGCAGTGCTAAACACAAGTGAGCCCGCGCACACACCGCTCGCGCCCAAGGGTTCTAAGAGGTCTCCTGCGGGGCCCCGGGTTGACCAATGGTTGCGGAGTGACGTCAGCAGTCACTAGGTAGATTGAAAGTTGGTTCTTTTTTTTTTTCTTTTTTTTGACTTTCTAAAGGGTGAATTTTATGGTATGTGAATTATCTCAATCAAGCTGATTCTTTTAGAAAAGTGTTCTACATGTAAGTATATATGAGTACACATATGAATATGTGTACATACATACAATAAATTGTAAGTTTATTTAGAAATAGACAGCTTCATATCCATCTAAATCAATGTTTAAATTCTTCTTAAGGATTTTAAGATGCTAACATATTTGAGAGAACACTACAATATCACATAACCTAGTTTGATAATTACAGATACATACTAAAGATTTAAACTTAAATCTCCATTGAACTTTGAAATCCTAGAATCTGCAGCAACCTGCTCACTACTGAGTTGGCTTAGCTCTAGTTCCAATTTCATATTTGCACGGAACCAAGAAACTCTACAAAGGTGAACAGCACATCACTGGGTATGGAAGAGCAGGGCCGCGTCTTTTACACCCTCGTGACCTTTGCAACACGCGGCACTGTCCCTCGCACACATGGCAGGCCACATGACAAATGAGGGAGATACTTTTTAAATACCATACTTGTAAAACAGGACCAGAACAGTTAAACTTTTGTTCTCTGTGCTATCCCGTTAGATCAGGTCAACAAACTTCTTATGTAAAGGACCAGATAGCAAATATTTTAGGCTTTTGGACAAGATTGTTTCTGACAGAACTACTCAACTCCCTCCGAGTAACATGAAAGCAGCTGTAGACAATATATAAACAAATGGACAACATTTAAACAAATGATCCCCTGCTTTAGACCAGTGCTGTCCAACGGATCTTTCCACAGTAATAGAAATATTTTATTATCTGACTATTAAGCCCTTAAACTATGGCTACTGTGACTAAGAAACTGAATTTTTAAATTATTTTAAATGTAAACAGATACATGTGACTAGTGGCTACTGTCCTGACCAGCACTGCATTAGACAACTAACTAGCCAATTTTATTACCTCTGTTCAAAAAACCGAAAAACAGTACCTCTATTCAAAAAACTTAAAGCTAAAGATGAATTCTGTGACTACATTTCAAGGATGAACTGAGAAGAGAAAACATGATGTCAAATTTCTAATAATTCATAGATCCTACCACTAAGTATCAAAATTCGAAAGCAAATTATCTCAGTTCAAGCAGGAGGATACGTGTAGAGTTCCATGTATCTGGAATTCGCCATACTCTGTCTGGTGTACACTTGCTGGATTCCAGCTCTGAGGTCGTCCCAGATCTGGTCAAGGCCAATCTGCTTCAGTCCATGGGGATTCTGACTCCTGTTTGATGACATTGTGAGTAATGTTCTGAAGTCGTCCAGTGCAGCAATCCTTATTCAAAATACAGCTAATTCTCCATTAGATGAAAATATACAGTATCATCCCAAATTTATTCACAGCAGCTCAGAAAAGGATGTCCCTTAACTGCAGAAAATGAAATCTCATTGCAGGCAAACCCGCATTTCCCCGGAGACTACAAGGCTCGCGCGACGTCTCCGCCTGGACGCTGGGCCCAGGCCCTGGCGAAACCCCCGTCCCGCCAAGGTCGGGCAGCGTCCCTCAGCGCAGGGACCGCCCCGCCTGGAGCTGAGTGCCGAAAGTTGGTTCTAATGGGCTATTTCTTGACGTGGCTACAGATCAGTTCTTTTTTAAGATTGGGCCTAGCTCCGCCCCCTACCTCTCCTTCCGCTCTGTCATCCCCGTCCCCTACTCCACACGAAAGGATCTGGTGTACTCTTTCAACATGGCCCCTTTAGGCAGCGTGGTTGATCTTTCCCAGATGTCTGAGTGGAAATGGGAGGTAGGCCAAAGCCGATTCTCTGTCTGAAACAAACCTCGTCCGAGCTCGCCTCCTGCAACCTGGTGGCGGTGCCTGAGAGTGACTCTTTCATCTACCGTCAAAAGTCAAAAAGCTTCTTCATGGGAGAAGACAGCAGCTTCAGAGGCCCGTCCCCTCACCTGGCCCCTCGGCTCATACCCACTCGTGAAGCCGCTATGAGCGAATATTACTCAGTACTATTTTCTCGAAGACAACATCTCTGCCACAACAGCACCACTCAAAAGCCTCCCGATCGAACGCTAACCAAGGAGCAGTGCTAAACACAAGTGAGCACGCGCACACACCGCTCGTGCCCGAGGGTTCTAAGAGGTCTCCTGCGGGGCCCCGGGTTGACCAATGGATGCTGAGTGACGTCAGCAGTCACTAAGGATATTGAAAGATGGTTCTAATGGGCTATTACTTGACGTGGCCACAGATCAGTTCTTTCCTAAGCTTGGGCCTGGCTCCGCCCCCTACTTCTCCATCCACTCTGTCATGCACTTACCCTACTCCACACGGAAAGATCTGCTATCCACTTTTAACATGACCCCTTTTGCAGCTTGATGGATCTTTCCCAGATGTCTGTGTCGGATCTGGTAGCTCAGCCGAAATCCGATTCCATTTCTCAACCAAACCGCTCCCGCGCTCGCCTCCTGCCGCCTGGTGGAGGTTCCCGACCCCTACTCCACACGGAAAGATCAGCTGTCCTCTTTCCACATCACCCTGTTCGGCAGCGTGATGGATCTTTCCCAGATGTCTGAGTCGGATCTGCCAGCTCAGCCGATAGCCGATTCTCTTTCACGAACAAACCGCGTCCACGCTCGCCTCCTGCAGCCCGGTGGAGGTGCCAGAGAGTGACGTTTTCTTCTACGGTCCAAAGTCAAAAACCGTCTTCATGGCAGGAGACAGCAGCTTAACTGGCCAGCCCGCTCACCTGCCCCCTCGACTCTGAGCCACTTGTAAACCTAATACCAGCGATTACTCGGTACTATTCTGTACAAGCCAACCTCTCTGCCACGACCGCACCACTCAAAAGCCTCCCGATCGAACGGTAACCAAGGAGCAGTGCTAAACACAAGTGAGAACGCGCACACACCGCTCGTGCCCGAGGTTTCTAAGAGGTCTCCTGCGGGGCCCCGGGTTGACCAATGGATGCTGAGTGACGTCAGCAGTCACTAAGGATATTGAAAGATGGTTCTAATGGGCTATTACTTGACGTGGCCACAGATCAGTTCTTTCCTAAGCTTGGGCCTGGCTCCGCCCCCTACTTCTCCATCCACTCTGTCATGCACTTACCCTACTCCACACCGAAAGATCTGCTATCCACTTTTAACATGACCCCTTTTGCAGCTTGATGGATCTTTCCCAGATGATTGTGTCGGATCTGGTAGCTCAGCCGAAATCCGATTCCATTTCTCATCCAAACCGCTCCCGCGCTCGCCTCCTGCCGCCTGGTGGAGGTTCCCGACCCCTACTCCACAGGGAAAGATCAGCTGTCCTCTTTCCACATCACCCTGTTCGGCAGCGTGATGGATCTTTCCCAGATGTCTGAGTCGGATCTGCCAGCTCAACCGATAGCCGATTCTCTTTCACGAACAAACCGCGTCCACGCTCCCCTCCTGCAGCCCGGTGGAGGTGCCAGAGAGTGACGTTTTCTTCTACGGTCCAAAGTCAAAAACCGTCTTCATGGCAGGAGACAGCAGCTTAACTGGCCAGCCCGCTCACCTGCCCCCTCGGCTCTGAGCCACTTGTAAACCTTATACTAGCGATTACTCGGTACTATTCTGTACAAGCCAACCTCTCTGCCACGACCGCACCACTCAAAAGCCTCCCGATCGAACGGTAACCAAGGAGCAGTGCTAAACACAAGTGAGCCCGCGCACACACCGCTCGCGCCCAAGGGTTCGAAGAGGTCTCCAGCGGGGCCCCGGGTTGACCAATGGTTGCGGAGTGACGTCAGCAGTCACTAGGTAGATTGAAAGTTGGTTCTTTTTTTTTTTTCTTTTTTTTGACTTTCTAAAGGGTGAATTTTATGGTATGTGAATTATCTCAATCAAGCTGATTTTTTTAGAAAAGTGTTCTACATGTAAGTATATATGAGTACATATATGAATATGTGTACATACATACAATAAATTGTAAGTTAATTTAGAAATAGACAGCTTCATATCCATCTAAATCAATGTTTAAATTCTTCTTAAGGATTTTAAGATGCTAACATATTTGAGAGAACACTACAATATCACATAACCTAGTTTGATAATTACAGATACATACTAAAGATTTAAACTTAAATCTCCATTGAACTTTGAAATCCTAGAATCTGCAGCAACCTGCTCACTACTGAGTTGGCTTAGCTCTAGTTCCAATTTCATATTTGCACGGAACCAAGAAACTCTACAAAGGTGAACAGCACATCACTGGGTATGGAAGAGCAGGGCCGCGTCTTTTACACCCTCGTGACCTTTGCAGCACGCGGCACTGTCCCTCGCACACATGGCAGGCCACATGACAAATGAGGGAGATACTTTTTAAATACCATACTTGTAAAACAGGACCAGAACAGTTAAACTTTTGTTCTCTGTGCTAGCCCGTTAGATCAGGTCAACAAACTTCTTATGTAAAGGACCAGATAGCAAATATTTTAGGCTTTTGGACAAGATTGTTTCTGACAGAACTACTCAACTCCCTCCGAGTAACATGAAAGCAGCTGTAGACAATATATAAACAAATGGACAACATTTAAACAAATGATCCCCTGCTTTAGACCAGTGCTGTCCAACGGATCTTTCCACAGTAATAGAAATATTTTATTATCTGACTATTAAGCCCTTAAACTATGGCTACTGTGACTAAGAAACTGAATTTTTAAATTATTTTAAATGTAAACAGATACATGTGACTAGTGGCTACTGTCCTGACCAGCACTGCATTAGACAACTAACTAGCCAATTTTATTACCTCTGTTCAAAAAACCAAAAAACTGTACCTCTATTCAAAAAACTTAAAGCTAAAGATGAATTCTGTGACTACATTTCAAGGATGAACTGAGAAGAGAAAACATGATGTCAAATTTCTAATAATTCATAGATCCTACCACTAAGTATCAAAATTCGAAAGCAAATTATCTCAGTTCAAGCAGGAGGATACGTGTAGAGTTCCATGTATCTGGACTTCGCCATACTCTGTCTGGTGTACACTTGCTGGATTCCAGCTCTGAGGTCGTCCCAGATCTGGTCAAGGCCAATCTGCTTCAGTCCATGGGGATTCTGACTCCTGTTTGATGACATTGTGAGTAATGTTCTGAAGTCGTCCAGTGCAGCAATCCTTATTCAAAATACAGCTAATTCTCCATTAGATGAAAATATACAGTATCATCCCAAATTTATTCACAGCAGCTCAGAAAAGGATGTCCTTTAACTGCAGAAAATGAAATCTCATTGCAGGCAAACCCGCATTTCCCCGGAGACTACAAGGCTCGCGCGACGTCTCCGCCTGGTCGCCGGGCCCAGGCCCTGGCGAAACCCCCGTCCCGCCAAGGTCGGGCAGCGTCCCTCAGCGAAGGGGCCGCCCCGCCTGGAGCTGAGTGCCGAAAGTTGGTTCTAATGGGCTATTTCTTGACGTGGCTACAGATCAGTTCTTTTCTAAGATTGGGCCTAGCTCCGCTCCCTACCTCTCGTTCCGCTCTGTCATCCCTGTCCCCTACTCCACACGAAAGGATCTGGTGTACTCTTTCAACCTGGCCCCTTTAGGCAGCGTGATTGATCTTTCCCAGATGTCTGAGTGGATCTGGGAGCTAGGCCAAAGCCGATTCTCTGTCTGAAATAAACCTCGTCCGAGCTCGCCTCCTGCAACCTGGTGGCGGTGCCTGAGAGTGACTCTTTCATCTACCGTCAAAAGTCAAAAAGCTTCTTCATGGGAGAAGACAGCAGCTTCAGAGGCCCGTCCCTTCACCTGGCCCCTCGGCTCATACCCACTCGTGAAGCCGCTATGAGCGAATATTACTCAGTACTATTTTCTCGAAGACAACATCTCTGCCACAACAGCACCACTCAAAAGCCTCCCGATCGAACGCTAACCAAGGAGCAGTGCTAAACACAAGTGAGCACGCGCACACACCGCTCGTGCCCGAGGGTTCTAAGAGGTCTCCTGCGGGGCCCCGGGTTGACCAATGGATGCTGAGTGACGTCAGCAGTCACTAAGGATATTGAAAGATGGTTCTAATGGGCTATTACTTGACGTGGCCACAGATCAGTTCTTTCCTAAGCTTGGGCCTGGCTCCGCCCCCTACTTCTCCATCCACTCTGTCATGCACTTACCCTACTCCACACGGAAAGATCTGCTATCCACTTTTAACATGACCCCTTTTGCAGCTTGATGGATCTTTCCCAGATGTCTGTGTCGGATCTGGTAGCTCAGCCGAAATCCGATTCCATTTCTCAACCAAACCGCTCCCGCGCTCGCCTCCTGCCGCCTGGTGGAGGTTCCCGACCCCTACTCCACAGGGAAAGATCAGCTGTCCTCTTTCCACATCACCCTGTTCGGCAGCGTGATGGATCTTTCCCAGAAGTCTGAGTCGGATCTCCCAGCTCAGCCGATAGCCGATTCTCTTTCACGAACAAACCGCGTCCACGCTCGCCTCCTGCAGCCCGGTGGAGGTGCCAGAGAGTGACGTTTTCTTCTACGGTCCAAAGTCAAAAACCGTCTTCATGGCAGGAGACAGCAGCTTAACTGGCCAGCCCGCTCACCTGCCCCCTCGACTCTGAGCCACTTGTAAACCTAATACCAGCGATTACTCGGTACTATTCTGTACAAGCCAACCTCTCTGCCACGACCGCACCACTCAAAAGCCTCCCGATCGAACGGTAACCAAGGAGCAGTGCTAAACACAAGTGAGCCCGCGCACACACCGCTCGCGCCCAAGGGTTCTAAGAGGTCTCCTGCGGGGCCCCGGGTTGACCAATGTTTGCGGAGTGACGTCAGCAGTCACTAGGTAGATTGAAAGTTGGTTCTTTTTTTTTTTTTTTTTTTTTGACTTTCTAAAGGGTGAATTTTATGGTATGTGAATTATCTCAATCAAGCTGATATTTTTAGAAAAGTGTTCTACATGTAAGTATATATGAGTACATATATGAATATGTGTACATACATACAATAAATTGTAAGTTAATTTAGAAATAGACAGCTTCATATCCATCTAAATCAATGTTTAAATTCTTCTTAAGGATTTTAAGATGCTAACATATTTGAGAGAACACTACAATATCACATAACCTAGTTTGATAATTACAGATACATACTAAAGATTTAAACTTAAATCTCCATTGAACTTTGAAATCCTAGAATCTGCAGCAACCTGCTCACTACTGAGTTGGCTTAGCTCTAGTTCCAATTTCATATTTGCACGGAACCAAGAAACTCTACAAAGGTGAACAGCACATCACTGGGTATGGAAGAGCAGGGCCGCGTCTTTTACACCCTCGTGACCTTTGCAGCACGCGGCACTGTCCCTCGCACACATGGCAGGCCACATGACAAATGAGGGAGATACTTTTTAAATACCATACTTGTAGAACAGGACCAGAACAGTTAAACTTTTGTTCTCTGTGCTATCCCGTTAGATCAGGTCAACAAACTTCTTATGTAAAGGACCAGATAGCAAATATTTTAGGCTTTTGGACAAGATTGTTTCTGACAGAACTACTCAACTCCCTCCGAGTAACATGAAAGCAGCTGTAGACAATATATAAACAAATGGACAACATTTAAACAAATGATCCCCTGCTTTAGACCAGTGCTGTCCAACGGATCTTTCCACAGTAATAGAAATATTTTATTATCTGACTATTAAGCCCTTAAACTATGGCTACTGTGACTAAGAAACTGAATTTTTAAATTATTTTAAATGTAAACAGATACATGTGACTAGTGGCTACTGTCCTGACCAGCACTGCATTAGACAACTAACTAGCCAATTTTATTACCTCTGTTCAAAAAACCGAAAAACAGTACCTCTATTCAAAAAACTTAAAGCTAAAGATGAATTCTGTGACTACATTTCAAGGATGAACTGAGAAGAGAAAACATGATGTCAAATTTCTAATAATTCATAGATCCTACCACTAAGTATCAAAATTCGAAAGCAAATTATCTCAGTTCAAGCAGGAGGATACGTGTAGAGTTCCATGTATCTGGACTTCGCCATACTCTGTCTGGTGTACACTTGCTGGATTCCAGCTCTGAGGTCGTCCCAGATCTGGTCAAGGCCAATCTGCTTCAGTCCATGGGGATTCTGACTCCTGTTTGATGACATTGTGAGTAATGTTCTGAAGTCGTCCAGTGCAGCAATCCTTATTCAAAATACAGCTAATTCTCCATTAGATGAAAATATACAGTATCATCCCAAATTTATTCACAGCAGCTCAGAAAAGGATGTCCTTTAACTGCAGAAAATGAAATCTCATTGCAGGCAAACCCGCATTTCCCCGGAGACTACAAGGCTCGCGCGACGTCTCCGCCTGGACGCTGGGACCAGGCCCTGGCGAAACCCCCGTCCCGCCAAGGTCGGGCAGCGTCCCTCAGCGCAGGGACCGCCCCGCCTGGAGCTGAGTGCCGAAAGTTGGTTCTAATGGGCTATTTCTTGACGTGGCTACAGATCAGTTCTTTTCTAAGATTGGGCCTAGCTCCGCCCCCTACCTCTCGTTCCGCTCTGTCATCCCCGTCCCCTACTCCACACGAAAGGATCTGGTGTACTCTTTCAACATGGCCCCTTTAGGCAGCGTGATTGATCTTTCCCAGATGCCTGAGTGGAAATGGGAGGTAGGCCAAAGCCGATTCTCTGTCTGAAACAAACCTCGTCCGAGCTCGCCTCCTGCAACCTGGTGGCGGTGCCTGAGAGTGACTCTTTCATCTACCGTCAAAAGTCAAAAAGCTTCTTCATGGGAGAAGACAGCAGCTTCAGAGGCCCGTCCCCTCACCTGGCCCCTCGGCTCATACCCACTCGTGAAGCCGCTATGAGCGAATATTACTCAGTACTATTTTCTCGAAGACAACATCTCTGCCACAACAGCACCACTCAAAAGCCTCCCGATCGAACGCTAACCAAGGAGCAGTGCTAAACACAAGTGAGCATGCGCACACACCGCTCGCGCCCAAGGGTTCTAAGAGGTATCCTGCGGGGCCCCGGGTGGACCAATGGTTGCTGATTGCCGTCAGTGGTCCCTAGGGGGAATGAAAGTTGTTTCTCACGGGCTATTTCTTGCCATGGCTACAGATAAGTTCTTTCCTAAGCTTGGGCCTGGCTCCGCCCCCTACTTCTCCATCCACTCTATCATCCACTTACCCTACTCCACACGGAAAGATCTGCTATCCACTTTTAACATGACCCCTTTTGCAGCTTGATGGATCTTTCCCAGATGTCTGTGTCGGATCTGGTAGCTCAGCCGAAATCCGATTCCATTTCTCAACCAAACCGCTCCCGCGCTCGCCTCCTGCCGCCTGGTGGAGGTTCGCGACCCCTACTCCACACGGAAAGATCAGCTGTCCTCTTTCCACATCACCCTGTTCGGCAGCGTGATGGATCTTTCCCAGATGTCTGAGTCGGATCTGCCAGCTCAGCCGATAGCCGATTCTCTTTCACGAACAAACCGCGTCCACGCTCGCCTCCTGCAGCCCGGTGGAGGTGCCAGAGAGTGACGTTTTCTTCTACGGTCCAAAGTCAAAACCGTCTTCATGGCAGGAGACAGCAGCTTAACTGGCCAGCCCGCTCACCTGCCCCCTCGACTCTGAGCCACTTGTAAACCTAATACCAGCGATTACTCGGTACTATTCTGTACAAGCCAACCTCTCTGCCACGACCGCACCACTCAAAAGCCTCCCGATCGAACGGTAACCAAGGAGCAGTGCTAAACACAGGTGAGAACGTGCACACACTGCTCGTGCCCGAGGGTTCTAAGAGGTCTCCTGCGGGGCCCCGGGTTGACCAATGGATGCTGAGTGACGTCAGCAGTCACTAAGGATATTGAAAGATGGTTCTAATGGGCTATTACTTGACGTGGCCACAGATCAGTTCTTTCCTAAGCTTGGGCCTGGCTCCGCCCCCTACTTCTCCATCCACTCTGTCATGCACTTACCCTACTCCACACGGAAAGATCTGCTATCCACTTTTAACATGACCCCTTTTGCAGCTTGATGGATCTTTCCCAGATGTCTGTGTCGGATCTGGTAGCTCAGCCAAAATCCGATTCCATTTCTCAACCAAACCGCTCCCGCGCTCGCCTCCTGCCGCCTGGTGGAGGTTCCCGACCCCTACTCCACAGGGAAAGATCAGCTGTCCTCTTTCCACATCACCCTGTTCGGCAGCGTGATGGATCTTTCCCAGATGTCTGAGTCGGATCTCCCAGCTCAGCCGATAGCCGATTCTCTTTCACGAACAAACCGCGTCCATGCTCGCCTCCTGCAGCCCGGTGGAGGTGCCAGAGAGTGACGTTTTCTTCTACGGTCCAAAGTCAAAAACCGTCTTCATGGCAGGAGACAGCAGCTTAACTGGCCAGCCCGCTCACCTGCCCCCTCGACTCTGAGCCACTTGTAAACCTAATACCAGCGATTACTCGGTACTATTCTGTACAAGCCAACCTCTCTGCCACGACCGCACCACTCAAAAGCCTCCCGATCGAACGGTAACCAAGGAGCAGTGCTAAACACAAGTGAGCCCGCGCGCACACCGCTCGCGCCCAAGGGTTCTAAGAGGTCTCCTGCGGGGCCCCGGGTTGACCAATGGTTGCGGAGTGACGTCAGCAGTCACTAGGTAGATTGAAAGTTGGTTCTTTTTTTTTTTTTTTTTTTTTGACTTTCTAAAGGGTGAATTTTATGGTATGTGAATTATCTCAATCAAGCTGATATTTTTAGAAAAGTGTTCTACATGTAAGTATATATGAGTACATATATGAATATGTGTACATACATACAATAAATTGTAAGTTAATTTAGAAATAGACAGCTTCATATCCATCTAAATCAATGTTTAAATTCTTCTTAAGGATTTTAAGATGCTAACATATTTGAGAGAACACTACAATATCACATAACCTAGTTTGATAATTACAGATACATACTAAAGATTTAAACTTAAATCTCCATTGAACTTTGAAATCCTAGAATCTGCAGCAACCTGCTCACTACTGAGTTGGCTTAGCTCTAGTTCCAATTTCATATTTGCACGGAACCAAGAAACTCTACAAAGGTGAACAGCACATCACTGGGTATGGAAGAGCAGGGCCGCGTCTTTTACACCCTCGTGACCTTTGCAGCACGCGGCACTGTCCCTCGCACACATGGCAGGCCACATGACAAATGAGGGAGATACTTTTTAAATACCATACTTGTAAAACAGGACCAGAACAGTTAAACTTTTGTTCTCTGTGCTATCCCGTTAGATCAGGTCAACAAACTTCTTATGTAAAGGACCAGATAGCAAATATTTTAGGCTTTTGGACAAGATTGTTTCTGACAGAACTACTCAACTCCCTCCGAGTAACATGAAAGCAGCTGTAGACAATATATAAACAAATGGACAACATTTAAACAAATGATCCCCTGCTTTAGACCAGTGCTGTCCAACGGATCTTTCCACAGTAATAGAAATATTTTATTATCTGACTATTAAGCCCTTAAACTATGGCTACTGTGACTAAGAAACTGAATTTTTAAATTATTTTAAATGTAAACAGATACATGTGACTAGTGGCTACTGTCCTGACCAGCACTGCATTAGACAACTAACTAGCCAATTTTATTACCTCTGTTCAAAAAACCGAAAAACAGTACCTCTATTCAAAAAACTTAAAGCTAAAGATGAATTCTGTGACTACATTTCAAGGATGAACTGAGAAGAGAAAACATGATGTCAAATTTCTAATAATTCATAGATCCTACCACTAAGTATCAAAATTCGAAAGCAAATTATCTCAGTTCAAGCAGGAGGATACGTGTAGAGTTCCATGTATCTGGACTTCGCCATACTCTGTCTGGTGTACACTTGCTGGATTCCAGCTCTGAGGTCGTCCCAGATCTGGTCAAGGCCAATCTGCTTCAGTCCATGGGGATTCTGACTCCTGTTTGATGACATTGTGAGTAATGTTCTGAAGTCGTCCAGTGCAGCAATCCTTATTCAAAATACAGCTAATTCTCCATTAGATGAAAATATACAGTATCATCCCAAATTTATTCACAGCAGCTCAGAAAAGGATGTCCTTTAACTGCAGAAAATGAAATCTCATTGCAGGCAAACCCGCATTTCCCCGGAGACTACAAGGCTCGCGCGACGTCTCCGCCTGGTCGCCGGGCCCAGGCCCTGGCGAAACCACCGTCCCGCCAAGGTCGGGCAGCGTCCCTCAGCGCAGGGACCGCCCCGCCTGGAGCTGAGTGCCGAAAGTTGGTTCTAATGGGCTATTTCTTGACGTGGCTACAGATCAGTTCTTTTCTAAGATTGGGCCTAGCTCCGCCCCCTACCTCTCCTTCCGCTCTGTCATCCCCGTCCCCTACTCCACACGAAAGGATCTGGTGTACTCTTTCAACATGGCCCCTTTAGGCAGCGTGATTGATCTTTCCCAGATGTCTGAGTGGAAATGGGAGGTAGGCCAAAGCCGATTCTCTGTCTGAAACAAACCTCGTCCGAGCTCGCCTCCTGCAACCTGGTGGCGGTGCCTGAGAGTGACTCTTTCATCTACCGTCAAAAGTCAAAAAGCTTCTTCATGGGAGAAGACAGCAGCTTCAGAGGCCCGTCCCCTCACCTGGCCCCTCGGCTCATACCCACTCGTGAAGCCGCTATGAGCGAATATTACTCAGTACTATTTTCTCGAAGACAACATCTCTGCCACAACAGCAGCACTCAAAAGCCTCCCTATCGAACGCTAACCAAGGAGCAGTGCTAAACACAAGTGAGCACGCGCACACACCGCTCGCGCCCAAGGGTTCTAAGAGGTGTCCTGCGGGGCCCCGGGTGGACCAATGGTTGCTGATTGCCGTCAGTGGTCCCTAGGGGGAATGAAAGTTGTTTCTCACGGGCTATTTCTTGCCATGGCTACAGATAAGTTCTTTCCTAAGCTTGGGCCTGGCTCCGCCCCCTACTTCTCCATCCACTCTGTCATGCACTTACCCTACTCCACACGGAAAGATCTGCTATCCACTTTTAACATGACCCCTTTTGCAGCTTGATGGATCTTTCCCAGATGTCTGTGTCGGATCTGGTAGCTCAGCCGAAATCCGATTCCATTTTTCAACCAAACCGCTCCCGCGCTCGCCTCCTGCCGCCTGGTGGAGGTTCCCGACCCCTACTCCACACGGAAAGATCGGCTGTCCTCTTTCCACATCACCCTGTTCGGCAGCGTGATGGATCGTTCCCAGATGTCTGAGTCGGGTCTGCCAGCTCAGCCGATAGCCGATTCTCTTTCACGAACAAACCGCGTCCACGCTCGCCTCCTGCAGCCCGGTGGAGGTGCCAGAGAGTGACGTTTTCTTCTACGGTCCAAAGTCAAAAACCGTCTTCATGGCAGGAGACAGCAGCTTAACTGGCCAGCCCGCTCACCTGCCCCCTCGGCTCTGAGCCACTTGTAAACCTAATACCAGCGATTACTCGGTACTATTCTGTACAAGCCAACCTCTCTGCCACGACCGCACCACTCAAAAGCCTCCCGATCGAACGGTAACCAAGGAGCAGTGCTAAACACAAGTGAGCCCGCGCACACACCGCTCGCGCCCAAGGGTTCTAAGAGGTCTCCTGCGGGGCCCCGGGTTGACCAATGGTTGCGGAGTGACGTCAGCAGTCACTAGGTAGATTGAAAGTTGGTTCTTTTTTTTTTTTTTTTTTTTTGACTTTCTAAAGGGTGAATTTTATGGTATGTGAATTATCTCAATCAAGCTGATTTTTTTAGAAAAGTGTTCTACATGTAAGTATATATGAGTACATATATGAATATGTGTACATACATACAATAAATTGTAAGTTAATTTATCAATAGACAGCTTCATATCCATCTAAATCAATGTTTAAATTCTTCTTAAGGATTTTAAGATGCTAACATATTTGAGAGAACACTACAATATCACATAACCTAGTTTGATAATTACAGATACATACTAAAGATTTAAACTTAAATCTCCATTGAACTTTGAAATCCTAGAATCTGCAGCAACCTGCTCACTACTGAGTTGGCTTAGCTCTAGTTCCAATTTCATATTTGCACGGAACCAAGAAACTCTACAAAGGTGAACAGCACATCACTGGGTATGGAAGAGCAGGGCCGCGTCTTTTACACCCTCGTGACCTTTGCAGCACGCGGCACTGTCCCTCGCACACATGGCAGGCCACATGACAAATGAGGGAGATACTTTTTAAATACCATACTTGTAAAACAGGACCCGAACAGTTAAACTTTTGTTCTCTGTGCTATCCCGTTAGATCAGGTCAACAAACTTCTTATGTAAAGGACCCGATAGCAAATATTTTAGGCTTTTGGACAAGATTGTTTCTGACAGAACTACTCAACTCCCTCCGAGTAACATGAAAGCAGCTGTAGACAATATATAAACAAATGGACAACATTTAAACAAATGATCCCCTGCTTTAGACCAGTGCTGTCCAACGGATCTTTCCACAGTAATAGAAATATTTTATTATCTGACTATTAAGCCCTTAAACTATGGCTACTGTGACTAAGAAACTGAATTTTTAAATTATTTTAAATGTAAACAGATACATGTGACTAGTGGCTACTGTCCTGACCAGCACTGCATTAGACAACTAACTAGCCAATTTTATTACCTCTGTTCAAAAAACCGAAAAACAGTACCTCTATTCAAAAAACTTAAAGCTAAAGATGAATTCTGTGACTACATTTCAAGGATGAACTGAGAAGAGAAAACATGATGTCAAATTTCTAATAATTCATAGATCCTACCACTAAGTATCAAAATTCGAAAGCAAATTATCTCAGTTCAAGCAGGAGGATACGTGTAGAGTTCCATGTATCTGGACTTCGCCATACTCTGTCTGGTGTACACTTGCTGGATTCCAGCTCTGAGGTCGTCCCAGATCTGGTCAAGGCCAATCTGCTTCAGTCCATGGGGATTCTGACTCCTGTTTGATGACATTGTGAGTAATGTTCTGAAGTCGTCCAGTGCAGCAATCCTTATTGAAAATACAGCTAATTCTCCATTAGATGAAAATATACAGTATCATCCCAAATTTATTCACAGCAGCTCAGAAAAGGATGTCCTTTAACTGCAGAAAATGAAATCTCATTGCAGGCAAACCCGCATTTCCCCGGAGACTACAAGGCTCGCGCGACGTCTCCGCCTGGTCGCCGGGCCCAGGCCCTGGCGAAACCCCCGTCCCGCCAAGGTCGGGCAGCGTCCCTCAGCGCAGGGGCCGCCCCGCCTGGAGCTGAGTGCCGAAAGTTGGTTCTAATGGGCTATTTCTTGACGTGGCTACAGATCAGTTCTTTTCTAAGATTGGGCCTAGCTCCGCCCCCTACCTCTCGTTCCGCTCTGTCATCCCCGTCCCCTACTCCACACGAAAGGATCTGGTGTACTCTTTCAACATGGCCCCTTTAGGCAGCGTGATTGATCTTTCCCAGATGTCTGAGTGGAAATGGGAGGTAGGCCAAAGCCGATTCTCTGTCTGAAACAAACCTCGTCCGAGCTCGCCTCCTGCAACCTGGTGGCGGTGCCTGAGAGTGACTCTTTCATCTACCGTCAAAAGTCAAAAAGCTTCTTCATGGGAGAAGACAGCAGCTTCAGAGGCCCGTCCCCTCACCTGGCCCCTCGGCTCATACCCACTCGTGAAGCCGCTATGAGCGAATATTACTCAGTACTATTTTCTCGAAGACAACATCTCTGCCACAACAGCAGCACTCAAAAGCCTCCCTATCGAACGCTAACCAAGGAGCAGTGCTAAACACAAGTGAGCACACGCACACACCGCTCGCGCCCAAGGGTTCTAAGAGGTGTCCTGCGGGGCCCCGGGTGGACCAATGGTTGCTGATTGCCGTCAGTGGTCCCTAGGGGGAATGAAAGTTGTTTCTCACGGGCTATTTCTTGCCATGGCTACAGATAAGTTCTTTCCTAAGCTTGGGCCTGGCTCCGCCCCCTACTTCTCCATCCACTCTGTCATGCACTTACCCTACTCCACACGGAAAGATCTGCTATCCACTTTTAACATGACCCCTTTTGCAGCTTGATGGATCTTTCCCAGATGTCTGTGTCGGATCTGGTAGCTCAGCCGAAATCCGATTCCATTTTTCAACCAAACCGCTCCCGCGCTCGCCTCCTGCCGCCTGGTGGAGGTTCCCGACCCCTACTCCACACGGAAAGATCGGCTGTCCTCTTTCCACATCACCCTGTTCGGCAGCGTGATGGATCTTTCCCAGATGTCTGAGTCGGGTCTGCCAGCTCAGCCGATAGCCGATTCTCTTTCACGAACAAACCGCGTCCACGCTCGCCTCCTGCAGCCCGGTGGAGGTGCCAGAGAGTGACGTTTTCTTCTACGGTCCAAAGTCAAAAACCGTCTTCATGGCAGGAGACAGCAGCTTAACTGGCCAGCCCGCTCACCTGCCCCCTCGGCTCTGAGCCACTTGTAAACCTAATACCAGCGATTACTCGGTACTATTCTGTACAAGCCAACCTCTCTGCCACGACCGCACCACTCAAAAGCCTCCCGATCGAACGGTAACCAAGGAGCAGTGCTAAACACAAGTGAGCCCGCGCACACACCGCTCGCGCCCAAGGGTTCTAAGAGGTCTCCTGCGGGGCCCCGGGTTGACCAATGGTTGCGGAGTGACGTCAGCAGTCACTAGGTAGATTGAAAGTTGGTTCTTTTTTTTTTTTTTTTTTTTGACTTTCTAAAGGGTGAATTTTATGGTATGTGAATTATCTCAATCAAGCTGATTTTTTTAGAAAAGTGTTCTACATGTAAGTATATATGAGTACATATATGAATATGTGTACATACATACAATAAATTGTAAGTTAATTTATCAATAGACAGCTTCATATCCATCTAAATCAATGTTTAAATTCTTCTTAAGGATTTTAAGATGCTAACATATTTGAGAGAACACTACAATATCACATAACCTAGTTTGATAATTACAGATACATACTAAAGATTTAAACTTAAATCTCCATTGAACTTTGAAATCCTAGAATCTGCAGCAACCTGCTCACTACTGAGTTGGCTTAGCTCTAGTTCCAATTTCATATTTGCACGGAACCAAGAAACTCTACAAAGGTGAACAGCACATCACTGGGTATGGAAGAGCAGGGCCGCGTCTTTTACACCCTCGTGACCTTTGCAGCACGCGGCACTGTCCCTCGCACACATGGCAGGCCACATGACAAATGAGGGAGATACTTTTTAAATACCATACTTGTAAAACAGGACCAGAACAGTTAAACTTTTGTTCTCTGTGCTAGCCCGTTAGATCAGGTCAACAAACTTCTTATGTAAAGGACCCGATAGCAAATATTTTAGGCTTTTGGACAAGATTGTTTCTGACAGAACTACTCAACTCCCTCCGAGTAACATGAAAGCAGCTGTAGACAATATATAAACAAATGGACAACATTTAAACAAATGATCCCCTGCTTTAGACCAGTGCTGTCCAACGGATCTTTCCACAGTAATAGAAATATTTTATTATCTGACTATTAAGCCCTTAAACTATGGCTACTGTGACTAAGAAACTGAATTTTTAAATTATTTTAAATGTAAACAGATACATGTGACTAGTGGCTACTGTCCTGACCAGCACTGCATTAGACAACTAACTAGCCAATTTTATTACCTCTGTTCAAAAAACCGAAAAACAGTACCTCTATTCAAAAAACTTAAAGCTAAAGATGAATTCTGTGACTACATTTCAAGGATGAACTGAGAAGAGAAAACATGATGTCAAATTTCTAATAATTCATAGATCCTACCACTAAGTATCAAAATTCGAAAGCAAATTATCTCAGTTCAAGCAGGAGGATACGTGTAGAGTTCCATGTATCTGGAATTCGCCATACTCTGTCTGGTGTACACTTGCTGGATTCCAGCTCTGAGGTCGTCCCAGATCTGGTCAAGGCCAATCTGCTTCAGTCCATGGGGATTCTGACTCCTGTTTGATGACATTGTGAGTAATGTTCTGAAGTCGTCCAGTGCAGCAATCCTTATTCAAAATACAGCTAATTCTCCATTAGATGAAAATATACAGTATCATCCCAAATTTATTCACAGCAGCTCAGAAAAGGATGTCCTTTAACTGCAGAAAATGAAATCTCATTGCAGGCAAACCCGCATTTCCCCGGAGACTACAAGGCTCGCGCGACGTCTCCGCCTGGTCGCCGGGCCCAGGCCCTGGCGAAACCCCCGTCCCGCCAAGGTCGGGCAGCGTCCCTCAGCGCAGGGGCCGCCCCGCCTGGAGCTGAGTGCCGAAAGTTGGTTCTAATGGGCTATTTCTTGACGTGGCTACAGATCAGTTCTTTTCTAAGATTGGGCCTAGCTCCGCTCCCTACCTCTCGTTCCGCTCTGTCATCCCTGTCCCCTACTCCACACGAAAGGATCTGGTGTACTCTTTCAACCTGGCCCCTTTAGGCAGCGTGATTGATCTTTCCCAGATGTCTGAGTGGATCTGGGAGCTAGGCCAAAGCCGATTCTCTGTCTGAAATAAACCTCGTCCGAGCTCGCCTCCTGCAACCTGGTGGCGGTGCCTGAGAGTGACTCTTTCATCTACCGTCAAAAGTCAAAAAGCTTCTTCATGGGAGAAGACAGCAGCTTCAGAGGCCCGTCCCCTCACCTGGCCCCTCGGCTCATACCCACTCGTGAAGCCGCTATGAGCGAATATTACTCAGTACTATTTTCTCGAAGACAACATCTCTGCCACAACAGCACCACTCAAAAGCCTCCCGATCGAACGCTAACCAAGGAGCAGTGCTAAACACAAGTGAGCACGCGCACACACCGCTCGCGCCCAAGGGTTCGAAGAGGTGTCCTGCGGGGCCCCGGGTTGACCAATGGTTGCTGATTGCCGTCAGTGGTCCCTAGGGGGAATGAAAGTTGTTTCTCACGGGCTATTTCTTGCCATGGCTACAGATAAGTTCTTTCCTAAACTTGGGCCTGGCTCCGCCCCCTACTTCTCCATCCACTCTGTCATCCACTTACCCTACTCCACACGGAAAGATCTGCTATCCACTTTTAACATGACCCCTTTTGCAGCTTGATGGATCTTTCCCAGATGTCTGTGTCGGATCTGGTAGCTCAGCCGAAATCCGATTCCATTTCTCAACCAAACCGCTCCCGCGCTCGCCTCCTGCCGCCTGGTGGAGTTTCCCGACCCCTACTCCACAGGGAAAGATCAGCTGTCCTCTTTCCACATCACGCTGTTCGGCAGCGTGATGGATCTTTCCCAGATGTCTGAGTCGGATCTGCCAGCTCAGCCGATAGCCGATTCTCTTTCACGAACAAACCGCGTCCACGCTCGCCTCCTGCAGCCCGGTGGAGGTGCCAGAGAGTGACGTTTTCTTCTACGGTCCAAAGTCAAAAACCGTCTTCATGGCAGGAGACAGCAGCTTAACTGGCCAGCCCGCTCACCTGCCCCCTCGACTCTGAGCCACTTGTAAACCTAATACCAGCGATTACTCGGTACTATTCTGTACAAGCCAACCTCTCTGCCACGACCGCACCACTCAAAAGCCTCCCGATCGAACGGTAACCAAGGAGCAGTGCTAAACACAAGTGAGCCCGCGCACACACCGCTCGCGCCCAAGGGTTCTAAGAGGTCTCCTGCGGTGCCCCGGGTTGACCAATGGTTGCGGAGTGACGTCAGCAGTCACTAGGTAGATTGAAAGATGGTTCTTTTTTTTTTTTCTTTTTTTTGACTTTCTAAAGGGTGAATTTTATGGTATGTGAATTATCTCAATCAAGCTGATTTTTTTAGAAAAGTGTTCTACATGTAAGTATATATGAGTACACATATGAATATGTGTACATACATACAATAAATTGTAAGTTAATTTAGAAATAGACAGCTTCATATCCATCTAAATCAATGTTTAAATTCTTCTTAAGGATTTTAAGATGCTAACATATTTGAGAGAACACTACAATATCACATAACCTAGTTTGATAATTACAGATACATACTAAAGATTTAAACTTAAATCTCCATTGAACTTTGAAATCCTAGAATCTGCAGCAACCTGCTCACTACTGAGTTGGCTTAGCTCTAGTTCCAATTTCATATTTGCACGGAACCAAGAAACTCTACAAAGGTGAACAGCACATCACTGGGTATGGAAGAGCAGGGCCGCGTCTTTTACACCCTCGTGACCTTTGCAGCACGCGGCACTGTCCCTCGCACACATGGCAGGCCACATGACAAATGAGGGAGATACTTTTTAAATACCATACTTGTAAAACAGGACCAGAACAGTTAAACTTTTGTTCTCTGTGCTAGCCCGTTAGATCAGGTCAACAAACTTCTTATGTAAAGGACCAGATAGCAAATATTTTAGGCTTTTGGACAAGATTGTTTCTGACAGAACTACTCAACTCCCTCCGAGTAACATGAAAGCAGCTGTAGACAATATATAAACAAATGGACAACATTTAAACAAATGATCCCCTGCTTTAGACCAGTGCTGTCCAACGGATCTTTCCACAGTAATAGAAATATTTTATTATCTGACTATTAAGCCCTTAAACTATGGCTACTGTGACTAAGAAACTGAATTTTTAAATTATTTTAAATGTAAACAGATACATGTGACTAGTGGCTACTGTCCTGACCAGCACTGCATTAGACAACTAACTAGCCAATTTTATTACCTCTGTTCAAAAAACCGAAAAACAGTACCTCTATTCAAAAAACTTAAAGCTAAAGATGAATTCTGTGACTACATTTCAAGGATGAACTGAGAAGAGAAAACATGATGTCAAATTTCTAATAATTCATAGATCCTACCACTAAGTATCAAAATTCGAAAGCAAATTATCTCAGTTCAAGCAGGAGGATACGTGTAGAGTTCCATGTATCTGGACTTCGCCATACTCTGTCTGGTGTACACTTGCTGGATTCCAGCTCTGAGGTCGTCCCAGATCTGGTCAAGGCCAATCTGCTTCAGTCCATGGGGATTCTGACTCCTGTTTGATGACATTGTGAGTAATGTTCTGAAGTCGTCCAGTGCAGCAATCCTTATTCAAAATACAGCTAATTCTCCATTAGATGAAAATATACAGTATCATCCCAAATTTATTCACAGCAGCTCAGAAAAGGATGTCCTTTAACTGCAGAAAATGAAATCTCATTGCAGGCAAACCCGCATTTCCCCGGAGACTACAAGGCTCGCGCGACGTCTCCGCCTGGTCGCCGGGCCCAGGCCCTGGCGAAACCCCCGTCCCGCCAAGGTCGGGCAGCGTCCCTCAGCGCAGGGGCCGCCCCGCCTGGAGCTGAGTGCCGAAAGTTGGTTCTAATGGGCTATTTCTTGACGTGGCTACAGATCAGTTCTTTTCTAAGATTGGGCCTAGCTCCGCTCCCTACCTCTCGTTCCGCTCTGTCATCCCTGTCCCCTACTCCACACGAAAGGATCTGGTGTACTCTTTCAACCTGGCCCCTTTAGGCAGCGTGATTGATCTTTCCCAGATGTCTGAGTGGAAATGGGAGGTAGGCCAAAGCCGATTCTCTGTCTGAAACAAACCTCGTCCGAGCTCGCCTCCTGCAACCTGGTGGCGGTGCCTGAGAGTGACTCTTTCATCTACCGTCAAAAGTCAAAAAGCTTCTTCATGGGAGAAGACAGCAGCTTCAGAGGCCCGTCCCCTCACCTGGCCCCTCGGCTCATACCCACTCGTGAAGCCGTTATGAGCGAATATTACTCAGTACTATTTTCTCGAAGACAACATCTCTGCCACAACAGCACCACTCAAAAGCCTCCCGATCGAACGCTAACCAAGGAGCAGTGCTAAACACAAGTGAGCACGCGCACACACCGCTCGTGCCCGAGGGTTCTAAGAGGTCTCCTGCGGGGCCCGGGTTGACCAATGGATGCTGAGTGACGTCAGCAGTCACTAAGGATATTGAAAGATGGTTCTAATGGGCTATTACTTGACGTGGCCACAGATCAGTTCTTTCCTAAGCTTGGGCCTGGCTCCGCCCCCTACTTCTCCATCCACTCTGTCATGCACTTACCCTACTCCACACGGAAAGATCTGCTATCCACTTTTAACATGACCCCTTTTGCAGCTTGATGGATCTTTCCCAGATGTCTGTGTCGGATCTGGTAGCTCAGCCGAAATCCGATTCCATTTCTCAACCAAACCGCTCCCGCGCTCGCCTCCTGCCGCCTGGTGGAGGTTCCCGACCCCTACTCCACACGGAAAGATCAGCTGTCCTCTTTCCACATCACCCTGTTCGGCAGCGTGATGGATCTTTCCCAGATGTCTGAGTCGGATCTCCCAGCTCAGCCGATAGCCGATTCTCTTTCACGAACAAACCGCGTCCACGCTCGCCTCCTGCAGCCCGGTGGAGGTGCCAGAGAGTGACGTTTTCTTCTACGGTCCAAAGTCAAAAACCGTCTTCATGGCAGGAGACAGCAGCTTAACTGGCCAGCCCGCTCACCTGCCCCCTCGACTCTGAGCCACTTGTAAACCTAATACCAGCGATTACTCGGTACTATTCTGTACAAGCCAACCTCTCTGCCACGACCGCACCACTCAAAAGCCTCCCGATCGAACGGTAACCAAGGAGCAGTGCTAAACACAAGTGAGCCCGCGCACACACCGCTCGCGCCCAAGGGTTCTAAGAGGTCTCCTGCGGTGCCCCGGGTTGACCAATGGTTGCGGAGTGACGTCAGCAGTCACTAGGTAGATTGAAAGATGGTTCTTTTTTTTTTTTCTTTTTTTTGACTTTCTAAAGGGTGAATTTTATGGTATGTGAATTATCTCAATCAAGCTGATTTTTTTAGAAAAGTGTTCTACATGTAAGTATATATGAGTACACATATGAATATGTGTACATACATACAATAAATTGTAAGTTAATTTAGAAATAGACAGCTTCATATCCATCTAAATCAATGTTTAAATTCTTCTTAAGGATTTTAAGATGCTAACATATTTGAGAGAACACTACAATATCACATAACCTAGTTTGATAATTACAGATACATACTAAAGATTTAAACTTAAATCTCCATTGAACTTTGAAATCCTAGAATCTGCAGCAACCTGCTCACTACTGAGTTGGCTTAGCTCTAGTTCCAATTTCATATTTGCACGGAACCAAGAAACTCTACAAAGGTGAACAGCACATCACTGGGTATGGAAGAGCAGGGCCGCGTCTTTTACACCCTCGTGACCTTTGCAGCACGCGGCACTGTCCCTCGCACACATGGCAGGCCACATGACAAATGAGGGAGATACTTTTTAAATACCATACTTGTAAAACAGGACCAGAACAGTTAAACTTTTGTTCTCTGTGCTAGCCCGTTAGATCAGGTCAACAAACTTCTTATGTAAAGGACCAGATAGCAAATATTTTAGGCTTTTGGACAAGATTGTTTCTGACAGAACTACTCAACTCCCTCCGAGTAACATGAAAGCAGCTGTAGACAATATATAAACAAATGGACAACATTTAAACAAATGATCCCCTGCTTTAGACCAGTGCTGTCCAACGGATCTTTCCACAGTAATAGAAATATTTTATTATCTGACTATTAAGCCCTTAAACTATGGCTACTGTGACTAAGAAACTGAATTTTTAAATTATTTTAAATGTAAACAGATACATGTGACTAGTGGCTACTGTCCTGACCAGCACTGCATTAGACAACTAACTAGCCAATTTTATTACCTCTGTTCAAAAAACCGAAAAACAGTACCTCTATTCAAAAAACTTAAAGCTAAAGATGAATTCTGTGACTACATTTCAAGGATGAACTGAGAAGAGAAAACATGATGTCAAATTTCTAATAATTCATAGATCCTACCACTAAGTATCAAAATTCGAAAGCAAATTATCTCAGTTCAAGCAGGAGGATACGTGTAGAGTTCCATGTATCTGGACTTCGCCATACTCTGTCTGGTGTACACTTGCTGGATTCCAGCTCTGAGGTCGTCCCAGATCTGGTCAAGGCCAATCTGCTTCAGTCCATGGGGATTCTGACTCCTGTTTGATGACATTGTGAGTAATGTTCTGAAGTCGTCCAGTGCAGCAATCCTTATTCAAAATACAGCTAATTCTCCATTAGATGAAAATATACAGTATCATCCCAAATTTATTCACAGCAGCTCAGAAAAGGATGTCCTTTAACTGCAGAAAATGAAATCTCATTGCAGGCAAACCCGCATTTCCCCGGAGACTACAAGGCTCGCGCGACGTCTCCGCCTGGTCGCCGGGCCCAGGCCCTGGCGAAACCCCCGTCCCGCCAAGGTCGGGCAGCGTCCCTCAGCGCAGGGGCCGCCCCGCCTGGAGCTGAGTGCCGAAAGTTGGTTCTAATGGGCTATTTCTTGACGTGGCTACAGATCAGTTCTTTTCTAAGATTGGGCCTAGCTCCGCTCCCTACCTCTCGTTCCGCTCTGTCATCCCTGTCCCCTACTCCACACGAAAGGATCTGGTGTACTCTTTCAACCTGGCCCCTTTAGGCAGCGTGATTGATCTTTCCCAGATGTCTGAGTGGAAATGGGAGGTAGGCCAAAGCCGATTCTCTGTCTGAAACAAACCTCGTCCGAGCTCGCCTCCTGCAACCTGGTGGCGGTGCCTGAGAGTGACTCTTTCATCTACCGTCAAAAGTCAAAAAGCTTCTTCATGGGAGAAGACAGCAGCTTCAGAGGCCCGTCCCCTCACCTGGCCCCTCGGCTCATACCCACTCGTGAAGCCGTTATGAGCGAATATTACTCAGTACTATTTTCTCGAAGACAACATCTCTGCCACAACAGCACCACTCAAAAGCCTCCCGATCGAACGCTAACCAAGGAGCAGTGCTAAACACAAGTGAGCACGCGCACACACCGCTCGTGCCCGAGGGTTCTAAGAGGTCTCCTGCGGGGCCCGGGTTGACCAATGGATGCTGAGTGACGTCAGCAGTCACTAAGGATATTGAAAGATGGTTCTAATGGGCTATTACTTGACGTGGCCACAGATCAGTTCTTTCCTAAGCTTGGGCCTGGCTCCGCCCCCTACTTCTCCATCCACTCTGTCATGCACTTACCCTACTCCACACGGAAAGATCTGCTATCCACTTTTAACATGACCCCTTTTGCAGCTTGATGGATCTTTCCCAGATGTCTGTGTCGGATCTGGTAGCTCAGCCGAAATCCGATTCCATTTCTCAACCAAACCGCTCCCGCGCTCGCCTCCTGCCGCCTGGTGGAGGTTCCCGACCCCTACTCCACACGGAAAGATCAGCTGTCCTCTTTCCACATCACCCTGTTCGGCAGCGTGATGGATCTTTCCCAGATGTCTGAGTCGGATCTCCCAGCTCAGCCGATAGCCGATTCTCTTTCACGAACAAACCGCGTCCACGCTCGCCTCCTGCAGCCCGGTGGAGGTGCCAGAGAGTGACGTTTTCTTCTACGGTCCAAAGTCAAAAACCGTCTTCATGGCAGGAGACAGCAGCTTAACTGGCCAGCCCGCTCACCTGCCCCCTCGACTCTGAGCCACTTGTAAACCTAATACCAGCGATTACTCGGTACTATTCTGTACAAGCCAACCTCTCTGCCACGACCGCACCACTCAAAAGCCTCCCGATCGAACGGTAACCAAGGAGCAGTGCTAAACACAAGTGAGCCCGCGCACACACCGCTCGCGCCCAAGGGTTCTAAGAGGTCTCCTGCGGGGCCCCGGGTTGACCAATGGTTGCGGAGTGACGTCAGCAGTCACTAGGTAGATTGAAAGTTGGTTCTTTTTTTTTTTTCTTTTTTTTGACTTTCTAAAGGGTGAATTTTATGGTATGTGAATTATCTCAATCAAGCTGATTTTTTTAGAAAAGTGTTCTACATGTAAGTATATATGAGTACATATATGAATATGTGTACATACATACAATAAATTGTAAGTTAATTTAGAAATAGACAGCTTCATATCCATCTAAATCAATGTTTAAATTCTTCTTAAGGATTTTAAGATGCTAACATATTTGAGAGAACACTACAATATCACATAACCTAGTTTGATAATTACAGATACATACTAAAGATTTAAACTTAAATCTCCATTGAACTTTGAAATCCTAGAATCTGCAGCAACCTGCTCACTACTGAGTTGGCTTAGCTCTAGTTCCAATTTCATATTTGCACGGAACCAAGAAACTCTACAAAGGTGAACAGCACATCACTGGGTATGGAAGAGCAGGGCCGCGTCTTTTACACCCTCGTGACCTTTGCAGCACGCGGCACTGTCCCTCGCACACATGGCAGGCCACATGACAAATGAGGGAGATACTTTTTAAATACCATACTTGTAGAACAGGACCAGAACAGTTAAACTTTTGTTCTCTGTGCTATCCCGTTAGATCAGGTCAACAAACTTCTTATGTAAAGGACCAGATAGCAAATATTTTAGGCTTTTGGACAAGATTGTTTCTGACAGAACTACTCAACTCCCTCCGAGTAACATGAAAGCAGCTGTAGACAATATATAAACAAATGGACAACATTTAAACAAATGATCCCCTGCTTTAGACCAGTGCTGTCCAACGGATCTTTCCACAGTAATAGAAATATTTTATTATCTGACTATTAAGCCCTTAAACTATGGCTACTGTGACTAAGAAACTGAATTTTTAAATTATTTTAAATGTAAACAGATACATGTGACTAGTGGCTACTGTCCTGACCAGCACTGCATTAGACAACTAACTAGCCAATTTTATTACCTCTGTTCAAAAAACCGAAAAACAGTACCTCTATTCAAAAAACTTAAAGCTAAAGATGAATTCTGTGACTACATTTCAAGGATGAACTGAGAAGAGAAAACATGATGTCAAATTTCTAATAATTCATAGATCCTACCACTAAGTATCAAAATTCGAAAGCAAATTATCTCAGTTCAAGCAGGAGGATACGTGTAGAGTTCCATGTATCTGGACTTCGCCATACTCTGTCTGGTGTACACTTGCTGGATTCCAGCTCTGAGGTCGTCCCAGATCTGGTCAAGGCCAATCTGCTTCAGTCCATGGGGATTCTGACTCCTGTTTGATGACATTGTGAGTAATGTTCTGAAGTCGTCCAGTGCAGCAATCCTTATTCAAAATACAGCTAATTCTCCATTAGATGAAAATATACAGTATCATCCCAAATTTATTCACAGCAGCTCAGAAAAGGATGTCCTTTAACTGCAGAAAATGAAATCTCATTGCAGGCAAACCCGCATTTCCCCGGAGACTACAAGGCTCGCGCGACGTCTCCGCCTGGTCGCCGGGCCCAGGCCCTGGCGAAACCCCCGTCCCGCCAAGGTCGGGCAGCGTCCCTCAGCGCAGGGGCCGCCCCGCCTGGAGCTGAGTGCCGAAAGTTGGTTCTAATGGGCTATTTCTTGACGTGGCTACAGATCAGTTCTTTTCTAAGATTGGGCCTAGCTCCGCTCCCTACCTCTCGTTCCGCTCTGTCATCCCTGTCCCCTACTCCACACGAAAGGATCTGGTGTACTCTTTCAACCTGGCCCCTTTAGGCAGCGTGATTGATCTTTCCCAGATGTCTGAGTGGATCTGGGAGCTAGGCCAAAGCCGATTCTCTGTCTGAAATAAACCTCGTCCGAGCTCGCCTCCTGCAACCTGGTGGCGGTGCCTGAGAGTGACTCTTTCATCTACCGTCAAAAGTCAAAAAGCTTCTTCATGGGAGAAGACAGCAGCTTCAGAGGCCCGTCCCCTCACCTGGCCCCTCGGCTCATACCCACTCGTGAAGCCGCTATGAGCGAATATTACTCAGTACTATTTTCTCGAAGACAACATCTCTGCCACAACAGCACCACTCAAAAGCCTCCCGATCGAACGCTAACCAAGGAGCAGTGCTAAACACAAGTGAGCATGCGCACACACCGCTCGTGCCCGAGGGTTCTAAGAGGTCTCCTGCGGGGCCCCGGGTTGACCAATGGATGCTGAGTGACGTCAGCAGTCACTAAGGATATTGAAAGATGGTTCTAATGGGCTATTACTTGACGTGGCCACAGATCAGTTCTTTCCTAAGCTTGGGCCTGGCTCCGCCCCCTACTTCTCCATCCACTCTGTCATGCACTTACCCTACTCCACACGGAAAGATCTGCTATCCACTTTTAACATGACCCCTTTTGCAGCTTGATGGATCTTTCCCAGATGTCTGTGTCGGATCTGGTAGCTCAGCCGAAATCCGATTCCATTTCTCAACCAAACCGCTCCCGCGCTCGCCTCCTGCCGCCTGGTGGAGTTTCCCGATCCCTACTCCACGGGGAAAGATCAGCTGTCCTCTTTCCACATCACCCTGTTCGGCAGCGTGATGGATCTTTCCCAGATGTCTGAGTCGGATCTCCCAGCTCAGCCGATAGCCGATTCTCTTTCACGAACAAACCGCGTCCACGCTCGCCTCCTGCAGCCCGGTGGAGGTGCCAGAGAGTGACGTTTTCTTCTACGGTCCAAAGTCAAAAACCGTCTTCATGGCAGGAGACAGCAGCTTAACTGGCCAGCCCGCTCACCTGCCCCCTCGACTCTGAGCCACTTGTAAACCTAATACCAGCGATTACTCGGTACTATTCTGTACAAGCCAACCTCTCTGCCACGACCGCACCACTCAAAAGCCTCCCGATCGAACGGTAACCAAGGAGCAGTGCTAAACACAAGTGAGCCCGTGCACACACCGCTCGCGCCCAAGGGTTCTAAGAGGTCTCCTGCGGGGCCCCGGGTTGACCAATGGTTGCGGAGTGACGTCAGCAGTCACTAGGTAGATTGAAAGATGGTTCTTTTTTTTTTTTCTTTTTTTTGACTTTCTAAAGGGTGAATTTTATGGTATGTGAATTATCTCAATCAAGCTGATTTTTTTAGAAAAGTGTTCTACATGTAAGTATATATGAGTACACATATGAATATGTGTACATACATACAATAAATTGTAAGTTAATTTAGAAATAGACAGCTTCATATCCATCTAAATCAATGTTTAAATTCTTCTTAAGGATTTTAAGATGCTAACATATTTGAGAGAACACTACAATATCACATAACCTAGTTTGATAATTACAGATACATACTAAAGATTTAAACTTAAATCTCCATTGAACTTTGAAATCCTAGAATCTGCAGCAACCTGCTCACTACTGAGTTGGCTTAGCTCTAGTTCCAATTTCATATTTGCACGGAACCAAGAAACTCTACAAAGGTGAACAGCACATCACTGGGTATGGAAGAGCAGGGCCGCGTCTTTTACACCCTCGTGACCTTTGCAGCACGCGGCACTGTCCCTCGCACACATGGCAGGCCACATGACAAATGAGGGAGATACTTTTTAAATACCATACTTGTAAAACAGGACCAGAACAGTTAAACTTTTGTTCTCTGTGCTAGCCCGTTAGATCAGGTCAACAAACTTCTTATGTAAAGGACCAGATAGCAAATATTTTAGGCTTTTGGACAAGATTGTTTCTGACAGAACTACTCAACTCCCTCCGAGTAACATGAAAGCAGCTGTAGACAATATATAAACAAATGGACAACATTTAAACAAATGATCCCCTGCTTTAGACCAGTGCTGTCCAACGGATCTTTCCACAGTAATAGAAATATTTTATTATCTGACTATTAAGCCCTTAAACTATGGCTACTGTGACTAAGAAACTGAATTTTTAAATTATTTTAAATGTAAACAGATACATGTGACTAGTGGCTACTGTCCTGACCAGCACTGCATTAGACAACTAACTAGCCAATTTTATTACCTCTGTTCAAAAAACCGAAAAACAGTACCTCTATTCAAAAAACTTAAAGCTAAAGATGAATTCTGTGACTACATTTCAAGGATGAACTGAGAAGAGAAAACATGATGTCAAATTTCTAATAATTCATAGATCCTACCACTAAGTATCAAAATTCGAAAGCAAATTATCTCAGTTCAAGCAGGAGGATACGTGTAGAGTTCCATGTATCTGGACTTCGCCATACTCTGTCTGGTGTACACTTGCTGGATTCCAGCTCTGAGGTCGTCCCAGATCTGGTCAAGGCCAATCTGCTTCAGTCCATGGGGATTCTGACTCCTGTTTGATGACATTGTGAGTAATGTTCTGAAGTCGTCCAGTGCAGCAATCCTTATTCAAAATACAGCTAATTCTCCATTAAATGAAAATATACAGTATCATCCCAAATTTATTCACAGCAGCTCAGAAAAGGATGTCCTTTAACTACAGAAAATGAAATCTCATTGCAGGCAAACCCGCATTTCCCCGGAGACTACAAGGCTCGCGCGACGTCTCCGCCTGGTCGCTGGGCCCAGGCCCTGGCGAAAACCCCGTCCCGCCAAGGTCGGGCAGCGTCCCTCAGCGCAGGGACCGCCCCGCCTGGAGCTGAGTGCCGAAAGTTGGTTCTAATGGGCTATTTCTTGACGTGGCTACAGATCAGTTCTTTTCTAAGATTGGGCCTAGCTCCGCCCCCTACCTCTCGTTCCGCTCTGTCATCCCCGTCCCCTACTCCACACGAAAGGATCTGGTGTACTCTTTCAACATGGCCCCTTTAGGCAGCGTGGTTGATCTTTCCCAGATGTCTGAGTGGAAATGGGAGGTAGGCCAAAGCCGATTCTCTGTCTGAAACAAACCTCGTCCGAGCTCGCCTCCTGCAACCTGGTGGCGGTGCCTGAGAGTGACTCTTTCATCTACCGTCAAAAGTCAAAAAGCTTCTTCATGGGAGAAGACAGCAGCTTCAGAGGCCCGTCCCCTCACCTGGCCCCTCGGCTCATACCCACTCGTGAAGCCGCTATGAGCGAATATTACTCAGTACTATTTTCTCGAAGACAACATCTCTGCCACAACAGCACCACTCAAAAGCCTCCCGATCGAACGCTAACCAAGGAGCAGTGCTAAACACAAGTGAGCACGCGCACACACCGCTCGTGCCCGAGGGTTCTAAGAGGTCTCCTGCGGGGCCCGGGTTGACCAATGGATGCTGAGTGACGTCAGCAGTCACTAAGGATATTGAAAGATGGTTCTAATGGGCTATTACTTGACGTGGCCACAGATCAGTTCTTTCCTAAGCTTGGGCCTGGCTCCGCCCCCTACTTCTCCATCCACTCTGTCATGCACTTACCCTACTCCACACGGAAAGATCTGCTATCCACTTTTAACATGACCCCTTTTGCAGCTTGATGGATCTTTCCCAGATGTCTGTGTCGGATCTGGTAGCTCAGCCGAAATCCGATTCCATTTCTCATCCAAACCGCTCCCGCGCTCGCCTCCTGCCGCCTGGTGGAGGTTCCCGACCCCTACTCCACAGGGAAAGATCAGCTGTCCTCTTTCCACATCACCCTGTTCGGCAGCGTGATGGATCTTTCCCAGATGTCTGAGTCGGATCTGCCAGCTCAGCCGATAGCCGATTCTCTTTCACGAACAAACCGCGTCCACGCTCGCCTCCTGCAGCCCGGTGGAGGTGCCAGAGAGTGACGTTTTCTTCTACGGTCCAAAGTCAAAAACCGTCTTCATGGCAGGAGACAGCAGCTTAACTGGCCAGCCCGCTCACCTGCCCCCTCGACTCTGAGCCACTTGTAAACCTAATACCAGCGATTACTCGGTACTATTCTGTACAAGCCAACCTCTCTGCCACGACCGCACCACTCAAAAGCCTCCCGATCGAACGGTAACCAAGGAGCAGTGCTAAACACAAGTGAGCCCGCGCACACACCGCTCGCGCCCAAGGGTTCTAAGAGGTCTCCTGCGGGGCCCCGGGTTGACCAATGGTTGCGGAGTGACGTCAGCAGTCACTAGGTAGATTGAAAGTTGGTTCTTTTTTTTTTTTTTTTTTTTTTGACTTTCTAAAGGGTGAATTTTATGGTATGTGAATTATCTCAATCAAGCTGATTTTTTTAGAAAAGTGTTCTACATGTAAGTATATATGAGTACATATATGAATATGTGTACATACATACAATAAATTGTAAGTTAATTTAGAAATAGACAGCTTCATATCCATCTAAATCAATGTTTAAATTCTTCTTAAGGATTTTAAGATGCTAACATATTTGAGAGAACACTACAATATCACATAACCTAGTTTGATAATTACAGATACATACTAAAGATTTAAACTTAAATCTCCATTGAACTTTGAAATCCTAGAATCTGCAGCAACCTGCTCACTACTGAGTTGGCTTAGCTCTAGTTCCAATTTCATATTTGCACGGAACCAAGAAACTCTACAAAGGTGAACAGCACATCACTGGGTATGGAAGAGCAGGGCCGCGTCTTTTACACCCTCGTGACCTTTGCAGCACGCGGCACTGTCCCTCGCACACATGGCAGGCCACATGACAAATGAGGGAGATACTTTTTAAATACCATACTTGTAGAACAGGACCAGAACAGTTAAACTTTTGTTCTCTGTGCTATCCCGTTAGATCAGGTCAACAAACTTCTTATGTAAAGGACCAGATAGCAAATATTTTAGGCTTTTGGACAAGATTGTTTCTGACAGAACTACTCAACTCCCTCCGAGTAACATGAAAGCAGCTGTAGACAATATATAAACAAATGGACAACATTTAAACAAATGATCCCCTGCTTTAGACCAGTGCTGTCCAACGGATCTTTCCACAGTAATAGAAATATTTTATTATCTGACTATTAAGCCCTTAAACTATGGCTACTGTGACTAAGAAACTGAATTTTTAAATTATTTTAAATGTAAACAGATACATGTGACTAGTGGCTACTGTCCTGACCAGCACTGCATTAGACAACTAACTAGCCAATTTTATTACCTCTGTTCAAAAAACCGAAAAACAGTACCTCTATTCAAAAAACTTAAAGCTAAAGATGAATTCTGTGACTACATTTCAAGGATGAACTGAGAAGAGAAAACATGATGTCAAATTTCTAATAATTCATAGATCCTACCACTAAGTATCAAAATTCGAAAGCAAATTATCTCAGTTCAAGCAGGAGGATACGTGTAGAGTTCCATGTATCTGGAATTCGCCATACTCTGTCTGGTGTACACTTGCTGGATTCCAGCTCTGAGGTCGTCCCAGATCTGGTCAAGGCCAATCTGCTTCAGTCCATGGGGATTCTGACTCCTGTTTGATGACATTGTGAGTAATGTTCTGAAGTCGTCCAGTGCAGCAATCCTTATTCAAAATACAGCTAATTCTCCATTAGATGAAAATATACAGTATCATCCCAAATTTATTCACAGCAGCTCAGAAAAGGATGTCCTTTAACTGCAGAAAATGAAATCTCATTGCAGGCAAACCCGCATTTCCCCGGAGACTACAAGGCTCGCGCGACGTCTCCGCCTGGTCGCCGGGCCCAGGCCCTGGCGAAACCCCCGTCCCGCCAAGGTCGGGCAGCGTCCCTCAGCGCAGGGGCCGCCCCGCCTGGAGCTGAGTGCCGAAAGTTGGTTCTAATGGGCTATTTCTTGACGTGGCTACAGATCAGTTCTTTTCTAAGATTGGGCCTAGCTCCGCTCCCTACCTCTCGTTCCGCTCTGTCATCCCTGTCCCCTACTCCACACGAAAGGATCTGGTGTACTCTTTCAACCTGGCCCCTTTAGGCAGCGTGATTGATCTTTCCCAGATGTCTGAGTGGATCTGGGAGCTAGGCCAAAGCCGATTCTCTGTCTGAAATAAACCTCGTCCGAGCTCGCCTCCTGCAACCTGGTGGCGGTGCCTGAGAGTGACTCTTTCATTACCGTCAAAAGTCAAAAAGCTTCTTCATGGGAGAAGACAGCAGCTTCAGAGGCCCGTCCCCTCACCTGGCCCCTCGGCTCATACCCACTCGTGAAGCCGCTATGAGCGAATATTACTCAGTACTATTTTCTCGAAGACAACATCTCTGCCACAACAGCACCACTCAAAAGCCTCCCGATCGAACGCTAACCAAGGAGCAGTGCTAAACACAAGTGAGCACGCGCACACACCGCTCGTGCCCGAGGGTTCTAAGAGGTCACCTGCGGGGCCCCGGGTTGACCAATGGATGCTGAGTGACGTCAGCAGTCACTAAGGATATTGAAAGATGGTTCTAATGGGCTATTACTTGACGTGGCCACAGATCAGTTCTTTCCTAAGCTTGGGCCTGGCTCCGCCCCCTACTTCTCCATCCACTCTGTCATGCACTTACCCTACTCCACACGGAAAGATCTGCTATCCACTTTTAACATGACCCCTTTTGCAGCTTGATGGATCTTTCCCAGATGTCTGTGTCGGATCTGGTAGCTCAGCCGAAATCCGATTCCATTTCTCAACCAAACCGCTCCCGCGCTCGCCTCCTGCCGCCTGGTGGAGTTTCCCGACCCCTACTCAACAGGGAAAGATCAGCTGTCCTCTTTCCACATCACCCTGTTCGGCAGCGTGATGGATCTTTCCCAGATGTCTGAGTCGGATCTGCCAGCTCAGCCGATAGCCGATTCTCTTTCACGAACAAACCGCGTCCACGCTCGCCTCCTGCAGCCCGGTGGAGGTGCCAGAGAGTGACGTTTTCTTCTACGGTCCAAAGTCAAAAACCGTCTTCATGGCAGGAGACAGCAGCTTAACTGGCCAGCCCGCTCACCTGCCCCCTCGACTCTGAGCCACTTGTAAACCTAATACCAGCGATTACTCGGTACTATTCTGTACAAGCCAACCTCTCTGCCACGACCGCACCACTCAAAAGCCTCCCGATCGAACGGTAACCAAGGAGCAGTGCTAAACACAAGTGAGCCCGCGCACACACCGCTGGCGCCCAAGGGTTCTAAGAGGTCTCCTGCGGGGCCCCGGGTTGACCAATGGTTGCGGAGTGACGTCAGCAGTCACTAGGTAGATTGAAAGTTGGTTCTTTTTTTTTTTTTTTTTTTTTTTGACTTTCTGAAGGGTGAATTTTATGGTATGTGAATTATCTCAATCAAGCTGATTTTTTTAGAAAAGTGTTCTACATGTAAGTATATATGAGTACATATATGAATATGTGTACATACATACAATAAATTGTAAGTTAATTTAGAAATAGACAGCTTCATATCCATCTAAATCAATGTTTAAATTCTTCTTAAGGATTTTAAGATGCTAACATATTTGAGAGAACACTACAATATCACATAACCTAGTTTGATAATTACAGATACATACTAAAGATTTAAACTTAAATCTCCATTGAACTTTGAAATCCTAGAATCTGCAGCAACCTGCTCACTACTGAGTTGGCTTAGCTCTAGTTCCAATTTCATATTTGCACGGAACCAAGAAACTCTACAAAGGTGAACAGCACATCACTGGGTATGGAAGAGCAGGGCCGCGTCTTTTACACCCTCGTGACCTTTGCAGCACGCGGCACTGTCCCTCGCACACATGGCAGGCCACATGACAAATGAGGGAGATACTTTTTAAATACCATACTTGTAGAACAGGACCAGAACAGTTAAACTTTTGTTCTCTGTGCTATCCCGTTAGATCAGGTCAACAAACTTCTTATGTAAAGGACCAGATAGCAAATATTTTAGGCTTTTGGACAAGATTGTTTCTGACAGAACTACTCAACTCCCTCCGAGTAACATGAAAGCAGCTGTAGACAATATATAAACAAATGGACAACATTTAAACAAATGATCCCCTGCTTTAGACCAGTGCTGTCCAACGGATCTTTCCACAGTAATAGAAATATTTTATTATCTGACTATTAAGCCCTTAAACTATGGCTACTGTGACTAAGAAACTGAATTTTTAAATTATTTTAAATGTAAACAGATACATGTGACTAGTGGCTACTGTCCTGACCAGCACTGCATTAGACAACTAACTAGCCAATTTTATTACCTCTGTTCAAAAAACCGAAAAACAGTACCTCTATTCAAAAAACTTAAAGCTAAAGATGAATTCTGTGACTACATTTCAAGGATGAACTGAGAAGAGAAAACATGATGTCAAATTTCTAATAATTCATAGATCCTACCACTAAGTATCAAAATTCGAAAGCAAATTATCTCAGTTCAAGCAGGAGGATACGTGTAGAGTTCCATGTATCTGGACTTCGCCATACTCTGTCTGGTGTACACTTGCTGGATTCCAGCTCTGAGGTCGTCCCAGATCTGGTCAAGGCCAATCTGCTTCAGTCCATGGGGATTCTGACTCCTGTTTGATGACATTGTGAGTAATGTTCTGAAGTCGTCCAGTGCAGCAATCCTTATTCAAAATACAGCTAATTCTCCATTAGATGAAAATATACAGTATCATCCCAAATTTATTCACAGCAGCTCAGAAAAGGATGTCCTTTAACTGCAGAAAATGAAATCTCATTGCAGGCAAACCCGCATTTCCCCGGAGACTACAAGGCTCGCGCGACGTCTCCGCCTGGTCGCCGGGCCCAGGCCCTGGCGAAACCCCCGTCCCGCCAAGGTCGGGCAGCGTCCCTCAGCGCAGGGGCCGCCCCGCCTGGAGCTGAGTGCCGAAAGTTGGTTCTAATGGGCTATTTCTTGACGTGGCTACAGATCAGTTCTTTTCTAAGATTGGGCCTAGCTCCGCTCCCTACCTCTCGTTCCGCTCTGTCATCCCTGTCCCCTACTCCACACGAAAGGATCTGGTGTACTCTTTCAACCTGGCCCCTTTAGGCAGCGTGATTGATCTTTCCCAGATGTCTGAGTGGATCTGGGAGCTAGGCCAAAGCCGATTCTCTGTCTGAAATAAACCTCGTCCGAGCTCGCCTCCTGCAACCTGGTGGCGGTGCCTGAGAGTGACTCTTTCATCTACCGTCAAAAGTCAAAAAGCTTCTTCATGGGAGAAGACAGCAGCTTCAGAGGCCCGTCCCCTCACCTGGCCCCTCGGCTCATACCCACTCGTGAAGCCGCTATGAGCGAATATTACTCAGTACTATTTTCTCGAAGACAACATCTCTGCCACAACAGCACCACTCAAAAGCCTCCCGATCGAACGCTAACCAAGGAGCAGTGCTAAACACAAGTGAGCACGCGCACACACCGCTCGTGCCCGAGGGTTCTAAGAGGTCTCCTGCGGGGCCCCGGGTTGACCAATGGATGCTGAGTGACGTCAGCAGTCACTAAGGATATTGAAAGATGGTTCTAATGGGCTATTACTTGACGTGGCCACAGATCAGTTCTTTCCTAAGCTTGGGCCTGGCTCCGCCCCCTACTTCTCCATCCACTCTGTCATGCACTTACCCTACTCCACACGGAAAGATCTGCTATCCACTTTTAACATGACCCCTTTTGCAGCTTGATGGATCTTTCCCAGATGTCTGTGTCGGATCTGGTAGCTCAGCCGAAATCCGATTCCATTTCTCAACCAAACCGCTCCCGCGCTCGCCTCCTGCCGCCTGGTGGAGTTTCCCGACCCCTACTCCACAGGGAAAGATCAGCTGTCCTCTTTCCACATCACCCTGTTCGGCAGCGTGATGGATCAATGGTTGCGGAGTGACGTCAGCAGTCACTAGGTAGATTGAAAGTTGGTTCTTTTTTTTTTTTTTTTTTTTTTGACTTTCTAAAGGGTGAATTTTATGGTATGTGAATTATCTCAATCAAGCTGATTTTTTTAGAAAAGTGTTCTACATGTAAGTATATATGAGTACATATATGAATATGTGTACATACATACAATAAATTGTAAGTTAATTTAGAAATAGACAGCTTCATATCCATCTAAATCAATGTTTAAATTCTTCTTAAGGATTTTAAGATGCTAACATATTTGAGAGAACACTACAATATCACATAACCTAGTTTGATAATTACAGATACATACTAAAGATTTAAACTTAAATCTCCATTGAACTTTGAAATCCTAGAATCTGCAGCAACCTGCTCACTACTGAGTTGGCTTAGCTCTAGTTCCAATTTCATATTTGCACGGAACCAAGAAACTCTACAAAGGTGAACAGCACATCACTGGGTATGGAAGAGCAGGGCCGCGTCTTTTACACCCTCGTGACCTTTGCAGCACGCGGCACTGTCCCTCGCACACATGGCAGGCCACATGACAAATGAGGGAGATACTTTTTAAATACCATACTTGTAGAACAGGACCAGAACAGTTAAACTTTTGTTCTCTGTGCTATCCCGTTAGATCAGGTCAACAAACTTCTTATGTAAAGGACCAGATAGCAAATATTTTAGGCTTTTGGACAAGATTGTTTCTGACAGAACTACTCAACTCCCTCCGAGTAACATGAAAGCAGCTGTAGACAATATATAAACAAATGGACAACATTTAAACAAATGATCCCCTGCTTTAGACCAGTGCTGTCCAACGGATCTTTCCACAGTAATAGAAATATTTTATTATCTGACTATTAAGCCCTTAAACTATGGCTACTGTGACTAAGAAACTGAATTTTTAAATTATTTTAAATGTAAACAGATACATGTGACTAGTGGCTACTGTCCTGACCAGCACTGCATTACACAACTAACTAGCCAATTTTATTACCTCTGTTCAAAAAACCGAAAAACAGTACCTCTATTCAAAAAACTTAAAGCTAAAGATGAATTCTGTGACTACATTTCAAGGATGAACTGAGAAGAGAAAACATGATGTCAAATTTCTAATAATTCATAGATCCTACCACTAAGTATCAAAATTCGAAAGCAAATTATCTCAGTTCAAGCAGGAGGATACGTGTAGAGTTCCATGTATCTGGACTTCGCCATACTCTGTCTGGTGTACACTTGCTGGATTCCAGCTCTGAGGTCGTCCCAGATCTGGTCAAGGCCAATCTGCTTCAGTCCATGGGGATTCTGACTCCTGTTTGATGACATTGTGAGTAATGTTCTGAAGTCGTCCAGTGCAGCAATCCTTATTCAAAATACAGCTAATTCTCCATTAGATGAAAATATACAGTATCATCCCAAATTTATTCACAGCAGCTCAGAAAAGGATGTCCTTTAACTGCAGAAAATGAAATCTCATTGCAGGCAAACCCGCATTTCCCCGGAGACTACAAGGCTCGCGCGACGTCTCCGCCTGGTCGCCGGGCCCAGGCCCTGGCGAAACCCCCGTCCCGCCAAGGTCGGGCAGTGTCCCTCAGCGCAGGGGCCGCCCCGCCTGGAGCTGAGTGCCGAAAGTTGGTTCTAATGGGCTATTTCTTGACGTGGCTACAGATCAGTTCTTTTCTAAGATTGGGCCTAGCTCCGCTCCCTACCTCTCGTTCCGCTCTGTCATCCCTGTCCCCTACTCCACACGAAAGGATCTGGTGTACTCTTTCAACCTGGCCCCTTTAGGCAGCGTGATTGATCTTTCCCAGATGTCTGAGTGGATCTGGGAGCTAGGCCAAAGCCGATTCTCTGTCTGAAATAAACCTCGTCCGAGCTCGCCTCCTGCAACCTGGTGTCGGTGCCTGAGAGTGACTCTTTCATCTACCGTCAAAAGTCAAAAAGCTTCTTCATGGGAGAAGACAGCAGCTTCAGAGGCCCGTCCCCTCACCTGGCCCCTCGGCTCATACCCACTCGTGAAGCCGCTATGAGCGAATATTACTCAGTACTATTTTCTCGAAGACAACATCTCTGCCACAACAGCACCACTCAAAAGCCTCCCGATCGAACGCTAACCAAGGAGCAGTGCTAAACACAAGTGAGCATGCGCACACACCGCTCGTGCCCGAGGGTTCTAAGAGGTCTCCTGCGGGGCCCCGGGTTGACCAATGGATGCTGAGTGACGTCAGCAGTCACTAAGGATATTGAAAGATGGTTCTAATGGGCTATTACTTGACGTGGCCACAGATCAGTTCTTTCCTAAGCTTGGGCCTGGCTCCGCCCCCTACTTCTCCATCCACTCTGTCATGCACTTACCCTACTCCACACGGAAAGATCTGCTATCCACTTTTAACATGACCCCTTTTGCAGCTTGATGGATCTTTCCCAGATGTCTGTGTCGGATCTGGTAGCTCAGCCGAAATCCGATTCCATTTCTCAACCAAACCGCTCCCGCGCTCGCCTCCTGCCGCCTGGTGGAGTTTCCCGACCCCTACTCCACGGGGAAAGATCAGCTGTCCTCTTTCCACATCACCCTGTTCGGCAGCGTGATGGATCTTTCCCAGATGTCTGAGTCGGATCTCCCAGCTCAGCTGATAGCCGATTCTCTTTCACGAACAAACCGCGTCCACGCTCGCCTCCTGCAGCCCGGTGGAGGTGCCAGAGAGTGACGTTTTCTTCTACGGTCCAAAGTCAAAAACCGTCTTCATGGCAGGAGACAGCAGCTTAACTGGCCAGCCCGCTCACCTGCCCCCTCGACTCTGAGCCACTTGTAAACCTAATACTAGCGATTACTCGGTACTATTCTGTAGAAGCCAACCTCTCTGCCACGACCGCACCACTCAAAAGCCTCCCGATCGAACGGTAACCAAGGAGCAGTGCTAAACACAAGTGAGCCCGCGCACACACCGCTCGCGCCCAAGGGTTCTAAGAGGTCTCCTGCGGGGCCCCGGGTTGACCAATGGTTGCGGAGTGACGTCAGCAGTCACTAGGTAGATTGAAAGATGGTTCTTTTTTTTTTTTCTTTTTTTTCACTTTCTAAAGGGTGAATTTTATGGTATGTGAATTATCTCAATCAAGCTGATTTTTTTAGAAAAGTGTTCTACATGTAAGTATATATGAGTACACATATGAATATGTGTACATACATACAATAAATTGTAAGTTAATTTAGAAATAGACAGCTTCATATCCATCTAAATCAATGTTTAAATTCTTCTTAAGGATTTTAAGATGCTAACATATTTGAGAGAACACTACAATATCACATAACCTAGTTTGATAATTACAGATACATACTAAAGATTTAAACTTAAATCTCCATTGAACTTTGAAATCCTAGAATCTGCAGCAACCTGCTCACTACTGAGTTGGCTTAGCTCTAGTTCCAATTTCATATTTGCACGGAACCAAGAAACTCTACAAAGGTGAACAGCACATCACTGGGTATGGAAGAGCAGGGCCGCGTCTTTTACACCCTCGTGACCTTTGCAGCACGCGGCACTGTCCCTCGCACACATGGCAGGCCACATGACAAATGAGGGAGATACTTTTTAAATACCATACTTGTAAAACAGGACCAGAACAGTTAAACTTTTGTTCTCTGTGCTAGCCCGTTAGATCAGGTCAACAAACTTCTTATGTAAAGGACCAGATAGCAAATATTTTAGGCTTTTGGACAAGATTGTTTCTGACAGAACTACTCAACTCCCTCCGAGTAACATGAAAGCAGCTGTAGACAATATATAAACAAATGGACAACATTTAAACAAATGATCCCCTGCTTTAGACCAGTGCTGTCCAACGGATCTTTCCACAGTAATAGAAATATTTTATTATCTGACTATTAAGCCCTTAAACTATGGCTACTGTGACTAAGAAACTGAATTTTTAAATTATTTTAAATGTAAACAGATACATGTGACTAGTGGCTACTGTCCTGACCAGCACTGCATTAGACAACTAACTAGCCAATTTTATTACCTCTGTTCAAAAAACCGAAAAACAGTACCTCTATTCAAAAAACTTAAAGCTAAAGATGAATTCTGTGACTACATTTCAAGGATGAACTGAGAAGAGAAAACATGATGTCAAATTTCTAATAATTCATAGATCCTACCACTAAGTATCAAAATTCGAAAGCAAATTATCTCAGTTCAAGCAGGAGGATACGTGTAGAGTTCCATGTATCTGGACTTCGCCATACTCTGTCTGGTGTACACTTGCTGGATTCCAGCTCTGAGGTCGTCCCAGATCTGGTCAAGGCCAATCTGCTTCAGTCCATGGGGATTCTGACTCCTGTTTGATGACATTGTGAGTAATGTTCTGAAGTCGTCCAGTGCAGCAATCCTTATTCAAAATACAGCTAATTCTCCATTAGATGAAAATATACAGTATCATCCCAAATTTATTCACAGCAGCTCAGAAAAGGATGTCCTTTAACTGCAGAAAATGAAATCTCATTGCAGGCAAACCCGCATTTCCCCGGAGACTACAAGGCTCGCGCGACGTCTCCGCCTGGTCGCCGGGCCCAGGCCCTGGCGAAACCCCCGTCCCGCCAAGGTCGGGCAGCGTCCCTCAGCGCAGGGGCCGCCCCGCCTGGAGCTGAGTGCCGAAAGTTGGTTCTAATGGGCTATTTCTTGACGTGGCTACAGATCAGTTCTTTTCTAAGATTGGGCCTAGCTCCGCTCCCTACCTCTCGTTCCGCTCTGTCATCCCTGTCCCCTACTCCACACGAAAGGATCTGGTGTACTCTTTCAACCTGGCCCCTTTAGGCAGCGTGATTGATCTTTCCCAGATGTCTGAGTGGATCTGGGAGCTAGGCCAAAGCCGATTCTCTGTCTGAAATAAACCTCGTCTGAGCTCGCCTCCTGCAACCTGGTGGCGGGGCCTGAGAGTGACTCTTTCATCTACCGTCAAAAGTCAAAAAGCTTCTTCATGGGAGAAGACAGCAGCTTCAGAGGCCCGTCCCCTCACCTGGCCCCTCGGCTCATACCCACTCGTGAAGCCGCTATGAGCGAATATTACTCAGTACTATTTTCTCGAAGACAACATCTCTGCCACAACAGCACCACTCAAAAGCCTCCCGATCGAACGCTAACCAAGGAGCAGTGCTAAACACAAGTGAGCACGCGCACACACCGCTCGTGCCCGACGTTTCTAAGAGGTCTCCTGCGGGGCCCCGGGTTGACCAATGGATGCTGAGTGACGTCAGCATTCACTAAGGATATTGAAAGATGGTTCTAATGGGCTATTTCTTGACCTGGCCACAGATAAGGTCTTTTCTAAGATTGGGCTGAGCTCCGCCCCCTACTTCTCGTTCCGCTCTGTCATCCCGGTCCCCTACTCCACACGAAAGGATCTGATGTACTCTTTCAACATGGCCCCTTAAGGCAGCGAGATTGATCTTTCCCAGATGTCTGAGTGGATCTGGGAGCTAGGCCAAAGCCGATTCTCTGTCTGAAATAAACCTCGTCCGAGCTCGCCTCCTGCAACCTGGTGGCGGTGCCTGAGAGTGACTCTTTCATCTACCGTCAAAAGTCAAAAAGCTTCTTCATGGGAGAAGACAGCAGCTTCAGAGGCCCGTCCCCTCACCTGGCCCCTCGGCTCATACCCACTCGTGAAGCCGCTATGAGCGAATATTACTCAGTACTATTTTCTCGAAGACAACATTTCAGCCACAACAGCACCACTCAAAATCCTCCCGATCGAACGCTAACCAAGGAGCAGTGCTAAACACAAGTGAGCACGCGCACACACCGCTCGCGCCCAAGGGTTCTAAGAGGTGTCCTACAGGGCCCCGGGTGGACCAATGGTTGCTGATTGCCGTCAGTGGTCCCTAGGGGGAATGAAAGTTGTTTCTCACGGGCTATTTCTTGTCATGGCTACAGATAAGTTCTTTCCTAAGCTTGGGCCTGGCTCCGGCCCCTACTTCTCCATCCACTCTGTCATCCACTTACCCTACTCCACACGGAAAGATCTGCTATCCACTTTTAACATGACCCCTTTTGCAGCTTGATGGATCTTTCCCAGATGTCTGTGTCCGATCTGGTAGCTCAGCCGAAATCCGATTCCATTTCCCAACCAAACCGCTCCCGCGCTCGCCTCCAGCAGCCTGGTGGAGGTTCCGGACCCCTACTCCACACGGAAACATCGGCTGTCCTCTTTCCACATCACCCTGTTTGGCAGCGTGATGGATCTTTTCCAGATGTCTGAGTCGGATCTGCCAGCTCAGCCGAAAGCCGATTCTCTTTCACGAACAAACCGCGTCCGCGCTCGCCTCCTGAAGCCCGGTGGAGGTGCCAGAGAGTGACTTTTTCTTCTACGGTCCAAAGTCAAAAACCGTCTTCATGGCAGAAGACAGCAGCTTATCTGGCCAGCCTGCTCACCTGCCCCCTCGGCTCTTATCCACTTCTAAACCTAATACCAGCCATTACTCGGTACTATTCTGTACAGGCCAACCTCTCTGCCACGACAGCACCACTCAAAAGCCTCCCGATCGAACGGTAACCAAGGAGCAGTGCTAAACACAAGTGAGAACGCGCACACACCGCTCGCGCCCAAGGGTTCTAAGAGGTCTCCTGCGGGGCCCCGGGTTGACCAATGGATGCTGAGTGACGTCAGCAGTCACTAAGCATATTGAAAGATGGTTCTAATGGGCTATTTCTTGACCTGGCCACAGATAAGGTCTTTTCTAAGATTGGGCTGAGCTCCGCCCCCTACTTCTCGTTCCGCTCTGTCATCCCGGTCCCCTACTCCACACGAAAGGATCTGATGTACTCTTTCAACATGGCCCCTTAAGGCAGCGTGATTGATCTTTCCCAGATGTCTGAGTGGATCTGGGAGCTAGGCCAAAGCCGATTCTCTGTCTGAAATAAACCTCGTCCGAGCTCGCCTCCTGCAACCTGGTGGCGGTGCCTGAGAGTGACTCTTTCATCTACCGTCAAAAGTCAAAAAGCTTCTTCATGGGAGAAGACAGCAGCTTCAGAGGCCCGTCCCCTCACCTGGCCCCTCGGCTCATACCCACTCGTGAAGCCGCTATGAGCGAATATTACTCAGTACTATTTTCTCGAAGACAACATCTCTGCCACAACAGCACCACTCAAAAGCCTCCCGATCGAACGCTAACCAAGGAGCAGTGCTAAACACAAGTGAGCATGCGCACACACCGCTCGCGCCCAAGGGTTCTAAGAGGTGTCCTGCGGGGCCCCGGGTGGACCAATGGTTGCTGATTGCCGTCAGTGGTCCCTAGGGGGAAAGAAAGTTGTTTCTCACGGGCTATTTCTTGCCATGGCTACAGATAAGTTCTTTCCTAAGCTTGGGCCTGGCTCCGCCCCCTACTTCTCCATCCACTCTGTCATGCACTTACCCTACTCCACACGGAAAGATCTGCTATCCACTTTTAACATGACCCCTTTTGCAGCTTGATGGATCTTTCCCAGATGTCTGTGTCGGATCTGGTAGCTCAGCCGAAATCCGATTCCATTTCTCATCCAAACCGCTCCTGCGCTCGCCTCCTGCCGCCTGGTGGAGGTTCCCGACCCCTACTCCACAGGGAAAGATCAGCTGTCCTCTTTCCACATCACCCTGTTCGGCAGCGTGATGGATCTTTCCCAGATGTCTGAGTCGGATCTGCCAGCTCAGCCGATAGCCGATTCTCTTTCACGAACAAACCGCGTCCACGCTCGCCTCCTGCAGCCCGGTGGAGGTGCCAGAGAGTGACGTTTTCTTCTACGGTCCAAAGTCAAAAACCGTCTTCATGGCAGGAGACAGCAGCTTAACTGGCCAGCCCGCTCACCTGCCCCCTCGACTCTGAGCCACTTGTAAACCTAATACAAGCGATTACTCGGTACTATTCTGTACAAGCCAACCTCTCTGCCACGACCGCACCACTCAAAAGCCTCCCGATCGAATGGTAACCAAGGAGCAGTGCTAAACACAAGTGAGCCCGCGCACACACCGCTCGCGCCCAAGGGTTCTAAGAGGTCTCCTGCGGGGCCCCGGGTTGACCAATGGTTGCGGAGTGACGTCAGCAGTCACTAGGTAGATTGAAAGTTGGTTCTTTTTTTTTTTTTGACTTTCTAAAGGGTGAATTTTATGGTATGTGAATTATCTCAATCAAGCTGATTTTTTTAGAAAAGTGTTCTACATGTAAGTATATATGAGTACATATATGAATATGTGTACATACATACAATAAATTGTAAGTTAATTTAGAAATAGACAGCTTCATATCCATCTAAATCAATGTTTAAATTCTTCTTAAGGATTTTAAGATGCTAACATATTTGAGAGAACACTACAATATCACATAACCTAGTTTGATAATTACAGATACATACTAAAGATTTAAACTTAAATCTCCATTGAACTTTGAAATCCTAGAATCTGCAGCAACCTGCTCACTACTGAGTTGGCTTAGCTCTAGTTCCAATTTCATATTTGCACGGAACCAAGTAACTCTACAAAGGTGAACAGCACATCACTGGGTATGGAAGAGCAGGGCCGCGTCTTTTACACCCTCGTGACCTTTGCAGCACGCGGCACTGTCCCTCGCACACATGGCAGGCCACATGACAAATGAGGGAGATACTTTTTAAATACCATACTTGTAGAACAGGACCAGAACAGTTAAACTTTTGTTCTCTGTGCTATCCCGTTAGATCAGGTCAACAAACTTCTTATGTAAAGGACCAGATAGCAAATATTTTAGGCTTTTGGACAAGATTGTTTCTGACAGAACTTCTCAACTCCCTCCGAGTAACATGAAAGCAGCTGTAGACAATATATAAACAAATGGACAACATTTAAACAAATGATCCCCTGCTTTAGACCAGTGCTGTCCAACGGATCTTTCCACAGTAATAGAAATATTTTATTATCTGACTATTAAGCCCTTAAACTATGGCTACTGTGACTAAGAAACTGAATTTTTAAATTATTTTAAATGTAAACAGATACATGTGACTAGTGGCTACTGCCCTGACCAGCACTGCATTAGACAACTAACTAGCCAATTTTATTACCTCTGTTCAAAAAACCGAAAAACAGTACCTCTATTCAAAAAACTTAAAGCTAAAGATGAATTCTGTGAGTACATTTCAAGGATGAACTGAGAAGAGAAAACATGATGTCAAATTTCTAATAATTCATAGATCCTACCACTAAGTATCAAAATTCGAAAGCAAATTATCTCAGTTCAAGCAGGAGGATACGTGTAGAGTTCCATGTATCTGGACTTCGCCATACTCTGTCTGGTGTACACTTGCTGGATTCCAGCTCTGAGGTCGTCCCAGATCTGGTCAAGGCCAATCTGCTTCAGTCCATGGGGATTCTGACTCCTGTTTGATGACATTGTGAGTAATGTTCTGAAGTCGTCCAGTGCAGCAATCCTTATTCAAAATACAGCTAATTCTCCATTAGATGAAAATATACAGTATCATCCCAAATTTATTCACAGCAGCTCAGAAAAGGATGTCCTTTAACTGCAGAAAATGAAATCTCATTGCAGGCAAACCCGCATTTCCCCGGAGACTACAAGGCTCGCGCGACGTCTCCGCCTGGACGCTGGGCCCAGGCCCTGGCGAAACCCACGTCCCGCCAAGGTCGGGCAGCGTCCCTCAGCGCAGGGACCGCCCCGCCTGGAGCTGAGTGCCGAAAGTTGGTTCTAATGGGCTATTTCTTGACGTGGCTACAGATCAGTTCTTTTCTAAGATTGGGCCTAGCTCCGCCCCCTACCTCTCCTTCCGCTCTGTCATCCCCGTCCCCTACTCCACACGAAAGGATCTGGTGTACTCTTTCAACATGGCCCCTTTAGGCAGCGTGATTGATCTTTCCCAGATGCCTGAGTGGAAATGGGAGGTAGGCCAAAGCCGATTCTCTGTCTGAAACAAACCTCGTCCGAGCTCGCCTCCTGCAACCTGGTGGCGGTGCCTGAGAGTGACTCTTTCATCTACCGTCAAAAGTCAAAAAGCTTCTTCATGGGAGAAGACAGCAGCTTCAGAGGCCCGTCCCCTCACCTGGCCCCTCGGCTCATACCCACTCGTGAAGCCGCTATGAGTGAATATTACTCAGTACTATTTTCTCGAAGACAACATCTCTGCCACAACAGCACCACTCAAAAGCCTCCCGATCGAACGCTAACCAAGGAGCAGTGCTAAACACAAGTGAGCATGCGCACACACCGCTCGTGCCCGACGTTTCTAAGAGGTCTCCTGCGGGGCCCCGGGTTGACCAATGGATGCTGAGTGACGTCAGCAGTCACTAAGGATATTGAAAGATGGTTCTAATGGGCTATTACTTGACGTGGCCACAGATCAGTTCTTTCCTAAGCTTGGGCCTGGCTCCGCCCCCTACTTCTCCATCCACTCTGTCATGCACTTACCCTACTCCACACGGAAAGATCTGCTATCCACTTTTAACATGACCCCTTTTGCAGCTTGATGGATCTTTCCCAGATGTCTGTGTCGGATCTGGTAGCTCAGCCGAAATCCGATTCCATTTCTCATCCAAACCGCTCCCGCGCTCGCCTCCTGCCGCCTGGTGGAGGTTCACGACCCCTACTCCACAGGGAAAGATCAGCTGTCCTCTTTCCACATCACCCTGTTCGGCAGCGTGATGGATCTTTCCCAGATGTCTGAGTCGGATCTGCCAGCTCAGCCGATAGCAGATTCTCTTTCACGAACAAACCGCGTCCACGCTCGCCTCCTGCAGCCCGGTGGAGGTGCCAGAGAGTGACGTTTTCTTCTACGGTCCAAAGTCAAAAACCGTCTTCATGGCAGGAGACAGCAGCTTAACTGGCCAGCCCGCTCACCTGCCCCCTCGACTCTGAGCCACTTGTAAACCTAATACCAGCGATTACTCGGTACTATTCTGTACAAGCCAACCTCTCTGCCACGACCGCACCACTCAAAAGCCTCCCGATCGAACGGTAACCAAGGAGCAGTGCTAAACACAAGTGAGCCCGCGCACACACCGCTCGCGCCCAAGGGTTCTAAGAGGTCTCCTGCGGGGCCCCGGGTTGACCAATGGTTGCGGAGTGACGTCAGCAGTCACTAGGTAGATTGAAAGTTGGTTCTTTTTTTTTTTTTTTTTTTTTGACTTTCTAAAGGGTGAATTTTATGGTATGTGAATTATCTCAATCAAGCTGATTTTTTTAGAAAAGTGTTCTACATGTAAGTATATATGAGTACATATATGAATATGTGTACATACATACAATAAATTGTAAGTTAATTTAGAAATAGACAGCTTCATATCCATCTAAATCAATGTTTAAATTCTTCTTAAGGATTTTAAGATGCTAACATATTTGAGAGAACACTACAATATCACATAACCTAGTTTGATAATTACAGATACATACTAAAGATTTAAACTTAAATCTCCATTGAACTTTGAAATCCTAGAATCTGCAGCAACCTGCTCACTACTGAGTTGGCTTAGCTCTAGTTCCAATTTCATATTTGCACGGAACCAAGAAACTCTACAAAGGTGAACAGCACATCACTGGGTATGGAAGAGCAGGGCCGCGTCTTTTACACCCTCGTGACCTTTGCAGCACGCGGCACTGTCCCTCGCACACATGGCAGGCCACATGACAAATGAGGGAGATACTTTTTAAATACCATACTTGTAGAACAGGACCAGAACAGTTAAACTTTTGTTCTCTGTGCTATCCCGCTAGATCAGGTCAACAAACTTCTTATGTAAAGGACCAGATAGCAAATAATTTAGGCTTTTGGACAAGATTGTTTCTGACAGAACTACTCAACTCCCTCCGAGTAACATGAAAACAGCTGTAGACAATATATAAACAAATGGACAACATTTAAACAAATGATCCCCTGCTTTAGACCAGTGCTGTCCAACGGATCTTTCCACAGTAATAGAAATATTTTATTATCTGACTATTAAGCCCTTAAACTATGGCTACTGTGACTAAGAAACTGAATTTTTAAACTATTTTAAATGTAAACAGATACATGTGACTAGTGGCTACTGTCCTGACCAGCACTGCATTAGACAACTAACTAGCCAATTTTATTACCTCTGTTCAAAAAACCGAAAAACAGTACCTCTATTCAAAAAACTTAAAGCTAAAGATGAATTCTGTGACTACATTTCAAGGATGAACTGAGAAGAGAAAACATGATGTCAAATTTCTAATAATTCATAGATCCTACCACTAAGTATCAAAATTCGAAAGCAAATTATCTCAGTTCAAGCAGGAGGATACGTGTCGAGTTCCATGTATCTGGACTTCGCCATACTCTGTCTGGTGTACACTTGCTGGATTCCAGCTCTGAGGTCGTCCCAGATCTGGTCAAGGCCAATCTGCTTCAGTCCATGGGGATTCTGACTCCTGTTTGATGACATTGTGAGTAATGTTCTGAAGTCGTCCAGTGCAGCAATCCTTATTCAAAATACAGCTAATTCTCCATAGATGAAACTATACAGTATCATCCCAAATTTATTCACAGCAGCTCAGAAATGGATGTCCTTTAACTGCAGAAAATGAAATCTCATTGCAGGCAAACCCTCATTTCCCCGGAGACTACAAGGCTCGCGCGACGTCTCCGCCTGGTCGCTGGGCCCAGGCCCTGGCGAAACCCCCGTCCCGCCAAGGTCGGGCAGCGTCCCTCAGCGCAGGGACCGCCCCGCCTGGAGCTGAGTGCCGAAAGTTGGTTCTAATGGGCTATTTCTTGACGTGGCTACAGATCAGTTCTTTTCTAAGATTGGGCCTAGCTCCGCCCCCTACCTCTCCTTCCGCTCTGTCATCCCCGTCCCCTACTCCACACGAAAGGATCTGGTGTACTCTTTCAACATGGCCCCTTTAGGCAGCGTGATTGATCTTTCCCAGATGCCTGAGTGGAAATGGGAGGTAGGCCAAAGCCGATTCTCTGTCTGAAACAAACCTCGTCCGAGCTCGCCTCCTGCAACCTGGTGGCGGTGCCTGAGAGTGACTCTTTCATCTACCGTCAAAAGTCAAAAAGCTTCTTCATGGGAGAAGACAGCAGCTTCAGAGGCCCGTCCCCTCACCTGGCCCCTCGGCTCATACCCACTCGTGAAGCCGCTATGAGCGAATATTACTCAGTACTATTTTCTCGAAGACAACATCTCTGCCACAACAGCACCACTCAAAAGCCTCCCGATCGAACGCTAACCAAGGACCAGTGCTAAACACAAGTGAGCATGCGCACACACCGCTCGCGCCCAAGGGTTCTAAGAGGTGTCCTGCGGGGCCCCGGGTGGACCAATGGTTGCTGATTGCCGTCAGTGGTCCCTAGGGGGAATGAAAGTTGTTTCTCACGGGCTATTTCTTGCCATGGCTACAGATAAGTTCTTTCCTAAGCTTGGGCCTGGCTCCGCCCCCTACTTCTCCATCCACTCTGTCATCCACTTACCCTACTCCACACGGAAAGATCTGCTATCCACTTTTAACATGACCCCTTTTGCAGCTTGATGGATCTTTCCCAGATGTCTGTGTCGGATCTGGTAGCTCAGCCGAAATCCGATTCCATTTCTCAACCAAACCGCTCCCGCGCTCGCCTCCTGCCGCCTGGTGGAGGTTCCCGACCCCTACTCCACACGGAAAGATCAGCTGTCCTCTTTCCACATCAACCTGTTTGGCAGCGTGATGGATCTTTGCCAGATGTCTGAGTCGGATCTGCCAGCTCAGCCGATAGCCGATTCTCTTTCACGAACAAACCGCGTCCACGCTCGCCTCCTGCAGCCCGGTGGAGGTGCCAGAGAGTGACGTTTTCTTCTACGGTCCAAAGTCAAAAACCGTCTTCATGGCAGGAGACAGCAGCTTAACTGGCCAGCCCGCTCACCTGCCCCCTCGACTCTGAGCCACTTGTAAACCTAATACCAGCGATTACTCGGTACTATTCTGTACAAGCCAACCTCTCTGCCACGACCGCACCACTCAAAAGCCTCCCGATCGAACGGTAACCAAGGAGCAGTGCTAAACACAAGTGAGAACGCGTACACACCGCTCGTGCCCGAGGGTTCTAAGAGGTCTCCTGCGGGGCCCCGGGTTGACCAATGGATGCTGAGTGACGTCAGCAGTCACTAAGGATATTGAAAGATGGTTCTAATGGGCTATTACTTGACGTGGCCACAGATCAGTTCTTTCCTAAGCTTGGGCCTGGCTCCGCCCCCTACTTCTCCATCCACTCTGTCATGCACTTACCCTACTCCACACGGAAAGATCTGCTATCCACTTTTAACATGACCCCTTTTGCAGCTTGATGGATCTTTCCCAGATGTCTGTGTCGGATCTGGTAGCTCAGCCGAAATCCGATTCCATTTCTCATCCAAACCGCTCCCGCGCTCGCCTCCTGCCGCCTGGTGGAGGTTCCCGACCCCTACTCCATAGGGAAAGATCAGCTGTCCTCTTTCCACATCACCCTGTTCGGCAGCGTGATGGATCTTTCCCAGATGTCTGAGTCGGATCTGCCAGCTCAGCCGATAGCCGATTCTCTTTCACGAACAAACCGCGTCCACGCTCGCCTCCTACAGCCCGGTGGAGGTGCCAGAGAGTGACGTTTTCTTCTACGGTCCAAAGTCAAAAACCGTCTTCATGGCAGGAGACAGCAGCTTAACTGGCCATCCCGCTCACCTGCCCCCTCGACTCTGAGCCGCTTGTAAACCTAATACCAGCGATTACTCGGTACTATTCTGTACAAGCCAACCTCTCTGCCACGACCGCACCACTCAAAAGCCTCCCGATCGAACGGTAACCAAGGAGCAGTGCTAAACACAAGTGAGCCCGCGCACACACCGCTCGCGCCCAAGGGTTCTAAGAGGTCTCCTGCGGGGCCCCGGGTTGACCAATGGTTGCGGAGTGACGTCAGCAGTCACTAGGTAGATTGAAAGTTGGTTCTTTTTTTTTTTTTTTTTTTTTTTTGACTTTCTAAAGGGTGAATTTTATGGTATGTGAATTATCTCAATCAAGCTGATTTTTTTAGAAAAGTGTTCTACATGTAAGTATATATGAGTACATATATGAATATGTGTACATACATACAATAAATTGTAAGTTAATTTAGAAATAGACAGCTTCATATCCATCTAAATCAATGTTTAAATTCTTCTTAAGGATTTTAAGATGCTAACATATTTGAGAGAACACTACAATATCACATAACCTAGTTTGATAATTACAGATACATACTAAAGATTTAAACTTAAATCTCCATTGAACTTTGAAATCCTAGAATCTGCAGCAACCTGCTCACTACTGAGTTGGCTTAGCTCTAGTTCCAATTTCATATTTGCACGGAACCAAGAAACTCTACAAAGGTGAACAGCACATCACTGGGTATGGAAGAGCAGGGCCGCGTCTTTTACACCCTCGTGACCTTTGCAGCACGCGGCACTGTCCCTCGCACACATGGCAGGCCACATGACAAATGAGGGAGATACTTTTTAAATACCATACTTGTAGAACAGGACCAGAACAGTTAAACTTTTGTTCTCTGTGCTATCCCGTTAGATCAGGTCAACAAACTTCTTATGAAAAGGACCAGATAGCAAATATTTTAGGCTTTTGGACAAGATTGTTTCTGACAGAACTACTCAACTCCCTCCGAGTAACATGAAAGCAGCTGTAGACAATATATAAGCAAATGGACAACATTTAAACAAATGATCCCCTGCTTTAGACCAGTGCTGTCCAACGGATCTTTCCACAGTAATAGAAATATTTTATTATCTGACTATTAAGCCCTTAAACTATGGCTACTGTGACTAAGAAACTGAATTTTTAAATTATTTTAAATGTAAACAGATACATGTGACTAGTGGCTACTGTCCTGACCAGCACTGCATTACACAACTAACTAGCCAATTTTATTACCTCTGTTCAAAAAACCGAAAAACAGTACCTCTATTCAAAAAACTTAAAGCTAAAGATGAATTCTGTGACTACATTTCAAGGATGAACTGAGAAGAGAAAACATGATGTCAAATTTCTAATAATTCATAGATCCTACCACTAAGTATCAAAATTCGAAAGCAAATTATCTCAGTTCAAGCAGGAGGATACGTGTAGAGTTCCATGTATCTGGACTTCGCCATACTCTGTCTGGTGTACACTTGCTGGATTCCAGCTCTGAGGTCGTCCCAGATCTGGTCAAGGCCAATCTGCTTCAGTCCATGGGGATTCTGACTCCTGTTTGATGACATTGTGAGTAATGTTCTGAAGTCGTCCAGTGCAGCAATCCTTATTCAAAATACAGCTAATTCTCCATTAGATGAAAATATACAGTATCATCCCAAATTTATTCACAGCAGCTCAGAAAAGGATGTCCTTTAACTGCAGAAAATGAAATCTCATTGCAGGCAAACCCGCATTTCCCCGGAGACTACAAGGCTCGCGCGACGACTCCGCCTGGACGCTGGGCCCAGGCCCTGGCGAAACCCCCGTCCCGCCAAGGTCGGGCAGCGTCCCTCAGCGCAGGGACCGCCCCGCCTGGAGCTGAGTGCCGAAAGTTGGTTCTAATGGGCTATTTCTTGACGTGGCTACAGATCAGTTCTTTTCTAAGATTGGGCCTTGCTCCGCCCCCTACCTCTCGTTCCGCTCTGTCATCCCCGTCCCCTACTCCACACGAAAGGATCTGGTGTACTCTTTCAACATGGCCCCTTTAGGCAGCGTGATTGATCTTTCCCAGATGTCTGAGTGGAAATGGGAGGTAGGCCAAAGCCGATTCTCTGTCTGAAACAAACCTCGTCCGAGCTCGCCTCCTGCAACCTGGTGGCGGTGCCTGAGAGTGACTCTTTCATCTACCGTCAAAAGTCAAAAAGCTTCTTCATGGGAGAAGACAGCAGCTTCAGAGGCCCGTCCCCTCACCTGGCCCCTCGGCTCATACCCACTCGTGAAGCCGCTATGAGCGAATATTACTCAGTACTATTTTCTCGAAGACAACATCTCTGCCACAACAGCACCACTCAAAAGCCTCCCGATCGAACGCTAACCAAGGAGCAGTGCTAAACACAAGTGAGAACGCGCACACACCGCTCGTGCCCGAGGGTTCTAAGAGGTCTCCTGCGTGGCCCCGGGTTGAACAATGGATGCTGAGTGACGTCAGCAGTCACTAAGGATATTGAAAGATGGTTCTAATGGGCTATTACTTGACGTGGCCATAGATCAGTTCTTTCCTAAGCTTGGGCCTGGCTCCGCCCCCTACTTCTCCATCCACTCTGTCATGCACTTACCCTACTCCACACGGAAAGATCTGCTATCCACTTTTAACATGACCCCTTTTGCAGCTTGATGGATCTTTCCCAGATGTCTGTGTCGGATCTGGTAGCTCAGCCGAAATCCGATTCCATTTCTCATCCAAACCGCTCCCGCGCTCGCCTCCTGCCGCCTGGTGGAGGTTCCCGACCCCTACTCCACAGGGAAAGATCAGCTGTCCTCTTTCCACATCACCATGTTCGGCAGCGTGATGGATCTTTCCCAGATGTCTGAGTCGGATCTGCCAGCTCAGCCGATAGCCGATTCTCTTTCACGAGCAAACCGCGTCCACGCTCGCCTCCTGCAGCCCGGTGGAGGTGCCAGAGAGTGACGTTTTCTTCTACGGTCCAAAGTCAAAAACCGACTTCATGGCAGGAGACAGCAGCTTAACTGGCGAGCCCGCTCACCTGCCCCCTCGACTCTGAGCCACTTGTAAACCTAATACCAGCGATTACTCGGTACTATTCTGTACAAGCCAACCTCTCTGCCACGACCGCACCACTCAAAAGCCTCCCGATCGAACGGTAACCAAGGAGCAGTGCTAAACACAAGTGAGCCCGCGCACACACCGCTCGCGCCCAAGGGTTCTAAGAGGTCTCCTGCGGGGCCCCGGGTTGACCAATGGTTGCGGAGTGACGTCAGCAGTCACTAGGTAGATTGAAAGTTGGTTCTTTTTTTTTTTTTTTTTTTTTTTTGACTTTCTAAAGGGTGAATTTTATGGTATGTGAATTATCTCAATCAAGCTGATTTTTTTAGAAAACTGTTCTACATGTAAGTATATATGAGTACATATATGAATATGTGTACATACATACAATAAATTGTAAGTTAATTTAGAAATAGACAGCTTCATATCCATCTAAATCAATGTTTAAATTCTTCTTAAGGATTTTAAGATGCTAACATATTTGAGAGAACACTACAATATCACATAACCTAGTTTGATAATTACAGATACATACTAAAGATTTAAACTTAAATCTCCATTGAACTTTGAAATCCTAGAATCTGCAGCAACCTGCTCACTACTGAGTTGGCTTAGCTCTAGTTCCAATTTCATATTTGCACGGAACCAAGAAACTCTACAAAGGTGAACAGCACATCACTGGGTATGGAAGAGCAGGGCCGCGTCTTTTACACCCTCGTGACCTTTGCAGCACGCGGCACTGTCCCTCGCACACATGGCAGGCCACATGACAAATGAGGGAGATACTTTTTAAATACCATACTTGTAGAACAGGACCAGAACAGTTAAACTTTTGTTCTCTGTGCTATCCCGCTAGATCAGGTCAACAAACTTCTTATGTAAAGGACCAGATAGCAAATAATTTAGGCTTTTGGACAAGATTGTTTCTGACAGAACTACTCAACTCCCTCCGAGTAACATGAAAACAGCTGTAGACAATATATAAACAAATGGACAACATTTAAACAAATGATCCCCTGCTTTAGACCAGTGCTGTCCAACGGATCTTTCCACAGTAATAGAAATATTTTATTATCTGACTATTAAGCCCTTAAACTATGGCTACTGTGACTAAGAAACTGAATTTTTAAACTATTTTAAATGTAAACAGATACATGTGACTAGTGGCTACTGTCCTGACCAGCACTGCATTAGACAACTAACTAGCCAATTTTATTACCTCTGTTCAAAAAACCGAAAAACAGTACCTCTATTCAAAAAACTTAAAGCTAAAGATGAATTCTGTGACTACATTTCAAGGATGAACTGAGAAGAGAAAACATGATGTCAAATTTCTAATAATTCATAGATCCTACCACTAAGTATCAAAATTCGAAAGCAAATTATCTCAGTTCAAGCAGGAGGATACGTGTCGAGTTCCATGTATCTGGACTTCGCCATACTCTGTCTGGTGTACACTTGCTGGATTCCAGCTCTGAGGTCGTCCCAGATCTGGTCAAGGCCAATCTGCTTCAGTCCATGGGGATTCTGACTCCTGTTTGATGACATTGTGAGTAATGTTCTGAAGTCGTCCAGTGCAGCAATCCTTATTCAAAATACAGCTAATTCTCCATTAGATGAAACTATACAGTATCATCCCAAATTTATTCACAGCAGCTCAGAAATGGATGTCCTTTAACTGCAGAAAATGAAATCTCATTGCAGGCAAACCCTCATTTCCCCGGAGACTACAAGGCTCGCGCGACCTCTCCGCCTGGTCGCTGGGCCCAGGCCCTGGCGAAACCCCCGTCCCGCCAAGGTCGGGCAGCGTCCCTCAGCGCAGGGACCGCCCCGCCTGGAGCTGAGTGCCGAAAGTTGGTTCTAATGGGCTATTTCTTGACGTGGCTACAGATCAGTTCTTTTCTAAGATTGGGCCTAGCTCCGCCCCCTACCTCTCGTTCCGCTCTGTCATCCCCGTCCCCTACTCCACACGAAAGGATCTGGTATACTCTTTCAACATGGCCCCTTTAGGCAGCGTGATTGATCTTTCCCAGATGCCTGAGTGGAAATGGGAGGTAGGCCAAAGCCGATTCTCTGTCTGAAACAAACCTCGTCCGAGCTCGCCTCCTGCAAACTGGTGGCGGTGCCTGAGAGTGACTCTTTCATCTACCGTCAAAAGTCAAAAAGCTTCTTCATGGGAGAAGACAGCAGCTTCAGAGGCCCGTCCCCTCACCTGGCCCCTCGGCTCATACCCACTCGTGAAGCCGCTATGAGCGAATATTACTCAGTACTATTTTCTCGAAGACAACATCTATGCCACAACAGCACCACTCAAAAGCCTCCCGATCGAACGCTAACCAAGGAGCAGTGCTAAACACAAGTGAGAACGCGCACACACCGCTCGTGCCCGAGGGTTCTAAGAGGTCTCCTGCGTGGCCCCGGGTTGAACAATGGATGCTGAGTGACGTCAGCAGTCACTAAGGATATTGAAAGATGGTTCTAATGGGCTATTACTTGACGTGGCCATAGATCAGTTCTTTCCTAAGCTTGGGCCTGGCTCCGCCCCCTACTTCTCCATCCACTCTGTCATGCACTTACCCTACTCCACACGGAAAGATCTGCTATCCACTTTTAACATGACCCCTTTTGCAGCTTGATGGATCTTTCCCAGATGTCTGTGTCGGATCTGGTAGCTCAGCCGAAATCCGATTCCATTTCTCATCCAAACCGCTCCCGCGCTCGCCTCCTGCCGCCTGGTGGAGGTTCCCGACCCCTACTCCACAGGGAAAGATCAGCTGTCCTCTTTCCACATCACCATGTTCGGCAGCGTGATGGATCTTTCCCAGATGTCTGAGTCGGATCTGCCAGCTCAGCCGATAGCCGATTCTCTTTCACGAGCAAACCGCGTCCACGCTCGCCTCCTGCAGCCCGGTGGAGGTGCCAGAGAGTGACGTTTTCTTCTACGGTCCAAAGTCAAAAACCGACTTCATGGCAGGAGACAGCAGCTTAACTGGCGAGCCCGCTCACCTGCCCCCTCGACTCTGAGCCACTTGTAAACCTAATACCAGCGATTACTCGGTACTATTCTGTACAAGCCAACCTCTCTGCCACGACCGCACCACTCAAAAGCCTCCCGATCGAACGGTAACCAAGGAGCAGTGCTAAACACAAGTGAGCCCGCGCACACACCGCTCGCGCCCAAGGGTTCTAAGAGGTCTCCTGCGGGGCCCCGGGTTGACCAATGGTTGCGGAGTGACGTCAGCAGTCACTAGGTAGATTGAAAGTTGGTTCTTTTTTTTTTTTTTTTTTTTTTTTGACTTTCTAAAGGGTGAATTTTATGGTATGTGAATTATCTCAATCAAGCTGATTTTTTTAGAAAACTGTTCTACATGTAAGTATATATGAGTACATATATGAATATGTGTACATACATACAATAAATTGTAAGTTAATTTAGAAATAGACAGCTTCATATCCATCTAAATCAATGTTTAAATTCTTCTTAAGGATTTTAAGATGCTAACATATTTGAGAGAACACTACAATATCACATAACCTAGTTTGATAATTACAGATACATACTAAAGATTTAAACTTAAATCTCCATTGAACTTTGAAATCCTAGAATCTGCAGCAACCTGCTCACTACTGAGTTGGCTTAGCTCTAGTTCCAATTTCATATTTGCACGGAACCAAGAAACTCTACAAAGGTGAACAGCACATCACTGGGTATGGAAGAGCAGGGCCGCGTCTTTTACACCCTCGTGACCTTTGCAGCACGCGGCACTGTCCCTCGCACACATGGCAGGCCACATGACAAATGAGGGAGATACTTTTTAAATACCATACTTGTAGAACAGGACCAGAACAGTTAAACTTTTGTTCTCTGTGCTATCCCGCTAGATCAGGTCAACAAACTTCTTATGTAAAGGACCAGATAGCAAATAATTTAGGCTTTTGGACAAGATTGTTTCTGACAGAACTACTCAACTCCCTCCGAGTAACATGAAAACAGCTGTAGACAATATATAAACAAATGGACAACATTTAAACAAATGATCCCCTGCTTTAGACCAGTGCTGTCCAACGGATCTTTCCACAGTAATAGAAATATTTTATTATCTGACTATTAAGCCCTTAAACTATGGCTACTGTGACTAAGAAACTGAATTTTTAAACTATTTTAAATGTAAACAGATACATGTGACTAGTGGCTACTGTCCTGACCAGCACTGCATTAGACAACTAACTAGCCAATTTTATTACCTCTGTTCAAAAAACCGAAAAACAGTACCTCTATTCAAAAAACTTAAAGCTAAAGATGAATTCTGTGACTACATTTCAAGGATGAACTGAGAAGAGAAAACATGATGTCAAATTTCTAATAATTCATAGATCCTACCACTAAGTATCAAAATTCGAAAGCAAATTATCTCAGTTCAAGCAGGAGGATACGTGTCGAGTTCCATGTATCTGGACTTCGCCATACTCTGTCTGGTGTACACTTGCTGGATTCCAGCTCTGAGGTCGTCCCAGATCTGGTCAAGGCCAATCTGCTTCAGTCCATGGGGATTCTGACTCCTGTTTGATGACATTGTGAGTAATGTTCTGAAGTCGTCCAGTGCAGCAATCCTTATTCAAAATACAGCTAATTCTCCATTAGATGAAACTATACAGTATCATCCCAAATTTATTCACAGCAGCTCAGAAATGGATGTCCTTTAACTGCAGAAAATGAAATCTCATTGCAGGCAAACCCTCATTTCCCCGGAGACTACAAGGCTCGCGCGACGTCTCCGCCTGGTCGCTGGGCCCAGGCCCTGGCGAAACCCCCGTCCCGCCAAGGTCGGGCAGCGTCCCTCAGCGCAGGGACCGCCCCGCCTGGAGCTGAGTGCCGAAAGTTGGTTCTAATGGGCTATTTCTTGACGTGGCTACAGATCAGTTCTTTTCTAAGATTGGGCCTAGCTCCGCCCCCTACCTCTCGTTCCGCTCTGTCATCCCCGTCCCCTACTCCACACGAAAGGATCTGGTATACTCTTTCAACATGGCCCCTTTAGGCAGCGTGATTGATCTTTCCCAGATGCCTGAGTGGAAATGGGAGGTAGGCCAAAGCCGATTCTCTGTCTGAAACAAACCTCGTCCGAGCTCGCCTCCTGCAAACTGGTGGCGGTGCCTGAGAGTGACTCTTTCATCTACCGTCAAAAGTCAAAAAGCTTCTTCATGGGAGAAGACAGCAGCTTCAGAGGCCCGTCCCCTCACCTGGCCCCTCGGCTCATACCCACTCGTGAAGCCGCTATGAGCGAATATTACTCAGTACTATTTTCTCGAAGACAACATCTCTGCCACAACAGCACCACTCAAAAGCCTCCCGATCGAACGCTAACCAAGGAGCAGTGCTAAACACAAGTGAGCATGCGCACACACCGCTCGCGCCCAAGGTTTCTAAGAGGTGTCCTGCGGGGCCCCGGGTGGACCAATGGTTGCTGATTGCCGTCAGTGGTCCCTAGGGGGAATGAAAGTTGTTTCTCACGGGCTATTTCTTGCCATGGCTACAGATAAGTTCTTTCCTAAGCTTGGGCCTGGCTCCGCCCCCTACTTCTCCATCCACTCTGTCATCCACTTACCCTACTCCACACGGAAAGATCTGCTATCCACTTTTAACATGACCCCTTTTGCAGCTTGATGGATCTTTCCCAGATGTCTGTGTCGGATCTGGTAGCTCAGCCGAAATCCGATTCCATTTCTCAACCAAACCGCTCCCGCGCTCGCCTCCTGCCGCCTGGTGGAGGTTCCCGACCCCTACTCCACACGGAAAGATCAGCTGTCCTCTTTCCACATCACCCTGTTTGGCAGCGTGATGGATCTTTGCCAGATGTCTGAGTCGGATCTGCCAGCTCAGCCGATAGCCGATTCTCTTTCACGAACAAACCGCGTCCACGCTCGCCTCCTGCAGCCCGGTGGAGGTGCCAGAGAGTGACGTTTTCTTCTACGGTCCAAAGTCAAAAACCGTCTTCATGGCAGGAGACAGCAGCTTAACTGGCCAGCCCGCTCACCTGCCCCCTCGACTCTGAGCCACTTGTAAACCTAATACCAGCGATTACTCGGTACTATTCTGTACAAGCCAACCTCTCTGCCACGACCGCACCACTCAAAAGCCTCCCGATCGAACGGTAACCAAGGAGCAGTGCTAAACACAAGTGAGAACGCGCACACACCGCTCGTGCCCGAGGGTTCTAAGAGGTCTCCGGCGGGGCCCGGGTTGACCAATGGATGCTGAGTGACGTCAGCAGTCACTAAGGATATTGAAAGATGGTTCTAATGGGCTATTACTTGACGTGGCCACAGATCAGTTCTTTCCTAAGCTTGGGCCTGGCTCCGCCCCCTACTTCTCCATCCACTCTGTCATGCACTTACCCTACTCCACACGGAAAGATCTGCTATCCACTTTTAACATGACCCCTTTTGCAGCTTGATGGATCTTTCCCAGATGTCTGTGTCGGATCTGGTAGCTCAGCCGAAATCCGATTCCATTTCTCATCCAAACCGCTCCTGCGCTCGCCTCCTGCCGCCTGGTGGAGGTTCCCGACCCCTACTCCACAGGGAAAGATCAGCTGTCCTCTTTCCACATCACCCTGTTCGGCAGCGTGATGGATCTTTCCCAGATGTCTGAGTCGGATCTGCCAGCTCAGCCGATAGCCGATTCTCTTTCACGAACAAACCGCGTCCACGCTCGCCTCCTGCAGCCCGGTGGAGGTGCCAGAGAGTGACGTTTTCTTCTACGGTCCAAAGTCAAAAACCGTCTTCATGGCAGGAGACAGCAGCTTAACTGGCCAGCCCGCTCACCTGCCCCCTCGACTCTGAGCCACTTGTAAACCTAATACCAGCGATTACTCGGTACTATTCTGTACAAGCCAACCTCTCTGCCACGACCGCACCACTCAAAAGCCTCCCGATCGAACGGTAACCAAGGAGCAGTGCTAAACACAAGTGAGCCCGCGCACACACCGCTCGCGCCCAAGGGTTCTAAGAGGTCTCCTGCCGGGCCCCGGGTTGACCAATGGTTGCGGAGTGACGTCAGCAGTCACTAGGTAGATTGAAAGTTGGTTCTTTTTTTTTTTTTTTTTTTTTTTGACTTTCTAAAGGGTGAATTTTATGGTATGTGAATTATCTCAATCAAGCTGATTTTTTTAGAAAAGTGTTCTACATGTAAGTATATATGAGTACATATATGAATATGTGTACATACATACAATAAATTGTAAGTTAATTTAGAAATACACAGCTTCATATCCATCTAAATCAATGTTTAAATTCTTCTTAAGGATTTTAAGATGCTAACATATTTGAGAGAACACTACAATATCACATAACCTAGTTTGATAATTACAGATACATACTAAAGATTTAAACTTAAATCTCCATTGAACTTTGAAATCCTAGAATCTGCAGCAACCTGCTCACTACTGAGTTGGCTTAGCTCTAGTTCCAATTTCATATTTGCACGGAACCAAGAAACTCTACAAAGGTGAACAGCACATCACTGGGTATGGAAGAGCAGGGCCGCGTCTTTTACACCCTCGTGACCTTTGCAGCACGCGGCACTGTCCCTCGCACACATGGCAGGCCACATGACAAATGAGGGAGATACTTTTTAAATACCATACTTGTAGAACAGGACCAGAACAGTTAAACTTTTGTTCTCTGTGCTATCCCGTTAGATCAGGTCAACAAACTTCTTATGTAAAGGACCAGATAGCAAATATTTTAGGCTTTTGGACAAGATTGTTTCTGACAGAACTACTCAACTCCCTCCGAGTAACATGAAAGCAGCTGTAGACAATATATAAACAAATGGACAACATTTAAACAAATGATCCCCTGCTTTAGACCAGTGCTGTCCAACGGATCTTTCCACAGTAATAGAAATATTTTATTATCTGACTATTAAGCCCTTAAACTATGGCTACTGTGACTAAGAAACTGAATTTTTAAACTATTTTAAATGTAAACAGATACATGTGACTAGTGGCTACTGTCCTGACCAGCACTGCATTACACAACTAACTAGCCAATTTTATTACCTCTGTTCAAAAAACCGAAAAACAGTACCTCTATTCAAAAAACTTAAAGCTAAAGATGAATTCTGTGACTACATTTCAAGGATGAACTGAGAAGAGAAAACATGATGTCAAATTTCTAATAATTCATAGATCCTACCACTAAGTATCAAAATTCGAAAGCAAATTATCTCAGTTCAAGCAGGAGGATACGTGTAGAGTTCCATGTATCTGGACTTCGCCATACTCTGTCTGGTGTACACTTGCTGGATTCCAGCTCTGAGGTCGTCCCAGATCTGGTCAAGGCCAATCTGCTTCAGTCCATGGGGATTCTGACTCCTGTTTGATGACATTGTGAGTAATGTTCTGAAGTCGTCCAGTGCAGCAATCCTTATTCAAAATACAGCTAATTCTCCATTAGATGAAAATATACAGTATCATCCCAAATTTATTCACAGCAGCTCAGAAAAGGATGTCCTTTAACTGCAGAAAATGAAATCTCATTGCAGGCAAACCCTCATTTCCCCGGAGACTACAAGGCTCGCGCGACGTCTCCGCCTGGACGCTGGGCCCACGCCCTGGCGAAACCCCCGTCCCGCCAAGGTCGGGCAGCGTCCCTCAGCGCAGGGACCGCCCCGCCTGGAGCTGAGTGCCGAAAGTTGGTTCTAATGGGCTATTTCTTGACGTGGCTACAGATCAGTTCTTTTCTAAGATTGGGCCTAGCTGCGCCCCCTACCTCTCCTTCCGCTCTGTCATCCCCGTCCCCTACTCCACACGAAAGGATCTGGTGTACTCTTTCAACATGGCCCCTTTAGGCAGCGTGATTGATCTTTCCCAGATGCCTGAGTGGAAATGGGAGGTAGGCCAAAGCCGATTCTCTGTCTGAAACAAACCTCGTCCGAGCTCGCCTCCTGCTACCTGGTGGCGGTGCCTGAGAGTGACTCTTTCATCTACCGTCAAAAGTCAAAAAGCTTCTTCATGGGAGAATACAGCAGCTTCAGAGGCCCGTCCCCTCTCCTGGCCCCTCGGCTCATACCCACTCGTGAAGCCGCTATGAGCGAATATTACTCAGTACTATTTTCTCGAAGACAACATCTCTGCCACAACAGCACCACTCAAAAGCCTCCCGATCGAACGCTAACCAAGGAGCAGTGCTAAACACAAGTGAGAACGCGCACACACCGCTCGTGCCCCAGGGTTCTAAGAGGTCTCCTGCTGGGCCCCGGGTTGACCAATGGATGCTGAGTGACGTCAGCAGTCACTAAGGATATTGAAAGATGGTTCTAATGGGCTATTACTTGACGTGGCCACAGATCAGTTCTTTCCTAAGCTTGGGCCTGGCTCCGCCCCCTACTCCTCCATCCACTCTGTCATGCACTTACCCTACTCCACACGGAAAGATCTGCTATCCACTTTTAACATGACCCCTTTTGCAGCTTGATGGATCTTTCCCAGATGTCTGTGTCGGATCTGGTAGCTCAGCCGAAATCCGATTCCATTTCTCAACCAAACCGCTCCCGCGCTCGCCTCCTGCCGCCTGGTGGAGGTTCCCGACCCCTACTCCACACGGAAAGATCAGCTGTCCTCTTTCCACATCACCCTGTTTGGCAGCGTGATGGATCTTTCCCAGATGTCTGAGTCGGATCTGCCAGCTCAGCCGATAGCCGATTCTCTTTCACGAACAAACCGCGTCCACGCTCGCCTCCTGCAGCCCGGTGGAGGTGCCAGAGAGTGACGTTTTCTTCTACGGTCCAAAGTCAAAAACCGTCTTCATGGCAGGAGACAGCAGCTTAACTGGCCAGCCCGCTCACCTGCCCCCTCGACTCTGAGCCACTTGTAAACCTAATACCAGCGATTACTCGGTACTATTCTGTAGAAGCCAACCTCTCTGCCACGACCGCACCACTCAAAAGCCTCCCGATCGAACGGTAACCAAGGAGCAGTGCTAAACACAAGTGAGAACGCGCACACACCGCTCGTTCCCGAGGGTTCTAAGAGGTCTCCTGCGGGGCCCCGGGTTGACCAATGGATGCTGAGTGACGTCAGCAGTCACTAAGGATATTGAAAGATGGTTCTAATGGGCTATTACTTGACGTGGCCACAGATCAGTTCTTTCCTAAGCTTGGGCCTGGCTCCGCCCCCTACTTCTCCATCCACTCTGTCATGCACTTACCCTACTCCACACGGAAAGATCTGCTATCCACTTTTAACATGACCCCTTTTGCAGCTTGATGGATCTTTCCCAGATGTCTGTGTCGGATCTGGTAGCTCAGCCGAAATCCGATTCCATTTCTCATCCAAACCGCTCCCGCGCTCGCCTCCTGCCGCCTGGTGGAGGTTCCCGACCCCTACTCCACAGGGAAAGATCAGCTGTCCTCTTTCCACATCACCCTGTTCGGCAGCGTGATGGATCTTTCCCAGATGTCTGAGTCGGATCTGCCAGCTCAGCCGATAGCCGATTCTCTTTCACGAACAAACCGCGTCCACGCTCGCCTCCTGCAGCCCGGTGGAGGTGCCAGAGAGTGACGTTTTCTTCTACGGTCCAAAGTCAAAAACCGTCTTCATGGCAGGAGACAGCAGCTTAACTGGCCAGCCCGCTCACCTGCCCCCTCGACTCTGAGCCACTTGTAAAACTAATACCAGCGATTACTCGGTACTATTCTGTACAAGCCAACCTCTCTGCCACGACCGCACCACTCAAAAGCCTCCCGATCGAACGGTAACCAAGGAGCAGTGCTAAACACAAGTGAGCCCGCGCACACACCGCTCGCGCCCAAGGGTTCTAAGAGGTCTCCTGCGGGGCCCCGGGTTGACCAATGGTTGCGGAGTGACGTCAGCAGTCACTAGGTAGATTGAAAGTTGGTTCTTTTTTTTTTTTTTTTTTTTTGACTTTCTAAAGGGTGAATTTTATGGTATGTGAATTATCTCAATCAAGCTGATTTTTTTAGAAAAGTGTTCTACATGTAAGTATATATGAGTACATATATGAATATGTGTACATACATACAATAAATTGTAAGGTAATTTATCAATAGACAGCTTCATATCCATCTAAATCAATGTTTAAATTCTTCTTAAGGATTTTAAGATGCTAACATATTTGAGAGAACACTACAATATCACATAACCTAGTTTGATAATTACAGATACATACTAAAGATTTAAACTTAAATCTCCATTGAACTTTGAAATCCTAGAATCTGCAGCAACCTGCTCACTACTGAGTTGGCTTAGCTCTAGTTCCAATTTCATATTTGCACGGAACCAAGAAACTCTACAAAGGTGAACAGCACATCACTGGGTATGGAAGAGCAGGGCCGCGTCTTTTACACCCTCGTGACCTTTGCAGCACGCGGCACTGTCCCTCGCACACATGGCAGGCCACATGACAAATGAGGGAGATACTTTTTAAATACCATACTTGTAGAACAGGACCAGAACAGTTAAACTTTTGTTCTCTGTGCTATCCCGTAAGATCAGGTCAACAAACTTCTTATGAAAAGGACCAGATAGCAAATATTTTAGGCTTTTGGACAAGATTGTTTCTGACAGAACTACTCAACTCCCTCCGAGTAACATGAAAGCAGCTGTAGACAATATATAAACAAATGGACAACATTTAAACAAATGATCCCCTGCTTTAGACCAGTGCTGTCCAACGGATCTTTCCACAGTAATAGAAATATTTTATTATCTGACTATTAAGCCCTTAAACTATGGCTACTGTGACTAAGAAACTGAATTTTTAAATTATTTTAAATGTAAACAGATACATGTGACTAGTGGCTACTGTCCTGACCAGCACTGCATTACACAACTAACTAGCCAATTTTATTACCTCTGTTCAAAAAACCGAAAAACAGTACCTCTATTCAAAAAACTTAAAGCTAAAGATGAATTCTGTGACTACATTTCAAGGATGAACTGAGAAGAGAAAACATGATGTCAAATTTCTAATAATTCATAGATCCTACCACTAAGTATCAAAGTTCGAAAGCAAATTATCTCAGTTCAAGCAGGAGGATACGTGTAGAGTTCCATGTATCTGGACTTCGCCATACTCTGTCTGGTGTACACTTGCTGGATTCCAGCTCTGAGGTCGTCCCAGATCTGGTCAAGGCCAATCTGCTTCAGTCCATGGGGATTCTGACTCCTGTTTGATGACATTGTGAGTAATGTTCTGAAGTCGTCCAGTGCAGCAATCCTTATTCAAAATACAGCTAATTCTCCATTAGATGAAAATATACAGTATCATCCCAAATTTATTCACAGCAGCTCAGAAAAGGATGTCCTTTAACTGCAGAAAATGAAATCTCATTGCAGGCAAACCCGCATTTCCCCGGAGACTACAAGGCTCGCGCGACGTCTCCGCCTGGACGCTGGGCCCAGGCCCTGGCGAAACCCCCGTCCCGCCAAGGTCGGGCAGCGTCCCTCAGCGCAGGGACCGCCCCGCCTGGAGCTGAGTGCCGAAAGTTGGTTCTAATGGGCTATTTCTTGACGTGGCTACAGATCAGTTCTTTTCTAAGATTGGGCCTTGCTCCGCCCCCTACCTCTCGTTCCGCTCTGTCATCCCCGTCCCCTACTCCACACGAAAGGATCTGGTGTACTCTTTCAACATGGCCCCTTTAGGCAGCGTGATTGATCTTTCCCAGATGTCTGAGTGGAAATGGGAGGTAGGCCAAAGCCGATTCTCTGTCTGAAACAAACCTCGTCCGAGCTCGCCTCCTGCAACCTGGTGGCGGTGCCTGAGAGTGACTCTTTCATCTACCGTCAAAAGTCAAAAAGCTTCTTCATGGGAGAAGACAGCAGCTTCAGAGGCCCGTCCCCTCACCTGGCCCCTCGGCTCATACCCACTCGTGAAGCCGCTATGAGCGAATATTACTCAGTACTATTTTCTCGAAGACAACATCTCTGCCACAACAGCACCACTCAAAAGCCTCCCGATCGAACGCTAACCAAGGAGCAGTGCTAAACACAAGTGAGAACGCGCACACACCGCTCGTGTCCGAGGGTTCTAAGAGGTCTCCTGCGGGGCCCCGGGTTGAACAATGGATGCTGAGTGACGTCAGCAGTCACTAAGGATATTGAAAGATGGTTCTAATGAGCTATTACTTGACGTGGCCATAGATCAGTTCTTTCCTAAGCTTGGGCCTGGCTCCGCCCCCTACTTCTCCATCCACTCTGTCATGCACTTACCCTACTCCACACGGAAAGATCTGCTATCCACTTTTAACATGACCCCTTTTGCAGCTTGATGGATCTTTCCCAGATGTCTGTGTCGGATCTGGTAGCTCAGCCGAAATCCGATTCCATTTCTCATCCAAACCGCTCCCGCGCTCGCCTCCTGCCGCCTGGTGGAGGTTCCCGACCCCTACTCCACAGGGAAAGATCAGCTGTCCTCTTTCCACATCACCCTGTTCGGCAGCGTGATGGATCTTTCCCAGATGTCTGAGTCGGATCTGCCAGCTCAGCCGATAGCCGATTCTCTTTCACGAACAAACCGCGTCCACGCTCGCCTCCTGCAGCCCGGTGGAGGTGCCAGAGAGTGACGTTTTCTTCTACGGTCCAAAGTCAAAATCCGTCTTCATGGCAGGAGACAGCAGCTTAACTGGCGAGCCCGCTCACCTGCCCCCTCGACTCTGAGCCACTTGTAAACCTAATACCAGCGATTACTCGGTACTATTCTGTACAAGCCAACCTCTCTGCCACGACCGCACCACTCAAAAGCCTCCCGATCGAACGGTAACCAAGGAGCAGTGCTAAACACAAGTGAGCCCGCGCACACACCGCTCGCGCCCAAGGGTTCTAAGAGGTCTCCTGCGGGGCCCCGGGTTGACCAATGGTTGCGGAGTGACGTCAGCAGTCACTAGGTAGATTGAAAGTTGGTTCTTTTTTTTTTTTTGACTTTCTAAAGGGTGAATTTTATGGTATGTGAATTATCTCAATCAAGCTGATTTTTTTAGAAAACTGTTCTACATGTAAGTATATATGAGTACATATATGAATATGTGTACATACATACAATAAATTGTAAGTTAATTTAGAAATAGACAGCTTCATATCCATCTAAATCAATGTTTAAATTCTTCTTAAGGATTTTAAGATGCTAACATATTTGAGAGAACACTACAATATCACATAACCTAGTTTGATAATTACAGATACATACTAAAGATTTAAACTTAAATCTCCATTGAACTTTGAAATCCTAGAATCTGCAGCAACCTGCTCACTACTGAGTTGGCTTAGCTCTAGTTCCAATTTCATATTTGCACGGAACCAAGAAACTCTACAAAGGTGAACAGCACATCACTGGGTATGGAAGAGCAGGGCCGCGTCTTTTACACCCTCGTGACCTTTGCAGCACGCGGCACTGTCCCTCGCACACATGGCAGGCCACATGACAAATGAGGGAGATACTTTTTAAATACCATACTTGTAGAACAGGACCAGAACAGTTAAACTTTTGTTCTCTGTGCTATCCCGTTAGATCAGGTCAACAAACTTCTTATGAAAAGGACCAGATAGCAAATATTTTAGGCTTTTGGACAAGATTGTTTCTGACAGAACTACTCAACTCCCTCCGAGTAACATGAAAGCAGCTGTAGACAATATATAAACAAATGGACAACATTTAAACAAATGATCCCCTGCTTTAGACCAGTGCTGTCCAACGGATCTTTCCACAGTAATAGAAATATTTTATTATCTGACTATTAAGCCCTTAAACTATGGCTACTGTGACTAAGAAACTGAATTTTTAAATTATTTTAAATGTAAACAGATACATGTGACTAGTGGCTACTGTCCTGACCAGCACTGCATTACACAACTAACTAGCCAATTTTATTACCTCTGTTCAAAAAACCGAAAAACAGTACCTCTATTCAAAAAACTTAAAGCTAAAGATGAATTCTGTGACTACATTTCAAGGATGAACTGAGAAGAGAAAACATGATGTCAAATTTCTAATAATTCATAGATCCTACCACTAAGTATCAAAGTTCGAAAGCAAATTATCTCAGTTCAAGCAGGAGGATACGTGTAGAGTTCCATGTATCTGGACTTCGCCATACTCTGTCTGGTGTACACTTGCTGGATTCCAGCTCTGAGGTCGTCCCAGATCTGGTCAAGGCCAATCTGCTTCAGTCCATGGGGATTCTGACTCCTGTTTGATGACATTGTGAGTAATGTTCTGAAGTCGTCCAGTGCAGCAATCCTTATTCAAAATACAGCTAATTCTCCATTAGATGAAAATATACAGTATCATCCCAAATTTATTCACAGCAGCTCAGAAAAGGATGTCCTTTAACTGCAGAAAATGAAATCTCATTGCAGGCAAACCCGCATTTCCCCGGAGACTACAAGGCTCGCGCGACGTCTCCGCCTGGACGCTGGGCCCAGGCCCTGGCGAAACCCCCGTCCCGCCAAGGTCGGGCAGCGTCCCTCAGCGCAGGGACCGCCCCGCCTGGAGCTGAGTGCCGAAAGTTGGTTCTAATGGGCTATTTCTTGACGTGGCTACAGATCAGTTCTTTTCTAAGATTGGGCCTTGCTCCGCCCCCTACCTCTCGTTCCGCTCTGTCATCCCCGTCCCCTACTCCACACGAAAGGATCTGGTGTACTCTTTCAACATGGCCCCTTTAGGCAGCGTGATTGATCTTTCCCAGATGTCTGAGTGGAAATGGGAGGTAGGCCAAAGCCGATTCTCTGTCTGAAACAAACCTCGTCCGAGCTCGCCTCCTGCAACCTGGTGGCGGTGCCTGAGAGTGACTCTTTCATCTACCGTCAAAAGTCAAAAAGCTTCTTCATGGGAGAAGACAGCAGCTTCAGAGGCCCGTCCCCTCACCTGGCCCCTCGGCTCATACCCACTCGTGAAGCCGCTATGAGCGAATATTACTCAGTACTATTTTCTCGAAGACAACATCTCTGCCACAACAGCACCACTCAAAAGCCTCCCGATCGAACGCTAACCAAGGAGCAGTGCTAAACACAAGTGAGAACGCGCACACACCGCTCGTGTCCGAGGGTTCTAAGAGGTCTCCTGCGGGGCCCCGGGTTGAACAATGGATGCTGAGTGACGTCAGCAGTCACTAAGGATATTGAAAGATGGTTCTAATGAGCTATTACTTGACGTGGCCATAGATCAGTTCTTTCCTAAGCTTGGGCCTGGCTCCGCCCCCTACTTCTCCATCCACTCTGTCATGCACTTACCCTACTCCACACGGAAAGATCTGCTATCCACTTTTAACATGACCCCTTTTGCAGCTTGATGGATCTTTCCCAGATGTCTGTGTCGGATCTGGTAGCTCAGCCGAAATCCGATTCCATTTCTCATCCAAACCGCTCCCGCGCTCGCCTCCTGCCGCCTGGTGGAGGTTCCCGACCCCTACTCCACAGGGAAAGATCAGCTGTCCTCTTTCCACATCACCCTGTTCGGCAGCGTGATGGATCTTTCCCAGATGTCTGAGTCGGATCTGCCAGCTCAGCCGATAGCCGATTCTCTTTCACGAACAAACCGCGTCCACGCTCGCCTCCTGCAGCCCGGTGGAGGTGCCAGAGAGTGACGTTTTCTTCTACGGTCCAAAGTCAAAATCCGTCTTCATGGCAGGAGACAGCAGCTTAACTGGCGAGCCCGCTCACCTGCCCCCTCGACTCTGAGCCACTTGTAAACCTAATACCAGCGATTACTCGGTACTATTCTGTACAAGCCAACCTCTCTGCCACGACCGCACCACTCAAAAGCCTCCCGATCGAACGGTAACCAAGGAGCAGTGCTAAACACAAGTGAGCCCGCGCACACACCGCTCGCGCCCAAGGGTTCTAAGAGGTCTCCTGCGGGGCCCCGGGTTGACCAATGGTTGCGGAGTGACGTCAGCAGTCACTAGGTAGATTGAAAGTTGGTTCTTTTTTTTTTTTTTTTTTTTTTTGACTTTCTAAAGGGTGAATTTTATGGTATGTGAATTATCTCAATCAAGCTGATTTTTTTAGAAAAGTGTTCTACATGTAAGTATATATGAGTACATATATGAATATGTGTACATACATACAATAAATTGTAAGTTAATTTAGAAATAGACAGCTTCATATCCATCTAAATCAATGTTTAAATTCTTCTTAAGGATTTTAAGATGCTAACATATTTGAGAGAACACTACAATATCACATAACCTAGTTTGATAATTACAGATACATACTAAAGATTTAAACTTAAATCTCCATTGAACTTTGAAATCCTAGAATCTGCAGCAACCTGCTCACTACTGAGTTGGCTTAGCTCTAGTTCCAATTTCATATTTGCACGGAACCAAGAAACTCTACAAAGGTGAACAGCACATCACTGGGTATGGAAGAGCAGGGCCGCGTCTTTTACACCCTCGTGACCTTTGCAGCACGCGGCACTGTCCCTCGCACACATGGCAGGCCACATGACAAATGAGGGAGATACTTTTTAAATACCATACTTGTAGAACAGGACCAGAACAGTTAAACTTTTGTTCTCTGTGCTATCCCGTTAGATCAGGTCAACAAACTTCTTATGAAAAGGACCAGATAGCAAATATTTTAGGCTTTTGGACAAGATTGTTTCTGACAGAACTACTCAACTCCCTCCGAGTAACATGAAAGCAGCTGTAGACAATATATAAACAAATGGACAACATTTAAACAAATGATCCCCTGCTTTAGACCAGTGCTGTCCAACGGATCTTTCCACAGTAATAGAAATATTTTATTATCTGACTATTAAGCCCTTAAACTATGGCTACTGTGACTAAGAAACTGAATTTTTAAATTATTTTAAATGTAAACAGATACATGTGACTAGTGGCTACTGTCCTGACCAGCACTGCATTACACAACTAACTAGCCAATTTTATTACCTCTGTTCAAAAAACCGAAAAACAGTACCTCTATTCAAAAAACTTAAAGCTAAAGATGAATTCTGTGACTACATTTCAAGGATGAACTGAGAAGAGAAAACATGATGTCAAATTTCTAATAATTCATAGATCCTACCACTAAGTATCAAAGTTCGAAAGCAAATTATCTCAGTTCAAGCAGGAGGATACGTGTAGAGTTCCATGTATCTGGACTTCGCCATACTCTGTCTGGTGTACACTTGCTGGATTCCAGCTCTGAGGTCGTCCCAGATCTGGTCAAGGCCAATCTGCTTCAGTCCATGGGGATTCTGACTCCTGTTTGATGACATTGTGAGTAATGTTCTGAAGTCGTCCAGTGCAGCAATCCTTATTCAAAATACAGCTAATTCTCCATTAGATGAAAATATACAGTATCATCCCAAATTTATTCACAGCAGCTCAGAAAAGGATGTCCTTTAACTGCAGAAAATGAAATCTCATTGCAGGCAAACCCGCATTTCCCCGGAGACTACAAGGCTCGCGCGACGTCTCCGCCTGGACGCTGGGCCCAGGCCCTGGCGAAACCCCCGTCCCGCCAAGGTCGGGCAGCGTCCCTCAGCGCAGGGACCGCCCCGCCTGGAGCTGAGTGCCGAAAGTTGGTTCTAATGGGCTATTTCTTGACGTGGCTACAGATCAGTTCTTTTCTAAGATTGGGCCTTGCTCCGCCCCCTACCTCTCGTTCCGCTCTGTCATCCCCGTCCCCTACTCCACACGAAAGGATCTGGTGTACTCTTTCAACATGGCCCCTTTAGGCAGCGTGATTGATCTTTCCCAGATGTCTGAGTGGAAATGGGAGGTAGGCCAAAGCCGATTCTCTGTCTGAAACAAACCTCGTCCGAGCTCGCCTCCTGCAACCTGGTGGCGGTGCCTGAGAGTGACTCTTTCATCTACCGTCAAAAGTCAAAAAGCTTCTTCATGGGAGAAGACAGCAGCTTCAGAGGCCCGTCCCCTCACCTGGCCCCTCGGCTCATACCCACTCGTGAAGCCGCTATGAGCGAATATTACTCAGTACTATTTTCTCGAAGACAACATCTCTGCCACAACAGCACCACTCAAAAGCCTCCCGATCGAACGCTAACCAAGGAGCAGTGCTAAACACAAGTGAGAACGCGCACACACCGCTCGTGTCCGAGGGTTCTAAGAGGTCTCCTGCGGGGCCCCGGGTTGAACAATGGATGCTGAGTGACGTCAGCAGTCACTAAGGATATTGAAAGATGGTTCTAATGAGCTATTACTTGACGTGGCCATAGATCAGTTCTTTCCTAAGCTTGGGCCTGGCTCCGCCCCCTACTTCTCCATCCACTCTGTCATGCACTTACCCTACTCCACACGGAAAGATCTGCTATCCACTTTTAACATGACCCCTTTTGCAGCTTGATGGATCTTTCCCAGATGTCTGTGTCGGATCTGGTAGCTCAGCCGAAATCCGATTCCATTTCTCATCCAAACCGCTCCCGCGCTCGCCTCCTGCCGCCTGGTGGAGGTTCCCGACCCCTACTCCACAGGGAAAGATCAGCTGTCCTCTTTCCACATCACCCTGTTCGGCAGCGTGATGGATCTTTCCCAGATGTCTGAGTCGGATCTGCCAGCTCAGCCGATAGCCGATTCTCTTTCACGAACAAACCGCGTCCACGCTCGCCTCCTGCAGCCCGGTGGAGGTGCCAGAGAGTGACGTTTTCTTCTACGGTCCAAAGTCAAAATCCGTCTTCATGGCAGGAGACAGCAGCTTAACTGGCGAGCCCGCTCACCTGCCCCCTCGACTCTGAGCCACTTGTAAACCTAATACCAGCGATTACTCGGTACTATTCTGTACAAGCCAACCTCTCTGCCACGACCGCACCACTCAAAAGCCTCCCGATCGAACGGTAACCAAGGAGCAGTGCTAAACACAAGTGAGCCCGCGCACACACCGCTCGCGCCCAAGGGTTCTAAGAGGTCTCCTGCGGGGCCCCGGGTTGACCAATGGTTGCGGAGTGACGTCAGCAGTCACTAGGTAGATTGAAAGTTGGTTCTTTTTTTTTTTTTGACTTTCTAAAGGGTGAATTTTATGGTATGTGAATTATCTCAATCAAGCTGATTTTTTTAGAAAAGTGTTCTACATGTAAGTATATATGAGTACATATATGAATATGTGTACATACATACAATAAATTGTAAGTTAATTTAGAAATAGACAGCTTCATATCCATCTAAATCAATGTTTAAATTCTTCTTAAGGATTTTAAGATGCTAACATATTTGAGAGAACACTACAATATCACATAACCTAGTTTGATAATTACAGATACATACTAAAGATTTAAACTTAAATCTCCATTGAACTTTGAAATCCTAGAATCTGCAGCAACCTGCTCACTACTGAGTTGGCTTAGCTCTAGTTCCAATTTCATATTTGCACGGAACCAAGAAACTCTACAAAGGTGAACAGCACATCACTGGGTATGGAAGAGCAGGGCCGCGTCTTTTACACCCTCGTGACCTTTGCAGCACGCGGCACTGTCCCTCGCACACATGGCAGGCCACATGACAAATGAGGGAGATACTTTTTAAATACCATACTTGTAGAACAGGACCAGAACAGTTAAACTTTTGTTCTCTGTGCTATCCCGTTAGATCAGGTCAACAAACTTCTTATGAAAAGGACCAGATAGCAAATATTTTAGGCTTTTGGACAAGATTGTTTCTGACAGAACTACTCAACTCCCTCCGAGTAACATGAAAGCAGCTGTAGACAATATATAAACAAATGGACAACATTTAAACAAATGATCCCCTGCTTTAGACCAGTGCTGTCCAACGGATCTTTCCACAGTAATAGAAATATTTTATTATCTGACTATTAAGCCCTTAAACTATGGCTACTGTGACTAAGAAACTGAATTTTTAAATTATTTTAAATGTAAACAGATACATGTGACTAGTGGCTACTGTCCTGACCAGCACTGCATTACACAACTAACTAGCCAATTTTATTACCTCTGTTCAAAAAACCGAAAAACAGTACCTCTATTCAAAAAACTTAAAGCTAAAGATGAATTCTGTGACTACATTTCAAGGATGAACTGAGAAGAGAAAACATGATGTCAAATTTCTAATAATTCATAGATCCTACCACTAAGTATCAAAGTTCGAAAGCAAATTATCTCAGTTCAAGCAGGAGGATACGTGTAGAGTTCCATGTATCTGGACTTCGCCATACTCTGTCTGGTGTACACTTGCTGGATTCCAGCTCTGAGGTCGTCCCAGATCTGGTCAAGGCCAATCTGCTTCAGTCCATGGGGATTCTGACTCCTGTTTGATGACATTGTGAGTAATGTTCTGAAGTCGTCCAGTGCAGCAATCCTTATTCAAAATACAGCTAATTCTCCATTAGATGAAAATATACAGTATCATCCCAAATTTATTCACAGCAGCTCAGAAAAGGATGTCCTTTAACTGCAGAAAATGAAATCTCATTGCAGGCAAACCCGCATTTCCCCGGAGACTACAAGGCTCGCGCGACGTCTCCGCCTGGACGCTGGGCCCAGGCCCTGGCGAAACCCCCGTCCCGCCAAGGTCGGGCAGCGTCCCTCAGCGCAGGGACCGCCCCGCCTGGAGCTGAGTGCCGAAAGTTGGTTCTAATGGGCTATTTCTTGACGTGGCTACAGATCAGTTCTTTTCTAAGATTGGGCCTTGCTCCGCCCCCTACCTCTCGTTCCGCTCTGTCATCCCCGTCCCCTACTCCACACGAAAGGATCTGGTGTACTCTTTCAACATGGCCCCTTTAGGCAGCGTGATTGATCTTTCCCAGATGTCTGAGTGGAAATGGGAGGTAGGCCAAAGCCGATTCTCTGTCTGAAACAAACCTCGTCCGAGCTCGCCTCCTGCAACCTGGTGGCGGTGCCTGAGAGTGACTCTTTCATCTACCGTCAAAAGTCAAAAAGCTTCTTCATGGGAGAAGACAGCAGCTTCAGAGGCCCGTCCCCTCACCTGGCCCCTCGGCTCATACCCACTCGTGAAGCCGCTATGAGCGAATATTACTCAGTACTATTTTCTCGAAGACAACATCTCTGCCACAACAGCACCACTCAAAAGCCTCCCGATCGAACGCTAACCAAGGAGCAGTGCTAAACACAAGTGAGAACGCGCACACACCGCTCGTGTCCGAGGGTTCTAAGAGGTCTCCTGCGGGGCCCCGGGTTGAACAATGGATGCTGAGTGACGTCAGCAGTCACTAAGGATATTGAAAGATGGTTCTAATGAGCTATTACTTGACGTGGCCATAGATCAGTTCTTTCCTAAGCTTGGGCCTGGCTCCGCCCCCTACTTCTCCATCCACTCTGTCATGCACTTACCCTACTCCACACGGAAAGATCTGCTATCCACTTTTAACATGACCCCTTTTGCAGCTTGATGGATCTTTCCCAGATGTCTGTGTCGGATCTGGTAGCTCAGCCGAAATCCGATTCCATTTCTCATCCAAACCGCTCCCGCGCTCGCCTCCTGCCGCCTGGTGGAGGTTCCCGACCCCTACTCCACAGGGAAAGATCAGCTGTCCTCTTTCCACATCACCCTGTTCGGCAGCGTGATGGATCTTTCCCAGATGTCTGAGTCGGATCTGCCAGCTCAGCCGATAGCCGATTCTCTTTCACGAACAAACCGCGTCCACGCTCGCCTCCTGCAGCCCGGTGGAGGTGCCAGAGAGTGACGTTTTCTTCTACGGTCCAAAGTCAAAATCCGTCTTCATGGCAGGAGACAGCAGCTTAACTGGCGAGCCCGCTCACCTGCCCCCTCGACTCTGAGCCACTTGTAAACCTAATACCAGCGATTACTCGGTACTATTCTGTACAAGCCAACCTCTCTGCCACGACCGCACCACTCAAAAGCCTCCCGATCGAACGGTAACCAAGGAGCAGTGCTAAACACAAGTGAGCCCGCGCACACACCGCTCGCGCCCAAGGGTTCTAAGAGGTCTCCTGCGGGGCCCCGGGTTGACCAATGGTTGCGGAGTGACGTCAGCAGTCACTAGGTAGATTGAAAGTTGGTTCTTTTTTTTTTTTTTTTTTTTTTGACTTTCTAAAGGGTGAATTTTATGGTATGTGAATTATCTCAATCAAGCTGATTTTTTTAGAAAAGTGTTCTACATGTAAGTATATATGAGTACATATATGAATATGTGTACATACATACAATAAATTGTAAGTTAATTTAGAAATAGACAGCTTCATATCCATCTAAATCAATGTTTAAATTCTTCTTAAGGATTTTAAGATGCTAACATATTTGAGAGAACACTACAATATCACATAACCTAGTTTGATAATTACAGATACATACTAAAGATTTAAACTTAAATCTCCATTGAACTTTGAAATCCTAGAATCTGCAGCAACCTGCTCACTACTGAGTTGGCTTAGCTCTAGTTCCAATTTCATATTTGCACGGAACCAAGAAACTCTACAAAGGTGAACAGCACATCACTGGGTATGGAAGAGCAGGGCCGCGTCTTTTACACCCTCGTGACCTTTGCAGCACGCGGCACTGTCCCTCGCACACATGGCAGGCCACATGACAAATGAGGGAGATACTTTTTAAATACCATACTTGTAGAACAGGACCAGAACAGTTAAACTTTTGTTCTCTGTGCTATCCCGTTAGATCAGGTCAACAAACTTCTTATGAAAAGGACCAGATAGCAAATATTTTAGGCTTTTGGACAAGATTGTTTCTGACAGAACTACTCAACTCCCTCCGAGTAACATGAAAGCAGCTGTAGACAATATATAAACAAATGGACAACATTTAAACAAATGATCCCCTGCTTTAGACCAGTGCTGTCCAACGGATCTTTCCACAGTAATAGAAATATTTTATTATCTGACTATTAAGCCCTTAAACTATGGCTACTGTGACTAAGAAACTGAATTTTTAAATTATTTTAAATGTAAACAGATACATGTGACTAGTGGCTACTGTCCTGACCAGCACTGCATTACACAACTAACTAGCCAATTTTATTACCTCTGTTCAAAAAACCGAAAAACAGTACCTCTATTCAAAAAACTTAAAGCTAAAGATGAATTCTGTGACTACATTTCAAGGATGAACTGAGAAGAGAAAACATGATGTCAAATTTCTAATAATTCATAGATCCTACCACTAAGTATCAAAGTTCGAAAGCAAATTATCTCAGTTCAAGCAGGAGGATACGTGTAGAGTTCCATGTATCTGGACTTCGCCATACTCTGTCTGGTGTACACTTGCTGGATTCCAGCTCTGAGGTCGTCCCAGATCTGGTCAAGGCCAATCTGCTTCAGTCCATGGGGATTCTGACTCCTGTTTGATGACATTGTGAGTAATGTTCTGAAGTCGTCCAGTGCAGCAATCCTTATTCAAAATACAGCTAATTCTCCATTAGATGAAAATATACAGTATCATCCCAAATTTATTCACAGCAGCTCAGAAAAGGATGTCCTTTAACTGCAGAAAATGAAATCTCATTGCAGGCAAACCCGCATTTCCCCGGAGACTACAAGGCTCGCGCGACGTCTCCGCCTGGACGCTGGGCCCAGGCCCTGGCGAAACCCCCGTCCTGCCAAGGTCGGGCAGCGTCCCTCAGCGCAGGGACCGCCCCGCCTGGAGCTGAGTGCCGAAAGTTGGTTCTAATGGGCTATTTCTTGACGTGGCTACAGATCAGTTCTTTTCTAAGATTGGGCCTTGCTCCGCCCCCTACCTCTCGTTCCGCTCTGTCATCCCCGTCCCCTACTCCACACGAAAGGATCTGGTGTACTCTTTCAACATGGCCCCTTTAGGCAGCGTGATTGATCTTTCCCAGATGTCTGAGTGGAAATGGGAGGTAGGCCAAAGCCGATTCTCTGTCTGAAACAAACCTCGTCTGAGCTCGCCTCCTGCAACCTGGTGGCGGTGCCTGAGAGTGACTCTTTCATCTACCGTCAAAAGTCAAAAAGCTTCTTCATGGGAGAAGACAGCAGCTTCAGAGGCCCGTCCCCTCACCTGGCCCCTCGGCTCATACCCACTCGTGAAGCCGCTATGAGCGAATATTACTCAGTACTATTTTCTCGAAGACAACATCTCTGCCACAACAGCACCACTCAAAAGCCTCCCGATCGAACGCTAACCAAGGAGCAGTGCTAAACACAAGTGAGAACGCGCACACACCGCTCGTGCCCGAGGGTTCTAAGAGGTCTCCTGCGGGGCCCCGGGTTGAACAATGGATGCTGAGTGACGTCAGCAGTCACTAAGGATATTGAAAGATGGTTCTAATGAGCTATTACTTGACGTGGCCATAGATCAGTTCTTTCCTAAGCTTGGGCCTGGCTCCGCCCCCTACTTCTCCATCCACTCTGTCATGCACTTACCCTACTCCACACGGAAAGATCTGCTATCCACTTTTAACATGACCCCTTTTGCAGCTTGATGGATCTTTCCCAGATGTCTGTGTCGGATCTGGTAGCTCAGCCGAAATCCGATTCCATTTCTCATCCAAACCGCTCCCGCGCTCGCCTCCTGCCGCCTGGTGGAGGTTCCCGACCCCTACTCCACAGGGAAAGATCAGCTGTCCTCTTTCCACATCACCCTGTTCGGCAGCGTGATGGATCTTTCCCAGATGTCTGAGTCGGATCTGCCAGCTCAGCCGATAGCCGATTCTCTTTCACGAACAAACCGCGTCCACGCTCGCCTCCTGCAGCCCGGTGGAGGTGCCAGAGAGTGACGTTTTCTTCTACGGTCCAAAGTCAAAATCCGTCTTCATGGCAGGAGACAGCAGCTTAACTGGCGAGCCCGTTCACCTGCCCCCTCGACTCTGAGCCACTTGTAAACCTAATACCAGCGATTACTCGGTACTATTCTGTACAAGCCAACCTCTCTGCCACGACCGCACCACTCAAAAGCCTCCCGATCGAACGGTAACCAAGGAGCAGTGCTAAACACAAGTGAGCCCGCGCACACACCGCTCGCGCCCAAGGGTTCTAAGAGGTCTCCTGCGGGGCCCCGGGTTGACCAATGGTTGCGGAGTGATGTCAGCAGTCACTAGGTAGATTGAAAGTTGGTTCTTTTTTTTTTTTTTTTTTTTTTTTGACTTTCTAAAGGGTGAATTTTATGGTATGTGAATTATCTCAATCAAGCTGATTTTTTTAGAAAAGTGTTCTACATGTAAGTATATATGAGTACATATATGAATATGTGTACATACATACAATAAATTGTAAGGTAATTTATCAATAGACAGCTTCATATCCATCTAAATCAATGTTTAAATTCTTCTTAAGGATTTTAAGATGCTAACATATTTGAGAGAACACTACAATATCACATAACCTAGTTTGATAATTACAGATACATACTAAAGATTTAAACTTAAATCTCCATTGAACTTTGAAATCCTAGAATCTGCAGCAACCTGCTCACTACTGAGTTGGCTTAGCTCTAGTTCCAATTTCATATTTGCACGGAACCAAGAAACTCTACAAAGGTGAACAGCACATCACTGGGTATGGAAGAGCAGGGCCGCGTCTTTTACACCCTCGTGACCTTTGCAGCACGCGGCACTGTCCCTCGCACACATGGCAGGCCACATGACAAATGAGGGAGATACTTTTTAAATACCATACTTGTAGAACAGGACCAGAACAGTTAAACTTTTGTTCTCTGTGCTATCCCGTTAGATCAGGTCAACAAACTTCTTATGAAAAGGACCAGATAGCAAATATTTTAGGCTTTTGGACAAGATTGTTTCTGACAGAACTACTCAACTCCCTCCGAGTAACATGAAAGCAGCTGTAGACAATATATAAACAAATGGACAACATTTAAACAAATGATCCCCTGCTTTAGACCAGTGCTGTCCAACGGATCTTTCCACAGTAATAGAAATATTTTATTATCTGACTATTAAGCCCTTAAACTATGGCTACTGTGACTAAGAAACTGAATTTTTAAATTATTTTAAATGTAAACAGATACATGTGACTAGTGGCTACTGTCCTGACCAGCACTGCATTACACAACTAACTAGCCAATTTTATTACCTCTGTTCAAAAAACCGAAAAACAGTACCTCTATTCAAAAAACTTAAAGCTAAAGATGAATTCTGTGACTACATTTCAAGGATGAACTGAGAAGAGAAAACATGATGTCAAATTTCTAATAATTCATAGATCCTACCACTAAGTATCAAAGTTCGAAAGCAAATTATCTCAGTTCAAGCAGGAGGATACGTGTAGAGTTCCATGTATCTGGACTTCGCCATACTCTGTCTGGTGTACACTTGCTGGATTCCAGCTCTGAGGTCGTCCCAGATCTGGTCAAGGCCAATCTGCTTCAGTCCATGGGGATTCTGACTCCTGTTTGATGACATTGTGAGTAATGTTCTGAAGTCGTCCAGTGCAGCAATCCTTATTCAAAATACAGCTAATTCTCCATTAGATGAAAATATACAGTATCATCCCAAATTTATTCACAGCAGCTCAGAAAAGGATGTCCTTTAACTGCAGAAAATGAAATCTCATTGCAGGCAAACCCGCATTTCCCCGGAGACTACAAGGCTCGCGCGACGTCTCCGCCTGGACGCTGGGCCCAGGCCCTGGCGAAACCCCCGTCCCGCCAAGGTCGGGCAGCGTCCCTCAGCGCAGGGACCGCCCCGCCTGGAGCTGAGTGCCGAAAGTTGGTTCTAATGGGCTATTTCTTGACGTGGCTACAGATCAGTTCTTTTCTAAGATTGGGCCTTGCTCCGCCCCCTACCTCTCGTTCCGCTCTGTCATCCCCGTCCCCTACTCCACACGAAAGGATCTGGTGTACTCTTTCAACATGGCCCCTTTAGGCAGCGTGATTGATCTTTCCCAGATGTCTGAGTGGAAATGGGAGGTAGGCCAAAGCCGATTCTCTGTCTGAAACAAACCTCGTCCGAGCTCGCCTCCTGCAACCTGGTGGCGGTGCCTGAGAGTGACTCTTTCATCTACCGTCAAAAGTCAAAAAGCTTCTTCATGGGAGAAGACAGCAGCTTCAGAGGCCCGTCCCCTCACCTGGCCCCTCGGCTCATACCCACTCGTGAAGCCGCTATGAGCGAATATTACTCAGTACTATTTTCTCGAAGACAACATCTCTGCCACAACAGCACCACTCAAAAGCCTCCCGATCGAACGCTAACCAAGGAGCAGTGCTAAACACAAGTGAGAACGCGCACACACCGCTCGTGTCCGAGGGTTCTAAGAGGTCTCCTGCGGGGCCCCGGGTTGAACAATGGATGCTGAGTGACGTCAGCAGTCACTAAGGATATTGAAAGATGGTTCTAATGAGCTATTACTTGACGTGGCCATAGATCAGTTCTTTCCTAAGCTTGGGCCTGGCTCCGCCCCCTACTTCTCCATCCACTCTGTCATGCACTTACCCTACTCCACACGGAAAGATCTGCTATCCACTTTTAACATGACCCCTTTTGCAGCTTGATGGATCTTTCCCAGATGTCTGTGTCGGATCTGGTAGCTCAGCCGAAATCCGATTCCATTTCTCATCCAAACCGCTCCCGCGCTCGCCTCCTGCCGCCTGGTGGAGGTTCCCGACCCCTACTCCACAGGGAAAGATCAGCTGTCCTCTTTCCACATCACCCTGTTCGGCAGCGTGATGGATCTTTCCCAGATGTCTGAGTCGGATCTGCCAGCTCAGCCGATAGCCGATTCTCTTTCACGAACAAACCGCGTCCACGCTCGCCTCCTGCAGCCCGGTGGAGGTGCCAGAGAGTGACGTTTTCTTCTACGGTCCAAAGTCAAAATCCGTCTTCATGGCAGGAGACAGCAGCTTAACTGGCGAGCCCGCTCACCTGCCCCCTCGACTCTGAGCCACTTGTAAACCTAATACCAGCGATTACTCGGTACTATTCTGTACAAGCCAACCTCTCTGCCACGACCGCACCACTCAAAAGCCTCCCGATCGAACGGTAACCAAGGAGCAGTGCTAAACACAAGTGAGCCCGCGCACACACCGCTCGCGCCCAAGGGTTCTAAGAGGTCTCCTGCGGGGCCCCGGGTTGACCAATGGTTGCGGAGTGACGTCAGCAGTCACTAGGTAGATTGAAAGTTGGTTCTTTTTTTTTTTTTTTTTTTTTTTGACTTTCTAAAGGGTGAATTTTATGGTATGTGAATTATCTCAATCAAGCTGATTTTTTTAGAAAAGTGTTCTACATGTAAGTATATATGAGTACATATATGAATATGTGTACATACATACAATAAATTGTAAGTTAATTTAGAAATAGACAGCTTCATATCCATCTAAATCAATGTTTAAATTCTTCTTAAGGATTTTAAGATGCTAACATATTTGAGAGAACACTACAATATCACATAACCTAGTTTGATAATTACAGATACATACTAAAGATTTAAACTTAAATCTCCATTGAACTTTGAAATCCTAGAATCTGCAGCAACCTGCTCACTACTGAGTTGGCTTAGCTCTAGTTCCAATTTCATATTTGCACGGAACCAAGAAACTCTACAAAGGTGAACAGCACATCACTGGGTATGGAAGAGCAGGGCCGCGTCTTTTACACCCTCGTGACCTTTGCAGCACGCGGCACTGTCCCTCGCACACATGGCAGGCCACATGACAAATGAGGGAGATACTTTTTAAATACCATACTTGTAGAACAGGACCAGAACAGTTAAACTTTTGTTCTCTGTGCTATCCCGTTAGATCAGGTCAACAAACTTCTTATGAAAAGGACCAGATAGCAAATATTTTAGGCTTTTGGACAAGATTGTTTCTGACAGAACTACTCAACTCCCTCCGAGTAACATGAAAGCAGCTGTAGACAATATATAAACAAATGGACAACATTTAAACAAATGATCCCCTGCTTTAGACCAGTGCTGTCCAACGGATCTTTCCACAGTAATAGAAATATTTTATTATCTGACTATTAAGCCCTTAAACTATGGCTACTGTGACTAAGAAACTGAATTTTTAAATTATTTTAAATGTAAACAGATACATGTGACTAGTGGCTACTGTCCTGACCAGCACTGCATTACACAACTAACTAGCCAATTTTATTACCTCTGTTCAAAAAACCGAAAAACAGTACCTCTATTCAAAAAACTTAAAGCTAAAGATGAATTCTGTGACTACATTTCAAGGATGAACTGAGAAGAGAAAACATGATGTCAAATTTCTAATAATTCATAGATCCTACCACTAAGTATCAAAGTTCGAAAGCAAATTATCTCAGTTCAAGCAGGAGGATACGTGTAGAGTTCCATGTATCTGGACTTCGCCATACTCTGTCTGGTGTACACTTGCTGGATTCCAGCTCTGAGGTCGTCCCAGATCTGGTCAAGGCCAATCTGCTTCAGTCCATGGGGATTCTGACTCCTGTTTGATGACATTGTGAGTAATGTTCTGAAGTCGTCCAGTGCAGCAATCCTTATTCAAAATACAGCTAATTCTCCATTAGATGAAAATATACAGTATCATCCCAAATTTATTCACAGCAGCTCAGAAAAGGATGTCCTTTAACTGCAGAAAATGAAATCTCATTGCAGGCAAACCCGCATTTCCCCGGAGACTACAAGGCTCGCGCGACGTCTCCGCCTGGACGCTGGGCCCAGGCCCTGGCGAAACCCCCGTCCTGCCAAGGTCGGGCAGCGTCCCTCAGCGCAGGGACCGCCCCGCCTGGAGCTGAGTGCCGAAAGTTGGTTCTAATGGGCTATTTCTTGACGTGGCTACAGATCAGTTCTTTTCTAAGATTGGGCCTTGCTCCGCCCCCTACCTCTCGTTCCGCTCTGTCATCCCCGTCCCCTACTCCACACGAAAGGATCTGGTGTACTCTTTCAACATGGCCCCTTTAGGCAGCGTGATTGATCTTTCCCAGATGTCTGAGTGGAAATGGGAGGTAGGCCAAAGCCGATTCTCTGTCTGAAACAAACCTCGTCTGAGCTCGCCTCCTGCAACCTGGTGGCGGTGCCTGAGAGTGACTCTTTCATCTACCGTCAAAAGTCAAAAAGCTTCTTCATGGGAGAAGACAGCAGCTTCAGAGGCCCGTCCCCTCACCTGGCCCCTCGGCTCATACCCACTCGTGAAGCCGCTATGAGCGAATATTACTCAGTACTATTTTCTCGAAGACAACATCTCTGCCACAACAGCACCACTCAAAAGCCTCCCGATCGAACGCTAACCAAGGAGCAGTGCTAAACACAAGTGAGAACGCGCACACACCGCTCGTGCCCGAGGGTTCTAAGAGGTCTCCTGCGGGGCCCCGGGTTGAACAATGGATGCTGAGTGACGTCAGCAGTCACTAAGGATATTGAAAGATGGTTCTAATGAGCTATTACTTGACGTGGCCATAGATCAGTTCTTTCCTAAGCTTGGGCCTGGCTCCGCCCCCTACTTCTCCATCCACTCTGTCATGCACTTACCCTACTCCACACGGAAAGATCTGCTATCCACTTTTAACATGACCCCTTTTGCAGCTTGATGGATCTTTCCCAGATGTCTGTGTCGGATCTGGTAGCTCAGCCGAAATCCGATTCCATTTCTCATCCAAACCGCTCCCGCGCTCGCCTCCTGCCGCCTGGTGGAGGTTCCCGACCCCTACTCCACAGGGAAAGATCAGCTGTCCTCTTTCCACATCACCCTGTTCGGCAGCGTGATGGATCTTTCCCAGATGTCTGAGTCGGATCTGCCAGCTCAGCCGATAGCCGATTCTCTTTCACGAACAAACCGCGTCCACGCTCGCCTCCTGCAGCCCGGTGGAGGTGCCAGAGAGTGACGTTTTCTTCTACGGTCCAAAGTCAAAATCCGTCTTCATGGCAGGAGACAGCAGCTTAACTGGCGAGCCCGTTCACCTGCCCCCTCGACTCTGAGCCACTTGTAAACCTAATACCAGCGATTACTCGGTACTATTCTGTACAAGCCAACCTCTCTGCCACGACCGCACCACTCAAAAGCCTCCCGATCGAACGGTAACCAAGGAGCAGTGCTAAACACAAGTGAGCCCGCGCACACACCGCTCGCGCCCAAGGGTTCTAAGAGGTCTCCTGCGGGGCCCCGGGTTGACCAATGGTTGCGGAGTGACGTCAGCAGTCACTAGGTAGATTGAAAGTTGGTTCTTTTTTTTTTTTTTTTTTTTTTTTGACTTTCTAAAGGGTGAATTTTATGGTATGTGAATTATCTCAATCAAGCTGATTTTTTTAGAAAAGTGTTCTACATGTAAGTATATATGAGTACATATATGAATATGTGTACATACATACAATAAATTGTAAGGTAATTTATCAATAGACAGCTTCATATCCATCTAAATCAATGTTTAAATTCTTCTTAAGGATTTTAAGATGCTAACATATTTGAGAGAACACTACAATATCACATAACCTAGTTTGATAATTACAGATACATACTAAAGATTTAAACTTAAATCTCCATTGAACTTTGAAATCCTAGAATCTGCAGCAACCTGCTCACTACTGAGTTGGCTTAGCTCTAGTTCCAATTTCATATTTGCACGGAACCAAGAAACTCTACAAAGGTGAACAGCACATCACTGGGTATGGAAGAGCAGGGCCGCGTCTTTTACACCCTCGTGACCTTTGCAGCACGCGGCACTGTCCCTCGCACACATGGCAGGCCACATGACAAATGAGGGAGATACTTTTTAAATACCATACTTGTAGAACAGGACCAGAACAGTTAAACTTTTGTTCTCTGTGCTATCCCGTTAGATCAGGTCAACAAACTTCTTATGAAAAGGACCAGATAGCAAATATTTTAGGCTTTTGGACAAGATTGTTTCTGACAGAACTACTCAACTCCCTCCGAGTAACATGAAAGCAGCTGTAGACAATATATAAACAAATGGACAACATTTAAACAAATGATCCCCTGCTTTAGACCAGTGCTGTCCAACGGATCTTTCCACAGTAATAGAAATATTTTATTATCTGACTATTAAGCCCTTAAACTATGGCTACTGTGACTAAGAAACTGAATTTTTAAATTATTTTAAATGTAAACAGATACATGTGACTAGTGGCTACTGTCCTGACCAGCACTGCATTACACAACTAACTAGCCAATTTTATTACCTCTGTTCAAAAAACCGAAAAACAGTACCTCTATTCAAAAAACTTAAAGCTAAAGATGAATTCTGTGACTACATTTCAAGGATGAACTGAGAAGAGAAAACATGATGTCAAATTTCTAATAATTCATAGATCCTACCACTAAGTATCAAAGTTCGAAAGCAAATTATCTCAGTTCAAGCAGGAGGATACGTGTAGAGTTCCATGTATCTGGACTTCGCCATACTCTGTCTGGTGTACACTTGCTGGATTCCAGCTCTGAGGTCGTCCCAGATCTGGTCAAGGCCAATCTGCTTCAGTCCATGGGGATTCTGACTCCTGTTTGATGACATTGTGAGTAATGTTCTGAAGTCGTCCAGTGCAGCAATCCTTATTCAAAATACAGCTAATTCTCCATTAGATGAAAATATACAGTATCATCCCAAATTTATTCACAGCAGCTCAGAAAAGGATGTCCTTTAACTGCAGAAAATGAAATCTCATTGCAGGCAAACCCGCATTTCCCCGGAGACTACAAGGCTCGCGCGACGTCTCCGCCTGGACGCTGGGCCCAGGCCCTGGCGAAACCCCCGTCCCGCCAAGGTCGGGCAGCGTCCCTCAGCGCAGGGACCGCCCCGCCTGGAGCTGAGTGCCGAAAGTTGGTTCTAATGGGCTATTTCTTGACGTGGCTACAGATCAGTTCTTTTCTAAGATTGGGCCTTGCTCCGCCCCCTACCTCTCGTTCCGCTCTGTCATCCCCGTCCCCTACTCCACACGAAAGGATCTGGTGTACTCTTTCAACATGGCCCCTTTAGGCAGCGTGATTGATCTTTCCCAGATGTCTGAGTGGAAATGGGAGGTAGGCCAAAGCCGATTCTCTGTCTGAAACAAACCTCGTCCGAGCTCGCCTCCTGCAACCTGGTGGCGGTGCCTGAGAGTGACTCTTTCATCTACCGTCAAAAGTCAAAAAGCTTCTTCATGGGAGAAGACAGCAGCTTCAGAGGCCCGTCCCCTCACCTGGCCCCTCGGCTCATACCCACTCGTGAAGCCGCTATGAGCGAATATTACTCAGTACTATTTTCTCGAAGACAACATCTCTGCCACAACAGCACCACTCAAAAGCCTCCCGATCGAACGCTAACCAAGGAGCAGTGCTAAACACAAGTGAGAACGCGCACACACCGCTCGTGTCCGAGGGTTCTAAGAGGTCTCCTGCGGGGCCCCGGGTTGAACAATGGATGCTGAGTGACGTCAGCAGTCACTAAGGATATTGAAAGATGGTTCTAATGAGCTATTACTTGACGTGGCCATAGATCAGTTCTTTCCTAAGCTTGGGCCTGGCTCCGCCCCCTACTTCTCCATCCACTCTGTCATGCACTTACCCTACTCCACACGGAAAGATCTGCTATCCACTTTTAACATGACCCCTTTTGCAGCTTGATGGATCTTTCCCAGATGTCTGTGTCGGATCTGGTAGCTCAGCCGAAATCCGATTCCATTTCTCATCCAAACCGCTCCCGCGCTCGCCTCCTGCCGCCTGGTGGAGGTTCCCGACCCCTACTCCACAGGGAAAGATCAGCTGTCCTCTTTCCACATCACCCTGTTCGGCAGCGTGATGGATCTTTCCCAGATGTCTGAGTCGGATCTGCCAGCTCAGCCGATAGCCGATTCTCTTTCACGAACAAACCGCGTCCACGCTCGCCTCCTGCAGCCCGGTGGAGGTGCCAGAGAGTGACGTTTTCTTCTACGGTCCAAAGTCAAAATCCGTCTTCATGGCAGGAGACAGCAGCTTAACTGGCGAGCCCGCTCACCTGCCCCCTCGACTCTGAGCCACTTGTAAACCTAATACCAGCGATTACTCGGTACTATTCTGTACAAGCCAACCTCTCTGCCACGACCGCACCACTCAAAAGCCTCCCGATCGAACGGTAACCAAGGAGCAGTGCTAAACACAAGTGAGCCCGCGCACACACCGCTCGCGCCCAAGGGTTCTAAGAGGTCTCCTGCGGGGCCCCGGGTTGACCAATGGTTGCGGAGTGACGTCAGCAGTCACTAGGTAGATTGAAAGTTGGTTCTTTTTTTTTTTTTTTTTTTTTTTTTGACTTTCTAAAGGGTGAATTTTATGGTATGTGAATTATCTCAATCAAGCTGATTTTTTTAGAAAAGTGTTCTACATGTAAGTATATATGAGTACATATATGAATATGTGTACATACATACAATAAATTGTAAGGTAATTTATCAATAGACAGCTTCATATCCATCTAAATCAATGTTTAAATTCTTCTTAAGGATTTTAAGATGCTAACATATTTGAGAGAACACTACAATATCACATAACCTAGTTTGATAATTACAGATACATACTAAAGATTTAAACTTAAATCTCCATTGAACTTTGAAATCCTAGAATCTGCAGCAACCTGCTCACTACTGAGTTGGCTTAGCTCTAGTTCCAATTTCATATTTGCACGGAACCAAGAAACTCTACAAAGGTGAACAGCACATCACTGGGTATGGAAGAGCAGGGCCGCGTCTTTTACACCCTCGTGACCTTTGCAGCACGCGGCACTGTCCCTCGCACACATGGCAGGCCACATGACAAATGAGGGAGATACTTTTTAAATACCATACTTGTAGAACAGGACCAGAACAGTTAAACTTTTGTTCTCTGTGCTATCCCGTTAGATCAGGTCAACAAACTTCTTATGAAAAGGACCAGATAGCAAATATTTTAGGCTTTTGGACAAGATTGTTTCTGACAGAACTACTCAACTCCCTCCGAGTAACATGAAAGCAGCTGTAGACAATATATAAACAAATGGACAACATTTAAACAAATGATCCCCTGCTTTAGACCAGTGCTGTCCAACGGATCTTTCCACAGTAATAGAAATATTTTATTATCTGACTATTAAGCCCTTAAACTATGGCTACTGTGACTAAGAAACTGAATTTTTAAATTATTTTAAATGTAAACAGATACATGTGACTAGTGGCTACTGTCCTGACCAGCACTGCATTACACAACTAACTAGCCAATTTTATTACCTCTGTTCAAAAAACCGAAAAACAGTACCTCTATTCAAAAAACTTAAAGCTAAAGATGAATTCTGTGACTACATTTCAAGGATGAACTGAGAAGAGAAAACATGATGTCAAATTTCTAATAATTCATAGATCCTACCACTAAGTATCAAAGTTCGAAAGCAAATTATCTCAGTTCAAGCAGGAGGATACGTGTAGAGTTCCATGTATCTGGACTTCGCCATACTCTGTCTGGTGTACACTTGCTGGATTCCAGCTCTGAGGTCGTCCCAGATCTGGTCAAGGCCAATCTGCTTCAGTCCATGGGGATTCTGACTCCTGTTTGATGACATTGTGAGTAATGTTCTGAAGTCGTCCAGTGCAGCAATCCTTATTCAAAATACAGCTAATTCTCCATTAGATGAAAATATACAGTATCATCCCAAATTTATTCACAGCAGCTCAGAAAAGGATGTCCTTTAACTGCAGAAAATGAAATCTCATTGCAGGCAAACCCGCATTTCCCCGGAGACTACAAGGCTCGCGCGACGTCTCCGCCTGGACGCTGGGCCCAGGCCCTGGCGAAACCCCCGTCCCGCCAAGGTCGGGCAGCGTCCCTCAGCGCAGGGACCGCCCCGCCTGGAGCTGAGTGCCGAAAGTTGGTTCTAATGGGCTATTTCTTGACGTGGCTACAGATCAGTTCTTTTCTAAGATTGGGCCTTGCTCCGCCCCCTACCTCTCGTTCCGCTCTGTCATCCCCGTCCCCTACTCCACACGAAAGGATCTGGTGTACTCTTTCAACATGGCCCCTTTAGGCAGCGTGATTGATCTTTCCCAGATGTCTGAGTGGAAATGGGAGGTAGGCCAAAGCCGATTCTCTGTCTGAAACAAACCTCGTCCGAGCTCGCCTCCTGCAACCTGGTGGCGGTGCCTGAGAGTGACTCTTTCATCTACCGTCAAAAGTCAAAAAGCTTCTTCATGGGAGAAGACAGCAGCTTCAGAGGCCCGTCCCCTCACCTGGCCCCTCGGCTCATACCCACTCGTGAAGCCGCTATGAGCGAATATTACTCAGTACTATTTTCTCGAAGACAACATCTCTGCCACAACAGCACCACTCAAAAGCCTCCCGATCGAACGCTAACCAAGGAGCAGTGCTAAACACAAGTGAGAACGCGCACACACCGCTCGTGTCCGAGGGTTCTAAGAGGTCTCCTGCGGGGCCCCGGGTTGAACAATGGATGCTGAGTGACGTCAGCAGTCACTAAGGATATTGAAAGATGGTTCTAATGAGCTATTACTTGACGTGGCCATAGATCAGTTCTTTCCTAAGCTTGGGCCTGGCTCCGCCCCCTACTTCTCCATCCACTCTGTCATGCACTTACCCTACTCCACACGGAAAGATCTGCTATCCACTTTTAACATGACCCCTTTTGCAGCTTGATGGATCTTTCCCAGATGTCTGTGTCGGATCTGGTAGCTCAGCCGAAATCCGATTCCATTTCTCATCCAAACCGCTCCCGCGCTCGCCTCCTGCCGCCTGGTGGAGGTTCCCGACCCCTACTCCACAGGGAAAGATCAGCTGTCCTCTTTCCACATCACCCTGTTCGGCAGCGTGATGGATCTTTCCCAGATGTCTGAGTCGGATCTGCCAGCTCAGCCGATAGCCGATTCTCTTTCACGAACAAACCGCGTCCACGCTCGCCTCCTGCAGCCCGGTGGAGGTGCCAGAGAGTGACGTTTTCTTCTACGGTCCAAAGTCAAAATCCGTCTTCATGGCAGGAGACAGCAGCTTAACTGGCGAGCCCGCTCACCTGCCCCCTCGACTCTGAGCCACTTGTAAACCTAATACCAGCGATTACTCGGTACTATTCTGTACAAGCCAACCTCTCTGCCACGACCGCACCACTCAAAAGCCTCCCGATCGAACGGTAACCAAGGAGCAGTGCTAAACACAAGTGAGCCCGCGCACACACCGCTCGCGCCCAAGGGTTCTAAGAGGTCTCCTGCGGGGCCCCGGGTTGACCAATGGTTGCGGAGTGACGTCAGCAGTCACTAGGTAGATTGAAAGTTGGTTCTTTTTTTTTTTTTTTTTTTTTTTTTGACTTTCTAAAGGGTGAATTTTATGGTATGTGAATTATCTCAATCAAGCTGATTTTTTTAGAAAAGTGTTCTACATGTAAGTATATATGAGTACATATATGAATATGTGTACATACATACAATAAATTGTAAGGTAATTTATCAATAGACAGCTTCATATCCATCTAAATCAATGTTTAAATTCTTCTTAAGGATTTTAAGATGCTAACATATTTGAGAGAACACTACAATATCACATAACCTAGTTTGATAATTACAGATACATACTAAAGATTTAAACTTAAATCTCCATTGAACTTTGAAATCCTAGAATCTGCAGCAACCTGCTCACTACTGAGTTGGCTTAGCTCTAGTTCCAATTTCATATTTGCACGGAACCAAGAAACTCTACAAAGGTGAACAGCACATCACTGGGTATGGAAGAGCAGGGCCGCGTCTTTTACACCCTCGTGACCTTTGCAGCACGCGGCACTGTCCCTCGCACACATGGCAGGCCACATGACAAATGAGGGAGATACTTTTTAAATACCATACTTGTAGAACAGGACCAGAACAGTTAAACTTTTGTTCTCTGTGCTATCCCGTTAGATCAGGTCAACAAACTTCTTATGAAAAGGACCAGATAGCAAATATTTTAGGCTTTTGGACAAGATTGTTTCTGACAGAACTACTCAACTCCCTCCGAGTAACATGAAAGCAGCTGTAGACAATATATAAACAAATGGACAACATTTAAACAAATGATCCCCTGCTTTAGACCAGTGCTGTCCAACGGATCTTTCCACAGTAATAGAAATATTTTATTATCTGACTATTAAGCCCTTAAACTATGGCTACTGTGACTAAGAAACTGAATTTTTAAATTATTTTAAATGTAAACAGATACATGTGACTAGTGGCTACTGTCCTGACCAGCACTGCATTACACAACTAACTAGCCAATTTTATTACCTCTGTTCAAAAAACCGAAAAACAGTACCTCTATTCAAAAAACTTAAAGCTAAAGATGAATTCTGTGACTACATTTCAAGGATGAACTGAGAAGAGAAAACATGATGTCAAATTTCTAATAATTCATAGATCCTACCACTAAGTATCAAAGTTCGAAAGCAAATTATCTCAGTTCAAGCAGGAGGATACGTGTAGAGTTCCATGTATCTGGACTTCGCCATACTCTGTCTGGTGTACACTTGCTGGATTCCAGCTCTGAGGTCGTCCCAGATCTGGTCAAGGCCAATCTGCTTCAGTCCATGGGGATTCTGACTCCTGTTTGATGACATTGTGAGTAATGTTCTGAAGTCGTCCAGTGCAGCAATCCTTATTCAAAATACAGCTAATTCTCCATTAGATGAAAATATACAGTATCATCCCAAATTTATTCACAGCAGCTCAGAAAAGGATGTCCTTTAACTGCAGAAAATGAAATCTCATTGCAGGCAAACCCGCATTTCCCCGGAGACTACAAGGCTCGCGCGACGTCTCCGCCTGGACGCTGGGCCCAGGCCCTGGCGAAACCCCCGTCCCGCCAAGGTCGGGCAGCGTCCCTCAGCGCAGGGACCGCCCCGCCTGGAGCTGAGTGCCGAAAGTTGGTTCAAATGGGCTATTTCTTCACGTGGCTACAGATCAGTTCTTTTCTAAGATTGGGCCTAGCTCCGCCCCCTACCTCTCGTTCCGCTCTGTCATCCCCGTCCCCTACTCCACACGAAAGGATCTGCTGTACTCTTTCAACATGGCCCCTTTAGGCAGCGTGATTGATCTTTCCCAGATGCCTGAGTGGAAATGGGAGGTAGGCCAAAGCCGATTCTCTGTCTGAAACAAACCTCGTCCGAGCTCGCCTCCTGCAAACTGGTGGCGGTGCCTGAGAGTGACTCTTTCATCTACCGTCAAAAGTCAAAAAGCTTCTTCATGGGAGAAGACAGCAGCTTCAGAGGCCCATCCCCTCACCTGGCCCCTCGGCTCATACCCACTCGTGAAGCCGCTATGAGCGAATATTACTCAGTACTATTTTCTCGAAGACAACATCTCTGCCACAACAGCACCACTCAAAAGCCTCCCGATCGAACGCTAACCAAGGAGCAGTGCTAAACACAAGTGAGCATGCGCACACACCGCTCGCGCCCAAGGTTTCTAAGAGGTGTCCTGCGGGGCCCCGGGTGGACCAATGGTTGCTGATTGCCGTCAGTGGTCCCTAGGGGGAATGAAAGTTGTTTCTCACGGGCTATTTCTTGCCATGGCTACAGATAAGTTCTTTCCTAAGCTTGGGCCTGGCTCCGCCCCCTACTTCTCCATCCACTCTGTCATCCACTTACCCTACTCCACACGGAAAGATCTGCTATCCACTTTTAACATGACCCCTTTTGCAGCTTGATGGATCTTTCCCAGATGTCTGTGTCGGATCTGGTAGCTCAGCCGAAATCCGATTCCATTTCTCAACCAAACCGCTCCCGCGCTCGCCTCCTGCCGCCTGGTGGAGGTTCCCGACCCCTACTCCACACGGAAAGATCAGCTGTCCTCTTTCCACATCACCCTGTTTGGCAGCGTGATGGATCTTTCCCAGATGTCTGAGTCGGATCTGCCAGCTCAGCCGATAGACGATTCTCTTTCACGAACAAACCGCGTCCACGCTCGCCTCCTGCAGCCCGGTGGAGGTGCCAGAGAGTGACGTTTTCTTCTACGGTCCAAAGTCAAAATCCGTCTTCATGGCAGGAGACAGCAGCTTAACTGGCCAGCCCGCTCACCTGCCCCCTCGACTCTGAGCCACTTGTAAACCTAATACCAGCGATTACTCGGTACTATTCTGTACAAGCCAACCTCTCTGCCACGACCGCACCACTCAAAAGCCTCCCGATCGAACGGTAACCAAGGAGCAGTGCTAAACACAAGTGAGAACGCGCACACACCGCTCGTGCCCGAGGGTTCTAAGAGGTCTCCGGCGGGGCCCGGGTTGACCAATGGATGCTGAGTGACGTCAGCAGTCACTAAGGATATTGAAAGATGGTTCTAATGGGCTATTACTTGACGTGGCCACAGATCAGTTCTTTCCTAAGCTTGGGCCTGGCTCCGCCCCCTACTTCTCCATCCACTCTGTCATGCACTTACCCTACTCCACACGGAAAGATCTGCTATCCACTTTTAACATGACCCCTTTTGCAGCTTGATGGATCTTTCCCAGATGTCTGTGTCGGATCTGGTAGCTCAGCCGAAATCCGATTCCATTTCTCATCCAAACCGCTCCCGCGCTCGCCTCCTGCCGCCTGGTGGAGGTTCCCGACCCCTACTCCACAGGGAAAGATCAGCTGTCCTCTTTCCACATCACCCTGTTCGGCAGCGTGATGGATCTTTCCCAGATGTCTGAGTCGGATCTGCCAGCTCAGCCGATAGCCGATTCTCTTTCACGAACAAACCGCGTCCACGCTCGCCTCCTGCAGCCCGGTGGAGGTGCCAGAGAGTGACGTTTTCTTCTACGGTCCAAAGTCAAAAACCGTCTTCATGGCAGGAATCAGCAGCTTAACTGGCCAGCCCGCTCACCTGCCCCCTCGACTCTGAGCCACTTGTAAACCTAATACCAGCGATTACTCGGTACTATTCTGTACAAGCCAACCTCTCTGCCACGACCGCACCACTCAAAAGCCTCCCGATCGAACGGTAACCAAGGAGCAGTGCTAAACACAAGTGAGCCCGCGCACACACCGCTCGCGCCCAAGGGTTCTAAGAGGTCTCCTGCGGGGCCCCGGGTTGACCAATGGTTGCGGAGTGACGTCAGCAGTCACTAGGTAGATTGAAAGTTGGTTCTTTTTTTTTTTTTTTTTTTTTTGACTTTCTAAAGGGTGAATTTTATGGTATGTGAATTATCTCAATCAAGCTGATTTTTTTAGAAAAGTGTTCTACATGTAAGTATATATGAGTACATATATGAATATGTGTACATACATACAATAAATTGTAAGTTAATTTAGAAATAGACAGCTTCATATCCATCTAAATCAATGTTTAAATTCTTCTTAAGGATTTTAAGATGCTAACATATTTGAGAGAACACTACAATATCACATAACCTAGTTTGATAATTACAGATACATACTAAAGATTTAAACTTAAATCTCCATTGAACTTTGAAATCCTAGAATCTGCAGCAACCTGCTCACTACTGAGTTGGCTTAGCTCTAGTTCCAATTTCATATTTGCACGGAACCAAGAAACTCTACAAAGGTGAACAGCACATCACTGGGTATGGAAGAGCAGGGCCGCGTCTTTTACACCCTCGTGACCTTTGCAGCACGCGGCACTGTCCCTCGCACACATGGCAGGCCACATGACAAATGAGGGAGATACTTTTTAAATACCATACTTGTAAAACAGGACCAGAACAGTTAAACTTTTGTTCTCTGTGCTATCCCGCTAGATCAGGTCAACAAACTTCTTATGTAAAGGACCAGATAGCAAATATTTTAGGCTTTTGGACAAGATTGTTTCTGACAGAACTACTCAACTCCCTCCGAGTAACATGAAAGCAGCTGTAGACAATATATAAACAAATGGACAACATTTAAACAAATGATCCCCTGCTTTAGACCAGTGCTGTCCAACGGATCTTTCCACAGTAATAGAAATATTTTATTATCTGACTATTAAGCCCTTAAACTATGGCTACTGTGACTAAGAAACTGAATTTTTCAATTATTTTAAATGTAAACAGATACATGTGACTAGTGGCTACTGTCCTGACCAGCACTGCATTAGACAACTAACTAGCCAATTTTATTACCTCTGTTCAAAAAACCGAAAAACAGTACCTCTATTCAAAAAACTTAAAGCTAAAGATGAATTCTGTGACTACATTTCAAGGATGAACTGAGAAGAGAAAACATGATGTCAAATTTCTAATAATTCATAGATCCTACCACTAAGTATCAAAATTCGAAAGCAAATTATCTCAGTTCAAGCAGGAGGATACGTGTAGAGTTCCATGTATCTGGACTTCGCCATACTCTGTCTGGTGTACACTTGCTGGATTCCAGCTCTGAGGTCGTCCCAGATCTGGTCAAGGCCAATCTGCTTCAGTCCATGGGGATTCTGACTCCTGTTTGATGACATTGTGAGTAATGTTCTGAAGTCGTCCAGTGCAGCAATCCTTATTCAAAATACAGCTAATTCTCCATTAGATGAAACTATACAGTATCATCCCAAATTTATTCACAGCAGCTCAGAAAAGGATGCCCTTTAACTGCAGAAAATGAAATCTCATTGCAGGCAAACCCTCATTTCCCCGGAGACTACAAGGCTCGCGCGACGTCTCCGCCTGGTCGCTGGGCCCAGGCCCTGGCGAAACCCCCGTCCCGCCAAGGTCGGGCAGCGTCCCTCAGCGCAGGGACCGCCCCGCCTGGAGCTGAGTGCCGAAAGTTGGTTCTAATGGGCTATTTCTTGACGTGGCCACTGATCAGTTCTTTTCTAAGATTGGGCCTAGCTCCGCCCCCTACTTCTCGTTCCGCTCTGTCATCCCCGTCCCCTACTCCACACGAAAGGATCTGGTGTACTCTTTCAACATGGCCCCTTTAGGCAGCGTGATTGATCCTTCCCAGAAGTCTGAGTGGATCTGGGAGCTAGGCCAAAAGCCGATTCTCTGTCGGAAACAAACCTCGTCCGAGCTCGCCTCCTGCAACCTGGTGGCGGTGCCTGAGAGTGACTCTTTCATCTACCGTCAAAAGTCAAAAAGCTTCTTCATGGGAGAAGACAGCAGCTTCAGAGGCCCGTCCCCTCACCTGGCCCCTCGGCTTATACCCACTCGTGAAGCCGCTATGAGCGAATATTACTCACTGCTCTTTTCTCGAAGACAACATCTCTGCCACAACAGCACCACTCAAAAGCCTCCCGATCGAACGCTAACCAAGGAGCAGTGCTAAACACAAGTGAGCACGCGCACACACCGCTCGCGCCCAAGGGTTCTAAGAGGTCTCCTGCGGGGCCCCGGGTTGACCAATGGTTGCTGATTGCCGTCAGTGGTCCCTAGGGGGATTGAAAGTTGTTTCTCACGGGCTATTTCTTGCCATGGCTACAGATAAGTTCTTTCCTAAGCTTGGGCCTGGCTTCGCCCCCTACTTCTCCATCCACTCTGTCATGCGCTTACCCTACTCCACACGGAAAGATCTGCTATCCACTTTTAACATGACCCCTTTTGCAGCTTGATGGATCTTTCCCAGATGTCTGAGTCGGATCTGCCAGCTCAGCCGATAGCCGATTCTCTTTCACGAACAAACCGCGTCCACGCTCGCCTCCTGCAGCCCGGTGGAGGTGCCAGAGAGTGACGTTTTCTTCTACGGTCCAAAGTCAAAAACCGTCTTCATGGCAGGAGACAGCAGCTTAACTGGCCAGCCCGCTCACCTGCCCCCTCGACTCTGAGCCACTTGTAAACCTAATACCAGCGATTACTCGGTACTATTCTGTACAAGCCAACCTCTCTGCCACGACCGCACCACTCAAAAGCCTCCCGATCGTACGGTAACCAAGGAGCAGTGCTAAACACAAGTGAGCCCGCGCACACACCGCTCGCGCCCAAGGGTTCTAAGAGGTCTCCTGCGGGGCCCCGGGTTGACCAATGGTTGCGGAGTGACGTCAGCAGTCACTAGGTAGATTGAAAGTTGGTTCTTTTTTTTTTTTTTTTTTTTGACTTTCTAAAGGGTGAATTTTATGGTATGTGAATTATCTCAATCAAGCTGATTTTTTTAGAAAAGTGTTCTACATGTAAGTATATATGAGTACATATATGAATATGTGTACATACATACAATAAATTGTAAGTTAATTTAGAAATAGACAGCTTCATATCCATCTAAATCAATGTTTAAATTCTTCTTAAGGATTTTAAGATGCTAACATATTTGAGAGAACACTACAATATCACATAACCTAGTTTGATAATTACAGATACATACTAAAGATTTAAACTTAAATCTCCATTGAACTTTGAAATCCTAGAATCTGCAGCAACCTGCTCACTACTGAGTTGGCTTAGCTCTAGTTCCAATTTCATATTTGCACGGAACCAAGAAACTCTACAAAGGTGAACAGCACATCACTGGGTATGGAAGAGCAGGGCCGCGTCTTTTACACCCTCGTGACCTTTGCAGCACGCGGCACTGTCCCTCGCACACATGGCAGGCCACATGACAAATGAGGGAGATACTTTTTAAATACCATACTTGTAAAACAGGACCAGAACAGTTAAACTTTTGTTCTCTGTGCTATCCCGTTAGATCAGGTCAACAAACATCTTATGTAAAGGACCAGATAGCAAATATTTTAGGCTTTTGGACAAGATTGTTTCTGACAGAACTACTCAACTCCCTCCGAGTAACATGAAAGCAGCTGTAGACAATATATAAACAAATGGACAACATTTAAACAAATGATCCCCTGCTTTAGACCAGTGCTGTCCAACGGATCTTTCCACAGTAATAGAAATATTTTATTATCTGACTATTAAGCCCTTAAACTATGGCTACTGTGACTAAGAAACTGAATTTTTCAATTATTTTAAATGTAAACAGATACATGTGACTAGTGGCTACTGTCCTGACCAGCACTGCATTAGACAACTAACTAGCCAATTTTATTACCTCTGTTCAAAAAACCGAAAAACAGTACCTCTATTCAAAAAACTTAAAGCTAAAGATGAATTCTGTGACTACATTTCAAGGATGAACTGAGAAGAGAAAACATGATGTCAAATTTCTAATAATTCATAGATCCTACCACTAAGTATCAAAATTCGAAAGCAAATTATCTCAGTTCAAGCAGGAGGATACGTGTAGAGTTCCATGTATCTGGACTTCGCCATACTCTGTCTGGTGTACACTTGCTGGATTCCAGCTCTGAGGTCGTCCCAGATCTGGTCAAGGCCAATCTGCTTCAGTCCATGGGGATTCTGACTCCTGTTTGATGACATTGTGAGTAATGTTCTGAAGTCGTCCAGTGCAGCAATCCTTATTCAAAATACAGCTAATTCTCCATTAGATGAAAATATACAGTATCATCCCAAATTTATTCACAGCAGCTCAGAAAAGGATGTCCTTTAACTGCAGAAAATGAAATCTCATTGCAGACAAACCCGCATTTCCCCGGAGACTACAAGGCTCGCGCGACGTCTCCGCCTGGTCGCTGGGCCCAGGCCCTGGCGAAACCCCCGTTCCGCCAAGGTCGGGCAGCGTCCCTCAGCACAGGGACCGCCCCACCTGGAGCTGAGTGCCGAAAGTTGGTTCTAATGGGCTATTTCTTGACGTGGCCACAGATCAGTTCTTTTCTAAGATTGGGCCTAGCTCCGCCCCCTACTTCTCTTTCCGCTCTGTCATCCCCGTCCCCTACTCCACACGAAAGGATCTGGTGTACTCTTTCAACATGGCCCCTTTAGGCAGCGTGATTGATCCTTCCCAGAAGTCTGAGTGGATCTGGGAGCTAGGCCAAAAGCCGATTCTCTGTCGGAAACAAACCTCGTCCGAGCTCGCCTCCTGCAACCTGGTGGCGGTGCCTGAGAGTGAATCTTTCATCTACCGTCAAAAGTCAAAAAGCTTCTTCATGGGCGAAGACAGCAGCTTCAGAGGCCCGTCCCCTCACCTGGCCCCTCGGCTTATACCCACTCGTGAAGCCGCTATGAGCGAATATTACTCACTGCTATTTTCTCGAAGACAACATCTCTGCCACAACAGCACCACTCAAAAGCCTCCCGATCGAACGCTAACCAAGGAGCAGTGCTAAACACAAGTGAGCACGCGCACACACCGCTCGCGCCCAAGGGTTCTAAGAGGTCTCCTGCGGGGCCCCGGGTTGACCAATGGTTGCTGATTGCCGTCAGTGGTCCCTAGGGGGATTGAAAGTTGTTTCTCACGGGCTATTTCTTGCCATGGCTACAGATAAGTTCTTTCCTAAGCTTGGGCCTGGCTCCGCCCCCTACTTCTCCATCCACTCTGTCATGTGCTTACCCTACTCCACACGGAAAGATCTGCTATCCACTTTTAACATGACCCCTTTTGCAGCTTGATGGATCTTTCCCAGATGTCTGAGTCGGATCTGCCAGCTCAGCCGATAGCCGATTCTCTTTCACGAACAAACCGCGTCCACGCTCGCCTCCTGCAGCCCGGTGGAGGTGCCAGAGAGTGACGTTTTCTTCTACGGTCCAAAGTCAAAAACCGTCTTCATGGCAGGAGACAGCAGCTTAACTGGCCAGCCCGCTCACCTGCCCCCTCGACTCTGAGCCACTTGTAAACCTAATACCAGCGATTACTCGGTACTATTCTGTACAAGCCAACCTCTCTGCCACGACCGCACCACTCAAAAGCCTCCCGATCGAACGGTAACCAAGGAGCAGTGCTAAACACAAGTGAGCCCGCGCACACACCGCTCGCGCCCAAGGGTTCTAAGAGGTCTCCTGCGGGGCCCCGGGTTGACCAGTGGTTGCGGAGTGACGTCAGCAGTCACTAGGTAGATTGAAAGTTGGTTCTTTTTTTTTTTTTTTTTTTGACTTTCTAAAGGGTGAATTTTATGGTATGTGAATTATCTCAATCAAGCTGATTTTTTTAGAAAAGTGTTCTACATGTAAGTATATATGAGTACATATATGAATATGTGTACATACATACAATAAATTGTAAGTTAATTTAGAAATAGACAGCTTCATATCCATCTAAATCAATGTTTAAATTCTTCTTAAGGATTTTAAGATGCTAACATATTTGAGAGAACACTACAATATCACATAACCTAGTTTGATAATTACAGATACATACTAAAGTTTTAAACTTAAATCTCCATTGAACTTTGAAATCCTAGAATCTGCAGCAACCTGCTCACTACTGAGTTGGCTTAGCTCTAGTTCCAATTTCATATTTGCACGGAACCAAGAAACTCTACAAAGGTGAACAGCACATCACTGGGTATGGAAGAGCAGGGCCGCGTCTTTTACACCCTCGTGACCTTTGCAGCACGCGGCACTGTCCCTCGCACACATGGCAGGCCACATGACAAATGAGGGAGATACTTTTTAAATACCATACTTGTAAAACAGGACCAGAACAGTTAAACTTTTGTTCTCTGTGCTATCCCTTTAGATCAGGTCAACAAACTTCTTATGTAAAGGACCAGATAGCAAATATTTTAGGCTTTTGGACAAGATTGTTTCTGACAGAACTACTCAACTCCCTCCGAGTAACATGAAAGCAGCTGTAGACAATACATAAACAAATGGACAACATTTAAACAAATGATCCCCTGCTTTAGACCAGTGCTGTCCAACGGATCTTTCCACAGTAATAGAAATATTTTATTATCTGACTATTAAGCCCTTAAACTATGGCTACTGTGACTAAGAAACTGAATTTTTCAATTATTTTAAATGTAAACAGATACATGTGACTAGTGGCTACTGTCCTGACCAGCACTGCATTAGACAACTAACTAGCCAATTTTATTACCTCTGTTCAAAAAACCGAAAAACAGTACCTCTATTCAAAAAACTTAAAGCTAAAGATGAATTCTGTGACTACATTTCAAGGATGAACTGAGAAGAGAAAACATGATGTCAAATTTCTAATAATTCATAGATCCTACCACTAAGTATCAAAATTCGAAAGCAAATTATCTCAGTTCAAGCAGGAGGATACGTGTAGAGTTCCATGTATCTGGACTTCGCCATACTCTGTCTGGTGTACACTTGCTGGATTCCAGCTCTGAGGTCGTCCCAGATCTGGTCAAGGCCAATCTGCTTCAGTCCATGGGGATTCTGACTCCTGTTTGATGACATTGTGAGTAATGTTCTGAAGTCGTCCAGTGCAGCAATCCTTATTCAAAATACAGCTAATTCTCCATTAGATGAAAATATACAGTATCATCCCAAATTTATTCACAGCAGCTCAGAAAAGGATGTCCTTTAACTGCAGAAAATGAAATCTCATTGCAGGCAAACCCGCATTTCCCCGGAGACTACAAGGCTCGCGCGACGTCTCCGCCTGGTCGCTGGGCCCAGGCCCTGGCGAAACCCCCGTCCCGCCAAGGTCGGGCAGCGTCCCTCAGCGCAGGGACCGCCCCGCCTGGAGCTGAGTGCCGAAAGTTGGTTCTAATGGGCTATTTCTTGACGTGGCTACAGATCAGTTCTTTTCTAAGATTGGGCCTAGCTCCGCCCCCTACCTCTCGTTCCGCTCTGTCATCCCCGTCCCCTACTCCACACGAAAGGATCTGGTGTACTCTTTCAACATGGCCCCTTTAGGCGGCGTGATTGATCTTTCCCAGATGTCTGAGTGGAAATGGGAGGTAGGCCAAAGCCGATTCTCTGTCTGAAACAAACCTCGTCCGAGCTCGCCTCCTGCAACCTGGTGGCGGTGCCTGAGAGTGACTCTTTCATCTACCGTCAAAAGTCAAAAAGCTTCTTCATGGGAGAAGACAGCAGCTTCAGAGGCCCGTCCCCTCACCTGGCCCCTCGGCTCATACCCACTCGTGAAGCCGCTATGAGCGAATATTACTCAGTGCTATTTTCTCGAAGACAACATCTCTGCCACAACAGCAGCACTCAAAAGCCTCCCGATCGAACGCTAACCAAGGAGCAGTGCTAAACACAAGTGAGCACGCGCACACACCGCTCGCGCCCAAGGGTTCTAAGAGGTGTCCTGCGGGGCCCCGGGTGGACCAATGGTTGCTGATTGCCGTCAGTGGTCCCTAGGGGGAATGAAAGTTGTTTCTCACGGGCTATTTCTTGCCATGGCTACAGATAAGTTCTTTCCTAAGCTTGGGCCTGGCTCCGCCCCCTACTTCTCCATCCACTCTGTCATGCACTTACCCTACTCCACACGGAAAGATCTGCTATCCACTTTTAACATGACCCCTTTTGCAGCTTGATGGATCTTTCCCAGATGTCTGTGTCGGATCTGGTAGCTCAGCCGAAATCCGATTCCATTTCTCAACCAAACCGCTCCCGCGCTCGCCTCCTGCCGCCTGGTGGAGGTTCCCGACCCCTACTCCACACGGAAAGATCAGCTGTCCTCTTTCCACATCACCCTGTTCGGCAGCGTGATGTATCTTTCCCAGATGTCTGAGTCGGATCTCCCAGCTCAGCCGATAGCCGATTCTCTTTCACGAACAAACCGCGTCCACGCTCGCCTCCTGCAGCCCGGTGGAGGTGCCAGAGAGTGACGTTTTCTTCTACGGTCCAAAGTCAAAAACCGTCTTCATGGCAGGAGACAGCAGCTTAACTGGCCAGCCCGCTCACCTGCCCCCTCGACTCTGAGCCACTTGTAAACCTAATACCAGCGATTACTCGGTACTATTCTGTACAAGCCAACCTCTCTGCCACGAACGCACCACTCAAAAGCCTCCCGATCGAACGGTAACCAAGGAGCAGTGCTAAACACAAGTGAGCCCGCGCACACACCGCTCGCGCCCAAGGGTTCTAAGAGGTCTCCTGCGGGGCCCCGGGTTGACCAATGGTTGCGGAGTGACGTCAGCAGTCACTAGGTAGATTGAAAGTTGGTTCTTTTTTTTTTTTCTTTTTTTTGACTTTCTAAAGGGTGAATTTTATGGTATGTGAATTATCTCAATCAAGCTGATTTTTTTAGAAAAGTGTTCTACATGTAAGTATATATGAGTACACATATGAATATGTGTACATACATACAATAAATTGTAAGTTAATTTAGAAATAGACAGCTTCATATCCATCTAAATCAATGTTTAAATTCTTCTTAAGGATTTTAAGATGCTAACATATTTGAGAGAACACTACAATATCACATAACCTAGTTTGATAATTACAGATACATACTAAAGATTTAAACTTAAATCTCCATTGAACTTTGAAATCCTAGAATCTGCAGCAACCTGCTCACTACTGAGTTGGCTTAGCTCTAGTTCCAATTTCATATTTGCACGGAACCAAGAAACTCTACAAAGGTGAACAGCACATCACTGGGTATGGAAGAGCAGGGCCGCGTCTTTTACACCCTCGTGACCTTTGCAGCACGCGGCACTGTCCCTCGCACACATGGCAGGCCACATGACAAATGAGGGAGATACTTTTTAAATACCATACTTGTAAAACAGGACCAGAACAGTTAAACTTTTGTTCTCTGTGCTATCCCGTTAGATCAGGTCAACAAACTTCTTATGTAAAGGACCAGATAGCAAATATTTTAGGCTTTTGGACAAGATTGTTTCTGACAGAACTACTCAACTCCCTCCGAGTAACATGAAAGCAGCTGTAGACAATATATAAACAAATGGACAACATTTAAACAAATGATCCCCTGCTTTAGACCAGTGCTGTCCAACGGATCTTTCCACAGTAATAGAAATATTTTATTATCTGACTATTAAGCCCTTAAACTATGGCTACTGTGACTAAGAAACTGAATTTTTCAATTATTTTAAATGTAAACAGATACATGTGACTAGTGGCTACTGTCCTGACCAGCACTGCATTAGACAACTGACTAGCCAATTTTATTACCTCTGTTCAAAAAACCGAAAAACAGTACCTCTATTCAAAAAACTTAAAGCTAAAGATGAATTCTGTGACTACATTTCAAGGATGAACTGAGAAGAGAAAACATGATGTCAAATTTCTAATAATTCATAGATCCTACCACTAAGTATCAAAATTCGAAAGCAAATTATCTCAGTTCAAGCAGGAGGATACGTGTAGAGTTCCATGTATCTGGACTTCGCCATACTCTGTCTGGTGTACACTTGCTGGATTCCAGCTCTGAGGTCGTCCCAGATCTGGTCAAGGCCAATCTGCTTCAGTCCATGGGGATTCTGACTCCTGTTTGATGACATTGTGAGTAATGTTCTGAAGTCGTCCAGTGCAGCAATCCTTATTCAAAATACAGCTAATTCTCCATTAGATGAAAATATACAGTATCATCCCAAATTTATTCACAGCAGCTCAGAAAAGGATGTCCTTTAACTGCAGAAAATGAAATCTCATTGCAGGCAAACCCGCATTTCCCCGGAGACTACAAGGCTCGCGCGACGTCTCCGCCTGGTCGCTGGGCCCAGGCCCTGGCGAAACCCCCGTCCCGCCAAGGTCGGGCAGCGTCCCTCAGCGCAGGGACCGCCCCGCCTGGAGCTGAGTGCCGAAAGTTGGTTCTAATGGGCTATTTCTTGACGTGGCTACAGATCAGTTCTTTTCTAAGATTGGGCCTAGCTCCGCCCCCTACCTCTCGTTCCGCTCTGTCATCCCCGTCCCCTACTCCACACGAAAGGATCTGGTGTACTCTTTCAACATGGCCCCTTTAGGCGGCGTGATTGATCTTTCCCAGATGTCTGAGTGGAAATGGGAGGTAGGCCAAAGCCGATTCTCTGTCTGAAACAAACCTCGTCCGAGCTCGCCTCCTGCAACCTGGTGGCGGTGCCTGAGAGTGACTCTTTCATCTACCGTCAAAAGTCAAAAAGCTTCTTCATGGGAGAAGACAGCAGCTTCAGAGGCCCGTCCCCTCACCTGGCCCCTCGGCTCATACCCACTCGTGAAGCCGCTATGAGCGAATATTACTCAGTGCTATTTTCTCGAAGACAACATCTCTGCCACAACAGCAGCACTCAAAAGCCTCCCGATCGAACGGTAACCAAGGAGCAGTGCTAAACACAAGTGAGCACGCGCACACACCGCTCGCGCACAAGGGTTCTAAGAGGTGTCCTGCGGGGCCCCGGGTGGACCAATGGTTGCTGATTGCCGTCAGTGGTCCTTAGGGGGAATGAAAGTTGTTTCTCACGGGCTATTTCTTGCCATGGCTACAGATAAGTTCTTTCCTAAGCTTGGGCTTGGCTCCGCCCCCTACTTCTCCATCCACTCTGTCATGCACTTACCCTACTCCACACGGAAAGATCTGCTATCCACTTTTAACATGACCCCTTTTGCAGCTTGATGGATCTTTCCCAGATGTCTGTGTCGGATCTGGTAGCTCAGCCGAAATCCGATTCCATTTCTCAACCAAACCGCTCCCGCGCTCGCCTCCTGCCGCCTGGTGGAGGTTCCCGACCCCTACTCCACACGGAAAGATCGGCTGTCCTCTTTCCACATCACCCTCTTTGGCAGCGTGATGGATCTTTCCCAGATGTCTGAGTCGGATCTGCCAGCTCAGCCGATAGCCGATTCTCTTTCACGAACAAACCGCGTCCACGCTCGCCTCCTGCAGCCCGGTGGAGGTGCCAGAGAGTGACGTTTTCTTCTACGGTCCAAAGTCAAAAACCGTCTTCATGGCAGGAGACAGCAGCTTAACTGGCCAGCCCGCTCACCTGCCCCCTCGGCTCTGAGCCACTTGTAAACCTAATACCAGCGATTACTCGGTACTATTCTGTAGAAGCCAACCTCTCTGCCACGACCGCACCACTCAAAAGCCTCCCGATCGAACGGTAACCAAGGAGCAGTGCTAAACACAAGTGAGCCCGCGCACACACCGCTCGCGCCCAAGGGTTCTAAGAGGTCTCCTGCGGGGCCCCGGGTTGACCAATGGTTGCGGAGTGACGTCAGCAGTCACTAGGTAGATTGAAAGTTGGTTCTTTTTTTTTTTTTTTTTTTGACTTTCTAAAGGGTGAATTTTATGGTATGTGAATTATCTCAATCAAGCTGATTTTTTTAGAAAAGTGTTCTACATGTAAGTATATATGAGTACATATATGAATATGTGTACATACATACAATAAATTGTAAGTTAATTTAGAAATAGACAGCTTCATATCCATCTAAATCAATGTTTAAATTCTTCTTAAGGATTTTAAGATGCTAACATATTTGAGAGAACACTACAATATCACATAACCTAGTTTGATAATTACAGATACATACTAAAGATTTAAACTTAAATCTCCATTGAACTTTGAAATCCTAGAATCTGCAGCAACCTGCTCACTACTGAGTTGGCTTAGCTCTAGTTCCAATTTCATATTTGCACGGAACCAAGAAACTCTACAAAGGTGAACAGCACATCACTGGGTATGGAAGAGCAGGGCCGCGTCTTTTACACCCTCGTGACCTTTGCAGCACGCGGCACTGTCCCTCGCACACATGGCAGGCCACATGACAAATGAGGGAGATACTTTTTAAATACCATACTTGTAAAACAGGACCAGAACAGTTAAACTTTTGTTCTCTGTGCTATCCCGTTAGATCAGGTCAACAAACTTCTTATGTAAAGGACCCGATAGCAAATATTTTAGGCTTTTGGACAAGATTGTTTCTGACAGAACTACTCAACTCCCTCCGAGTAACATGAAAGCAGCTGTAGACAATATATAAACAAATGGACAACATTTAAACAAATGATCCCCTGCTTTAGACCAGTGCTGTCCAACGGATCTTTCCACAGTAATAGAAATATTTTATTATCTGACTATTAAGCCCTTAAACTATGGCTACTGTGACTAAGAAACTGAATTTTTCAATTATTTTAAATGTAAACAGATACATGTGACTAGTGGCTACTGTCCTGACCAGCACTGCATTAGACAACTAACTAGCCAATTTTATTACCTCTGTTCAAAAAACCGAAAAACAGTACCTCTATTCAAAAAACTTAAAGCTAAAGATGAATTCTGTGACTACATTTCAAGGATGAACTGAGAAGAGAAAACATGATGTCAAATTTCTAATAATTCATAGATCCTACCACTAAGTATCAAAATTCGAAAGCAAATTATCTCAGTTCAAGCAGGAGGATACGTGTAGAGTTCCATGTATCTGGACTTCGCCATACTCTGTCTGGTGTACACTTGCTGGATTCCAGCTCTGAGGTCGTCCCAGATCTGGTCAAGGCCAATCTGCTTCAGTCCATGGGGATTCTGACTCCTGTTTGATGACATTGTGAGTAATGTTCTGAAGTCGTCCAGTGCAGCAATCCTTATTCAAAATACAGCTAATTCTCCATTAGATGAAAATATACAGTATCATCCCAAATTTATTCACAGCAGCTCAGAAAAGGATGTCCTTTAACTGCAGAAAATGAAATCTCATTGCAGGCAAACCCGCATTTCCCCGGAGACTACAAGGCTCGCGCGACGTCTCCGCCTGGTCGCTGGGCCCAGGCCCTGGCGAAACCCCCGTCCCGCCAAGGTCGGGCAGCGTCCCTCAGCGCAGGGACCGCCCCGCCTGGAGCTGAGTGCCGAAAGTTGGTTCTAATGGGCTATTTCTTGACGTGGCTACAGATCAGTTCTTTTCTAAGATTGGGCCTAGCTCCGCCCCCTACCTCTCGTTCCGCTCTGTCATCCCCGTCCCCTACTCCACACGAAAGGATCTGGTGTACTCTTTCAACATGGCCCCTTTAGGCAGCGTGATTGATCTTTCCCAGATGTCTGAGTGGAAATGGGAGGTAGGCCAAAGCCGATTCTCTGTCTGAAACAAACCTCGTCCGAGCTCGCCTCCTGCAACCTGGTGGCGGTGCCTGAGAGTGACTCTTTCATCTACCGTCAAAAGTCAAAAAGCTTCTTCATGGGAGAAGACAGCAGCTTCAGAGGCCCGTCCCCTCACCTGGCCCCTCGGCTCATACCCACTCGTGAAGCCGCTATGAGCGAATATTACTCAGTGCTATTTTCTCGAAGACAACATCTCTGCCACAACAGCAGCACTCAAAAGCCTCCCGATCGAACGGTAACCAAGGAGCAGTGCTAAACACAAGTGAGCACGCGCACACACCGCTCGCGCACAAGGGTTCTAAGAGGTGTCCTGCGGGGCCCCGGGTGGACCAATGGTTGCTGATTGCCGTCAGTGGTCCTTAGGGGGAATGAAAGTTGTTTCTCACGGGCTATTTCTTGCCATGGCTACAGATAAGTTCTTTCCTAAGCTTGGGCCTGGCTCCGCCCCCTACTTCTCCATCCACTCTGTCATGCACTTACCCTACTCCACACGGAAAGATCTGCTATCCACTTTTAACATGACCCCTTTTGCAGCTTGATGGATCTTTCCCAGATGTCTGTGTCGGATCTGGTAGCTCAGCCGAAATCCGATTCCATTTCTCAACCAAACCGCTCCCGCGCTCGCCTCCTGCCGCCTGGTGGAGGTTCCCGACCCCTACTCCACACGGAAAGATCGGCTGTCCTCTTTCCACATCACCCTCTTTGGCAGCGTGATGGATCTTTCCCAGATGTCTGAGTCGGATCTGCCAGCTCAGCCGATAGCCGATTCTCTTTCACGAACAAACCGCGTCCACGCTCGCCTCCTGCAGCCCGGTGGAGGTGCCAGAGAGTGACGTTTTCTTCTACGGTCCAAAGTCAAAAACCGTCTTCATGGCAGGAGACAGCAGCTTAACTGGCCAGCCCGCTCACCTGCCCCCTCGGCTCTGAGCCACTTGTAAACCTAATACCAGCGATTACTCGGTACTATTCTGTAGAAGCCAACCTCTCTGCCACGACCGCACCACTCAAAAGCCTCCCGATCGAACGGTAACCAAGGAGCAGTGCTAAACACAAGTGAGCCCGCGCACACACCGCTCGCGCCCAAGGGTTCTAAGAGGTCTCCTGCGGGGCCCCGGGTTGACCAATGGTTGCGGAGTGACGTCAGCAGTCACTAGGTAGATTGAAAGTTGGTTCTTTTTTTTTTTTTTTTTTTGACTTTCTAAAGGGTGAATTTTATGGTATGTGAATTATCTCAATCAAGCTGATTTTTTTAGAAAAGTGTTCTACATGTAAGTATATATGAGTACATATATGAATATGTGTACATACATACAATAAATTGTAAGTTAATTTAGAAATAGACAGCTTCATATCCATCTAAATCAATGTTTAAATTCTTCTTAAGGATTTTAAGATGCTAACATATTTGAGAGAACACTACAATATCACATAACCTAGTTTGATAATTACAGATACATACTAAAGATTTAAACTTAAATCTCCATTGAACTTTGAAATCCTAGAATCTGCAGCAACCTGCTCACTACTGAGTTGGCTTAGCTCTAGTTCCAATTTCATATTTGCACGGAACCAAGAAACTCTACAAAGGTGAACAGCACATCACTGGGTATGGAAGAGCAGGGCCGCGTCTTTTACACCCTCGTGACCTTTGCAGCACGCGGCACTGTCCCTCGCACACATGGCAGGCCACATGACAAATGAGGGAGATACTTTTTAAATACCATACTTGTAAAACAGGACCAGAACAGTTAAACTTTTGTTCTCTGTGCTATCCCGTTAGATCAGGTCAACAAACTTCTTATGTAAAGGACCAGATAGCAAATATTTTAGGCTTTTGGACAAGATTGTTTCTGACAGAACTACTCAACTCCCTCCGAGTAACATGAAAGCAGCTGTAGACAATATATAAACAAATGGACAACATTTAAACAAATGATCCCCTGCTTTAGACCAGTGCTGTCCAACGGATCTTTCCACAGTAATAGAAATATTTTATTATCTGACTATTAAGCCCTTAAACTATGGCTACTGTGACTAAGAAACTGAATTTTTAAATTATTTTAAATGTAAACAGATACATGTGACTAGTGGCTACTGTCCTGACCAGCACTGCATTAGACAACTAACTAGCCAATTTTATTACCTCTGTTCAAAAAACCGAAAAACAGTACCTCTATTCAAAAAACTCAAAGCTAAAGATGAATTCTGTGACTACATTTCAAGGATGAACTGAGAAGAGAAAACATGATGTCAAAGTTCTAATAATTCGTAGATCCTACCACTAAGTATCAAAATTCGAAAGCAAATTATCTCAGTTCAAGCAGGAGGATACGTGTAGAGTTCCATGTATCTGGACTTCGCCATACTCTGTCTGGTGTACACTTGCTGGATTCCAGCTCTGAGGTCATCCCAGATCTGGTCAAGGCCAATCTGCTTCAGTCCATGGGGATTCTGACTCCTGTTTGATGACATTGTGAGTAATGTTCTGAAGTCGTCCAGTGCAGCAATCCTTATTCAAAATGGAGCTAATTCTCCATTAGATGAAAATATACAGTATCATCCCAAATTTATTCACAGCAGCTCAGAAAAGGATGTCCTTTAACTGCAGAAAATGAAATCTCATTGCAGGCAAACCCGCATTTCCCCGGAGACTACAAGGCTCGCGCGACGTCTCCGCCTGGTCGCCGGGCCCAGGCCCTGGCGAAACCCCCGTCCCGCCAAGGTCGGGCAGCGTTCCTCAGCGCAGGGGCCGCCCCGCCTGGAGCTGAGTGCCGAAAGTTGGTTCTAATGGGCTATTTCTTGACGTGGCTACAGATCAGTTCTTTTCTAAGATTGGGCCTAGCTCCGCCCCCTACCTCTCGTTCCGCTCTGTCATCCCTGTCCCCTACTCAACACGAAAGGATCTGGTGTACTCTTTCAACATGGCCCCTTTAGGCAGCGTGATTGATCTTTCCCAGATGTCTGAGTGGATCTGGGAGCTAGGCCAAAGCCGATTCTCTGTCTGAAATAAACGTCGTCCGAGCTCGCCTCCTGCAACCTGGTGGCGGTGCCTGAGAGTGACTTTTTCATCTACCGTCAAAAGTCAAAAAGCTTCTTCATGGGAGAAGACAGCAGCTTCAGAGGCCCGTCCCCTCACCTGGCCCCTCGGCTCATACCCACTCGTGAAGCCGCTATGAGCGAATATTACTCAGTACTATTTTCTCGAAGACAACATCTCTGCCACAACAGCACCACTCAAAAGCCTCCAGATCGAACGCTAACCAAGGAGCAGTGCTAAACACAAGTGAGCACGCGCACACACCGCTCGTGCCCGAGGGTTCTAAGAGGTCTCCTGCGAGGCCCCGGGTTGACCAATGGATGCTGAGTGACGTCAGCAGTCACTAAGGATATTGAAAGATGGTTCTAATGGGCTATTACTTGACGTGGCAACAGATCAGTTCTTTCCTAAGCTTGGGCCTGGCTCCGCCCCCTACTTCTCCATCCACTCTGTCATCCACTTACCCTACTCCACACGGAAAGATCTGCTATCCACTTTTAACATGACCCCTTTTGCAGCTTGATGGATCTTTCCCAGATGTCTGTGTCGGATCTGGTAGCTCAGCCGAAATCCGATTCCATTTCTCAACCAAACCGCTCCCGCGCTCGCCTCCTGCCGCCTGGTGGAGGTTCCCGACCCCTACTCCACACGGAAAGATCGGCTGTCCTCTTTCCACATCACCCTGTTTGGCAGCGTGATGGATCTTTCCCAGATGTCTGAGTCGGATCTGCCAGCTCAGCCGATAGCCGATTCTCTTTCACGAACAAACCGCGTCCACGCTCGCCTCCTGCAGCCCGGTGGAGGTGCCAGAGAGTGACGTTTTCTTCTACGGTCCAAAGTCAAAAACCGTCTTCATGGCAGGAGACAGCAGCTTAACTGGCCAGCCCGCTCACCTGCCCCCTCGGCTCTGAGCCACTTGTAAACCTAATACCAGCGATTACTCGGTACTATTCTGTACAAGCCAACCTCTCTGCCACGACCGCACCACTCAAAAGCCTCCCAATCGAACGGTAACCAAGGAGCAGTGCTAAACACAAGTGAGAACGCGCACACACCGCTCGTGCCCGAGGGTTCTAAGAGGTCTCCTGCGGGGCCCCGGGTTGACCAATGGATGCTGAGTGACGTCAGCAGTCACTAAGGATATTGAAAGATGGTTCTAATGGGCTATTACTTGACGTGGCCACAGATTAGTTCTTTCCTAAGCTTGGGCCTGGCTCCGCCCCCTACTTCTCCATCCACTCTGTCATGCACTTACCCTACTCCACACGGAAAGATCTGCTATCCACTTTTAACATGACCCCTTTTGCAGCTTGATGGATCTTTCCCAGATGTCTGTGTCGGATCTGGTAGCTCAGCCGAAATCCGATTCCATTTCTCAACCAAACCGCTCCCGCGCTCGCCTCCTGCCGCCTGGTGGAGGTTCCCGACCCCTACTCCACACGGAAAGATCAGCTGTCCTCTTTCCACATCACCCTGTTCGGCAGCGTGATGGATCTTTCCCAGATGTCTGAGTCGGATCTGCCAGCTCAGCCAATAGCCGATTCTCTTTCACGAACAAACCGCGTCCACGCTCGCCTCCTGCAGCCCGGTGGAGGTGCCAGAGAGTGACGTTTTCTTCTACGGTCCAAAGTCAAAAACCGTCTTCATGGCAGGAGACAGCAGCTTAACTGGCCAGCCCACTGACCTGCCCCCTCGAATCTGAGCCACTTGTAAACCTAATACCAGCGATTACTCGGTACTATTCTGTAGAAGCCAACCTCTCTGCCACGACCGCACCACTCAAAAGCCTCCCGATCGAACGGTAACCAAGGAGCAGTGCTAAACACAAGTGAGCTCGCGTACACACCGCTCGTGCCCGAGGGTTCTAAGAGGTCTCCTGCGGGGCCCCGGGTTGACCAATGGATGCTGAGTGACGTCAGCAGTCACTGAGGATATTGAAAGATGGTTCTAATGGGCTTTTCCTTGACGTGGCCACAGATCAGGTCTTTTCTAAGATTGGGCGGAGCTCCGCCCCCTACTTCTCGTTCCGCTCTGTCATCCCGGTCCCCTACTCCACACGAAAGGATCTGATGTACTCTTTCAACATGGCCCCTTAAGGCAGCCTGATTGATCTTTCCCAGATGTCTGAGTGGATCTGGGAGCTAGGCCAAAGCCGATTCTCTGTCTGAAATAAACCTCGTCCGAGCTCGCCTCCTGCCACCTGTTGGCGGTGCCTGAGAGTGACTCTTTCATCTACCGTCAAAAGTCAAAGAGTTTTTTCATGGGAGAAGACAGCAGCTTCAGAGGCCCGTCCCCTCACCTGGCCCCTCGGCTCATACCCACTCGTGAAGCCGCTATGAGCGAATATTTCTCAGTACTATTTTCTCGAAGACAACATCTCAGCCACAACAGCACCACTCAAAAGCCTCCCGATCGAACGCTAACCAAGGAGCAGTGCTAAACACAAGTGAGCACGCGCACACACCGCTCGCGCCCAAGGGTTCTAAGAGGTCTCCTGCGGGGCCCCGGGTGGACCAATGGTTGCTGATTGCCGTCAGTGGTCCCTAGGGGGATTGAAAGTTGTTTCTCACGGGCTATTTCTTGACATGGCTACAGATAAGTTCTTTCCTAAGCTTGGGCCTGGCTCCGCCCCCTACTTCTCCATCCACTCTGTCATGCACTTACCCTACTCCACACGGAAAGATCTGCTATCCACTTTTAACATGACCCCTTTTGCAGCTTGATGGATCTTTCCCAGATGTCTGTGTCGGATCTGGTAGCTCAGCCGAAATCCGATTCCATTTCTCAACAAAACCGCTCCCGCGCTCGCCTCCTGCCGCCTGGTGGACGTTCCCGACCCCTTCTCCACACGGAAAGATCAGCTGTCCTCTTTCCACATCACCCTGTTTGGCAGCGTGATGGATCTTTCCCAGATGTCTGAGTCGGATCTGCCAGCTCAGCCGATAGCCGATTCTCTTTCACGAACAAACCGCGTCCACGCTCGCCTCCTGCAGCCCGGTGGAGGTGCCAGAGAGTGACGTTTTCTTCTACGGTCCAAAGTCAAAAACCGTCTTCATGGCAGAAGACAGCAGCTTAACTGGCCAGCCCGCTCACCTGCCCCCTCGACTCTGAGCCACTTGTAAACCTAATACCAGCGATTACTCGGTACTATTCTGTACAAGCCAACCTCTCTGCCACGACCGCACCACTCAAAAGCCTCCCGATCGAACGGTAACCAAGGAGCAGTGCTAAACACAAGTGAGCCCGCGCACATACCGCTCGCGCCCAAGGGTTCTAAGAGGTCTCCTGCGGGGCCCCGGGTTGACCAATGGTTGCGGAGTGAGGTCAGCAGTCACTAGGTAGATTGAAAGTTGGTTCTTTTTTTTTTTTTTTTGACTTTCTAAAGGGTGAATTTTATGGTATGTGAATTATCTCAATCAAGCTGATTTTTTTAGAAAAGTGTTCTACATGTAAGTATATATGAGTACATATATGAATATGTGTACATACATACAATAAATTGTAAGTTAATTTAGAAATAGACAGCTTCATATCCATCTAAATCAATGTTTAAATTCTTCTTAAGGATTTTAAGATGCTAACATATTTGAGAGAACACTACAATATCACATAACCTAGTTTGATAATTACAGATACATACTAAAGATTTAAACTTAAATCTCCATTGAACTTTGAAATCCTAGAATCTGCAGCAACCTGCTCACTACTGAGTTGGCTTAGCTCTAGTTCCAATTTCATATTTGCACGGAACCAAGAAACTCTACAAAGGTGAACAGCACATCACTGGGTATGGAAGAGCAGGGCCGCGTCTTTTACACCCTCGTGACCTTTGCAGCACGCGGCACTGTCCCTCGCACACATGGCAGGCCACATGACAAATGAGGGAGATACTTTTTAAATACCATACTTGTAAAACAGGACCAGAACAGTTAAACTTTTGTTCTCTGTGCTATCCCGTTAGATCAGGTCAACAAACTTCTTATGTAAAGGACCAGATAGCAAATATTTTAGGCTTTTGGACAAGATTGTGTCTGACAGAACTACTCAACTCCCTCCGAGTAACATGAAAGCAGCTGTAGACAATATATAAACAAATGGACAACATTTAAACAAATGATCCCCTGCTTTAGACCAGTGCTGTCCAACGGATCTTTCCACAGTAATAGAAATATTTTATTATCTGACTATTAAGCCCTTAAACTATGGCTACTGTGACTAAGAAACTGAATTTTTAAATTATTTTAAATGTAAACAGATACATGTGACTAGTGGCTACTGTCCTGACCAGCACTGCATGAGACAACTAACTAGCCAATTTTATTACCTCTGTTCAAAAAACCGAAAAACAGTACCTCTATTCAAAAAACTTAAAGCTAAAGATGAATTCTGTGACTACATTTCAAGGATGAACTGAGAAGAGAAAACATGATGTCAAATTTCTAATAATTCATAGATCCTACCACTAAGTATCAAAATTCGAAAGCAAATTATCTCAGTTCAAGCAGGAGGATACGTGTAGAGTTCCATGTATCTGGACTTCGCCATACTCTGTCTGGTGTACACTTGCTGGATTCCAGCTCTGAGGTCGTCCCAGATCTGGTCAAGGCCAATCTGCTTCAGTCCATGGGGATTCTGACTCCTGTTTGATGACATTGTGAGTAATGTTCTGAAGTCGTCCAGTGCAGCAATCCTTATTCAAAATACAGCTAATTCTCCATTAGATGAAAATATACAGTATCATCCCAAATTTATTCACAGCAGCTCAGAAAAGGATGTCCTTTAACTGCAGAAAATGAAATCTCATTGCAGGCAAACCTGCATTTCCCCAGAGACTACAAGGCTCGCGCGACGTCTCCGCCTGGTCGCTGGGCCCAGGCCCTGGCGAAACCCCCGTCCCGCCAAGGTCGGGCAGCGTCCCTCAGCACAGGGACCGCCCCACCTGGAGCTGAGTGCCGAAAGTTGGTTCTAATGGGCTATTACTTGACGTGGCCACAGATAAGTTCTTTTCTAAGATTGGGCCTAGCTCCGCCCCCTACTTCTCGTTCCGCTCTGTCATCCCCGTCCCCTACTCCACACGAAAGGATCTGGTGTACTCTTTCAACATGGCCCCTTTAGGCAGCGTGATTGATCCTTCCCAGAAGTCTGAGTGGATCTGGGAGCTAGGCCAAAAGCCGATTCTCTGTCGGAAACAAACCTCGTCCGAGCTCGCCTCCTGCAACCTGGTGCCGGTGCCTGAGAGTGACTCTTTCATCTACCGTCAAAAGTCAAAAAGCTTCTTCATGGGCGAAGACAGCAGCTTCAGAGGCCCGTCCCCTCACCTGGCCCCTCGGTTTATACCCACTCGTGAAGCCGCTATGAGCGAATATTACTCACTGCTATTTTCTCGAAGACAACATCTCTGCCACAACAGCACCACTCAAAAGCCTCCCGATCGAACGCTAACCAAGGAGCAGTGCTAAACACAAGTGAGCACGCGCACACACCGCTCGCGCCCAAGGGTTCTAAGAGGTCTCCTGCGGGGCCCCGGGTTGACCAATGGTTGCTGATTGCCGTCAGTGGTCCCTAGGGGGATTGAAAGTTGTTTCTCACGGGCTATTTCTTGCCATGGCTACAGATAAGTTCTTTCCTAAGCTTGGGCCTGGCCCCGCCCCCTACTTCTCCATCCACTCTGTCATGCACTTACCCTATTCCACACGGAAAGATCTGCTATCCACTTTTAACATGACCCCTTTTGCAGCTTGATGGATCTTTCCCAGATGTCTGAGTCGGATCTGCCAGCTCAGCCGAGAGCCGATTCTCTTTCACGAACAAACCGCGTCCACGCTCGCCTCCTGCAGCCCGGTGGAGGTGCCAGAGAGTGACGTTTTCTTCTACGGTCCAAAGTCAAAAACCGTCTTCATGGCAGGAGACAGCAGCTTAACTGGCCAGCCCGCTCACCTGCCCCCTCGACTCTGAGCCACTTGTAAACCTAATACCAGCGATTACTCGGTACTATTCTGTACAAGCCAACCTCTCTGCCACGACCGCACCACTCAAAAGCCTCCCGATCGAACGGTAACCAAGGAGCAGTGCTAAACACAAGTGAGCCCGCGCACACACCGCTCGCGCCCAAGGGTTCTAAGAGGTCTCCTGCGGGGCCCCGGGTTGACCAATGGTTGCGGAGTGACGTCAGCAGTCACTAGGTAGATTGAAAGTTGGTTCTTTTTTTTTTTTTTTTTTTTTGACTTTCTAAAGGGTGAATTTTATGGTATGTGAATTATCTCAATCAAGCTGATTTTTTTAGAAAAGTGTTCTACATGTAAGTATATATGAGTACATATATGAATATGTGTACATACATACAATAAATTGTAAGTTAATTTATCAATAGACAGCTTCATATCCATCTAAATCAATGTTTAAATTCTTCTTAAGGATTTTAAGATGCTAACATATTTGAGAGAACACTACAATATCACATAACCTAGTTTGATAATTACAGATACATACTAAAGATTTAAACTTAAATCTCCATTGAACTTTGAAATCCTAGAATCTGCAGCAACCTGCTCACTACTGAGTTGGCTTAGCTCTAGTTCCAATTTCATATTTGCACGGAACCAAGAAACTCTACAAAGGTGAACAGCACATCACTGGGTATGGAAGAGCAGGGCCGCGTCTTTTACACCCTCGTGACCTTTGCAGCACGCGGCACTGTCCCTCGCACACATGGCAGGCCACATGACAAATGAGGGAGATACTTTTTAAATACCATACTTGTAAAACAGGACCAGAACAGTTAAACTTTTGTTCTCTGTGCTATCCCGTTAGATCAGGTCAACAAACTTCTTATGTAAAGGACCAGATAGCAAATATTTTAGGCTTTTGGACAAGATTGTGTCTGACAGAACTACTCAACTCCCTCCGAGTAACATGAAAGCAGCTGTAGACAATATATAAACAAATGGACAACATTTAAACAAATGATCCCCTGCTTTAGACCAGTGCTGTCCAACGGATCTTTCCACAGTAATAGAAATATTTTATTATCTGACTATTAAGCCCTTAAACTATGGCTACTGTGACTAAGAAACTGAATTTTTAAATTATTTTAAATGTAAACAGATACATGTGACTAGTGGCTACTGTCCTGACCAGCACTGCATGAGACAACTAACTAGCCAATTTTATTACCTCTGTTCAAAAAACCGAAAAACAGTACCTCTATTCAAAAAACTTAAAGCTAAAGATGAATTCTGTGACTACATTTCAAGGATGAACTGAGAAGAGAAAACATGATGTCAAATTTCTAATAATTCATAGATCCTACCACTAAGTATCAAAATTCGAAAGCAAATTATCTCAGTTCAAGCAGGAGGATACGTGTAGAGTTCCATGTATCTGGACTTCGCCATACTCTGTCTGGTGTACACTTGCTGGATTCCAGCTCTGAGGTCGTCCCAGATCTGGTCAAGGCCAATCTGCTTCAGTCCATGGGGATTCTGACTCCTGTTTGATGACATTGTGAGTAATGTTCTGAAGTCGTCCAGTGCAGCAATCCTTATTCAAAATACAGCTAATTCTCCATTAGATGAAAATATACAGTATCATCCCAAATTTATTCACAGCAGCTCAGAAAAGGATGTCCTTTAACTGCAGAAAATGAAATCTCATTGCAGGCAAACCTGCATTTCCCCAGAGACTACAAGGCTCGCGCGACGTCTCCGCCTGGTCGCTGGGCCCAGGCCCTGGCGAAACCCCCGTCCCGCCAAGGTCGGGCAGCGTCCCTCAGCACAGGGACCGCCCCACCTGGAGCTGAGTGCCGAAAGTTGGTTCTAATGGGCTATTACTTGACGTGGCCACAGATAAGTTCTTTTCTAAGATTGGGCCTAGCTCCGCCCCCTACTTCTCGTTCCGCTCTGTCATCCCCGTCCCCTACTCCACACGAAAGGATCTGGTGTACTCTTTCAACATGGCCCCTTTAGGCAGCGTGATTGATCCTTCCCAGAAGTCTGAGTGGATCTGGGAGCTAGGCCAAAAGCCGATTCTCTGTCGGAAACAAACCTCGTCCGAGCTCGCCTCCTGAAACCTGGTGCCGGTGCCTGAGAGTGACTCTTTCATCTACCGTCAAAAGTCAAAAAGCTTCTTCATGGGCGAAGACAGCAGCTTCAGAGGCCCGTCCCCTCACCTGGCCCCTCGGTTTATACCCACTCGTGAAGCCGCTATGAGCGAATATTACTCACTGCTATTTTCTCGAAGACAACATCTCTGCCACAACAGCACCACTCAAAAGCCTCCCGATCGAACGCTAACCAAGGAGCAGTGCTAAACACAAGTGAGCACGCGCACACACCGCTCGCGCCCAAGGGTTCTAAGAGGTCTCCTGCGGGGCCCCGGGTTGACCAATGGTTGCTGATTGCCGTCAGTGGTCCCTAGGGGGATTGAAAGTTGTTTCTCACGGGCTATTTCTTGCCATGGCTACAGATAAGTTCTTTCCTAAGCTTGGGCCTGGCTCCGCCCCCTACTTCTCCATCCACTCTGTCATGCACTTACCCTATTCCACACGGAAAGATCTGCTATCCACTTTTAACATGACCCCTTTTGCAGCTTGATGGATCTTTCCCAGATGTCTGAGTCGGATCTGCCAGCTCAGCCGAGAGCCGATTCTCTTTCACGAACAAACCGCGTCCACGCTCGCCTCCTGCAGCCCGGTGGAGGTGCCAGAGAGTGACGTTTTCTTCTACGGTCCAAAGTCAAAAACCGTCTTCATGGCAGGAGACAGCAGCTTAACTGGCCAGCCCGCTCACCTGCCCCCTCGACTCTGAGCCACTTGTAAACCTAATACCAGCGATTACTCGGTACTATTCTGTACAAGCCAACCTCTCTGCCACGACCGCACCACTCAAAAGCCTCCCGATCGAACGGTAACCAAGGAGCAGTGCTAAACACAAGTGAGCCCGCGCACACACCGCTCGCGCCCAAGGGTTCTAAGAGGTCTCCTGCGGGGCCCCGGGTTGACCAATGGTTGCGGAGTGACGTCAGCAGTCACTAGGTAGATTGAAAGTTGGTTCTTTTTTTTTTTTTTTTTTTTGACTTTCTAAAGGGTGAATTTTATGGTATGTGAATTATCTCAATCAAGCTGATTTTTTTAGAAAAGTGTTCTACATGTAAGTATATATGAGTACATATATGAATATGTGTACATACATACAATAAATTGTAAGTTAATTTATCAATAGACAGCTTCATATCCATCTAAATCAATGTTTAAATTCTTCTTAAGGATTTTAAGATGCTAACATATTTGAGAGAACACTACAATATCACATAACCTAGTTTGATAATTACAGATACATACTAAAGATTTAAACTTAAATCTCCATTGAACTTTGAAATCCTAGAATCTGCAGCAACCTGCTCACTACTGAGTTGGCTTAGCTCTAGTTCCAATTTCATATTTGCACGGAACCAAGAAACTCTACAAAGGTGAACAGCACATCACTGGGTATGGAAGAGCAGGGCCGCGTCTTTTACACCCTCGTGACCTTTGCAGCACGCGGCACTGTCCCTCGCACACATGGCAGGCCACATGACAAATGAGGGAGATACTTTTTAAATACCATACTTGTAAAACAGGACCAGAACAGTTAAACTTTTGTTCTCTGTGCTATCCCGTTAGATCAGGTCAACAAACTTCTTATGTAAAGGACCAGGTAGCAAATATTTTAGGCTTTTGGACAAGATTGTTTCTGACAGAACTACTCAACTCCCTCCGAGTAACATGAAAGCAGCTGTAGACAATATATAAACAAATGGACAACATTTAAACAAATGATCCCCTGCTTTAGACCAGTGCTGTCCAACGGATCTTTCCACAGTAATAGAAATATTTTATTATCTGACTATTAAGCCCTTAAACTATGGCTACTGTGACTAAGAAACTGAATTTTTAAATTATTTTAAATGTAAACAGATACATGTGACTAGTGGCTACTGTCCTGACCAACACTGCATTAGACAACTAACTAGCCAATTTTATTACCTCTGTTCAAAAAACCGAAAAACAGTACCTCTATTCAGAAAACTTAAAGCTAAAGATGAATTCTGTGACTACATTTCAAGGATGAACTGAGAAGAGAAAACATGATGTCAAATTTCTAATAATTCATAGATCCTACCACTAAGTATCAAAATTCGAAAGCAAATTATCTCAGTTCAAGCAGGAGGATACGTGTAGAGTTCCATGTATCTGGACTTCGCCATACTCTGTCTGGTGTACACTTGCTGGATTCCAGCTCTGAGGTCGTCCCAGATCTGGTCAAGGCCAATCTGCTTCAGTCCATGGGGATTCTGACTCCTGTTTGATGACATTGTGAGTAATGTTCTGAAGTCGTCCAGTGCAGCAATCCTTATTCAAAATACAGCTAATTCTCCATTAGATGAAAATATACAGTATCATCCCAAATTTATTCACAGCAGCTCAGAAAAGGATGTCCTTTAACTGCAGAAAATGAAATCTCATTGCAGGCAAACCCGCATTTCCCCGGAGACTACAAGGCTCGCGCGACGTCTCCGCCTGGTCGCTGGGCCCAGGCCCTGGCGAAACCCCCGTCCCGCCAAGGTCGGGCAGCGTCCCTCAGCGCAGGGACCGCCCCGCCTGGAGCTGAGTGCCAAAAGTTGGATCTAATGGGCTATTTCTTGACGTGGCTACAGATCCGTTCTTTTCTAAGATTGGGCCTAGCTCCGCCCCCTACCTCTCGTTCCGCTCTGTCATCCCCGTCCCCTACTCCACACGAAAGGATCTGGTGTACTCTTTCAACATGGCCCCTTTAGGCAGCGTGATTGATCTTTCCCAGATGTCTGAGTGGAAATGGGAGGTAGGCCAAAGCCGATTCTCTGTCTGAAACAAACCTCGTCCGAGCTCGCCTCCTACAACCTGGTGGCGGTGCCTGAGAGTGACTCTTTCATCTACCGTCAAAAGTCAAAAAGCTTCTTCATGGGAGAAGACAGCAGCTTCAGAGGCCCGTCCCCTCACCTGGCCCCTCGGCTCATACCCACTCGTGAAGCCGCTATGAGCGAATATTACTCAGTACTATTTTCTCGAAGACAACATCTCTGCCACAACAGCAGCACTCAAAAGCCTCCCGATCGAACGCTAACCAAGGAGCAGTGCTAAACACAAGTAAGCATGCGCACACACCGCTCGCGCCCAAGGGTTCTAAAAGGTGTCCTGCGGGGCCCCGGGTGGACCAATGGTTGCTGATTGCCGTCAGTGGTCCCTAGGGGGAATGAAAGTTGTTTCTCACGGGCTATTTCTTGCCATGGCTACAGATAAGTTCTTTCCTAAGCTTGGGCCTGGCTCCGCCCCCTACTTCTCCATCCACTCTGTCATCCACTTACCCTACTCCACACGGAAAGATCTGCTATCCACTTTTAACATGACCCCTTTTGCAGCTTGATGGATCTTTCCCAGATGTCTGTGTCGGATCTGGTAGCTCAGCCGAAATCCGATTCCATTTCTCAACCAAACCGCTCCCGCGCTCGCCTCCTGCCGCCTGGTGGAGGTTCCCGACCCCTACTCCACACGGAAAGATCGGCTGTCCTCTTTCCACATCACCCTCTTTGGCAGCGTGATGGATCTTTCCCAGATGTCTGAGTCGGATCTGCCAGCTCAGCCGATAGCCGATTCTCTTTCACGAACAAACCGCGTCCACGCTCGCCTCCTGCAGCCCGGTGGAGGTGCCAGAGAGTGACGTTTTCTTCTACGGTCCAAAGTCAAAAACCGTCTTCATGGCAGGAGACAGCAGCTTAACTGGCCAGCCCGCTCACCTGCCCCCTCGGCTCTGAGCCACTTGTAAACCTAATACCAGCGATTACTCGGTACTATTCTGTAGAAGCCAACCTCTCTGCCACGACCGCACCACTCAAAAGCCTCCCGATCGAACGGTAACCAAGGAGCAGTGCTAAACACAAGTGAGCCCGCGCACACACCGCTCGCGCCCAAGGGTTCTAAGAGGTCTCCTGCGGGGCCCCGGGTTGACCAATGGTTGCGGAGTGACGTCAGCAGTCACTAGGTAGATTGAAAGTTGGTTCTTTTTTTTTTTTTTTTTTTGACTTTCTAAAGGGTGAATTTTATGGTATGTGAATTATCTCAATCAAGCTGATTTTTTTAGAAAAGTGTTCTACATGTAAGTATATATGAGTACATATATGAATATGTGTACATACATACAATAAATTGTAAGTTAATTTAGAAATAGACAGCTTCATATCCATCTAAATCAATGTTTAAATTCTTCTTAAGGATTTTAAGATGCTAACATATTTGAGAGAACACTACAATATCACATAACCTAGTTTGATAATTACAGATACATACTAAAGATTTAAACTTAAATCTCCATTGAACTTTGAAATCCTAGAATCTGCAGCAACCTGCTCACTACTGAGTTGGCTTAGCTCTAGTTCCAATTTCATATTTGCACGGAACCAAGAAACTCTACAAAGGTGAACAGCACATCACTGGGTATGGAAGAGCAGGGCCGCGTCTTTTACACCCTCGTGACCTTTGCAGCACGCGGCACTGTCCCTCGCACACATGGCAGGCCACATGACAAATGAGGGAGATACTTTTTAAATACCATACTTGTAAAACAGGACCAGAACAGTTAAACTTTTGTTCTCTGTGCTATCCCGTTAGATCAGGTCAACAAACTTCTTATGTAAAGGACCCGATAGCAAATATTTTAGGCTTTTGGACAAGATTGTTTCTGACAGAACTACTCAACTCCCTCCGAGTAACATGAAAGCAGCTGTAGACAATATATAAACAAATGGACAACATTTAAACAAATGATCCCCTGCTTTAGACCAGTGCTGTCCAACGGATCTTTCCACAGTAATAGAAATATTTTATTATCTGACTATTAAGCCCTTAAACTATGGCTACTGTGACTAAGAAACTGAATTTTTCAATTATTTTAAATGTAAACAGATACATGTGACTAGTGGCTACTGTCCTGACCAGCACTGCATTAGACAACTAACTAGCCAATTTTATTACCTCTGTTCAAAAAACCGAAAAACAGTACCTCTATTCAAAAAACTTAAAGCTAAAGATGAATTCTGTGACTACATTTCAAGGATGAACTGAGAAGAGAAAACATGATGTCAAATTTCTAATAATTCATAGATCCTACCACTAAGTATCAAAATTCGAAAGCAAATTATCTCAGTTCAAGCAGGAGGATACGTGTAGAGTTCCATGTATCTGGACTTCGCCATACTCTGTCTGGTGTACACTTGCTGGATTCCAGCTCTGAGGTCGTCCCAGATCTGGTCAAGGCCAATCTGCTTCAGTCCATGGGGATTCTGACTCCTGTTTGATGACATTGTGAGTAATGTTCTGAAGTCGTCCAGTGCAGCAATCCTTATTCAAAATACAGCTAATTCTCCATTAGATGAAAATATACAGTATCATCCCAAATTTATTCACAGCAGCTCAGAAAAGGATGTCCTTTAACTGCAGAAAATGAAATCTCATTGCAGGCAAACCCGCATTTCCCCGGAGACTACAAGGCTCGCGCGACGTCTCCGCCTGGTCGCTGGGCCCAGGCCCTGGCGAAACCCCCGTCCCGCCAAGGTCGGGCAGCGTCCCTCAGCGCAGGGACCGCCCCGCCTGGAGCTGAGTGCCGAAAGTTGGTTCTAATGGGCTATTTCTTGACGTGGCTACAGATCAGTTCTTTTCTAAGATTGGGCCTAGCTCCGCCCCCTACCTCTCGTTCCGCTCTGTCATCCCCGTCCCCTACTCCACACGAAAGGATCTGGTGTACTCTTTCAACATGGCCCCTTTAGGCAGCGTGATTGATCTTTCCCAGATGTCTGAGTGGAAATGGGAGGTAGGCCAAAGCCGATTCTCTGTCTGAAACAAACCTCGTCCGAGCTCGCCTCCTGCAACCTGGTGGCGGTGCCTGAGAGTGACTCTTTCATCTACCGTCAAAAGTCAAAAAGCTTCTTCATGGGAGAAGACAGCAGCTTCAGAGGCCCGTCCCCTCACCTGGCCCCTCGGCTCATACCCACTCGTGAAGCCGCTATGAGCGAATATTACTCAGTGCTATTTTCTCGAAGACAACATCTCTGCCACAACAGCAGCACTCAAAAGCCTCCCGATCGAACGGTAACCAAGGAGCAGTGCTAAACACAAGTGAGCACGCGCACACACCGCTCGCGCACAAGGGTTCTAAGAGGTGTCCTGCGGGGCCCCGGGTGGACCAATGGTTGCTGATTGCCGTCAGTGGTCCTTAGGGGGAATGAAAGTTGTTTCTCACGGGCTATTTCTTGCCATGGCTACAGATAAGTTCTTTCCTAAGCTTGGGCCTGGCTCCGCCCCCTACTTCTCCATCCACTCTGTCATGCACTTACCCTACTCCACACGGAAAGATCTGCTATCCACTTTTAACATGACCCCTTTTGCAGCTTGATGGATCTTTCCCAGATGTCTGAGTCGGATCTGCCAGCTCAGCCGAGAGCCGATTCTCTTTCACGAACAAACCGCGTCCACGCTCGCCTCCTGCAGCCCGGTGGAGGTGCCAGAGAGTGACGTTTTCTTCTACGGTCCAAAGTCAAAAACCGTCTTCATGGCAGGAGACAGCAGCTTAACTGGCCAGCCCGCTCACCTGCCCCCTCGACTCTGAGCCACTTGTAAACCTAATACCAGCGATTACTCGGTACTATTCTGTACAAGCCAACCTCTCTGCCACGACCGCACCACTCAAAAGCCTCCCGATCGAACGGTAACCAAGGAGCAGTGCTAAACACAAGTGAGCCCGCGCACACACCGCTCGCGCCCAAGGGTTCTAAGAGGTCTCCTGCGGGGCCCCGGGTTGACCAATGGTTGCGGAGTGACGTCAGCAGTCACTAGGTAGATTGAAAGTTGGTTCTTTTTTTTTTTTTTTTTTTTTGACTTTCTAAAGGGTGAATTTTATGGTATGTGAATTATCTCAATCAAGCTGATTTTTTTAGAAAAGTGTTCTACATGTAAGTATATATGAGTACATATATGAATATGTGTACATACATACAATAAATTGTAAGTTAATTTATCAATAGACAGCTTCATATCCATCTAAATCAATGTTTAAATTCTTCTTAAGGATTTTAAGATGCTAACATATTTGAGAGAACACTACAATATCACATAACCTAGTTTGATAATTACAGATACATACTAAAGATTTAAACTTAAATCTCCATTGAACTTTGAAATCCTAGAATCTGCAGCAACCTGCTCACTACTGAGTTGGCTTAGCTCTAGTTCCAATTTCATATTTGCACGGAACCAAGAAACTCTACAAAGGTGAACAGCACATCACTGGGTATGGAAGAGCAGGGCCGCGTCTTTTACACCCTCGTGACCTTTGCAGCACGCGGCACTGTCCCTCGCACACATGGCAGGCCACATGACAAATGAGGGAGATACTTTTTAAATACCATACTTGTAAAACAGGACCAGAACAGTTAAACTTTTGTTCTCTGTGCTATCCCGTTAGATCAGGTCAACAAACTTCTTATGTAAAGGACCAGATAGCAAATATTTTAGGCTTTTGGACAAGATTGTGTCTGACAGAACTACTCAACTCCCTCCGAGTAACATGAAAGCAGCTGTAGACAATATATAAACAAATGGACAACATTTAAACAAATGATCCCCTGCTTTAGACCAGTGCTGTCCAACGGATCTTTCCACAGTAATAGAAATATTTTATTATCTGACTATTAAGCCCTTAAACTATGGCTACTGTGACTAAGAAACTGAATTTTTAAATTATTTTAAATGTAAACAGATACATGTGACTAGTGGCTACTGTCCTGACCAGCACTGCATGAGACAACTAACTAGCCAATTTTATTACCTCTGTTCAAAAAACCGAAAAACAGTACCTCTATTCAAAAAACTTAAAGCTAAAGATGAATTCTGTGACTACATTTCAAGGATGAACTGAGAAGAGAAAACATGATGTCAAATTTCTAATAATTCATAGATCCTACCACTAAGTATCAAAATTCGAAAGCAAATTATCTCAGTTCAAGCAGGAGGATACGTGTAGAGTTCCATGTATCTGGACTTCGCCATACTCTGTCTGGTGTACACTTGCTGGATTCCAGCTCTGAGGTCGTCCCAGATCTGGTCAAGGCCAATCTGCTTCAGTCCATGGGGATTCTGACTCCTGTTTGATGACATTGTGAGTAATGTTCTGAAGTCGTCCAGTGCAGCAATCCTTATTCAAAATACAGCTAATTCTCCATTAGATGAAAATATACAGTATCATCCCAAATTTATTCACAGCAGCTCAGAAAAGGATGTCCTTTAACTGCAGAAAATGAAATCTCATTGCAGGCAAACCTGCATTTCCCCAGAGACTACAAGGCTCGCGCGACGTCTCCGCCTGGTCGCTGGGCCCAGGCCCTGGCGAAACCCCCGTCCCGCCAAGGTCGGGCAGCGTCCCTCAGCACAGGGACCGCCCCACCTGGAGCTGAGTGCCGAAAGTTGGTTCTAATGGGCTATTACTTGACGTGGCCACAGATAAGTTCTTTTCTAAGATTGGGCCTAGCTCCGCCCCCTACTTCTCGTTCCGCTCTGTCATCCCCGTCCCCTACTCCACACGAAAGGATCTGGTGTACTCTTTCAACATGGCCCCTTTAGGCAGCGTGATTGATCCTTCCCAGAAGTCTGAGTGGATCTGGGAGCTAGGCCAAAAGCCGATTCTCTGTCGGAAACAAACCTCGTCCGAGCTCGCCTCCTGCAACCTGGTGCCGGTGCCTGAGAGTGACTCTTTCATCTACCGTCAAAAGTCAAAAAGCTTCTTCATGGGCGAAGACAGCAGCTTCAGAGGCCCGTCCCCTCACCTGGCCCCTCGGTTTATACCCACTCGTGAAGCCGCTATGAGCGAATATTACTCACTGCTATTTTCTCGAAGACAACATCTCTGCCACAACAGCACCACTCAAAAGCCTCCCGATCGAACGCTAACCAAGGAGCAGTGCTAAACACAAGTGAGCACGCGCACACACCGCTCGCGCCCAAGGGTTCTAAGAGGTCTCCTGCGGGGCCCCGGGTTGACCAATGGTTGCTGATTGCCGTCAGTGGTCCCTAGGGGGATTGAAAGTTGTTTCTCACGGGCTATTTCTTGCCATGGCTACAGATAAGTTCTTTCCTAAGCTTGGGCCTGGCTCCGCCCCCTACTTCTCCATCCACTCTGTCATGCACTTACCCTATTCCACACGGAAAGATCTGCTATCCACTTTTAACATGACCCCTTTTGCAGCTTGATGGATCTTTCCCAGATGTCTGAGTCGGATCTGCCAGCTCAGCCGAGAGCCGATTCTCTTTCACGAACAAACCGCGTCCACGCTCGCCTCCTGCAGCCCGGTGGAGGTGCCAGAGAGTGACGTTTTCTTCTACGGTCCAAAGTCAAAAACCGTCTTCATGGCAGGAGACAGCAGCTTAACTGGCCAGCCCGCTCACCTGCCCCCTCGACTCTGAGCCACTTGTAAACCTAATACCAGCGATTACTCGGTACTATTCTGTACAAGCCAACCTCTCTGCCACGACCGCACCACTCAAAAGCCTCCCGATCGAACGGTAACCAAGGAGCAGTGCTAAACACAAGTGAGCCCGCGCACACACCGCTCGCGCCCAAGGGTTCTAAGAGGTCTCCTGCGGGGCCCCGGGTTGACCAATGGTTGCGGAGTGACGTCAGCAGTCACTAGGTAGATTGAAAGTTGGTTCTTTTTTTTTTTTTTTTTTTTGACTTTCTAAAGGGTGAATTTTATGGTATGTGAATTATCTCAATCAAGCTGATTTTTTTAGAAAAGTGTTCTACATGTAAGTATATATGAGTACATATATGAATATGTGTACATACATACAATAAATTGTAAGTTAATTTATCAATAGACAGCTTCATATCCATCTAAATCAATGTTTAAATTCTTCTTAAGGATTTTAAGATGCTAACATATTTGAGAGAACACTACAATATCACATAACCTAGTTTGATAATTACAGATACATACTAAAGATTTAAACTTAAATCTCCATTGAACTTTGAAATCCTAGAATCTGCAGCAACCTGCTCACTACTGAGTTGGCTTAGCTCTAGTTCCAATTTCATATTTGCACGGAACCAAGAAACTCTACAAAGGTGAACAGCACATCACTGGGTATGGAAGAGCAGGGCCGCGTCTTTTACACCCTCGTGACCTTTGCAGCACGCGGCACTGTCCCTCGCACACATGGCAGGCCACATGACAAATGAGGGAGATACTTTTTAAATACCATACTTGTAAAACAGGACCAGAACAGTTAAACTTTTGTTCTCTGTGCTATCCCGTTAGATCAGGTCAACAAACTTCTTATGTAAAGGACCAGGTAGCAAATATTTTAGGCTTTTGGACAAGATTGTTTCTGACAGAACTACTCAACTCCCTCCGAGTAACATGAAAGCAGCTGTAGACAATATATAAACAAATGGACAACATTTAAACAAATGATCCCCTGCTTTAGACCAGTGCTGTCCAACGGATCTTTCCACAGTAATAGAAATATTTTATTATCTGACTATTAAGCCCTTAAACTATGGCTACTGTGACTAAGAAACTGAATTTTTAAATTATTTTAAATGTAAACAGATACATGTGACTAGTGGCTACTGTCCTGACCAACACTGCATTAGACAACTAACTAGCCAATTTTATTACCTCTGTTCAAAAAACCGAAAAACAGTACCTCTATTCAGAAAACTTAAAGCTAAAGATGAATTCTGTGACTACATTTCAAGGATGAACTGAGAAGAGAAAACATGATGTCAAATTTCTAATAATTCATAGATCCTACCACTAAGTATCAAAATTCGAAAGCAAATTATCTCAGTTCAAGCAGGAGGATACGTGTAGAGTTCCATGTATCTGGACTTCGCCATACTCTGTCTGGTGTACACTTGCTGGATTCCAGCTCTGAGGTCGTCCCAGATCTGGTCAAGGCCAATCTGCTTCAGTCCATGGGGATTCTGACTCCTGTTTGATGACATTGTGAGTAATGTTCTGAAGTCGTCCAGTGCAGCAATCCTTATTCAAAATACAGCTAATTCTCCATTAGATGAAAATATACAGTATCATCCCAAATTTATTCACAGCAGCTCAGAAAAGGATGTCCTTTAACTGCAGAAAATGAAATCTCATTGCAGGCAAACCCGCATTTCCCCGGAGACTACAAGGCTCGCGCGACGTCTCCGCCTGGTCGCTGGGCCCAGGCCCTGGCGAAACCCCCGTCCCGCCAAGGTCGGGCAGCGTCCCTCAGCGCAGGGACCGCCCCGCCTGGAGCTGAGTGCCAAAAGTTGGATCTAATGGGCTATTTCTTGACGTGGCTACAGATCAGTTCTTTTCTAAGATTGGGCCTAGCTCCGCCCCCTACCTCTCGTTCCGCTCTGTCATCCCCGTCCCCTACTCCACACGAAAGGATCTGGTGTACTCTTTCAACATGGCCCCTTTAGGCAGCGTGATTGATCTTTCCCAGATGTCTGAGTGGAAATGGGAGGTAGGCCAAAGCCGATTCTCTGTCTGAAACAAACCTCGTCCGAGCTCGCCTCCTACAACCTGGTGGCGGTGCCTGAGAGTGACTCTTTCATCTACCGTCAAAAGTCAAAAAGCTTCTTCATGGGAGAAGACAGCAGCTTCAGAGGCCCGTCCCCTCACCTGGCCCCTCGGCTCATACCCACTCGTGAAGCCGCTATGAGCGAATATTACTCAGTACTATTTTCTCGAAGACAACATCTCTGCCACAACAGCAGCACTCAAAAGCCTCCCGATCGAACGCTAACCAAGGAGCAGTGCTAAACACAAGTAAGCATGCGCACACACCGCTCGCGCCCAAGGGTTCTAAAAGGTGTCCTGCGGGGCCCCGGGTGGACCAATGGTTGCTGATTGCCGTCAGTGGTCCCTAGGGGGAATGAAAGTTGTTTCTCACGGGCTATTTCTTGCCATGGCTACAGATAAGTTCTTTCCTAAGCTTGGGCCTGGCTCCGCCCCCTACTTCTCCATCCACTCTGTCATCCACTTACCCTACTCCACACGGAAAGATCTGCTATCCACTTTTAACATGACCCCTTTTGCAGCTTGATGGATCTTTCCCAGATGTCTGTGTCGGATCTGGTAGCTCAGCCGAAATCCGATTCCATTTCTCAACCAAACCGCTCCCGCGCTCGCCTCCTGCCGCCTGGTGGAGGTTCCCGACCCCTACTCCACAGGGAAAGATCAGCTGTCCTCTTTCCACATCACCCTGTTTGGCAGCGTGATGGATCTTTCCCAGATGTCTGAGTCGGATCTGCCAGCTCAGCCGATAGCCGATTCTCTTTCACGAACAAACCGCGTCCACGCTCGCCTCCTGCAGCCGGGTGGAGGTGCCAGAGAGTGACGTTTTCTTCTACGGTCCAAAGTCAAAAACCGTCTTCATGGCAGGAGACAGCAGCTTAACTGGCCAGCCCGCTCACCTGCCCCCTTGGCTCGGAGCCACTTGTAAACCTAATACCAGCGATTACTCGGTACTATTCTGTACAAGCCAACCTCTCTGCCACGACCGCACCACTCAAAAGCCTCCCGATCGAACGGTAACCAAGGAGCAGTGCTAAACACAAGTGAGAACGCGCACACACCGCTCGTGCCCGAGGGTTCTAAGAGGTCTCCTGCGGGGCCCCGCGTTGACCAATGGATGCTGAGTGACGTCAGCAGTCGCTAAGGATATTGAAAGATGGTTCTAATGGGCTATTACTTGACGTGGCCACAGATCAGTTCTTTCCTAAGCTTGGGCCTGGCTCCGCCCCCTACTTCTCCATCCACTCTGTCATGCACTTACCCTACTCCACACGGAAAGATCTGCTATCCACTTTTAACATGACCCCTTTTGCAGCTTGATGGATCTTTCCCAGATGTCTGTGTCGGATCTGGTAGCTCAGCCGAAATCCGATTCCATTTCTCAACCAAACCGCTCCCGCGCTCGCCTCCTGCCGCCTGGTGGAGGTTCCCGACCCCTACTCCACACGGAAAGATCAGCTATCCTCTTTCCACATCACCCTGTTCGGCAGCGTGATGGATCTTTCCCAGATGTCTGAGTTGGATCTGCCAGCTCAGCGGATAGCCGATTCTCTTTCACGAACAAACCGCGTCCACGCTCGCCTCCTGCAGCCCGGTGGAGTTGCCAGAGAGTGACGTTTTCTTCTACGGTCCAAAGTCAAAAACCGTCTTCATGGCAGGAGACAGCAGCTTAACTGGCCAGCCCGCTCACCACCCCCTCGACTCTGAGCCACTTGTAAACCTAATACCAGCGATTACTCGGTACTATTCTGTAGAAGCCAACCTCTCTGCCACGACCGCACCACTCAAAAGCCTCCCGATCGAACGGTAACCAAGGAGCAGTGCTAAACACAAGTGAGCCCGCGCACACACCGCTCGCGCCCAAGGGTTCTAAGAGGTCTCCTGCGGGGCCCCGGGTTGACCAATGGTTGCGGAGTGACGTCAGCAGTCACTAGGTAGATTGCAAGTTGGTTCTTTTTTTTTTTTTTTTTTTTTTTTTGACTTTCTAAAGGGTGAATTTTATGGTATGTGATTTATCTCAATCAAGCTGATTTTTTTAGAAAAGTGTTCTACATGTAACTATATATGAGTACATATATGAATATGTGTACATACATACAATAAATTGTAAGTTAATTTAGAAATAGACAGCTTCATATCCATCTAAATCAATGTTTAAATTCTTCTTAAGGATTTTAAGATGCTAACATATTTGAGAGAACACTACAATATCACATAACCTAGTTTAATAATTACAGATACATACTAAAGATTTAAACTTAAATCTCCATTGAACTTTGAAATCCTAGAATCTGCAGCAACCTGCTCACTAGTGAGTTGGCTTAGCTCTAGTTCCAATTTCATATTTGCACGGAACCAAGAAACTCTACAAAGGTGAACAGCACATCACTGGGTATGGAAGAGCAGGGCCGCGTCTTTTACACCCTCGTGACCTTTGCAGCACGCGGCACTGTCCCTCGCACACATGACAGGCCACATGACAAATGAGGGAGATATTTTTAAATACCATACTTGTAAAACAGGACCAGAACAGTTAAACTTTTGTTCTCTGTGCTATCCCGTTAGATCAGGTCAACAAACTTCTTATGTAAAGGACCAGGTAGCAAATATTTTAGGCTTTTGGACAAGATTGTTTCTGACAGAACTACTCAACTCCCTCCGAGTAACATGAAAGCAGCTGTAGACAATATATAAACAAATGGACAACATTTAAACAAATGATCCCCTGCTTTAGACCAGTGCTGTCCAACGGATCTTTCCACAGTAATAGAAATATTTTATTATCTGACTATTAAGCCCTTAAACTATGGCTACTGTGACTAAGAAACTGAATTTTTAAATTATTTTAAATGTAAACAGATACATGTGACTAGTGGCTACTGTCCTGACCAGCACTGCATTAGACAACTAACTAGCCAATTTTATTACCTCTGTTCAAAAAACCGAAAAACAGTACCTCTATTCAAAAAACTTAAAGCTAAAGATGAATTCTGTGACTACATTTCAAGGATGAACTGAGAAGAGAAAACATGATGTCAAATTTCTAATAATTCGTAGATCCTACCACTAAGTATCAAAATTCGAAAGCAAATTATCTCAGTTCAAGCAGGAGGATACGTGTAGAGTTCCATGTATCTGGACTTCGCCATACTCTGTCAGGTGTACACTTGCTGGATTCCAGCTCTGAGGTCGTCCCAGATCTGGTCAAGGCCAATCTGCTTCAGTCCATGGGGATTCTGACTCCTGTTTGATGACATTGTGAGTAATGTTCTGAAGTCGTGCAGTGCAGCAATCCTTATTCAAAATACAGCTAATTCTCCATTAGATGAAAATATACAGTATCATCCCAAATTTATTCACAGCAGCTCAGAAAAGGATGTCCTTTAACTGCAGAAAATGAAATCTCATTGCAGGCAAACCCGCATTTCCCCGGAGACTACAAGGCTCGCGCGACGTCTCCGCCTGGTCGCTGGGCCCAGGCCCTGGCGAAACCCCCGTCCCGCCAAGGTCGGGCAGTGTCCCTCAGCACAGGGACCGCCCCACCTGGAGCTGAGTGCCGAAAGTTGGTTCTAATGGGCTATTTCTTGACGTGGCTACAGATCAGTTCTTTTCTAAGATTGGACTGAGCTCCGCCCCCTACCTCTCGTTCCGCTCTGTCATCCCCGTCCCCTACACCACACGAAAGGATCTGGTGTACTCTTTCAACATGGCCCCTTAAGGCAGCGTGATTGATCTTTCCCAGATGTCTGAGTGGAAATGGGAGGTAGGCCAAAGCCAATTCTCTGTCTGAAACAAACCTCGTCCGAGCTCGCCTCCTGCAACCTGGTGGCGGTGCCTGAGAGTGACTCTTTCATCTACCGTCAAAAGTCAAAAAGCTTCTTCATGGGAGAAGACAGCAGCTTCAGAGGCCCGTCCCCTCACCTGGCCCCTCGGCTCATACCCACTCGTGAAGCCGCTATGAGCGAATATTACTCAGTACTATTTTCTCGAAGACAACATCTCAGCCACAACAGCACCACTCAAAATCCTCCCGATCGAACGCTAACCAAGGAGCAGTGCTAAACACAGGTGAGCACGCGCACACACCGCTCCCGCCCAAGGGTTCTAAGAGGTGTCCTGCAGGGCCCCGGGTGGACCAATGGTTGCTGATTGCCGTCAGTGGTCCCTAGGGGGAATGAAAGTTGTTTCTCACGGGCTATATCTTGCCATGGCTACCGATAGGTTCTTTCCTAAGCTTGGGCCTGGCTCCGCCCCCTACTTCTCCATCCACTCTGTCATCCACTTACCCAATTCCACACGGAAAGATCTGCTATCCACTTTTAACATGACCCCTTTTGCAGCTTGATGGATCTTTCCCAGATGTCTGTGTCGGATCTGGTAGCTCAGCCGAAATTCGATTCCATTTCTCAACCAAACCGCTCCCGCGCTCGCCTCCTGCCGCCTGGTGGAGGTTCCCGACCCCTACTCCACACGAAAAGATCAGCTGTCCTCTTTCCACATCACCCTGTTTGGCAGCGTGATGGATCTTTCCCAGATGTCTGAGTCGGATCTGCCAGCTCAGGCGATAGCCGATTCTCTTTCACGAACAAACCGTTTCCACGCTCGCCTCCTGCAGCCCGGTGGAGGTGCCAGAGAGTGACGTTTTCTTCTACGGTCCAAAGTCAAAAACCGTCTTCATGGCAGGAGACAGCAGCTTAACTGGCCAGCCCGCTCACCTGCCCCCTCGACTCTGAGCCACTTGTAAACCTAATACCAGCGATTACTCGGTACTATTCTGTAGAAGCCAACCTCTCTGCCACGACTGCACCACTCAAAAGCCTCCCGATCGAACGGTAACCAAGGAGCAGTGCTAAACACAAGTGAGCCCGCGCACATACCGCTCGCGCCCAAGGGTTCTAAGAGGTCTCCTGCGGGGCCCCGGGTTGACCAATGGTTGCGGAGTGACGTCAGCAGTCACTAGGTAGATTGAAAGTTGGTTCTTTTTTTTTTTTTTTTTGACTTTCTAAAGGGTGAATTTTATGGTATGTGAATTATCTCAATCAAGCTGATTTTTTTAGAAAAGTGTTCTACATGTAAGTATATATGAGTACATATATGTATATGTGTACATACATACAATAAATTGTAAGTTAATTTAGAAATAGACAGCTTCATATCCATCTAAATCAATGTTTAAATTCTTCTTAAGGATTTTAAGATGCTAACATATTTGAGAGAACACTACAATATCACATAACCTAGTTTGATAATTACAGATACATACTAAAGATTTAAACTTAAATCTCCATTGAACTTTGAAATCCTAGAATCTGCAGCAACCTGCTCACTACTGAGTTGGCTTAGCTCTAGTTCCAATTTCATATTTGCACGGAACCAAGAAACTCTACAAAGGTGAACAGCACATCACTGGGTATGGAAGAGCAGGGCCGCGTCTTTTACACCCTCGTGACCTTTGCAGCACGCGGCACTGTCCCTCGCACACATGGCAGGCCACATGACAAATGAGGGAGATACTTTTTAAATACCATACTTGTAAAACAGGACCAGAACAGTTAAACTTTTGTTCTCTGTGCTATCCCGTTAGATCAGGTCAACAAACTTCTTATGTAAAGGACCAGATAGCAAATATTTTAGGCTTTTGGACAAGATTGTTTCTGACAGAACTACTCAACTCCCTCCGAGTAACATGAAAGCAGCTGTAGACAATATATAAACAAATGGACAACATTTAAACAAATGATCCCCTGCTTTAGACCAGTGCTGTCCAACGGATCTTTCCACAGTAATAGAAATATTTTATTATCTGACTATTAAGCCCTTAAACTATGGCTACTGTGACTAAGAAACTGAATTTTTAAATTATTTTAAATGTAAACAGATACATGTGACTAGTGGCTACTGTCCTGACCAGCACTGCATTAGACAACTAACTAGCCAATTTTATTACCTCTGTTCAAAAAACCGAAAAACAGTACCTCTATTCAAAAAACTTAAAGCTAAAGATGAATTCTGTGACTACATTTCAAGGATGAACTGAGAAGAGAAAACATGATGTCAAATTTCTAATAATTCGTAGATCCTACCACTAAGTATCAAAATTCGAAAGCAAATTATCTCAGTTCAAGCAGGAGGATACGTGTAGAGTTCCATGTATCTGGACTTCGCCATACTCTGTCAGGTGTACACTTGCTGGATTCCAGCTCTGAGGTCGTCCCAGATCTGGTCAAGGCCAATCTGCTTCAGTCCATGGGGATTCTGACTCCTGTTTGATGACATTGTGAGTAATGTTCTGAAGTCGTCCAGTGCAGCAATCCTTATTCAAAATACAGCTAATTCTCCATTAGATGAAAATATACAGTATCATCCCAAATTTATTCACAGCAGCTCAGAAAAGGATGTCCTTTAACTGCAGAAAATGAAATCTCATTGCAGGCAAACCCGCATTTCCCCGGAGACTACAAGGCTCGCGCGACGTCTCCGCCTGGTCGCTGGGCCCAGGCCCTGGCGAAACCCCCGTCCCGCCAAGGTCGGGCAGCGTCCCTCAGCGCAGGGACCGCCCCGCCTGGAGCTGAGTGCCAAAAGTTGGATCTAATGGGCTATTTCTTGACGTGGCTACAGATCAGTTCTTTTCTAAGATTGGGCCTAGCTCCGCCCCCTACCTCTCGTTCCGCTCTGTCATCCCCGTCCCCTACTCAACACGAAAGGATCTGGTGTACTCTTTCAACATGGCCCCTTTAGGCAGCGTGATTGATCTTTCCCAGATGTCTGAGTGGAAATGGGAGGTAGGCCAAAGCCGATTCTCTGTCTGAAACAAACCTCGTCCGAGCTCGCCTCCTGCAACCTGGTGGCGGTGACTGAGAGTGACTCTTTCATCTACCGTCAAAAGTCAAAAAGCTTCTTCATGGGAGAAGACAGCAGCTTCAGAGGCCCGTCCCCTCACCTGGCCCCTCGGCTCATACCCACTCGTGAAGCCGCTATGAGCGAATATTACTCAGTACTATTTTCTCGAAGACAACATCTCTGCCAGAACAGCAGCACTCAAAAGCCTCCCGATCGAACGCTAACCAAGGAGCAGTGCTAAACACAAGTAAGCATGCGCACACACCGCTCGCGCCCAAGGGTTCTAAAAGGTGTCCTGCGGGGCCCCGGGTGGACCAATGGTTGCTGATTGCCGTCAGTGGTCCCTAGGGGGAATGAAAGTTGTTTCTCACGGGCTATTTCTTGCCATGGCTACCGATAGGTTCTTTCCTAAGCTTGGGCCTGGCTCCGCCCCCTACTTCTCCATCCACTCTGTCATCCACTTACCCAATTCCAAACGGAAAGATCTGCTATCCACTTTTAACATGACCCCTTTTGCAGCTTGATGGATCTTTCCCAGATGTCTGTGTCGGATCTGGTAGCTCAGCCGAAATTCGATTCCATTTCTCAACCAAACCGCTCCCGCGCTCGCCTCCTGCCGCCTGGTGGAGGTTCCCGACCCCTACTCCACACGAAAAGATCAGCTGTCCTCTTTCCACATCACCCTGTTTGGCAGCGTGATGGATCTTTCCCAGATGTCTGAGTCGGATCTGCCAGCTCAGGCGATAGCCGATTCTCTTTCACGAACAAACCGTTTCCACGCTCGCCTCCTGCAGCCCGGTGGAGGTGCCAGAGAGTGACGTTTTCTTCTACGGTCCAAAGTCAAAAACCGTCTTCATGGCAGGAGACAGCAGCTTAACTGGCCAGCCCGCTCACCTGCCCCGTCGACTCTGAGCCACTTGTAAACCTAATACCAGCGATTACTCGGTACTATTCTGTAGAAGCCAACCTCTCTGCCACGACCGCACCACTCAAAAGCCTCCCGATCGAACGGTAACCAAGGAGCAGTGCTAAACACAAGTGACCCCGCGCACATACCGCTCGCGCCCAAGGGTTCTAAGAGGTCTCCTGCGGGGCCCCGGGTTGACCAATGGTTGCGGAGTGACGTCAGCAGTCACTAGGTAGATTGAAAGTTGGTTCTTTTTTTTTTTTTTTTGACTTTCTAAAGGGTGAATTTTATGGTATGTGAATTATCTCAATCAAGCTGATTTTTTTAGAAAAGTGTTCTACATGTAAGTATATATGAGTACATATATGAATATGTGTACATACATACAATAAATTGTAAGTTAATTTAGAAATAGACAGCTTCATATCCATCTAAATCAATGTTTAAATTCTTCTTAAGGATTTTAAGATGCTAACATATTTGAGAGAACACTACAGTATCACATAACCTAGTTTGATAATTACAGATACATACTAAAGATTTAAACTTAAATCTCCATTGAACTTTGAAATCCTAGAATCTGCAGCAACCTGCTCACTACTGAGTTGGCTTAGCTCTAGTTCCAATTTCATATTTGCACGGAACCAAGAAACTCTACAAAGGTGAACAGCACATCACTGGGTATGGAAGAGCAGGGCCGCGTCTTTTACACCCTCGTGACCTTTGCAGCACGCGGCACTGTCCCTCGCACACATGGCAGGCCACATGACAAATGAGGGAGATACTTTTTAAATACCATACTTGTAAAACAGGACCAGAACAGTTAAACTTTTGTTCTCTGTTCTATCCCGTTAGATCAGGTCAACAAACTTCTTATGTAAAGGACCAGATAGCAAATATTTTAGGCTTTTGGACAAGATTGTTTCTGACAGAACTACTCAACTCCCTCCGAGTAACATGAAAGCAGCTGTAGACAATATATAAACAAATGGACAACATTTAAACAAATGATCCCCTGCTTTAGACCAGTGCTGTCCAACGGATCTTTCCACAGTAATAGAAATATTTTATTATCTGACTATTAAGCCCTTAAACTATGGCTACTGTGACTAAGAAACTGAATTTTTAAATTATTTTAAATGTAAACAGATACATGTGACTAGTGGCTACTGTCCTGACCAGCACTGCATTAGACAACTAACTAGCCAATTTTATTACCTCTGTTCAAAAAACCGAAAAACAGTACCTCTATTCAAAAAACTTAAAGCTAAAGATGAATTCTGTGACTACATTTCAAGGATGAACTGAGAAGAGAAAACATGATGTCAAATTTCTAATAATTCATAGATCCTACCACTAAGTATCAAAATTCGAAAGCAAATTATCTCAGTTCAAGCAGGAGGATACGTGTAGAGTTCCATGTATCTGGACTTCGCCATACTCTGTCTGGTGTACACTTGCTGGATTCCAGCTCTGAGGTCGTCCCAGATCTGGTCAAAGCCAATCTGCTTCAATCCATGGGGATTCTGACTCCTCTTTGATGACATTGTGAGTAATGTTCTGAAGTCGTCCAGTGCAGCAATCCTTATTCAAAATACAGCTAATTCTCCATTAGATGAAAATATATAGTATCATCCCAAATTTATTCACAGCAGCTCAGAAAAGGATGTCCTTTAACTGCAGAAAATGAAATCTCATTGCAGGCAAACCCGCATTTCCCCGGAGACTACAAGGCTCGCGCGACGTCTCCGCCTGGTCGCTGGGCCCAGGCCCTGGCGAAACCCCCATCCCGCCAAGGTCGGGCAGCGTCCCTCAGCGCAGGGACCGCCCCGCCTGGAGCTGAGTGCCGAAAGTTGGATCTAATGGGCTATTTCTTGACGTGGCTACAGATCAGTTCTTTTCTAAGATTGGGCCTAGCTCCGCCCCCTACCTCTCGTTCCGCTCTGTCATCCCCGTCCCCTACTCCACACGAAAGGATCTGGTGTACTCTTTCAACATGGCCCGTTTAGGCAGCGTGATTGATCTTTCCCAGATGTCTGAGTGGAAATGGGAGGTAGGCCAAAGCCGATTCTCTGTCTGAAACAAACCTCGTCCGAGCTCGCCTCCTGCAACCTGGTGGCGGTGCCTGAGAGTGACTCTTTCATCTACCGTCAAAAGTCAAAAAGCTTCTTCATGGGAGAAGACAGCAGCTTCAGAGGCCCGTCCCCTCTCCTGGCCCCTCGGCTCATACCCACTCGTGAAGCCGCTATGAGCGAATATTACTCAGTACTATTTTCTCGAAGACAACATCTCTGCCACAACAGCACCACTCAAAAGCCTCCCGATCGAACGCTAACCAAGGAGCAGTGCTAAACACAAGTGAGCATGCGCACACACCGCTCGCGCCCAAGGGTTCTAAAAGGTGTCCTGCGGGGCCCCGGGTGGACCAATGGTTGCTGATTGCCGTCAGTGGTCCCTAGGGGGAATGAAAGATGTTTCTCACGGGCTATTTCTTGCCATGGCTACAGATAAGTTCTTTCCTAAGCTTGGGCCTGGCTCCGCCCCCTACTTCTCCATCCACTCTGTCATCCACTTACCCTACTCCACACGGAAAGATCTGCTATCCACTTTTAACATGACCCCTTTTGCAGCTTGATGGATCTTTCCCAGATGTCTGTGTCGGATCTGGTAGCTCAGCCGAAATCCGATTCCATTTCTCAACCAAACTGCTCCCGCGATCGCCTCCTGCCGCCTGGTGGAGGTTCCCGACCCCTACTCCGCACGGAAAGATCAGCTGTTCTCTTTCCACATCACCCTGTTTGGCAGCGTGATGGATCTTTCCCAGATGTCTGAGTCGGATCTGCCAGCTCAGCCGATAGCCGATTCTCTTTCACGAACAAACCGCGTCCACGCTCGCCTCCTGCAGCCCGGTGGCGGTGCCAGAGAGTGACGTTTTCTTCTACGGTCCAAAGTCAAAAACCGTCTTCATGGCAGGAGACAGCAGCTTAACTGGCCAGCCCGCTCACCTGCCCCCTCGACTCTGAGGCACTTGTAAACCTAATACCAGCGATTACTCGGTACTATTCTGTAGAAGCCAACCTCTCTGCCACGACCGCACCACTCAAAAGCCTCCCGATCGAAAGGTAACCAAGGAGCAGTGCTAAACACAAGTGAGAACGCGCACACACCGCTCGTGCCCGAGGGTTCTAAGAGGTCTCCTGCTGGGCCCCGGGTTGACCAATGGATGCTGAGTGACGTCAGCAGTCACTAAGGATATTGAAAGATGGTTCTAATGGGCTATTACTTGACGTGGCCACAGATCAGTTCTTTCCTAAGCTTGGGCCTGGCTCTGCCCCCTACTTCTCCATCCACACTGTCATCCCCGTCCCCTACTCCACACGAAAGGATCTGGTGTACTCTTTCAACATGGCCCCTTTAGGCAGCGTGATTGATCCTTCCCAGAAGTCTGAGTGGATCTGGGGGCTAGGCCAAAAGCCGATTCTCTGTCGGAAACAAACCTCGTCCGAGCTCGCCTCCTGCAACCTGGTGGCGGTGCCTGAGAGTGACTCTTTCATCTACCGTCAAAAGTCAAAAAGCTTCTTCATGGGAGAAGACAGCAGCTTCAGAGGCCCGTCCCCTCACCTGGCCCCTCGGCTTATACCCACTCGTGAAGCCGCTATGAGCGAATATTACTCACTGCTATTTTCTCGAAGACAACATCTCTGCCACAACAGCACCACTCAAAAGCCTCCCGATTGAACGCTAACCAAGGAGCAGTGCTAAACACAAGTGAGCACGCGCACACACCGCTCGCGCCCAAGGGTTCTAAGAGGTCTCCTGCGGGGCCCCGGGTTGACCAATGGTTGCGGAGTGACGTCAGCAGTCACTAGGTAGATTGAAAGTTGGTTCTTTTTTTTTTTTTTTTTTGACTTTCTAAAGGGTGAATTTTATGGTATGTGAATTATCTCAATCAATCTGATTTTTTTAGAAAAGTGTTCTACATGTAAGTATATATGAGTACATATATGAATATGTGTACATACATACAATAAATTGTAAGTTAATTTAGAAATAGACAGCTTCATATCCATCTAAATCAATGTTTAAATTCTTCTTAAGGATTTTAAGATGCTAACATATTTGAGAGAACACTACAATATCACATAACCTAGTTTGATAATTACAGATACATACTAAAGATTTAAACTTAAATCTCCATTGAACTTTGAAATCCTAGAATCTGCAGCAACCTGCTCACTACTGAGTTGGCTTAGCTCTAGTTCCAATTTCATATTTGCACGGAACCAAGAAACTCTACAAAGGTGAACAGCACATCACTGGGTATGGAAGAGCAGGGCCGCGTCTTTTACACCCTCGTGACCTTTGCAGCACGCGGCACTGTCCCTCGCACACATGGCAGGCCACATGACAAATGAGGGAGATACTTTTTAAATACCATACTTGTAAAACAGGACCAGAACAGTTAAACTTTTGTTCTCTGTGCTATCCCGTTAGATCAGGTCAACAAACATCTTATGTAAACGACCAGATAGCAAATATTTTAGGCTTTTGGACAAGATTGTTTCTGACAGAACTACTCAACTCCCTCCGAGTAACATGAAAGCAGCTGTAGACAATATATAAACAAATGGACAACATTTAAACAAATGATCCCCTGCTTTAGACCAGTGCTGTCCAACGGATCTTTCCACAGTAATAGAAATATTTTATTATCTGACTATTAAGCCCTTAAACTATGGCTACTGTGACTAAGAAACTGAATTTTTCAATTATTTTAAATGTAAACAGATACATGTGACTAGTGGCTACTGTCCTGACCAGCACTGCATTAGACAACTAACTAGCCAATTTTATTACCTCTGTTCAAAAAACCGAAAAACAGTACCTCTATTCAGAAAACTTAAAGCTAAAGATGAATTCTGTGACTACATTTCAAGGATGAACTGAGAAGAGAAAACATGATGTCAAATTTCTAATAATTCATAGATCCTACCACTAAGTATCAAAATTCGAAAGCAAATTATCTCAGTTCAAGCAGGAGGATACGTGTAGAGTTCCATGTATCTGGACTTCGCCATACTCTGTCTGGTGTACACTTGCTGGATTCCAGCTCTGAGGTCGTCCCAGATCTGGTCAAGGCCAATCTGCTTCAGTCCATGGGGATTCTGAGTCCTGTTTGAAGACATTGTGAGTAATGTTCTGAAGTCGTCCAGTGCAGCAATCCTTATTCAAAATACAGCTAATTCTCCATTAGATGAAAATATACAGTATCATCCCAAATTTATTCACAGCAGCTCAGAAAAGGATGTCCTTTAACTGCAGAAAATGAAATCTCATTGCAGACAAACCCGCATTTCCCCGGAGACTACAAGGCTCGCGCGACGTCTCCGCCTGGTCGCTGGGCCCAGGCCCTGGCGAAACCCCCGTTCCGCCAAGGTCGGGCAGCGTCCCTCAGCACAGGGACCGCCCCACCTGGAGCTGAGTGCCGAAAGTTGGTTCTAATGGGCTATTTCTTGACGTGGCCACAGATCAGTTCTTTTCTAAGATTGGGCCTAGCTCCGCCCCCTACTTCTCGTTCCGCTCTGTCATCCCCGTCCCCTACTCCACACGAAAGGATCTGGTGTACTCTTTCAACATGGCCCCTTTAGGCAGCGTGATTGATCCTTCCCAGAAGTCTGAGTGGATCTGGGAGCTAGGCCAAAAGCCGATTCTCTGTCAGAAACAAACCTCGTCCGAGCTCGCCTCCTGCAACCTGGTGGCGGTGCCTGAGAGTGACTCTTTCATCTACCGTCAAAAGTCAAAAAGCTTCTTCATGGGCGAAGACAGCAGCTTCAGAGGCCCGTCCCCTCACCTGGCCCCTCGGCTTATACCCACTCGTGAAGCCGCTATGAGCGAATATTACTCACTGCTATTTTCTCGAAGACAACATCTCTGCCACAACAGCACCACTCAAAAGCCTCCCGATCGAACGCTAACCAAGGAGCAGTGCTAAACACAAGTGAGCACGCGCACACACCGCTCGCGCCCAAGGGTTCTAAGAGGTCTCCTGCGGGGCCCTGGGTTGACCAATGGTTGCTGATTGCCGTCAGTGGTCCCTAGGGGGATTGAAAGTTGTTTCTCACGGGCTATTTCTTGCCATGGCTACAGATAAGTTCTTTCCTAAGCTTGGGCCTGGCTCCGCCCCCTACTTCTCCATCCACTCTGTCATGCGCTTACCCTACTCCACACGGAAAGATCTGCTATCCACTTTTAACATGACCCCTTTTGCAGCTTGATGGATCTTTCCCAGATGTCTGAGTCGGATCTGCCAGCTCAGCCGATAGCCGATTCTCTTTCACGAACAAACCGCGTCCACGCTCGCCTCCTGCAGCCCGGTGGAGGTGCCAGAGAGTGACGTTTTCTTCTACGGTCCAAAGTCAAAAACCGTCTTCATGGCAGGAGACAGCAGCTTAACTGGCCAGCCCGCTCACCTGCCCCCTCGACTCTGAGCCACTTGTAAACCTAATACCAGCGATTACTCGGCACTATTCTGTACAAGCCAACCTCTCTGCCACGACCGCACCACTCAAAAGCCTCCCGATCGAACGGTAACCAAGGAGCAGTGCTAAACACAAGTGAGCCCGCGCACACACCGCTCGCGCCCAAGGGTTCTAAGAGGTCTCCTGCGGGGCCCCGGGTTGACCAATGGTTGCGGAGTGACGTCAGCAGTCACTAGGTAGATTGAAAGTTGGTTCTTTTTTTTTTTTTGACTTTCTAAAGGGTGAATTTTATGGTATGTGAATCATCTCAATCAAGCTGATTTTTTTAGAAAAGTGTTCTACATGTAAGTATATATGAGTACATATATGAATATGTGTACATACATACAATAAATTGTAAGTTAATTTAGAAATAGACAGCTTCATATCCATCTAAATCAATGTTTAAATTCTTCTTAAGGATTTTAAGATGCTAACATATTTGAGAGAACACTACAATATCACATAACCTAGTTTGATAATTACAGATACATACTAAAGATTTAAACTTAAATCTCCATTGAACTTTGAAATCCTAGAATCTGCAGCAACCTGCTCACTAGTGAGTTGGCTTAGCTCTAGTTCCAATTTCATATTTGCACGGAACCAAGAAACTCTACAAAGGTGAACAGCACATCACTGGGTATGGAAGAGCAGGGCCGCATTTTTACACCCTCGTGACCTTTGCAGCACGCGGCACTGTCCCTCGCACACATGGCAGGCCACATGACAAATGAGGGAGATACTTTTTAAATACCATACTTGTAAAACAGGACCAGAACAGTTAAACTTTTGTTCTCTGTGCTATCCCGTTAGATCAGGTCAACAAACTTCTTATGTAAAGGACCAGATAGCAAATATTTTAGGCTTTTGGACAAGATTGTTTCTGACAGAACTACTCAACTCCCTCCGAGTAACATGAAAGCAGCTGTAGACAATATATAAACAAATGGACAACATTTAAACAAATGATCCCCTGCTTTAGACCAGTGCTGTCCAACGGATCTTTCCACAGTAATAGAAATATTTTATTATCTGACTATTAAGCCCTTAAACTATGGCTACTGTGACTAAGAAACTGAATTTTTCAATTATTTTAAATGTAAACAGATACATGTGACTAGTGGCTACTGTCCTGACCAGCACTGCATTAGACAACTAACTAGCCAATTTTATTACCTCTGTTCAAAAAACCGAAAAACAGTACCTCTATTCAAAAAACTTAAAGCTAAAGATGAATTCTGTGACTACATTTCAAGGATGAACTGAGAAGAGAAAACATGATGTCAAATTTCTAATAATTCATAGATCCTACCACTAAGTATCAAAATTCGAAAGCAAATTATCTCAGTTCAAGCAGGAGGATACGTGTAGAGTTCCATGTATCTGGACTTCGCCATACTCTGTCTGGTGTACACTTGCTGGATTCCAGCTCTGAGGTCGTCCCAGATCTGGTCAAGGCCAATCTGCTTCAGTCCATGGGGATTCTGACTCCTGTTTGATGACATTGTGAGTAATGTTCTGAAGTCGTCCAGTGCAGCAATCCTTATTCAAAATACAGCTAATTCTCCATTAGATGAAAATATACAGTATCATCCCAAATTTATTCACAGCAGCTCAGAAAAGGATGTCCTTTAACTGCAGAAAATGAAATCTCATTGCAGGCAAACCCGCATTTCCCCGGAGACTACAAGGCTCGCGCGACGTCTCCGCCTGGTCGCTGGGCCCAGGCCCTGGCGAAACCCCCGTCCCGCCAAGGTCGGGCAGCGTCCCTCAGCGCAGGGACCGCCCCGCCTGGAGCTGAGTGCCGAAAGTTGGTTCTAATGGGCTATTTCTTGACGTGGCTACAGATCAGTTCTTTTCTAAGATTGGGCCTAGCTCCGCCCATTACCTCTCGTTCCGCTCTGTCATCCCCGTCCCCTACTCCACACGAAAGGATCTGGTGTACTCTTTCAACATGGCCCCTTTAAGCAGCGTGATTGATCTTTCCCAGATGTCTGAGTGGAAATGGGAGGTAGGCCAAAGCCGATTCTCTGTCTGAAACAAACCTCGTCCGAGCTCGCCTCCTGCAACCTGGTGGCGGTGCCTGAGAGTGACTCTTTCATCTACCGTCAAAAGTCAAAAAGCTTCTTCATGGGCGAAGACAGCAGCTTCAGAGGCCCGTCCCCTCACCTGGCCCCTCGGCTCATACCCACTCGTGAAGCCGCTATGAGCGAATATTACTCAGTACTATTTTCTCGAAGACAACATCTCTGCCACAACAGCAGCACTCAAAAGCCTCCCGATCGAACGCTAACCAAGGAGCAGTGCTAAACACAAGTAAGCATGCGCACACACCGCTCGCGCCCAAGGGTTCTAAAAGGTGTCCTGCGGGGCCCCGGGTGGACCAATGGTTGCTGATTGCCGTCAGTGGTCCCTAGGGGGAATGAAAGTTGTTTCTCACGGGCTATTTCTTGCCATGGCTACAGATAAGTTCTTTCCTAAGCTTGGGCCTGGCTCCGCCCCCTACTTCTCCATCCACTCTGTCATGCACTTACCCTACTCCACACGGAAAGATCTGCTATCCACTTTTAACATGACCCCTTTTGCAGCTTGATGGATCTTTCCCAGATGTCTGTGTCGGATCTGGTAGCTCAGCCGAAATCCGATTCCATTTCTCAACCAAACCGCTCCCGCGCTCGCCTCCTGCCGCCTGGTGGAGGTTCCCGACCCCTACTCCGCACGGAAAGATCAGCTGTCCTCTTTCCACATCACCCTGTTTGGCAGCGTGATGGATCTTTCCCAGATGTCTGAGTCGGATCTGCCAGCTCAGCCGATAGCCGATTCTCTTTCACGAACAAACCGCGTCCACGCTCGCCTCCTGCAGCCCGGTGGAGGTGCCAGAGAGTGACGTTTTCTTCTACGGTCCAAAGTCAAAAACCGTCTTCATGGCAGGAGACAGCAGCTTAACTGGCCAGCCCGCTCACCTGCCCCCTCGACTCTGAGGCACTTGTAAACCTAATACCAGCGATTACTCGGTACTATTCTGTACAAGCCAACCTCTCTGCCACGACCGCACCACTCAAAAGCCTCCCGATCGAAAGGTAACCAAGGAGCAGTGCTAAACACAAGTGAGAACGCGCACACACCGCTCGTGCCCGAGGGTTCTAAGAGGTCTCCTGCGGGGACCCGGGTTGACCAATGGATGCTGAGTGACGTCAGCAGTCACTAAGGATATTGAAAGATGGTTCTAATGGGCTATTACTTGACGTGGCCACAGATCAGTTCTTTCCTAAGCTTGGGCCTGGCTCCGCCCCCTACTTCTCCATCCACTCTGTCATCCCCGTCCGCTACTGCACACGAAAGGATCTGGTGTACTCTTTCAACATGGCCCCTTTAGGCAGCGTGATTGATCCTTCCCAGAAGTCTGAGTGGATCTGGGAGCTAGGCCAAAAGCCGATTCTCTGTCTGAAACAAACCTCGTCCGAGCTCGCCTCCTGCAACCTGGTGGCGGTGCCTGAGAGTGACTCTTTCATCTACCGTCAAAAGTCAAAATGCTTCTTCATGGGAGAAGACAGCAGCTTCAGAGGCCCGTCCCCTCACCTGGCCCCTCGGCTCATACCCACTCGTGAAGCCGCTATGAGCGAATATTACTCAGTGCTATTTTCTCGAAGACAACATCTCTGCCACAACAGCACCACTCAAAAGCCTCCCGATCGAACGCTAACCAAGGAGCAGTGCTAAACACAAGTAAGCATGCGCACACACCGCTCGCGCCCAAGGGTTCTAAGAGGTCTCCTGCGGGTCCCCGGGTTGAACAATGGTTGCTGATTGCCGTCAGTTGTCCCTAGGGGGATTGAAAGTTGTTTCTCGCGGGCTATTTCTTGCCATGGCTACAGATAAGTTCTTTCCTAAGCTTGGGCCTGGCTCCGCCCCCTACTTCTCCATCCACTCTGTCATGCACTTACCCTACTCCACACGGAAAGATCTGCTATCCACCTTTAACATGACCCCTTTTGCAGCTTGATGGATCTTTCCCAGATGTCTGTGTCGGATCTGGTAGCTCAGCCGAAATCCGATTCCATTTCTCAACCAAACCGCTCCCGCGCTCGCCTCCTGCCGCCTGGTGGAGGTTCCCGACCCCTACTCCACAGGGAAAGATCAGCTGTCCTCTTTCCACATCACCCTGTTTGGCAGCGTGATGGATCTTTCCCAGATGTCTGAGTCGGATCTGCCAGCTCAGCCGATAGCCGATTCTCTTTCACGAACAAACCGCGTCCACGCTCGCCTCCTGCAGCCGGGTGGAGGTGCCAGAGAGTGACGTTTTCTTCTACGGTCCAAAGTCAAAAACCGTCTTCATGGCAGGAGACAGCAGCTTAACTGGCCAGCCCGCTCACCTGCCCCCTCGGCTCTGAGCCACTTGTAAACCTAATACCAGCGATTACTCGGTACTATTCTGTAGAAGCCAACCTCTCTGCCACGACCGCACCACTCAAAAGCCTCCCGATCGAACGGTAACCAAGGAGCAGTGCTAAACACAAGTGAGCCCGCGCACACACCGCTCGTGCCCAAGGGTTCTAAGAGGTCTCCTGCGGGGCCCCGGGTTGACCAATGGTTGCGGAGTGACGTCAGCAGTCACTAGGTAGATTGAAAGTTGGTTCTTTTTTTTTTTTTTTTTTGACTTTCTAAAGGATGAATTTTATGGTATGTGAATTATCTCAATCAAGCTGATTTTTTTAGAAAAGTGTTCTACATGTAAGTATATATGAGTACATATATGAATATGTGTACATACATACAATAAATTGTAAGTTAATTTAGAAATAGACAGCTTCATATCCATCTAAATCAATGTTTAAATTCTTCTTAAGGATTTTAAGATGCTAACATATTTGAGAGAACACTACAATATCACATAACCTAGTTTGATAATTACAGATACATACTAAAGATTTAAACTTAAATCTCCATTGAACTTTGAAATCCTAGAATCTGCAGCAACCTGCTCACTACTGAGTTGGCTTAGCTCTAGTTCCAATTTCATATTTGCACGGAACCAAGAAACTCTACAAAGGTGAACAGCACATCACTGGGTATGGAAGAGCAGGGCCGCGTCTTTTACACCCTCGTGACCTTTGCAGCACGCGGCACTGTCCCTCGCACACATGGCAGGCCACATGACAAATGAGGGAGATTCTTTTTAAATACCATACTTGTAAAACAGGACCAGAACAGTTAAACTTTTGTTCTCTGTGCTATCCCGTTAGATCAGGTCAACAAACTTCTTATGTAAAGGACCAGATAGCAAATATTTTAGGCTTTTGGACAAGATTGTTTCTGACAGAACTACTCAACTCCCTCCGAGTAACATGAAAGCAGCTGTAGACAATATATAAACAAATGGACAACATTTAAACAAATGATCCCCTGCTTTAGACCAGTGCTGTCCAACGGATCTTTCCACAGTAATAGAAATATTTTATTATCTGACTATTAAGCCCTTAAACTATGGCTACTGTGACTAAGAAACTGAATTTTTCAATTATTTTAAATGTAAACAGATACATGTGACTAGTGGCTACTGTCCTGACCAGCACTGCATTAGACAACTAACTAGCCAATTTTATTACCTCTGTTCAAAAAACCGAAAAACAGTACCTCTATTCAAAAAACTTAAAGCTAAAGATGAATTCTGTGACTACATTTCAAGGATGAACTGAGAAGAGAAAACATGATGTCAAATTTCTAATAATTCATAGATCCTACCACTAAGTATCAAAATTCGAAAGCAAATTATCTCAGTTCAAGCAGGAGGATACGTGTAGAGTTCCATGTATCTGGACTTCGCCATACTCTGTCTGGTGTACACTTGCTGGATTCCAGCTCTGAGGTCGTCCCAGATCTGGTCAAGGCCAATCTGCTTCAGTCCATGGGGATTCTGACTCCTGTTTGATGACATTGTGAGTAATGTTCTGAAGTCGTCCAGTGCAGCAATCCTTATTCAAAATACAGCTAATTCTCCATTAGATGAAAATATACAGTATCATCCCAAATTTATTCACAGCAGCTCAGAAAAGGATGTCCTTTAACTGCAGAAAATGAAATCTCATTGCAGGCAAACCCGCATTTCCCCGGAGACTACAAGGCTCGCGCGACGTCTCCGCCTGGTCGCTGGGCCCAGGCCCTGGCGAAACCCCCGTCCCGCCAAGGTCGGGCAGCGTCCCACAGCGCAGGGACCGCCCCGCCTGGAGCTGAGTGCCGAAAGTTGGTTCTAATGGGCTATTTCTTGACGTGGCTACAGATCAGTTCTTTTCTAAGATTGGGCCTAGCTCCGCCCCCTACCTCTCGTTCCGCTCTGTCATCCCGTCCCCTACTCCACACGAAAGGATCTGGTGTACTCTTTCAACATGGCCCCTTTAGGCAGCGTGATTGATCTTTCCCAGATGTCTGAGTGGAAATGGGAGGTAGGCCAAAGCCGATTCTCTGTCTGAAACAAACCTCGTCCGAGCTCGCCTCCTGCAACCTGGTGGCGGTGCCTGAGAGTGACTCTTTCATCTACCGTCAAAAGTCAAAAAGCTTCTTCATGGGAGAAGACAGCAGCTTCAGAGGCCCGTCCCCTCACCTGGCCCCTCGGCTCATACCCACTCGTGAAGCCGCTATGAGCGAATATTACTCAGTACTATTTTCTCGAAGACAACATCTCTGCCACAACAGCAGCACTCAAAAGCCTCCCGATCGAACGCTAACCAAGGAGCAGTGCTAAACACAAGTGAGCACGCGCACACACCGCTCGCGCACAAGGGTTCTAAGAGGTGTCCTGCGGGGCCCCGGGTGGACCAATGGTTGCTGATTGCCGTCAGTGGTCCCTAGGGGGAATGAAAGTTGTTTCTCACGGGCTATTTCTTGCCATGGCTACAGATAAGTTCTTTCCTAAGCTTGGGCCTGGCTCCGCCCCCTACTTCTCCATCCACTCTGTCATCCACTTACCCTACTCCACACGGAAAGATCTGCTATCCACTTTTAACATGACCCCTTTTGCAGCTTGATGGATCTTTCCCAGATGTCTGTGTCGGATCTGGTAGCTCAGCCGAAATCCGATTCCATTTCTCAACCAAACCGCTCCCGCGCTCGCCTCCTGCCGCCTGGTGGAGGTTCCCGACCCCTACTCCACACGGAAAGATCAGCTGTCCTCTTTCCACATCACCCTGTTCGGCAGCGTGATGGATCTTTCCCAGATGTCTGAGTCGGATCTGCCAGCTCAGCCGATAGCCGATTCTCTTTCACGAACAAACCGCGTCCACGCTCGCCTCCTGCAGCCCGGTGGAGGTGCCAGAGAGTGACGTTTTCTTCTAAGGTCCAAGTCAAAAACCGTCTTCATGGCAGGAGACAGCAGCTTAACTGGCCAGCCCGCTCACCTGCCCCCTCGACTCTGAGCCACTTGAAAACCTAATACCAGCGATTACTCGGTACTATTCTGTAGAAGCCAACCTCTCTGCCACGACCGCACCACTCAAAAGCCTCCCGATCGAACGGTAACCAAGGAGCAGTGCTAAACACAAGTGAGCCCGCGCACACACCGCTCGCGCCCAAGGGTTCTAAGAGGTCTCCTGCGGGGCCCCGGGTTGACCAATGGTTGCGGAGTGACGTCAGCAGTCACTAGGTAGATTGAAAGTTGGTTCTTTTTTTTTTTTTTTTTGACTTTCTAAAGGGTGAATTTTATGGTATGTGAATTATCTCAATCAAGCTGATTTTTTTAGAAAAGTGTTCTACATGTAAGTATATATGAGTACATATATGAATATGTGTACATACATACAATAAATTGTAAGTTAATTTAGAAATAGACAGCTTCATATCCATCTAAATCAATGTTTAAATTCTTCTTAAGGATTTTAAGATGCTAACATATTTGAGAGAACACTACAATATCACATAACCTAGTTTGATAATTACAGATACATACTAAAGATTTAAACTTAAATCTCCATTGAACTTTGAAATCCTAGAATCTCCAGCAACCTGCTCACTACTGAGTTGGCTTAGCTCTAGTTCCAATTTCATATTTGCACGGAACCAAGAAACTCTACAAAGGTGAACAGCACATCACTGGGTATGGAAGAGCAGGGCCGCGTCTTTTACACCCTCGTGACCTTTGCAGCACGCGGCACTGTCCCTCGCACACATGGCAGGCCACATGACAAATGAGGGAGATACTTTTTAAATACCATACTTGTAAAACAGGACCAGAACAGTTAAACTTTTGTTCTCTGTGCTATCCCGTTAGATCAGGTCAACAAACTTCTTATGTAAAGGACCAGATAGCAAATATTTTAGGCTTTTGGACAAGATTGTTTCTGACAGAACTACTCAACTCCCTCCGAGTAACATGAAAGCAGCTGTAGACAATATATAAACAAATGGACAACATTTAAACAAATGATCCCCTGCTTTAGACCAGTGCTGTCCAACGGATCTTTCCACAGTAATAGAAATATTTTATTATCTGACTATTAAGCCCTTAAACTATGGCTACTGTGACTAAGAAACTGAATTTTTCAATTATTTTAAATGTAAACAGATACATGTGACTAGTGGCTACTGTCCTGACCAGCACTGCATTAGACAACTAACTAGCCAATTTTATTACCTCTGTTCAAAAAACCGAAAAACAGTACCTCTATTCAAAAAACTTAAAGCTAAAGATGAATTCTGTGACTACATTTCAAGGATGAACTGAGAAGAGAAAACATGATGTCAAATTTCTAATAATTCATAGATCCTACCAGTAAGTATCAAAATTCGAAAGCAAATTATCTCAGTTCAAGCAGGAGGATACGTGTAGAGTTCCATGTATCTGGACTTCGCCATACTCTGTCTGGTGTACACTTGCTGGATTCCAGCTCTGAGTTCGTCCCAGATCTGGTCAAGGCCAATCTGCTTCAGTCCATGGGGATTCTGACTCCTGTTTGATGACATTGTGAGTAATGTTCTGAAGTCGTCCAGTGCAGCAATCCTTATTCAAAATACAGCTAATTCACCATTAGATGAAAATATACAGTATCATCCCAAATTTATTCACAGCAGCTCAGAAAAGGATGTCCTTTAACTGCAGAAAATGAAATCTCATTGCAGGCAAACCCGCATTTCCCCGGAGACTACAAGGCTCGCACGACGTCTCCGCCTGGTCGCTGGGCCCAGGCCCTGGCGAAACCCCCGTCCCGCCAAGGTCGGGCAGCGTCCCTCAGCGCAGGGACCGCCCCGCCTGGAGCTGAGTGCCGAAAGTTGGTTCTAATGGGCTATTTCTTGACGTGGCTACAGATCAGTTCTTTTCTAAGATTGGGCCTAGCTCCGCCCCCTACCTCTCGTTCCGCTCTGTCATCCCCGTCCCCTACTCCACACGAAAGGATCTGGTGTACTCTTTCAACATGGCCCCTTTAGGCAGCGTGATTGATCTTTCCCAGATGTCTGAGTGGAAATGGGAGGTAGGCCAAAGCCGATTCTCTGTCTGAAACAAACCTCGTCCGAGCTCGCCTCCTGCAACCTGGTGGCGGTGCCTGAGAGTGACTCTTTCATCTACCGTCAAAAGTCAAAAAGCTTCTTCATGGGAGAAGACAGCAGCTTCAGAGGCCCGTCCCCTCACCTGGCCCCTCGGCTCATACCCACTCGTGAAGCCGCTATGAGCGAATATTACTCAGTACTATTTTCTCGAAGACAACATCTCTGCCACAACAGCAGCACTCAAAAGCCTCCCGATCGAACGCTAACCAAGGAGCAGTGCTAAACACAGGTGAGCATGCGCACACACCGCTCGCGCCCAAGGGTTCTAGGAGGTGTCCTGTGGGGCCCCGGGTGGACCAATGGTTGCTGATTGCCGTCAGTGGTCCCTAGGGGGAATGAAAGTTGTTTCTCACAGGCTATTTCTTGCCTAGGCTACAGATAAGTTCTTTCCTAAGCTTGGGCCTGGCTCCGCCCCCTACTTCTCCATCCACTCTGTCATGCACTTACCCTACTCCACACGGAAAGATCTGCTATCCACTTTTAACATGACCCCTTTTGCAGCTTGATGGATCTTTCCCAGATGTCTGTGTCGGATCTGGTAGCTCAGCCGAAATCCAATTCCATTTATCAACCAAACCGCTCCCGCGCTCGCCTCCTGCCGCCTGGTGGAGGTTCCCGACCCCTACTCCACAGGGAAAGATCAGCTGTCCTCTTTCCACATCACCCTGTTCGGCAGCGTGATGGATCTTTCCCAGATGTCTGAGTCGGATCTGCCAGCTCAGCCGATAGCCGATTCTCTTTCACGAACAAACCGCGTCCACGCTCGCCTCCTGCAGCCCGGTGGAGGTGCCAGAGAGTGACGTTTTCTTCTAAGGTCCAAGTCAAAAACCGTCTTCATGGCAGGAGACAGCAGCTTAACTGGCCAGCCCGCTCACCTGCCCCCTCGACTCTGAGCCACTTGTAAACCTAATACCAGCGATTACTCGGTACTATTCTGTACAAGCCAACCTCTCTGCCACGACCGCACCACTCAAAAGCCTCCCGATCGAACGGTAACCAAGGAGCAGTGCTAAACACAAGTGAGCCCGCGCACACACCGCTCGCGCCCAAGGGTTCTAAGAGGTCTCCTGCGGGGCCACGGGTTGACCAATGGTTGCGGAGTGACGTCAGCAGTCACTAGGTAGATTGAATGTTGGTTCTTTTTTTTTTTTTTTTTTTTTTGACTTTCTAAAGGGTGAATTTTATGGTATGTGAATTATCTCAATCAAGCTGATTTTTTTAGAAAAGTGTTCTACATGTAAGTATATATGAGTACATATATGAATATGTGTACATACATACAATAAATTGTAAGTTAATTTAGAAATAGACAGCTTCATATCCATCTAAATCAATGTTTAAATTCTTCTTAAGGATTTTAAGATGCTAAAATATTTGAGAGAACACTACAATATCACATAACCTAGTTTGATAATTACAGATACATACTAAAGATTTAAACTTAAATCTCCATTGAACTTTGAAATCCTAGAATCTGCAGCAACCTGCTCACTACTCAGTTGGCTTAGCTCTAGTTCCAATTTCATATTTGCACGGAACCAAGAAACTCTACAAAGGTGAACAGCACATCACTGGGTATGGAAGAGCAGGGCCGCGTCTTTTACACCCTCGTGACCTTTGCAGCACGCGGCACTGTCCCTCGCACCCATGGCAGGCCACATGACAAATGAGGGAGATACTTTTTAAATACCATACTTGTAAAACAGGACCAGAACAGTTAAACTTTTGTTCTCTGTGCTATCCCGTTAGATCAGGTCAACAAACTTCTTATGTAAAGGACCAGATAGCAAATATTTTAGGCTTTTGGACAAGATTGTTTCTGACAGAACTACTCAACTCCCTCCGAGTAACATGAAAGCAGCTGTAGACAATATATAATCAAATGGACAACATTTAAACAAATGATCCCCTGCTTTAGACCAGTGCTGTCCAACGGATCTTTCCACAGTAATAGAAATATTTTATTATCTGACTATTAAGCCCTTAAACTATGGCTACTGTGACTAAGAAACTGAATTTTTAAATTATTTTAAATGTAAACAGATACATGTGACTAGTGGCTACTGTCCTGACCAGCACTGCATTAGACAACTAACTAGCCAATTTTATTACCTCTGTTCAAAAAACCGAAAAACAGTACCTCTATTCAAAAAACTTAAAGCTAAAGATGAATTCTGTGACTACATTTCAAGGATGAACTGAGAAGAGAAAACATGATGTCAAAGTTCTAATAATTCATAGATCCTACCACTAAGTATCAAAATTCGAAAGCAAATTATCTCAGTTCAAGCAGGAGGATACGTGTAGAGTTCCATGTATCTGGACTTCGCCATACTCTGTCTGGTGTACACTTGCTGGATTCCAGCTCTGAGGTCGTCCCAGATCTGGTCAAGGCCAATCTGCTTCAGTCCATGGGGATTCTGACTCCTGTTTGATGACATTGTGAGTAATGTTCTGAAGTCGTCCAGTGCAGCAATCCTTATTCAAAATACAGCTAATTCTCCATTAGATGAAAATATACAGTATCATCCCAAATTTATTCACAGCAGCTCAGAAAAGGATGTCCTTTAACTGCAGAAAATGAAATCTCATTGCAGGCAAACCCGCATTTCCCCGGAGACTACAAGGCTCGCGCGACGTCTCCGCCTGGTCGCTGGGCCCAGGCCCTGGCGAAACCCCCGTCCCGCCAAGGTCGGGCGGCGTCCCTCAGCGCAGGGACCGCCCCGCCTGGAGCTGAGTGCCGAAAGTTGGTTCTAATGGGCTATTTCTTGACGTGGCTACAGATCAGTTCTTTTCTAAGATTGGGCCTAGCTCCGCCCCCTACCTCTCGTTCCGCTCTGTCATCCCCGTCCCCTACTCCACACGAAAGGATCTGGTGTACTCTTTCAACATGGCCCCTTTAGGCAGCGTGATGGATCTTTCCCAGATGCCTGAGTGGAAATGGGAGGTAGGCCAAAGCCGATTCTCTGTCTGAAACAAACCTCGTCCGAGCTCGCCTCCTGCAACCTGGTGGCGGTGCCTGAGAATGACACTTTCATCTACCGTCAAAAGTCAAAAAGCTTCTTCATGGGAGAAGACAGCAGCTTCAGAGGCCCGTCCCCTCACCTGGCCCCTCGGCTCATACCCACTCGTGAAGCCGCTATGAGCGAATATTACTCAGTGCTATTTTCTCGAAGACAACATCTCTGCCACAACAGCAGCACTCAAAAGCCTCCCGATCGAACGCTAACCAAGGAGCAGTGCTAAACACAAGTGAGCATGCGCACACACCGCTCGCTCCCAAGGGTTCTAGGAGGTGTCCTGCGGGGCCCCGGGTGGACCAATGGTTGCTGATTGCCGTCAGTGGTCCCTAGGGGGAATGAAGGTTGTTTCTCACGGGCTATTTCTTGCCATGGCTACAGATAAGTTCTTTCCTAAGCTTGGGCCTGACTCCGCCCCCTACTTCTCCATCCACTCTGTCATCCACTTACCCTACTCCACACGGAAAGATCTGCTATCCACTTTTAACATGACCCCTTTTGCAGCTTGATGGATCTTTCCCAGATGTCTGTGTCGGATCTGGTAGCTCAGCCGAAATCCGATTCCATTTCTCAACCAAACCGCTCCCGCGCTCGCCTCCTGCCGCCTGGTGGAGGTTCCCCACCCCTACTCCACACGGAAAGATCGGCTGTCCTCTTTCCACATCACCCTGTTTGGCAGCGTGATGGATCTTTCCCAGATGTCTGAGTCGGATCTGCCAGCTCAGCCGATAGCCGATTCTCTTTCACGAACAAACCGCGTCCACGCTCGCCTCCTGCAGCCCGGTGGAGGTGCCAGAGAGTGACGTTTTCTTCTACGGTCCAAAGTCAAAAACCGTCTTCATGGCAGGAGACAGCAGCTTAACTGGCCAGCCCGCTCACCTGCCCCCTCGGCTCTTATCCACTTCTAAACCTAATACCAGCGATTACTCGGTACTATTCTGTAGAAGCCAACCTCTCTGCCACGACCGCACCACTCAAAAGCCTCCCGATCGAACGGTAACCAAGGAGCAGTGCTAAACACAAGTGAGAACGCGCACACACCGCTCGTGCCCGAGGGTTCTAAGAGGTCTCCTGCGGGGCCCCGGGTTGACCAATGGATGCTGAGTGACGTCAGCAGTCACTAAGCTTATTGAAAGATGGTTCTAATGGGCTATTACTTGACGTGGCCACAGATCAGTTTTTTCCTAAGCTTGGGCCTGGCTCCGCCCCCTACTTCTCCATCCACTCTGTCATGCACTTACCCTACTCCACACGGAAAGATCTGCTATCCACTTTTAACATGACCTCTTTTGCAGCTTGATGGATCTTTCCCAGATGTCTGTGTCGGATCTGGTAGCTCAGCCGAAATCCGATTCCATTTCTCAACCAAACCGCTCCCGCGCTCGCCTCCTGCCGCCTGGTGGAGGTTCCCGACCCCTACTCCACAGGGAAAGATCAGCTGTCCTCTTTCCACATCACCCTGTTCAGCAGCGTGATGGATCTTTCCCAGATGTCTGAGTCGGATCTGCCAGCTCAGCCGATAGCCGATTCTCTTTCACGAACAAACCGCGTCCACGCTCGCCTCCTGCAGCCCGGTGGAGGTGCCAGAGAGTGACGTTTTCTTCTAAGGTCCAAGTCAAAAACCGTCTTCATGGCAGGAGACAGCAGCTTAACTGGCCAGCCCGCTCACCTGCCCCCTCGGCTCTGAGCCACTTGTAAACCTAATACCAGCGATTACTCGGTACTATTCTGTACAAGCCAACCTCTCTGCCACGACCGCACCACTCAAAAGCCTCCCGATCGAACGGTAACCAAGGAGCAGTGCTAAACACAAGTGAGCCCGCGCACACACCGCTCGCGCCCAAGGGTTCTAAGAGGTCTCCTGCGGGGCCCCGGGTTGACCAATGGTTGCGGAGTGACGTCAGCAGTCACTAGGTAGATTGAAAGTTGGTTCTTTTTTTTTTTTTTGACTTTCTAAAGGGTGAATTTTATGGTATGTGAATCATCTCAATCAAGCTGATTTTTTTAGAAAAGTGTTCTACATGTAAGTATATATGAGTACATATATGAATATGTGTACATACATACAATAAATTGTAAGTTAATTTAGAAATAGACAGCTTCATATCCATCTAAATCAATGTTTAAATTCTTCTTAAGGATTTTAAGATGCTAACATATTTGAGAGAACACTACAATATCACATAACCTAGTTTGATAATTACAGATACATACTAAAGATTTAAACTTAAATCTCCATTGAACTTTGAAATCCTAGAATCTGCAGCAACCTGCTCACTACTGAGTTGGCTTAGCTCTAGTTCCAATTTCATATTTGCACGGAACCAAGAAACTCTACAAAGGTGAACAGCACATCACTGGGTATGGAAGAGCAGGGCCGCGTCTTTTACACCCTCGTGACCTTTGCAGCACGCGGCACTGTCCCTCGCACACATCGCAGGCCACATGACAAATGAGGGAGATACTTTTTAAATACCATACTTGTAAAACAGGACCAGAACAGTTAAACTTTTGTTCTCTGTGCTATCCCGTTAGATCAGGTCAACAAACTTCTTATGTAAAGGACCAGATAGCAAATATTTTAGGCTTTTGGACAAGATTGTTTCTGACAGAACTACTCAACTCCCTCCGAGTAACATGAAAGCAGCTGTAGACAATATATAAACAAATGGACAACATTTAAACAAATGATCCCCTGCTTTAGACCAGTGCTGTCCAACGGATCTTTCCACAGTAATAGAAATATTTTATTATCTGACTATTAAGCCCTTAAACTATAGCTACTGTGACTAAGAAACTGAATTTTTAAATTATTTTAAATGTAAACAGATACATGTGACTAGTGGCTACTGTCCTGACCAGCACTGCATTAGACAACTAACTAGCCAATTTTATTACCTCTGTTCAAAAAACCGAAAAACAGTGCCTCTATTCAAAAAACTTAAAGCTAAAGATGAATTCTGTGACTACATTTCAAGGATGAACTGAGAAGAGAAAACATGATGTCAAATTTCTAATAATTCATAGATCCTACCACTAAGTATCAAAATTCGAAAGCAAATTATCTCAGTTCAAGCAGGAGGATACGTGTAGAGTTCCATGTATCTGGACTTCGCCATACTCTGTCTGGTGTACACTTGCTGGATTCCAGCTCTGAGGTCGTCCCGGATCTGGTCAAGGCCAATCTGCTTCAGTCCATGGGGATTCTGACTCCTGTTTGATGACATTGTGAGTAATGTTCTGAAGTCGTCCAGTGCAGCAATCCTTATTCAAAATACAGCTAATTCTCCATTAGATGAAAATATACAGTATCATCCCAAATTTATTCACAGCAGCTCAGAAAAGGATGTCCTTTAACTGCAGAAAATGAAATCTCATTGCAGGCAAACCCGCATTTCCCCGGAGACTACAAGGCTCGCGCGACGTCTCCGCCTGGTCGCCGGGCCCAGGCCCTGGCGAAACCCCCGTCCCGCCAAGGTCGGGCAGCGTCCCTCAGCGCAGGGACCGCCCCGCCTGGAGCTGAGTGCCGAAAGTTGGTTCTAATGGGCTATTTCTTGACGTGGCTACAGATCAGTTCTTTTCTAAGATTGGGCCTAGCTCCGCCCCCTACCTCTCGTTCCGCTCTGTCATCCCCGTCCCCTACTCCACACGAAAGGATCTGGTGTACTCTTTCAACATGGCCCCTTTAGGCAGCGTGATTGATCTTTCCCAGATGTCTGAGTGGAAATGGGAGGTAGGCCAAAGCCGATTCTCTGTCTGAAACAAACCTCGTCCGAGCTCGCCTCCTGCAACCTGGTGGCGGTGCCTGAGAGTGACTCTTTCATCTACCGTCAAAAGTCAAAAAGCTTCTTCATGGGAGAAGACAGCAGCTTCAGAGGCCCGTCCCCTCACCTGGCCTCTCGGCTCATACCCACTCGTGAAGCCGCTATGAGCGAATATTACTCAGTACTATTTTCTCGAAGACAACATCTCTGCCACAACAGCAGCACTCAAAAGCCTCCCGATCGAACGCTAACCAAGGAGCAGTGCTAAACACAAGTGAGCATGCGCACACACCGCTCGCGCCCAAGGGTTCTAGGAGGTGTCCTGCGGGGCCCCGGGTGGACCAATGGTTGCTGATTGCCGTCAGTGGTCCCTAGGGGGAATGAAAGTTGTTTCTCACAGGCTATTTCTTGCCATGGCTACAGATAAGTTCTTTCCTAAGCTTGGGCCTGGCTCCGCCCCCTACTTCTCCATCCACTCTGTCATCCACTTACCCTACTCCACACGGAAAGATCTGCTATCCACTTTTAACATGACCCCTTTTGCAGCTTGATGGATCTTTCCCAGATGTCTGTGTCGGATCTGGTAGCTCAGCCGAAATCCGATTCCATTTCTCAACCAAACCGCTCACACGCTCGCCTCCTGCCGCCTGGTGGAGGTTCCCGACCCCTACTCCACAGGGAAAGATCAGCTGTCCTCTTTCCACATCACCCTGTTCGGCAGCGTGATGGATCTTTCCCAGATGTCTGTGTCGGATCTGCCAGCTCAGCCGATAGCCGATTCTCTTTCACGAACAAACCGCGTCCACGCTCGCCTCCTGCAGCCCGGTGGAGGTGCCAGAGAGTGACGTTTTCTTCTACGGTCCAAAGTCAAAAACCGTCTTCATGGCAGGAGACAGCAGCTTAACTGGCCAGCCCGCTCACCTGCCCCCTCGACTCTGAGCCACTTGTAAACCTAATACCAGCGATTACTCGGTACTATTCTGTACAAGCCAACCTCTCTGCCACGACCGCACCACTCAAAAGCCTCCCGATCGAACGGTAACCAAGGAGCAGTGCTAAACACAAGTGAGCCCGCGCACACACCGCTCGCGCCCAAGGGTTCTAAGAGGTCTCCTGCGGCCCCGGGTTGACCAATGGTTGCGGAGTGACGTCAGCAGTCACTAGGTAGATTGAAAGTTGGTTCTTTTTTTTTTTTTTTTTGACTTTCTAAAGGGTGAATTTTATGGTATGTGAATTATCTCAATCAAGCTGATTTTTTTAGAAAAGTGTTCTACATGTAAGTATATATGAGTACATATATGAATATGTGTACATATATACAATAAATTGTAAGTTAATTTAGAAATAGACAGCTTCATATCCATCTAAATCAATGTTTAAATTCTTCTTAAGGATTTTAAGATGCTAACATATTTGAGAGAACACTACAATATCACATAACCTAGTTTGATAATTACAGATACATACTAAAGATTTAAACTTAAATCTCCATTGAACTTTGAAATCCTAGAATCTGCAGCAACCTGCTCACTACTGAGTTGGCTTAGCTCTAGTTCCAATTTCATATTTGCACGGAACCAAGAAACTCTACAAAGGTGAACAGCACATCACTGGGTATGGAAGAGCAGGGCCGCGTCTTTTACACCCTCGTGACCTTTGCAGCACGCGGCACTGTCCCTCGCACACATGGCAGGCCACATGACAAATGAGGGAGATACTTTTTAAATACCATACTTGTAAAACAGGACCAGAACAGTTAAACTTTTGTTCTCTGTGCTATCCCGTTAGATCAGGTCAACAAACTTCTTATGTAAAGGACCAGATAGCAAATATTTTAGGCTTTTGGACAAGATTGTTTCTGACAGAACTACTCAACTCCCTCCGAGTAACATGAAAGCAGCTGTAGACAATATATAAACAAATGGACAACATTTAAACAAATGATCCCCTGCTTTAGACCAGTGCTGTCCAACGGATCTTTCCACAGTAATAGAAATATTTTATTATCTGACTATTAAGCCCTTAAACTATAGCTACTGTGACTAAGAAACTGAATTTTTAAATTATTTTAAATGTAAACAGATACATGTGACTAGTGGCTACTGTCCTGACCAGCACTGCATTAGACAACTAACTAGCCAATTTTATTACCTCTGTTCAAAAAACCGAAAAACAGTACCTCTATTCAAAAAACTTAAAGCTAAAGATGAATTCTGTGACTACATTTCAAGGATGAACTGAGAAGAGAACACATGATGTCAAATTTCTAATAATTCATAGATCCTACCACTAAGTATCAAAATTCGAAAGCAAATTATTTCAGTTCAAGCAGGAGGATACGTGTAGAGTTCCATGTATCTGGACTTCGCCATACTCTGTCTGGTGTACACTTGCTGGATTCCAGCTCTGAGGTCATCCCAGATCTGGTCAAGGCCAATCTGCTTCAGTCCATGGGGATTCTGACTCCTGTTTGATGACATTGTGAGTAATGTTCTGAAGTCGTCCAGTGCAGCAATCCTTATTCAAAATACAGCTAATTCTCCATTAGATGAAAATATACAGTATCATCCCAAATTTATTCACAGCAGCTCAGAAAAGGATGTCTTTTAACTGCAGAAAATGAAATCTCATTGCAGGCAAACCCGCATTTCCCCGGGGACTACAAGGCTCGCGCGACGTCTCCGCCTGGTCGCTGGGCCCAGGCCCTGGCGAAACCCCCGTCCCGCCAAGGTCGGGCAGCGTCCCTCAGCGCAGGGACCGCCCCGCCTGGAGCTGAGTGCCGAAAGTTGGTTCTAATGGGCTATTTCTTGACGTGGCTACAGATCAGTTCTTTTCTAAGATTGGGCCTAGCTCCGCCCCCTACCTCTCGTTCCGCTCTGTCATCCCCGTCCCCTACTCCACACGAAAGGATCTGGTGTACTCTTTCAACATGGCCCCTTTAGGCAGCGTGATTGATCTTTCCCAGATGTCTGAGTGGAAATGGGAGGTAGGCCAAAGCCGATTCTCTGTCTGAAACAAACCTCGTCCGAGCTCGCCTCCTGCAACCTGGTGGCGGTGCCTGAGAGTGACTCTTTCATCTACCGTCAAAAGTCAAAAAGCTTCTTCATGGGAGAAGACAGCAGCTTCAGAGGCCCGTCCCCTCACCTGGCCCCTCGGCTCATACCCACTCGTGAAGCCGCTATGAGCGAATATTACTCAGTACTATTTTCTCGAAGACAACATCTCTGCCACAACAGCAGCACTCAAAAGCCTCCCGATCGAACGCTAACCAAGGAGCAGTGCTAAACACAAGTGAGCATGCGCACACACCGCTCGCGCCCAAGGGTTCTAGGAGGTGTCCTGTGGGGCCCCGGGTGGACCAATGGTTGCTGATTGCCGTCAGTGGTCCCTAGGGGGAATGAAAGTTGTTTCTCACAGGCTATTTCTTGCCATGGCTACAGATAAGTTCTTTCCTAAGCTTGGGCCTGGCTCCGCCCCCTACTTCTCCATCCACTCTGTCATGCACTTACCCTACTCCACACGGAAAGATCTGCTATCCACTTTTAACATGACCCCTTTTGCAGCTTGATGGATCTTTCCCAGATGTCTGTGTCGGATCTGGTAGCTCAGTGTCCCGCGCAGCTCTCTCGCCAGCAAGAAAGACGCGGTACACACAGGATCCTTCTGCAGTAAAGCTTTAATGCAACTTGAGAGGCAGTGCACAAGCTACTAGGGCGGAGACCCCGAACAACGAAAACCCATCCCCTTATATAGCATTCAGTCCCTCGCTTAGGACGTGTCCTTCCCTGATTGGCGTGGCGCCATCAGCCCAGATGACGCCACGGGAGAGGAAGAGATCGGAGGTAGGGGAATTCCCAGCGCGCGCTCTAGTCTAGTGACTTGTCGGAAGTCAGCGCCATGTTGTAATGGCGGTTACAGCATAGTGTGGGCGGCTCCCCACACCTCCCCCTTCTTTATTATAAAGAGGCTGGTACAAGCTTAATGGCCACAAAATTGTTTCACCAGCAGTCCTGTCTTAGGTCGACCCGTCTCAGACTATGACCTTACCCGTCACAGGTTAACCCTATCGCCACCGGGCACCATGTCTTAGGTCGGTACATGTCTGGGGGAAGTTGCCCGTCTCGGGATCTACTGGAGTGGACTTTGAAAGATGAGGCCAATACGAGCAAGGGCGAACTCCGCTGATCAACTTTCAGGGAGGCCAGCCAAAGGAAGAAAAACAAAAAAGGGGGAGTTGGTAAAATTTATTTCCTGAGCATGGATAGCCAAATATCGGGATTGGCTCCCTGCTCTTAGAGCTACAAGCGCTTGGGCTATAACCACCTTGTCTCTCCGTATCTGGGTTGTCAATCTGCAGACCAACCATAGTAAGAGCACAATTCCACCACAAAGAAGCATGCCAACCCCAATTACTCCCGCCCACTCCTTGAAGTGGGACACGGCGGCTCCAATCCAGGAGGACAGTCCATCAGCGAAGGAGGCATCCACTCTTGTTGAATTCACGGACACAATGGCAGAACGTAGCTGGTCCATCAGCGCATCAAAGTCTCCTGTCCAATTTCCTGAAAGATACTGAGACAACTGATTAGACAGCGTAGCATTCCAGCATTGTGCATAGAAACAGGTATCATTGTTGCAAGCAATTTGACTCTCCTCCACCGTTATATTGACTAGAATAAACACAAAGGGGGGATAAAGGCAGACTGGTGTTGGCGGCACAGACACATTTTTCCCAGACTCTATGATGGACACAGAGGATTCAAAGATGTCAGAAGTATTGAATTTAAAGGTAGCATTCCCCCAACTTCCCCCCTTAACAAAGGCAAACGGGGAAAGATCCGTGCAACTACCATTCACCCCACACAACAACCATACATCAAATGGGTTGGTATGGGTCGCCATCAAGGGATTTTGATATGTCCAATTGTAGCCTGGAGAGGTCTCATTATACATAGTACCCATATAAGGTGAAAAGGTAAATTTATCTTTTCTTGCCCACCCCGTCTTTTTAGACTGGCAGCCCGTCCAGGGCGGGGTGTCCCCTGCTACTCTGGATCCCAAGCAATATGGGGCCCATTTTGCCTGTGAGGGAACGCTACTGCTGTTCCCCTTTGGCTCGAAGGCGGGCCAAGTTCCTGATATCCAGGTGGCATTGGCTGAGGCTGACTGTGTTGGGAAATCAAACCATGCTGCAGTTTGGTTATACAGTTTTATACAAGGAGCCTCGTCTGTAGATCGGTTAGAAACGATCAAAAAACATAGGCTGCCATCAAGAGTAAAATTCCTATTCCCCCCAATACTAGCTATCTCCTCATCCATAGGTAAATAAGGCAAATCTAAGGTTCTATTGGTACTAAAAAATCGAGGGAATAATTTTGCATCATGGTGAATTGGCATCGGTAGAGGGAACACCGACAGGATTCCCCAGCGTGGTTCCCCCGTCGCAAACAAGGTCAGGGTCAATATCAACAGGATCAGGGGGGGCTCCCATCTCTCTGGTCTTGTCATCCTGTGTCGGTCCCAGAATTGTCCTGGTAAGTCTTTCTGGAACCCAGAAGGGGTTTTCTTCTTCCTGTGGAAAAACACAAACAGCTCCCCTGGATCTTATCAAGATAGGATCCGGTCCTCTCCATTGTCCCGTTAAAACATCCTTCCACTTTACCAGTTCTTTAGGTCGGTCAGGATCTGAACAATGACGATCAGCGGCCGCATGGCCGTATGCATCAAGATTTAGGAAGTTAAGGGTAAAGAGCGCCATAGAAACAGCGACTCTCGGGACTGGGGGCAATGACTCCTCAAGTCCCCCTTTTTGTTTTATGAGGTAGGATTTGAGCGTGCGGTGAGCACACTCCACAATGCCTTGTCCTTGAGGATTATAAGGCAAACCAGTCAAGTGGGTCACATTCATTTGATGACAAAACTGTTTAAACTTTTGAGAAGTGTAGGCCGGTCCATTATCTGTTTTTAGCACCCTGGGCTTGCCCCAAGCGCTCCATGCCTCCAGACAATGTTGGATAACATGTGAGGCTTTCTCTCCTGTTAATGGAGTAGCAAAAAGAACACCTGAACATGTGTCTACCGAGACATGCAGATTCTGAAGCCTCCCAAAGGAGGGGACATGTGTCACATCCATCTGCCAAACTTGCAGTGGCTGGATCCCACGTGGATTAATGCCAACATGCGGGGTGGGCAGAAACTGACAACAATTTTGACATTGAGTAACAATCTCCCTAGCCTCTTTTCTGGTTAAGGCAAATCGACGGCGTAAAGTTTCGGCCGTCACATGAAATTTTGAATGAAAATTTGTGGCTGCATCTAGCCTGGATGATAGGGCAACCGCAACCATTCTAGTAGCCCGATCTGCTAGCTCATTTCCCTGAGTCATCGGACCAGGCAGGCCCGAATGAGCTCTAATATGTGTTATAAACACAGGGAATTTTCTGTTGAGAAGAATGTGTTGAATTTGTTGAAAAATTCGGGCAGGCTTGCTGGAGGGCTTAATTAATCCCGCCACCTCAAGAATCTTAACTGCATTAACCACATAGGAGGAATCTGATACAATATTAATCGGGCCTGGGAAGGTGATAAGGACCTCGAGCACCACTAAGCACTCTACAACTTGAGGTGATTTTTCATTATACTGTTTAGAAAAAGCCTCATTATTAACCACATAGGCACCTACGCCCGTCTTTGATCCATCTGTATACACTACAGTCCCATTCGCAAGTGGTTCTTGAGACACTATGCGTGGGAACACAATAGGTTGATTCAAGGCAAACTGTAAAATCGGATGTCGTGGATAATGATTGTCAATCAGCCCAGCAAAGGAAGTGACCAACACCGCCCAGTCGTTAGAAGTGGCAGCTAACACTTGGACCTGATTCATTGTATAAGGCACTATTAAAATTTTGGGTTCCCTTCCAAAATGGGTAAGGGCTACCTTCAACCCACGGAGTGCAAGCTGAGCAATTGCATCTGGGAACCAAGAGATAACTTTGGCTGGTGACACATTGGGATGAACCCATAGCAAGGGTCCATCTTGCCACAAAACTGCAGTGGGCAATTGAAATGTTTTAAAAATGCATAAATCAAAGGGCTTGGCATCATCTATGCGCTGTAATTGAGCATTTTGTAAGGCACTCTCAACAATTTGTAAGGCTTGAATAGCTGCTGGAGTCAAACTCCTCGGAGAGGAAATATGTGGATCCCCCTCCAGGACATCAAATAAAGGTTTTAACTCAGCAGAAGGGATCTTTAAAAATGGCCGCAGCCAATTTATATCTCCCAATAATTTTTGAAAATCATTTAAGGTATGCAAATTATCCCTACGGATTTCCAGCTTCTGAGGAACTATTTTATCAGGGTAGATGACCGTTCCTAGAAACGAGCCAATCTCCGCAAACTGAACCTTTTCTGTGGCAACTTGAAGCCCCCAGCATCCTAAAGTCTTAAAAAGAAGGGGATATGCGGCCTGTAAAACTTCTAAATCCTTATGACACATTAAAAGATCATCCATATAGTGGATTAGAATCAAAGTTGGGAATTGTTTCCTAATGGGTTCAAGTGCCAACTGAACATATAATTGACACATAGTGGGGCTGTTGGCCATGCCTTGTGGCAAAACTCTCCATTGAAATCTTCTATCAGGTTCCAAATGATTAGTGGCTGGCAGAGTAAATGCGAACCTCTGTCTATCTTTTGGACACAAGGGAATGGAAAAGAAACAATCCTTAATATCTATAATTATTGTTCTCCATGACTTTGGCAAGGCGGAGAGTAAGGGCAAACCTCGTTGTACTGAACCAAACAGGCGCATTTGCGAATTAATGGCTCGCAAGTCATGGAGGAGTCTCCACTTCCCTGATTTTTTCTTGATGACAAAAACAGGGGTATTCCAGGGGGAGACAGAAGGCTCTAGATGACCGAGCTGTAATTGTTCCTCCACCAATCTCGTGGCAGCTTCCAGTTTTTCAGAGGACAGAGGCCATTGAGGAACCCACACCGCCTCCTCTGTAAGCCACGGTATGGGCATCGAGCCCTCAATGGCCCCTAGGAAAAACCCAAGCCCTGTCTGCCGGGATTACCGGAGGGGGAAATCGGCTCGATCCTGCCTTGTTCTCTGCGTCCCAAGCCTCCTCCCTGCTTATAACCCATGTTTTGCATCATCTGTTGGGCCTGTGGGGAATATTCATTTGACAATACAAAGCCCATGTTTTGCAAAACATCTCTTCCCCAGAGATTAACTGGGAGAGGCAATACATAGGGGGTAAACCGTCCCTTTTGTCCTTCTGGCGTCTCCCAAGACAAGGCGGTAGAACTGATTATGGGGCTGGATCGATACCCGAGGCCTTGTAAAGTATGTGAAGATGCTGTGGTGGGCCAGGACCGTGGCCACCAGAAAGAGGACACGATACTCTTGTCAGCCCCCGTATCTAGGATGCCCTCAAATTCTTTCCCGTTTACTTTTAGCTTTAATTTAGGCCTATCTTTGAGGGAGAGAACCAGATAAGCAGAGTCTGTTCCAGAGGAGCCCATCTTCCCCCTATCAATCCCGGGGGGAGTATCATCAGGGAGAAGGACAAGCTGTGCAATTCTGTCTCCCTCACTTATGGAAAAAACCCCCTCTGGACATGAGCACAAGACTTGAACCTCAGAGTGGTCATTGTCGACCACACCTGGATGAACAGCTAAACCTTTTAAGGTAAGTGAGCCTCTGCCAAGTATGAGGCCCATTGTCCCAGTTGGCAAAGGATCAATAGGTTGAACGGGGACCGGCTGAATGCCCATATGGGACATTAATAAGAAGTCGGAGGAGGCGTGCAGGTCCATTCTTGTGTGTCTTCTGACTGGACTTTCTCCCCTTTCCCCTGGCCTCTGTCCACCTTGTTCCCATACTTTTGAGGGCCCTGAGAACGTGGGCCCACCCTCACGTTTTTTGAATCCATCTTGTGTTGGTCCTCAGGTGGCGGGAGGAGTCGCCCCTTGATGTCCCTGACGGAGCGGCACTGACTAGCTTTATGATACCCCTTGCTACAACGGGAGCAAAGGGACACCCTGTCCTTATCTGGGGCGGGACAATCTTTCTTTAAATGTCCCACCTGGCCGCACTTGAAGCAGGTTCTCCTGTTCATCCCCTGCCTCAATGGTCTCTGTGACTGTAGGATGGCGGCAGCCAGCCCTGCATTGGTAAGGGGACCTCCAAGTTCTCGGCATGCTCTGAGCCAATCCTGTAACCCTTTATTTTTTCTCGGGGCTATAGCTGCTCGACATTCTTGTGTAGCCTGTTCAAAAATAAGTTGTTCAACAAGAGGTGCAGCTTGGTCAGGGTCTCCAAAAATACGCCCTGCTGCCTCTGTCATGCGAGCTACAAAATCTGAAAATGGTTCTTGAGGTCCCTGGATAATTTTTGTGAGCTGCCCAGAGGCTTCCCCTTTCTTGGGGAGCGTCTTCCAAGCCTTGATGGCAGTGCTAGAAATTTGAGCATAAGCACCCCATGGGAAGGCTGTCTGATCAGCGGCAAATTGGCCCTGGCCTGTTAACATATCAAAAGTCCAAGTCCGCTGCTCAGGGGTCAACGCGACAGCGTTTGCCCTGGCTTGAGCCTGTGCCGCCTCATGCCATAGCGCCTTCCATTCCATGTATTGGCCCATTGTAGGAAGGGCAGCTTTAGCCAGCATTTGCCAATCCGCAGGTGTCATGGCGGCGCCGGCAAATCTTTCTAACATTACTACAGTGAAATTGGCATTTACCCCATACTTTCTAACTGCCTCGGCAAGATCTTTGATTTGGCTGTACTCAACAGGGGCATGGATTCGCCCTCCGCCTTCCACCTCAAAAACTGGGAAGGCGGCTTGCACCTTTCTCCTCACTTTATCAGGAAGAAAAGAAAGAGGATTGGAGCGCCCCTCATAGGGAGGAGGTGGAGGTGCTGAAGGCGCAGCTCGTGCGGGAGCCATTGGGGGCGGCCGCTTCTCCTGCTTCCTAAAGGGCCTCCTCCACCCATCGGGGTGATACCTTTCCTCCTCATATCTAGCGGCTTCCTCCTCTAGATCTGATTCCTCACTAGAGTCGAGGGAGTCAGAGTCTGATTCCCCTATGTTCAAGGCCTCTAAATCCTCCACAGGGTAAGGGCCCCCCCTTTTCTTTTGAACCTCACTCGGGTTATAAATCACTCCCTCGTCTGCGGACTTACCGGGAGGTCCTTTTTCCGTTTTCACTCCCTTGTCGGTAGACTCACCGGGAGGGTCCTTTTCCTTGTAGGAGACGTCTCTCCTCTTGCGGGTACCCATCCTCTCACTTCGCTCAGATTCTGACATGCTGTCCTGAACTTCCTCTAAAGTATTTTGTCCCTCCGTCACCACCAGCCTACAGCCCTCATCTTCTAAGCAGTTCTTAACAAACTTCCATATTGTCTTGGTGCGCTGTCTCAGGTCCCCTTCGAGATATTTGCGATCGAGGTCTCTGCCCAGTTTGTTCCAGGAGGTCAGGGTTAGGGAGCCAGAACAAGCATACCATGGAGCTACCCGGTCGACCTCTTTCACAAAATTCTTAAGGACGCAGTTCCCCACCTTAATTCCACGTTGACTCAGTACTGCATCCAAAGCAGAAATAGTGGACTGTGTGGATCCCATAATGCCCCTTTATCTACAGGGGGAACTTAATTTACTGGAGAGGCACCGCGGCTTATCGTAACACAAACCGCTTCTTTCACAGAAGTGACGGGTCCAATCCAAAGCTGGGGACAAGCATACCTTTCTGAGCTTACCTCCCTGCAGTTCTGAATCCTCCTCGTTGCCAAGGGGTCTCCGAGGGTGCTGAAGATGACACAAGTTCCCGGGTTTCGGCACCAGATGTCCCGCGCAGCTCTCTCGCCAGCAAGAAAGACGCGGTACACACAGGATCCTTCTGCAGTAAAGCTTTAATGCAACTTGAGAGGCAGTGCACAAGCTACTAGGGCGGAGACCCCGAACAACGAAAACCCATCCCCTTATATAGCATTCAGTCCCTCGCTTAGGACGTGTACTTCCCTGATTGGCGTGGCGCCATCAGCCCAGATGACGCCACGGGAGAGGAAGAGATCGGAGGTAGGGGAATTCCCAGCGCGCGCTCTAGTCTAGTGACTTGTCGGAAGTCAGCGCCATGTTGTAATGGCGGTTACAGCATAGTGTGGGCGGCTCCCCACAGCTCAGCCGAAATCCGATTCCATTTATCAACCAAACCGCTCCCGCGCTCGCCTCCTGCCTCCTGGTGGAGTTTCCCGACCCCTACTCCACAGGGAAAGATCAGCTGTCCTCTTTCCACATCACCCTGTTCGGCAGCGTGATGGATCTTTCCCAGATGTCTGAGTCGGATCTGCCAGCTCAGCCGATAGCCGATTCTCTTTCACGAACAAACCGCGTCCACGCTCGCCTCCTGCAGCCCGGTGGAGGTGCCAGAGAGTGACGTTTTCTTCTACGGTCCAAAGTCAAAAACCGTCTTCATGGCACGAGACAGCAGCTTAACTGGCCAGCCCGCTCACCTGCCCCCTCGACTCTGAGCCACTTGTAAACCTAATACCAGCGATTACTCGGTACTATTCTGTACAAGCCAACCTCTCTGCCACGACCGCACCACTCAAAAGCCTCCCGATCGAACGGTAACCAAGGAGCAGTGCTAAACACAAGTGAGCCCGCGCACACACCGCTCGCGCCCAAGGGTTCTAAGAGGTCTCCTGCGGGGCCCCGGGTTGACCAATGGTTGCGGAGTGACGTCAGCAGTCACTAGGTAGATTGAAAGTTGGTTCTTTTTTTTTTTTTTTTTTTTTTTGACTTTCTAAAGGGTGAATTTTATGGTATGTGAATTATCTCAATCAAGCTGATTTTTTTAGAAAAGTGTTCTACATGTAAGTATATATGAGTACATATATGAATATGTGTACATACATACAATAAATTGTAAGTTAATTTAGAAATAGACAGCTTCATATCCATCTAAATCAATGTTTAAATTCTTCTTAAGGATTTTAAGATGCTAACATATTTGAGAGAACACTACAATATCACATAACCTAGTTTGATAATTACAGATACATACTAAAGATTTAAACTTAAATCTCCATTGAACTTTGAAATCCTAGAATCTGCAGCAACCTGCTCACTACTGAGTTGGCTTAGCTCTAGTTCCAATTTCATATTTGCACGGAACCAAGAAACTCTACAAAGGTGAACAGCACATCACTGGGTATGGAAGAGCAGGGCCGCGTCTTTTACACCCTCGTGACCTTTGCAGCACGCGGCACTGTCCCTCGCACACATGGCAGGCCACATGACAAATGAGGGAGATACTTTTTAAATACCATACTTGTAAAACAGGACCAGAACAGTTAAACTTTTGTTCTCTGTGCTATCCCGTTAGATCAGGTCAACAAACTTCTTGTGTAAAGGACCAGATAGCAAATATTTTAGGCTTTTGGACAAGATTGTTTCTGACAGAACTACTCAACTCCCTCCGAGTAACATGAAAGCAGCTGTAGACAATATATAAACAAATGGACAACATTTAAACAAATGATCCCCTGCTTTAGACCAGTGCTGTCCAACGGATCTTTCCACAGTAATAGAAATATTTTATTATCTGACTATTAAGCCCTTAAACTATGGCTACTGTGACTAAGAAACTGAATTTTTAAATTATTTTAAATGTAAACAGATACATGTGACTAGTGGCTACTGTCCTGACCAGCACTGCATTAGACAACTAACTAGCCAATTTTATTACCTCTGTTCAAAAAACCGAAAAACAGTACCTCTATTCAAAAAACTTAAAGCTAAAGATGAATTCTGTGACTACATTTCAAGGATGAACTGAGAAGAGAAAACATGATGTCAAATTTCTAATAATTCATAGATCCTACCACTAAGTATCAAAATTCGAAAGCAAATTATCTCAGTTCAAGCAGGAGGATACGTGTAGAGTTCCATGTATCTGGACTTCGCCATACTCTGTCTGGTGTACACTTGCTGGATTCCAGCTCTGAGGTCGTCCCGGATCTGGTCAAGGCCAATCTGCTTCAGTCCATGGGGATTCTGACTCCTGTTTGATGACATTGTGAGTAATGTTCTGAAGTCGTCCAGTGCAGCAATCCTTATTCAAAATACAGCTAATTCTCCATTAGATGAAAATATACAGTATCATCCCAAATTTATTCACAGCAGCTCAGAAAAGGATGTCCTTTAACTGCAGAAAATGAAATCTCATTGCAGGCAAACCCGCATTTCCCCGGAGACTACAAGGCTCGCGCGACGTCTCCGCCTGGTCGCTGGGCCCAGGCCCTGGCGAAACCCCCGTCCCGCCAAGGTCGGGCAGCGTCCCTCAGCGCAGGGACCGCCCCGCCTGGAGCTGAGTGCCGAAAGTTGGTTCTAATGGGCTATTTCTTGACGTGGCTACAGATCAGTTCTTTTCTAAGATTGGGCCTAGCTCCGCCCCCTACCTCTCGTTCCGCTCTGTCATCCCCGTCCCCTACTCCACACGAAAGGATCTGGTGTACTCTTTCAACATGGCCCCTTTAGGCAGCGTGATTGATCTTTCCCAGATGTCTGAGTGGAAATGGGAGGTAGGCCAAAGCCGATTCTCTGTCTGAAACAAACCTCGTCCGAGCTCGCCTCCTGCAACCTGGTGGCGGTGCCTGAGAGTGACTCTTTCGTCTACCGTCAAAAGTCAAAAAGCTTCTTCATGGGAGAAGACAGCAGCTTCAGAGGCCCGTCCCCTCACCTGGCCCCTCGGCTCATACCCACTCGTGAAGCCGCTATGAGCGAATATTACTCAGTACTATTTTCTCGAAGACAACATCTCTGCCACAACAGCAGCACTCAAAAGCCTCCCGATCGAACGCTAACCAAGGAGCAGTGCTAAACACAAGTGAGCATGCGCACACACCGCTCGCGCCCAAGGGTTCTAGGAGGTGTCCTGCGGGGCCCCGGGTGGACCAATGGTTGCTGATTGCCGTCAGTGGTCCCTAGGGGGAATGAAAGTTGTTTCTCACAGGCTATTTCTTGCCATGGCTACAGATAAGTTCTTTCCTAAACTTGGGCCTGGCTCCGCCCCCTACTTCTCCATCCACTCTGTCATCCACTTACCCAACTCCACACGGAAAGATCTGCTATCCACTTTTAACATGACCCCTTTTGCAGCTTGATGGATCTTTCCCAGATGTCTGTGTCGGATCTGGTAGCTCAGCCGAAATCCGATTCCATTTCTCAACCAAACCGCTCCCACGCTCGCCTCCTGCCGCCTGGTGGAGGTTCCCGACCCCTACTCCACACGGAAAGATCAGCTGTCCTCTTTCCACATCACCCTGTTCGGCAGCGTGATGGATCTTTCCCAGATGTCTGAGTCGGATCTGCCAGCTCAGCCGATAGCCGATTCTCTTTCACGAACAAACCGCGTCCACGCTCGCCTCCTGCAGCCCGGTGGAGGTGCCAGAGAGTGACGTTTTCTTCTACGGTCCAAAGTCAAAAACCGTCTTCATGGCAGGAGACAGCAGCTTAACTGGCCAGCCCGCTCACCTGCCCCCTCGACTCTGAGCCACTTGTAAACCTAATACCAGCGATTACTCGGTACTATTCTGTACAAGACAACCTCTCTGCCACGACCGCACCACTCAAAAGCCTCCCGATCGAACGGTAACCAAGGAGCAGTGCTAAACACAAGTGAGAACGCGCACACACCGCTCGTGCCCGAGGGTTCTAAGAGGTCTCCTGCGGGGCCCCGGGTTGACCAATGGATGCTGAGTGACGTCAGCAGTCACTAAAGATATTGAAAGATGGTTCTAATGGGCTATTACTTGACGTGGCCACAGATCAGTTCTTTCCTAAGCTTGGGCCTGGCTCCGCCCCCTCCTTCTCCATCCACTCTGTCATGCACTTACCCTACTCCACACGGAAAGATCTGCTATCCACTTTTAACATGACCCCTTTTGCAGCTTGATGGATCTTTCCCAGATGTCTGTGTCGGATCTGGTAGCTCAGCCGAAATCCGATTCCATTTCTCAACCAAACCGCTCCCGCGCTCGCCTCCTGCCGCCTGGTGGAGTTTCCCGACCCCTACTCCACAGGGAAATATCAGCTGTCCTCTTTCCACATCACCCTGTTCGGCAGCGTGATGGATCTTTCCCAGATGTCTGAGTCGGATCTGCCAGCTCAGCCGATAGCCGATTCTCTTTCACGAACAAACCGCGTCCACGCTCGCCTCCTGCAGCCCGGTGGAGGTGCCAGAGAGTGACGTTTTCTTCTACGGTCCAAAGTCAAAAACCGTCTTCATGGCAGGAGACAGCAGCTTAACTGGCCAGCCCGCTCATCTGCCCCCTCGACTCTGAGCCACTTGTAAACCTAATACCAGCGATTACTCGGTACTATTCTGTACAAGCCAACCTCTCTGCCACGACCGCACCACTCAAAAGCCTCCCGATCGAACGGTAACCAAGGAGCAGTGCTAAACACAAGTGAGCCCGCGCACACACCGCTCGCGCCCAAGGGTTCTAAGAGGTCTCCTGCGGGGCCCCGGGTTGACCAATGGTTGCGGAGTGACGTCAGCAGTCACTAGGTAGATTGAAAGTTGGTTCTTTTTTTTTTTTTGACTTTCTAAAGGGTGAATTTTATGGTATGTGAATTATCTCAATCAAGCTGATTTTTTTAGAAAAGTGTTCTACATGTAAGTATATATGAGTACATATATGAATATGTGTACATACATACAATAAATTGTAAGTTAATTTAGAAATAGACAGCTTCATATCCATCTAAATCAATGTTTAAATTCTTCTTAAGGATTTTAAGATGCTAACATATTTGAGAGAACACTACAATATCACATAACCTAGTTTGATAATTACAGATACATACTAAAGATTTAAACTTAAATCTCCATTGAACTTTGAAATCCTAGAATCGGCAGCAACCTGCTCACTACTCAGTTGGCTTAGCTCTAGTTCCAATTTCATATTTGCACGGAACCAAGAAACTCTACAAAGGTGAACAGCACATCACTGGGTATGGAAGAGCAGGGCCGCGTCTTTTACACCCTCGTGACCTTTGCAGCACGCGGCACTGTCCCTCGCACACATGGCAGGCCACATGACAAATGAGGGAGATACTTTTTAAATACCATACTTGTAAAACAGGACCAGAACAGTTAAACTTTTGTTCTCTGTTCTATCCCGTTAGATCAGGTCAACAAACTTCTTATGTAAAGGACCAGATAGCAAATATTTTAGGCTTTTGGACAAGATTGTTTCTGACAGAACTACTCAACTCCCTCCGAGTAACATGAAAGCAGCTGTAGACAATATATAAACAAATGGACAACATTTAAACAAATGATCCCCTGCTTTAGACCAGTGCTGTCCAACGGATCTTTCCACAGTAATAGAAATATTTTATTATCTGACTATTAAGCCCTTAAACTATGGCTACTGTGACTAAGAAACTGAATTTTTAAATTATTTTAAATGTAAACAGATACATGTGACTAGTGGCTACTGTCCTGACCAGCACTGCATTAGACAACTAACTAGCCAATTTTATTACCTCTGTTCAAAAAACCGAAAAACAGTACCTCTATTCAAAAAACTTAAAGCTAAAGATGAATTCTGTGACTACATTTCAAGGATGAACTGAGAAGAGAAAACATGATGTCAAATTTCTAATAATTCATAGATCCTACCACTAAGTATCAAAATTCGAAAGCAAATTATTTCAGTTCAAGCAGGAGGATACGTGTAGAGTTCCATGTATCTGGACTTCGCCATACTCTGTCTGGTGTACACTTGCTGGATTCCAGCTCTGAGGTCGTCCCAGATCTGGTCAAGGCCAATCTGCTTCAGTCCATGGGGATTCTGACTCCTGTTTGATGACATTGTGAGTAATGTTCTGAAGTCGTCCAGTGCAGCAATCCTTATTCAAAATACAGCTAATTCTCCATTAGATGAAAATATACAGTATCATCCCAAATTTATTCACAGCAGCTCAGAAAAGGATGTCCTTTAACTGCAGAAAATGAAATCTCATTGCAGGCAAACCCGCATTTCCCCGGAGACTACAAGGCTCGCGCGACGTCTCCGCCTGGTCGCTGGGCCCAGGCCGTGGCGAAACCCCCGTCCCGCCAAGGTCGGGCAGCGTCCCTCAGCGCAGGGACCGCCCCGCCTGGAGCTGAGTGCCGAAAGTTGGTTCTAATGGGCTATTTCTTGACGTGGCTACAGATCAGTTCTTTTCTAAGATTGGGCCTAGCTCCGCCCCCTACCTCTCGTTCCGCTCTGTCATCCCCGTCCCCTACTCCACACGAAAGGATCTGGTGTACTCTTTCAACATGGCCCCTTTAGGCAGCGTGATTGATCTTTCCCAGATGTCTGAGTGGAAATGGGAGGTAGGCCAAAGCCGATTCTCTGTCTGAAACAAACCTCGTCCGAGCTCGCCTCCTGCAACCTGGTGGCGGTGCCTGAGAGTGACTCTTTCATCTACCGTCAAAAGTCAAAAAGCTTCTTCATGGGAGAAGACAGCAGCTTCAGAGGCCCGTCCCCTCACCTGGCCCCTCGGCTCATACCCACTCGTGAAGCCGCTATGAGCGAATATTACTCAGTACTATTTTCTCGAAGACAACATCTCTGCCACAACAGCAGCACTCAAAAGCCTCCCGATCGAACGCTAACCAAGGAGCAGTGCTAAACACAAGTGAGCATGCGCACACACCGCTCGCGCCCAAGGGTTCTAGGAGGTGTCCTGCGGGGCCCCGGGTGGACCAATGGTTGCTGATTGCCGTCAGTGGTCCCTAGGGGGAATGAAAGTTGTTTCTCACGGGCTATTTCTTGCCATGGCTACAGATAAGTTCTTTCCTAAGCTTGGGCCTGGCTCCGCCCCCTACTTCTCCATCCACTCTGTCATCCACTTACCCTACTCCACACGGAAAGATCTGCTATCCACTTTTAACATGACCCCTTTTGCAGCTTGATGGATCTTTCCCAGATGTCTGTGTCGGATCTGGTAGCTCAGCCGAAATCCGATTCCATTTCTCAACCAAACCGCTCCCGCGCTCGCCTCCTGCCGCCTGGTGGAGGTTCCCGACCCCTACTCCACACGGAAAGATCAGCTGTCCTCTTTCCACATCACCCTGTTCGGCAGCGTGATGGATCTTTCCCAGATGTCTGAGTCGGATCTGCCAGCTCAGCCGATAGCCGATTCTCTTTCACGAACAAACCGCGTCCACGCTCGCCTCCTGCAGCCCGGTGGAGGTGCCAGAGAGTGACGTTTTCTTCTACGGTCCAAAGTCAAAAACCGTCTTCATGGCAGGAGACAGCAGCTTAACTGGCCAGCCCGCTCACCTGCCCCCTCGACTCTGAGCCACTTGTAAACCTAATACCAGCGATTACTCGGTACTATTCTGTACAAGCCAACCTCTCTGCCACGACCGCACCACTCAAAAGCCTCCCGATCGAACGGTAACCAAGGAGCAGTGCTAAACACAAGTGAGCCCGCGCACACACCGCTCGCGCCCAAGGGTTCTAAGAGGTCTCCTGCGGGGCCCCGGGTTGACCAATGGTTGCGGAGTGACGTCAGCAGTCACTAGGTAGATTGAAAGTTGGTTCTTTTTTTTTTTTGACTTTCTAAAGGGTGAATTTTATGGTATGTGAATTATCTCAATCAAGCTGATTTTTTTAGAAAAGTGTTCTACATGTAAGTATATATGAGTACATATATGAATATGTGTACATACATACAATAAATTGTAAGTTAATTTAGAAATAGACAGCTTCATATCCATCTAAATCAATGTTTAAATTCTTCTTAAGGATTTTAAGATGCTAACATATTTGATAGAACACTACAATATCACATAACCTAGTTTGATAATTACAGATACATACTAAAGATTTAAACTTAAATCTCCATTGAACTTTGAAATCCTAGAATCTGCAGCAACCTGCTCACTACTGAGTTGGCTTAGCTCTAGTTCCAATTTCATATTTGCACGGAACCAAGAAACTCTACAAAGGTGAACAGCACATCACTGGGTATGGAAGAGCAGGGCCGCGTCTTTTACACCCTCGTGACCTTTGCAGCACGCGGCACTGTCCCTCGCACACATGGCAGGCCACATGACAAATGAGGGAGATACTTTTTAAATACCATACTTGTAAAACAGGACCAGAACAGTTAAACTTTTGTTCTCTGTGCTATCCCGTTAGATCAGGTCAACAAACTTCTTATGTAAAGGACCAGATAGCAAATATTTTAGGCTTTTGGACAAGATTGTTTCTGACAGAACTACTCAACTCCCTCCGAGTAACATGAAAGCAGCTGTAGACAATATATAAACAAATGGACAACATTTAAACAAATGATCCCCTGCTTTAGACCAGTGCTGTCCAACGGATCTTTCCACAGTAATAGAAATATTTTATTATCTGACTATTAAGCCCTTAAACTATAGCTACTGTGACTAAGAAACTGAATTTTTAAATTATTTTAAATATAAACAGATACATGTGACTAGTGGCTACTGTCCTGACCAGCACTGCATTAGACAACTTACTAGCCAATTTTATTACCTCTGTTCAAAAAACCGAAAAACAGTACCTCTATTCAAAAAACTTAAAGCTAAAGATGAATTCTGTGACTACATTTCAAGGATGAACTGAGAAGAGAAAACATGATGTCAAATTTCTAATAATTCATAGATCCTACCACTAAGTATCAAAATTCAAAAGCAAATTATCTCAGTTCAAGCAGGAGGATACGTGTAGAGTTCCATGTATCTGGACTTCGCCATACTCTGTCTGGTGTACACTTGCTGGATTCCAGCTCTGAGGTCGTCCCGGATCTGGTCAAGGCCAATCTGCTTCAGTCCATGGGGATTCTGACTCCTGTTTGATGACATTGTGAGTAATGTTCTGAAGTCGTCCAGTGCAGCAATCCTTATTCAAAATACAGCTAATTCTCCATTAGATGAAAATATACAGTATCATCCCAAATTTATTCACAGCAGCTCAGAAAAGGATGTCCTTTAACTGCAGAAAATGAAATCTCATTGCAGGCAAACCCGCATTTCCCCGGAGACTACAAGGCTCGCGCGACGTCTCCGCCTGGTCGCTGGGCCCAGGCCCTGGCGAAACCCCCGTCCCGCCAAGGTCGGGCAGCGTCCCTCAGCGCAGGGACCACCCCGCCTGGAGCTGAGTGCCGAAAGTTGGTTCTAATGGGCTATTTCTTGACGTGGCTACAGATCAGTTCTTTTCTAAGATTGGGCCTAGCTCCGCCCCCTACCTCTCGTTCCGCTCTGTCATCCCCGTCCCCTACTCCACACGAAAGGATCTGGTGTACTCTTTCAACATGGCCCCTTTAGGCAGCGTGATTGATCTTTCCCAGATGTCTGAGTGGAAATGGGAGGTAGGCCAAAGCCGATTCTCTGTCTGAAACAAACCTCGTCCGAGCTCGCCTCCTGCAACCTGGTGGCGGTGCCTGAGAGTGACTCTTTCATCTACCGTCAAAAGTCAAAAAGCTTCTTCATGGGAGAAGACAGCAGCTTCAGAGGCCCGTCCCCTCACCTGGCCCCTCGGCTCATACCCACTCGTGAAGCCGCTATGAGCGAATATTACTCAGTACTATTGTCTCGAAGACAACATCTCTGCCACAACAGCAGCACTCAAAAGCCTCCCGATCGAAAGCTAACCAAGGAGCAGTGCTAAACACAAGTGAGCATGCGCACACACCGCTCGCGCCCAAGGGTTCTAGGAGATGTCCTGCGGGGCCCCGGGTGGACCAATGGTTGCTGATTGCCGTCAGTGGTCCCTAGGGGGAATGAAAGTTGTTTCTCACGGGCTATTTCTTGCCATGGCTACAGATAAGTTCTTTCCTAAGCTTGGGCCTGGCTCCGCCCCCTACTTCTCCATCCACTCTGTCATCCACATGCCCTACTCCACACGGAAAGATCTGCTATCCACTTTTAACATGACCCCTTTTGCAGCTTGATGGATCTTTCCCAGATGTCTGTGTCGGATCTGGTAGCTCAGCCGAAATCCGATTCCATTTCTCAACCAAACCGCTCCCGCGCTCGCCTCCTGCCGCCTGGTGGAGGTTCCCGACCCCTACTCCACACGGAAAGATCAGCTGTCCTCTTTCCACATCACCCTGTTTGGCAGCGTGATGGATCTTTCCCAGATGTCTGAGTCGGATCTGCCAGCTCAGCCGATAGCCGATTCTCTTTCACGAACAAACCGCGTCCACGCTCGCCTCCTGCAGCCCGGTGGAGGTGCCAGAGAGTGACGTTTTCTTCTACGGTCCAAAGTCAAAAACCGTCTTCATGGCACGAGACAGCAGCTTAACTGGCCAGCCCGCTCACCTGCCCCCTCGACTCTGAGCCACTTGTAAACCTAATACCAGCGATTACTCGGTACTATTCTGTAGAAGCCAACCTCTCTGCCACGACCGCACCACTCAAAAGCCTCCCGATCGAACGGTAACCAAGGAGCAGTGCTAAACACAAGTGAGAACGCGCACACACCGCTCGTGCCCGAGGGTTCTAAGAGGTCTCCTGCGGGGCCCGGGTTGACCAATGGATGCTGAGTGACGTCAGCAGTCACTAAGGATATTGAAAGATGGTTCTAATGGGCTATTACTTGACGTGGCCACAGATCAGTTCTTTCCTAAGCTTGGGCCTGGCTCCGCCCCCTACTTCTCCATCCACTCTGTCATGCACTTACCCTACTCCACACGGAAAGATCTGCTATCCACTTTTAACATGACCCCTTTTGCAGCTTGATGGATCTTTCCCAGATGTCTGTGTCGGATCTGGTAGCTCAGCCGAAATCCGATTCCATTTCTCAACCAAACCGCTCCCGCGCTCGCCTCCTGCAGCCTGGTGGAGGTTCCCGACCCCTACTCCACAGGGAAAGATCAGCTGTCCTCTTTCCACATCACGCTGTTCGGCAGCGTGATGGATCTTTCCCAGATGTCTGAGTCGGATCTGCCAGCTCAGCCGATAGCCGATTCTCTTTCACGAACAAACCGCGTCCACGCTCGCCTCCTGCAGCCCGGTGGAGGTGCCAGAGAGTGACGTTTTCTTCTACGGTCCAAAGTCAAAAACCGTCTTCATGGCAGGAGATAGCAGCTTAACTGGTCAGCCCGCTCACCTGCCCCCTCGACTCTGAGCCACTTGTAAACCTAATACCAGCGATTACTCGGTACTATTCTGTACAAGACAACCTCTCTGCCACGACCGCACCACTCAAAAGCCTCCCGATCGAACGGTAACCAAGGAGCAGTGCTAAACACAAGTGAGCCCGCGCACACACCGCTCGCGCCCAAGGGTTCTAAGAGGTCTCCTGCGGGGCCCCGGGTTGACCAATGGTTGCGGAGTGACGTCAGCAGTCACTAGGTAGATTGAAAGTTGGTTCTTTTTTTTTTTTTTTTTTTCTGACTTTCTAAAGTGTGAATTTTATGGTATGTGAATTATCTCAATCAAGCTGATTTTTTTAGAAAAGTGTTCTACATGTAAGTATATATGAGTACATATATGAATATGTGTACATACATACAATAAATTGTAAGTTAATTTAGAAATAGACAGCTTCATATCCATCTAAATCAATGTTTAAATTCTTCTTAAGGATTTTAAGATGCTAACATATTTGAGAGAACACTACAATATCACATAACCTAGTTTGATAATTACAGATACATACTAAAGATTTAAATTTAAATCTCCATTGAACTTTGAAATCCTAGAATCTGCAGCAACCTGCTCACTACTGAGTTGGCTTAGCTCTAGTTCCAATTTCATATTTGCACGGAACCAAGAAACTCTACAAAGGTGAACAGCACATCACTGGGTATGGAAGAGCAGGGCCGCGTCTTTTACACCCTCGTGACCTTTGCAGCACGTGGCACTGTCCCTCGCACACATGGCAGGCCACATGACAAATGAGGGAGATACTTTTTAAATACCATACTTGTAAAACAGGACCAGAACAGTTAAACTTTTGTTCTCTGTGCTATCCCGTTAGATCAGGTCAACAAACTTCTTGTGTAAAGGACCAGATAGCAAATATTTTAGGCTTTTGGACAAGATTGTTTCTGACAGAACTACTCAACTCCCTCCGAGTAACATGAAAGCAGCTGTAGACAATATATAAACAAATGGACAACATTTAAACAAATGATCCCCTGCTTTAGACCAGTGCTGTCCAACGGATCTTTCCACAGTAATAGAAATATTTTATTATCTGACTATTAAGCCCTTAAACTATGGCTACTGTGACTAAGAAACTGAATTTTTAAATTATTTTAAATGTAAACAGATACATGTGACTAGTGGCTACTGTCCTGACCAGCACTGCATTAGACAACTAACTAGCCAATTTTATTACCTCTGTTCAAAAAACCGAAAAACAGTACCTCTATTCAAAAAACTTAAAGCTAAAGATGAATTCTGTGACTACATTTCAAGGATGAACTGAGAAGAGAAAACATGATGTCAAATTTCTAATAATTCATAGATCCTACCACTAAGTATCAAAATTCGAAAGCAAATTATCTCAGTTCAAGCAGGAGGATACGTGTAGAGTTCCATGTATCTGGACTTCGCCATACTCTGTCTGGTGTACACTTGCTGGATTCCAGCTCTGAGGTCGTCCCGGATCTGGTCAAGGCCAATCTGCTTCAGTCCATGGGGATTCTGACTCCTGTTTGATGACATTGTGAGTAATGTTCTGAAGTCGTCCAGTGCAGCAATCCTTATTCAAAATACAGCTAATTCTCCATTAGATGAAAATATACAGTATCATCCCAAATTTATTCACAGCAGCTCAGAAAAGGATGTCCTTTAACTGCAGAAAATGAAATCTCATTGCAGGCAAACCCGCATTTCCCCGGAGACTACAAGGCTCGCGCGACGGCTCCGCCTGGTCGCCGGGCCCAGGCCCTGGCGAAACCCCCGTCCCACCAAGGTCGGGCAGCGTCCCTCAGCGCAGGGACCGCCCCGCCTGGAGCTGAGTGCCGAAAGTTGGTTCTAATGGGCTATTTCTTGACGTGGCTACAGATCAGTTCTTTTCTAAGATTGGGCCTAGCTCCGCCCCCTACCTCTCGTTCCGCTCTGTCATCCCCGTCCCCTACTCCACACGAAAGGATCTGGTGTACTCTTTCAACATGGCCCCTTTAGGCAGCGTGATTGATCTTTCCCAGATGTCTGAGTGGAAATGGGAGGTAGGCCAAAGCTGATTCTCTGTCTGAAACAAACCTCGTCCGAGCTCGCCTCCTGCAACCTGGTGGCGGTGCCTGAGAGTGACTCTTTCATCTACCGTCAAAAGTCAAAAAGCTTCTTCATGGGAGAAGACAGCAGCTTCAGAGGCCCGTCCCCTCACCTGGCCCCTCGGCTCATACCCACTCGTGAAGCCGCTATGAGCGAATATTACTCAGTACTATTTTCTCGAAGACAACATCTCTGCCACAACAGCAGCACTCAAAAGCCTCCCGATCGAACGCTAACCAAGGAGCAGTGCTAAACACAAGTGAGCATGCGCACACACCGCTCGCGCCCAAGGGTTCTAGGAGGTGTCCTGCGGGGCCCCGGGTGGACCAATGGTTGCTGATTGCCGTCAGTGGTCCCTAGGGGGAATGAAAGTTGTTTCTCACAGGCTATTTCTTGCCATGGCTACAGATAAGTTCTTTCCTAAGCTTGGGCCTGGCTCCGCCCCCTACTTCTCCATCCACTCTGTCATCCACTTACCCTACTCCACACGGAAAGATCTGCTATCCACTTTTAACATGACCCCTTTTGCAGCTTAATGGATCTTTCCCAGATGTCTGTGTCGGATCTGGTAGCTCAGCCGAAATCCGATGCCATTTCTCAACCAAACCGCTCCCGCGCTCGCCTCCTGCCGCCTGGTGGAGGTTCCCGACCCCTACTCCACACGGAAAGATCAGCTGTCCTCTTTCCACATCACCCTGTTTGGCAGCGTGATGGATCTTTCCCAGATGTCTGAGTCGGATCTGCCAGCTCAGCCGATAGCCGATTCTCTTTCACGAACAAACCGCGTCCACGCTCGCCTCCTGCAGCCCGGTGGAGGTGCCAGAGAGTGACGTTTTCTTCTACGGTCCAAAGTCAAAAACCGTCTTCATGGCAGGAGACAGCAGCTTAACTGGCCAGCCCGCTCACCTGCCCCCTCGACTCTGAGCCACTTGTAAACCTAATACCAGCGATTACTCGGTACTATTCTGTACAAGCCAACCTCTCTGCCACGACCACACCACTCAAAAGCCTCCCGATCAAACGGTAACCAAGGAGCAGTGCTAAACACAAGTGAGAACGCGCACACACCGCTCGTGCCCGAGGGTTCTAAGAGGTCTCCTGCGGGGCCCCGGGTTGACCAATGGATGCTGAGTGACGTCAGCAGTCACTAAGGATATTGAAAGATGGTTCTAATGGGCTATTACTTGACGTGGCCACAGATCAGTTCTTTCCTAAGCTTGGGCCTGGCTCCGCCCCCTAATTCTCCATCCACTCTGTCATGCACTTACCCAACTCCACACGGAAAGATCTGCTATCCACTTTTAACATGACCCCTTTTGCAGCTTGATGGATCTTTCCCAGATGTCTGTGTCGGATCTGGTAGCTCAGCCGAAATCCGATTCCATTTCTCAACCAAACCGCTCCCGCGCTCGCCTCCTGCCGCCTGGTGGAGGTTCCCGACCCCTACTCCACAGGGAAAGATCAGCTGTCCTCTTTCCACATCACCCTGTTCGGCAGCGTGATGGATCTTTCCCAGATGTCTGAGTCGGATCTGCCAGCTCAGCCGATAGCCGATTCTCTTTCACGAACAAACCGCGTCCACGCTCGCCTCCTGCAGCCCGGTGGAGGTGCCAGAGAGTGACGTTTTCTTCTACGGTCCAAAGTCAAAAACCGTCTTCATGGCAGGAGACAGCAGCTTAACTGGCCAGCCCGCTCACCTGCCCCCTCGACTCTGAGCCACTTGTAAACCTAATACCAGCGATTACTCGGTACTATTCTGTACAAGACAACCTCTCTGCCACGACCGCACCACTCAAAAGCCTCCCGATCGAACGGTAACCAAGGAGCAGTGCTAAACACAAGTGAGCCCGCGCACACACCGCTCGCGCCCAAGGGTTCTAAGAGGTCTCCTGCGGGGCCCCGGGTTGACCAATGGTTGCGGAGTGACGTCAGCAGTCACTAGGTAGATTGAAAGTTGGTTCTTTTTTTTTTTTTTTTTTTTTGACTTTCTAAAGGGTGAATTTTATGGTATGTGAATTATCTCAATCAAGCTGATTTTTTTAGAAAAGTGTTCTACATGTAAGTATATATGAGTACATATATGAATATGTGTACATACATACAATAAATTGTAAGTTAATTTAGAAATAGACAGCTTCATATCCATCTAAATCAATGTTTAAATTCTTCTTAAGGATTTTAAGATGCTAACATATTTGAGAGAACACTACAATATCACATAACCTAGTTTGATAATTACAGATACATACTAAAGATTTAAACTTAAATCTCCATTGAACTTTGAAATCCTAGAATCTGCAGCAACCTGCTCACTACTGAGTTGGCTTAGCTCTAGTTCCAATTTCATATTTGCACGGAACCAAGAAACTCTACAAAGGTGAACAGCACATCACTGGGTATGGAAGAGCAGGGCCGCGTCTTTTACACCCTCGTGACCTTTGCAGCACGCGGTACTGTCCCTCGCACACATGGCAGGCCACATGACAAATGAGGGAGATACTTTTTAAATACCATACTTGTAAAACAGGACCAGAACAGTTAAACTTTTGTTCTCTGTGCTATCCCGTTAGATCAGGTCAACAAACTTCTTGTGTAAAGGACCAGATAGCAAATATTTTAGGCTTTTGGACAAGATTGTTTCTGACAGAACTACTCAACTCCCTCCGAGTAACATGAAAGCAGCTGTAGACAATATATAAACAAATGGACAACATTTAAACAAATGATCCCCTGCTTTAGACCAGTGCTGTCCAACGGATCTTTCCACAGTAATAGAAATATTTTATTATCTGACTATTAAGCCCTTAAACTATGGCTACTGTGACTAAGAAACTGAATTTTTAAATTATTTTAAATGTAAACAGATACATGTGACTAGTGGCTACTGTCCTGACCAGCACTGCATTAGACAACTAACTAGCCAATTTTATTACCTCTGTTCAAAAAACCGAAAAACAGTACCTCTATTCAAAAAACTTAAAGCTAAAGATGAATTCTGTGACTACATTTCAAGGATGAACTGAGAAGAGAAAACATGATGTCAAATTTCTAATAATTCATAGATCCTACCACTAAGTATCAAAATTCGAAAGCAAATTATCTCAGTTCAAGCAGGAGGATACGTGTAGAGTTCCATGTATCTGGACTTCGCCATACTCTGTCTGGTGTACACTTGCTGGATTCCAGCTCTGAGGTCGTCCCGGATCTGGTCAAGGCCAATCTGCTTCAGTCCATGGGGATTCTGACTCCTGTTTGATGACATTGTGAGTAATGTTCTGAAGTCGTCCAGTGCAGCAATCCTTATTCAAAATACAGCTAATTCTCCATTAGATGAAAATATACAGTATCATCCCAAATTTATTCACAGCAGCTCAGAAAAGGATGTCCTTTAACTGCAGAAAATGAAATCTCATTGCAGGCAAACCCGCATTTCCCCGGAGACTACAAGGCTCGCGCGACGTCTCCGCCTGGTCGCTGGGCCCAGGCCCTGGCGAAACCCCCGTCCCGCCAAGGTCGGGCAGCGTCCCTCAGCGCAGGGACCGCCCCGCCTGGAGCTGAGTGCCGAAAGTTGGTTCTAATGGGCTATTTCTTGACGTGGCTACAGATCAGTTCTTTTCTAAGATTGGGCCTAGCTCCGCCCCCTACCTCTCGTTCCGCTCTGTCATCCCCGTCCCCTACTCCACACGAAAGGATCTGGTGTACTCTTTCAACATGGCCCCTTTAGGCAGCGTGATTGATCTTTCCCAGATGTCTGAGTGGAAATGGGAGGTAGGCCAAAGCCGATTCTCTGTCTGAAACAAACCTCGTCCGAGCTCGCCTCCTGCAACCTGGTGGCGGTGCCTGAGAGTGACTCTTTCATCTACCGTCAAAAGTCAAAAAGCTTCTTCATGGGAGAAGACAGCAGCTTCAGAGGCCCGTCCCCTCACCTGGCCCCTCGGCTCATACCCACTCGTGAAGCCGCTATGAGCGAATATTACTCAGTACTATTTTCTCGAAGACAACATCTCTGCCACAACAGCAGCACTCAAAAGCCTCCCGATCGAACGCTAACCAAGGAGCAGTGCTAAACACAAGTGAGCATGCGCACACACCGCTCGCGCCCAAGGGTTCTAGGAGGTGTCCTGCGGGGCCCCGGGTGGACCAATGGTTGCTGATTGCCGTCAGTGGTCCCTAGGGGGAATGAAAGTTGTTTCTCACAGGCTATTTCTTGCCATGGCTACAGATAAGTTCTTTCCTAAGCTTGGGCCTGGCTCCGCCCCCTACTTCTCCATCCACTCTGTCATGCACTTACCCTACTCCACACGGAAAGATCTGCTATCCACTTTTAACATGACCCCTTTTGCAGCTTGATGGATCTTTCCCAGATGTCTGTGTCGGATCTGGTAGCTCAGCCGAAATCCGATTCCATTTATCAACCAAACCGCTCCCGCGCTCGCCTCCTGCCGCCTGGTGGAGGTTCCCGACCCCTACTCCACAGGGAAAGATCAGCTGTCCTCTTTCCACATCACCCTGTTCGGCAGCGTGATGGATCTTTCCCAGATGTCTGAGTCGGATCTGCCAGCTCAGCCGATAGCCGATTCTCTTTCACGAACAAACCGCGTCCACGCTCGCCTCCTGCAGCCCGGTGGAGGTGCCAGAGAGTGACGTTTTCTTCTACGGTCCAAAGTCAAAAACCGTCTTCATGGCAGGAGACAGCAGCTTAACTGGCCAGCCCGCTCACCTGCCCCCTCGACTCTGAGCCACTTGTAAACCTAATACCAGCGATTACTCGGTACTATTCTGTACAAGACAACCTCTCTGCCACGACCGCACCACTCAAAAGCCTCCCGATCGAACGGTAACCAAGGAGCAGTGCTAAACACAAGTGAGCCCGCGCACACACCGCTCGCGCCCAAGGGTTCTAAGAGGTCTCCTGCGGGGCCCCGGGTTGACCAATGGTTGCGGAGTGACGTCAGCAGTCACTAGGTAGATTGAAAGTTGGTTCTTTTTTTTTTTTTTTTTTTTGACTTTCTAAAGGGTGAATTTTATGGTATGTGAATTATCTCAATCAAGCTGATTTTTTTAGAAAAGTGTTCTACATGTAAGTATATATGAGTACATATATGAATATGTGTACATACATACAATAAATTGTAAGTTAATTTAGAAATAGACAGCTTCATATCCATCTAAATCAATGTTTAAATTCTTCTTAAGGATTTTAAGATGCTAACATATTTGAGAGAACACTACAATATCACATAACCTAGTTTGATAATTACAGATACATACTAAAGATTTAAACTTAAATCTCCATTGAACTTTGAAATCCTAGAATCTGCAGCAACCTGCTCACTACTGAGTTGGCTTAGCTCTAGTTCCAATTTCATATTTGCACGGAACCAAGAAACTCTACAAAGGTGAACAGCACATCACTGGGTATGGAAGAGCAGGGCCGCGTCTTTTACACCCTCGTGACCTTTGCAGCACGCGGCACTGTCCCTCGCACACATGGCAGGCCACATGACAAATGAGGGAGATACTTTTTAAATACCATACTTGTAAAACAGGACCAGAACAGTTAAACTTTTGTTCTCTGTGCTATCCCGTTAGATCAGGTCAACAAACTTCTTGTGTAAAGGACCAGATAGCAAATATTTTAGGCTTTTGGACAAGATTGTTTCTGACAGAACTACTCAACTCCCTCCGAGTAACATGAAAGCAGCTGTAGACAATATATAAACAAATGGACAACATTTAAACAAATGATCCCCTGCTTTAGACCAGTGCTGTCCAACGGATCTTTCCACAGTAATAGAAATATTTTATTATCTGACTATTAAGCCCTTAAACTATGGCTACTGTGACTAAGAAACTGAATTTTTAAATTATTTTAAATGTAAACAGATACATGTGACTAGTGGCTACTGTCCTGACCAGCACTGCATTAGACAACTAACTAGCCAATTTTATTACCTCTGTTCAAAAAACCGAAAAACAGTACCTCTATTCAAAAAACTTAAAGCTAAAGATGAATTCTGTGACTACATTTCAAGGATGAACTGAGAAGAGAAAACATGATGTCAAATTTCTAATAATTCATAGATCCTACCACTAAGTATCAAAATTCGAAAGCAAATTATCTCAGTTCAAGCAGGAGGATACGTGTAGAGTTCCATGTATCTGGACTTCGCCATACTCTGTCTGGTGTACACTTGCTGGATTCCAGCTCTGAGGTCGTCCCGGATCTGGTCAAGGCCAATCTGCTTCAGTCCATGGGGATTCTGACTCCTGTTTGATGACATTGTGAGTAATGTTCTGAAGTCGTCCAGTGCAGCAATCCTTATTCAAAATACAGCTAATTCTCCATTAGATGAAAATATACAGTATCATCCCAAATTTATTCACAGCAGCTCAGAAAAGGATGTCCTTTAACTGCAGAAAATGAAATCTCATTGCAGGCAAACCCGCATTTCCCCGGAGACTACAAGGCTCGCGCGACGTCTCCGCCTGGTCGCTGGGCCCAGGCCCTGGCGAAACCCCCGTCCCGCCAAGGTCGGGCAGCGTCCCTCAGCGCAGGGACCGCCCCGCCTGGAGCTGAGTGCCGAAAGTTGGTTCTAATGGGCTATTTCTTGACGTGGCTACAGATCAGTTCTTTTCTAAGATTGGGCCTAGCTCCGCCCCCTACCTCTCGTTCCGCTCTGTCATCCCCGTCCCCTACTCCACACGAAAGGATCTGGTGTACTCTTTCAACATGGCCCCTTTAGGCAGCGTGATTGATCTTTCCCAGATGTCTGAGTGGAAATGGGAGGTAGGCCAAAGCCGATTCTCTGTCTGAAACAAACCTCGTCCGAGCTCGCCTCCTGCAACCTGGTGGCGGTGCCTGAGAGTGACTCTTTCATCTACCGTCAAAAGTCAAAAAGCTTCTTCATGGGAGAAGACAGCAGCTTCAGAGGCCCGTCCCCTCACCTGGCCCCTCGGCTCATACCCACTCGTGAAGCCGCTATGAGCGAATATTACTCAGTACTATTTTCTCGAAGACAACATCTCTGCCACAACAGCAGCACTCAAAAGCCTCCCGATCGAACGCTAACCAAGGAGCAGTGCTAAACACAAGTGAGCATGCGCACACACCGCTCGCGCCCAAGGGTTCTAGGAGGTGTCCTGCGGGGCCCCGGGTGGACCAATGGTTGCTGATTGCCGTCAGTGGTCCCTAGGGGGAATGAAAGTTGTTTCTCACAGGCTATTTCTTGCCATGGCTACAGATAAGTTCTTTCCTAAGCTTGGGCCTGGCTCCGCCCCCTACTTCTCCATCCACTCTGTCATCCACTTACCCTACTCCACACGGAACGATCTGCTATCCACTTTTAACATGACCCCTTTTGCAGCTTGATGGATCTTTCCCAGATGTCTGTGTCGGATCTGGTAGCTCAGCCGAAATCCGATTCCATTTCTCAACCAAACCGCTCCCGCGCTCGCCTCCTGCCGCCTGGTGGAGGTTCCCGACCCCTACTCCACACGGAAAGATCAGCTGTCCTCTTTCCACATCACCCTGTTTGGCAGCGTGATGGATCTTTCCCAGATGTCTGAGTCGGATCTGCCAGCTCAGCCGATAGCCTATTCTCTTTCACGAACAAACCGCGTCCACGCTCGCCTCCTGCAGCCCGGTGGAGGTGCCAGAGAGTGACGTTTTCTTCTACGGTCCAAAGTCAAAAACCGTCTTCATGGCAGGAGACAGCAGCTTAACTGGCCAGCCCGCTCACCTGCCCCCTCGACTCTGAGCCACTTGTAAACCTAATACCAGCGATTACTCGGTACTCTTCTGTACAAGCCAACCTCTCTGCCACGACCGCACCACTCAAAAGCCTCCCGATCGAACGGTAACCAAGGAGCAGTGCTAAACACAAGTGAGCCCGCGCACACACCGCTCGCGCCCAAGGGTTCTAAGAGGTCTCCTGCGGGGCCCCGGGTTGACCAATGGTTGCGGAGTGACGTCAGCAGTCACTAGGTAGATTGAAAGTTGGTTCTTTTTTTTTTTTTTTTTTTTTTTTGACTTTCTAAAGGGTGAATTTTATGGTATGTGAATTATCTCAATCAAGCTGATTTTTTTAGAAAAGTGATCTACATGTAAGTATATATGAGTACATATATGAATATGTGTACATACATACAATAAATTGTAAGTTAATTTAGAAATAGACAGCTTCATATCCATCTAAATCAATGTTTAAATTCTTCTTAAGGATTTTAAGATGCTAACATATTTGAGAGAACACTACAATATAACATAACCTAGTTTGATAATTACAGATACATACTAAAGATTTAAACTTAAATCTCCATTGAACTTTGAAATCCTAGAATCTGCAGCAACCTGCTCACTACTGAGTTGGCTTAGCTCTAGTTCCAATTTCATATTTGCACGGATCCAAGAAACTCTACAAAGGTGAACAGCACATCACTGGGTATGGAAGAGCAGGGCCGCGTCTTTTACACCCTCGTGACCTTTGCAGCACCCGGTACTGTCCCTCGCACACATGGCAGGCCACATGACAAATGAGGGAGATACTTTTTAAATACCATACTTGTAAAACAGGACCAGAACAGTTAAACTTTTGTTCTCTGTGCTATCCCGTTAGATCAGGTCAACAAACTTCTTATGTAAAGGACCAGATAGCAAATATTTTAGGCTTTTGGACAAGATTGTTTCTGACAGAACTACTCAACTCCCTCCGAGTAACATGAAAGCAGCTGTAGACAATATATAAACAAATGGACAACATTTAAACAAATGATCCCCTGCTTTAGACCAGTGCTGTCCAACGGATCTTTCCACAGTAATAGAAATATTTTATTATCTGACTATTAAGCCCTTAAACTATGGCTACTGTGACTAAGAAACTGAATTTTTAAATTATTTTAAATGTAAACAGATACATGTGACTAGTGGCTACTGTCCTGACCAGCACTGCATTAGACAACTAACTAGCCAATTTTATTACCTCTGTTCAAAAAACCGAAAAACAGTACCTCTATTCAAAAAACTTAAAGCTAAAGATGAATTCTGTGACTACATTTCAAGGATGAACTGAGAAGAGAAAACATGATGTCAAATTTCTAATAATTCATAGATCCTACCACTAAGTATCAAAATTCGAAAGCAAATTATCTCAGTTCAAGCAGGAGGATACGTGTAGAGTTCCATGTATCTGGACTTCGCCATACTCTGTCTGGTGTACACTTGCTGGATTCCAGCTCTGAGGTCGTCCCAGATCTGGTCAAGGCCAATCTGCTTCAGTCCATGGGGATTCTGACTCCTGTTTGATGACATTGTGAGTAATGTTCTGAAGTCGTCCAGTGCAGCAATCCTTATTCAAAATACAGCTAATTCTCCATTAGATGAAAATATACAGTATCATCCCAAATTTATTCACAGCAGCTCAGAAAAGGATGTCCTTTAACTGCAGAAAATGAAATCTCATTGCAGGCAAACCCGCATTTCCCCGGAGACTACAAGGCTCGCGCGAGGTCTCCGCCTGGTCGCTGGGCCCAGGCCCTGGCGAAACCCCCGTCCCGCCAAGGTCGGGCGGCGTCCCTCAGCGCAGGGACCGCCCCGCCTGGAGCTGAGTGCCGAAAGTTGGTTCTAATGGGCTATTTCTTGACGTGGCTACAGATCAGTTCTTTTCTAAGATTGGGCCTAGCTCCGCCCCCTACCTCTCGTTCCGCTCTGTCATCCCCGTCCCCTACTCCACACGAAAGGATCTGGTGTACTCTTTCAACATGGCCCCTTTAGGCAGCGTGATTGATCTTTCCCAGATGTCTGAGTGGAAATGGGAGGTAGGCCAAAGCCGATTGTCTGTCTGAAACAAACCTCGTCCGAGCTCGCCTCCTGCAAACTGGTGGCGGTGCCTGAGAGTGACTCTTTCATCTACCGTCAAAAGTCAAAAAGCTTCTTCACGGGAGAAGACAGCAGCTTCAGAGGCCCGTCCCCTCACCTGGCCCCTCGGCTCATACCCACTCGTGAAGCCGCTATGAGCGAATATTACTCAGTGCTATTTTTTCGAAGACAACATCTCTGCCACAACAGCAGCACTCAAAAGCCTCCCGATCGAACGCTAACCAAGGAGCAGTGCTAAACACAAGTGAGCATGCGCACACACCGCTCGCGCCCAAGGGTTCTAGGCGGTGTCCTGCGGGGCCCCGGGTGGACCAATGGTTGCTGATTGCCGTCATTGGTCCCTAGGGGGAATGAAAGTTGTTTCTCACGGGCTATTTCTTGCCATGGCTACAGATAAGTTCTTTCCTAAGCTTGGGCCTGGCTCCGCCCCCTACTTCTCCATCCACTCTGTCATCCACTTACCCTACTCCACACGGAAAGATCTGCTATCCACTTTTAACATGACCCCTTTTGCAGCTTGATGGATCTTTCCCAGATGTCTGTGTCGGATCTGGTAGCTCAGCCGAAATCCGATTCCATTTCTCAACCAAACCGCTCCCGCGCTCGCCTCCTGCCGCCTGGTGGAGGTTCCCGACCCCTACTCCACAGGGAAAGATCAGCTGTCCTCTTTCCACATCACGCTGTTCGGCAGCGTGATGGATCTTTCCCAGATGTCTGAGTCGGATCTGCCAGCTCAGCCGATAGCCGATTCTCTTTCACGAACAAACCGCGTCCACGCTCGCCTCCTGCAGCCCGGTGGAGGTGCCAGAGAGTGACGTTTTCTTCTACGGTCCAAAGTCAAAAACCGTCTTCATGGCAGGAGACAGCAGCTTAACTGGCCAGCCCGCTCACCTGCCCCCTCGACTCTGAGCCACTTGTAAACCTAATACCAGCGATTACTCGGTACTATTCTGTACAAGACAACCTCTCTGCCACGACCGCACCACTCAAAATCCTCCCGATCGAACGGTAACCAAGGAGCAGTGCTAAACACAAGTGAGCCCGCGCACACACCGCTCGCGCCCAAGGGTTCTAAGAGGTCTCCTGCGGGGCCCCGGGTTGACCAATGGTTGCGGAGTGACGTCAGCAGTCACTAGGTAGATTGAAAGTTGGTTCTTTTTTTTTTTTTTTTTTGACTTTCTAAAGGGTGAATTTTATGGTATGTGAATTATCTCAATCAAGCTGATTTTTTTAGAAAAGTGTTCTACATGTAAGTATATATGAGTACATATATGAATATGTGTACATACATACAATAAATTGTAAGTTAATTTAGAAATAGACAGCTTCATATCCATCTAAATCAATGTTTAAATTCTTCTTAAGGATTTTAAGATGCTAACATATTTGAGAGAACACTACAATATCACATAACCTAGTTTGATAATTACAGATACATACTAAAGATTTAAACTTAAATCTCCATTGAACTTTGAAATCCTAGAATCTGCAGCAACCTGCTCACTACTGAGTTGGCTTAGCTCTAGTTCCAATTTCATATTTGCACGGAACCAAGAAACTCTACAAAGGTGAACAGCACATCACTGGGTATGGAAGAGCAGGGCCGCGTCTTTTACACCCTCGTGACCTTTGCAGCACGCGGCACTGTCCCTCGCACACATGGCAGGCCACATGACAAATGAGGGAGATACTTTTTAAATACCATACTTGTAAAACAGGACCAGAACAGTTAAACTTTTGTTCTCTGTGCTATCCCGTTAGATCAGGTCAACAAACTTCTTGTGTAAAGGACCAGATAGCAAATATTTTAGGCTTTTGGACAAGATTGTTTCTGACAGAACTACTCAACTCCCTCCGAGTAACATGAAAGCAGCTGTAGACAATATATAAACAAATGGACAACATTTAAACAAATGATCCCCTGCTTTAGACCAGTGCTGTCCAACGGATCTTTCCACAGTAATAGAAATATTTTATTATCTGACTATTAAGCCCTTAAACTATGGCTACTGTGACTAAGAAACTGAATTTTTAAATTATTTTAAATGTAAACAGATACATGTGACTAGTGGCTACTGTCCTGACCAGCACTGCATTAGACAACTAACTAGCCAATTTTATTACCTCTGTTCAAAAAACCGAAAAACAGTACCTCTATTCAAAAAACTTAAAGCTAAAGATGAATTCTGTGACTACATTTCAAGGATGAACTGAGAAGAGAAAACATGATGTCAAATTTCTAATAATTCATAGATCCTACCACTAAGTATCAAAATTCGAAAGCAAATTATCTCAGTTCAAGCAGGAGGATACGTGTAGAGTTCCATGTATCTGGACTTCGCCATACTCTGTCTGGTGTACACTTGCTGGATTCCAGCTCTGAGGTCGTCCCGGATCTGGTCAAGGCCAATCTGCTTCAGTCCATGGGGATTCTGACTCCTGTTTGATGACATTGTGAGTAATGTTCTGAAGTCGTCCAGTGCAGCAATCCTTATTCAAAATACAGCTAATTCTCCATTAGATGAAAATATACAGTATCATCCCAAATTTATTCACAGCAGCTCAGAAAAGGATGTCCTTTAACTGCAGAAAATGAAATCTCATTGCAGGCAAACCCGCATTTCCCTGGAGACTACAAGGCTCGCGCGACGTCTCCGCCTGGTCGCTGGGCCCAGGCCCTGGCGAAACCCCCGTCCCGCCAAGGTCGGGCAGCGTCCCTCAGCGCAGGGACCGCCCCGCCTGGAGCTGAGTGCCGAAAGTTGGTTCTAATGGGCTATTTCTTGACGTGGCTACAGATCAGTTCTTTTCTAAGATTGGGCCTAGCTCCGCCCCCTACCTCTCGTTCCGCTCTGTCATCCCCGTCCCCTACTCCACACGAAAGGATCTGGTGTACTCTTTCAACATGGCCCCTTTAGACAGCGTGATTGATCTTTCCCAGATGTCTGAGTGGAAATGGGAGGTAGGCCAAAGCCGATTCTCTGTCTGAAACAAACCTCGTCCGAGCTCGCCTCCTGCAAACTGGTGGCGGTGCCTGAGAGTGACTCTTTCATCTACCGTCAAAAGTCAAAAAGCTTCTTCATGGGAGAAGACAGCAGCTTCAGAGGCCCGTCCCCTCACCTGGCCCCTCGGCTCATACCCACTCGTGAAGCCGCTATGAGCGAATATTACTCAGTACTATTTTCTCGAAGACAACATCTCTGCCACAACAGCAGCACTCAAAAGCCTCCCGATCGAACGCTAACCAAGGAGCAGTGCTAAACACAAGTGAGCATGCGCACACACCGCTCGCGTCCAAGGGTTCTAGGAGGTGTCCTGCGGGGCCCCGGGTGGACCAATGGTTGCTGATTGCCGTCAGTGGTCCCTAGGGGGAATGAAAGTTGTTTCTCACGGGCTATTTCTTGCCATGGCTACAGATAAGTTCTTTCCTAAGCTTGGGCCTGGCTCCGCCCCCTACTTCTCCATCCACTCTGTCATCCACTTACCCTACTCCACACGGAAAGATCTGCTATCCACTTTTAACATGACCCCTTTTGCAGCTTAATGGATCTTTCCCAGATGTCTGTGTCGGATCTGGTAGCTCAGCCGAAATCCGATGCCATTTCTCAACCAAACCGCTCCCGCGCTCGCGTCCTGCCGCCTGGTGGAGGTTCCCGACCCCTACTCCACACGGAAAGATCAGCTGTCCTCTTTCCACATCACCCTGTTTGGCAGCGTGATGGATCTTTCCCAGATGTCTGAGTCGGATCTGCCAGCTCAGCCGATAGCCGATTCTCTTTCACGAACAAACCGCGTCCACGCTCGCCTCCTGCAGCCCGGTGGAGGTGCCAGAGAGTGACGTTTTCTTCTACGGTCCAAAGTCAAAAACCGTCTTCATGGCAGGAGACAGCAGCTTAACTGGCCAGCCCGCTCACCTGCCCCCTCGACTCTGAGCCACTTGTAAACCTAATACCAGCGATTACTCGGTACTATTCTGTACAAGCCAACCTCTCTGCCACGACCGCACCACTCAAAAGCCTCCCGATCGAACGGTAACCAATTAGCAGTGCTAAACACAAGTGAGAACGCGCACACACCGCTCGTGCCCGAGGGTTCTAAGAGGTCTCCTGCGGGGCCCCGGGTTGACCAATGGATGCTGAGTGACGTCAGCAGTCACTAAGGATATTGAAAGATGGTTCTAATGGGCTATTACTTGACGTGGCCACAGATCAGTTCTTTCCTAAGCTTGGGCCTGGCTCCGCCCCCTACTTCTCCATCCACTCTGTCATGCACTTACCCTACTCCACACGGAAAGATCTGCTATCCACTTTTAACATGACCCCTTTTGCAGCTTGATGGATCTTTCCCAGATGTCTGTGTCGGATCTGGTAGCTCAGCCGAAATCCGATTCCATTTATCAACCAAACCGCTCCCGCGCTCGCCTCCTGCCGCCTGGTGGAGGTTCCCGACCCCTACTCCACACGGAAAGATCAGCTGTCCTCTTTCCACATCACCCTGTTCGGCAGCGTGATGGATCTTTCCCAGATGTCTGAGTCGGATCTGCCAGCTCAGCCGATAGCCGATTCTCTTTCACGAACAAACCGCGTCCACGCTCGCCTCCTGCAGCCCGGTGGAGGTGCCAGAGAGTGACGTTTTCTTCTACGGTCCAAAGTCAAAAACCGTCTTCATGGCAGGAGACAGCAGCTTAACTGGCCAGCCCGCTCACCTGCCCCCTCGACTCTGAGCCACTTGTAAACCTAATACCAGCGATTACTCGGTACTATTCTGTACAAGCCAACCTCTCTGCCACGACCGCACCACTCAAAAGCCTCCCGATCGAACGGTAACCAAGGAGCAGTGCTAAACACAAGTGAGCCCGCGCACACACCGCTCGCGCCCAAGGGTTCTAAGAGGTCTCCTGCGGGGCCCCGGGTTGACCAATGGTTGCGGAGTGACGTCAGCAGTCACTAGGTAGATTGAAAGTTGGTTCTTTTTTTTTTTTTTTTTTTTTGACTTTCTAAAGGGTGAATTTTATGGTATGTGAATTATCTCAATCAAGCTGATTTTTTTAGAAAAGTGTTCTACATGTAAGTATATATGAGTACATATATGAATATGTGTACATACATACAATAAATTGTAAGTTAATTTAGAAATAGACAGCTTCATATCCATCTAAATCAGTGTTTAAATTCTTCTTAAGGATTTTAAGATGCTAACATATTTGAGAGAACACTACAATATCACATAACCTAGTTTGATAATTACAGATACATACTAAAGATTTAAACTTAAATCTCCATTGAACTTTGAAATCCTAGAATCTGCAGCAACCTGCTCACTACTGAGTTGGCTTAGCTCTAGTTCCAATTTCATATTTGCACGGAACCAAGAAACTCTACAAAGGTGAACAGCACATCACTGGGTATGGAAGAGCAGGGCCGCGTCTTTTACACCCTCGTGACCTTTGCAGCACGCGGCACTGTCCCTCGCACACATGGCAGGCCACATGACAAATGAGGGAGATACTTTTTAAATACCATACTTGTAAAACAGGACCAGAACAGTTAAACTTTTGTTCTCTGTGCTATCCCGTTAGATCAGGTCAACAAACTTCTTGTGTAAAGGACCAGATAGCAAATATTTTAGGCTTTTGGACAAGATTGTTTCTGACAGAACTACTCAACTCCCTCCGAGTAACATGAAAGCAGCTGTAGACAATATATAAACAAATGGACAACATTTAAACAAATGATCCCCTGCTTTAGACCAGTGCTGTCCAACGGATCTTTCCACAGTAATAGAAATATTTTATTATCTGACTATTAAGCCCTTAAACTATGGCTACTGTGACTAAGAAACTGAATTTTTAAATTATTTTAAATGTAAACAGATACATGTGACTAGTGGCTACTGTCCTGACCAGCACTGCATTAGACAACTAACTAGCCAATTTTATTACCTCTGTTCAAAAAACCGAAAAACAGTACCTCTATTCAAAAAACTTAAAGCTAAAGATGAATTCTGTGACTACATTTCAAGGATGAACTGAGAAGAGAAAACATGATGTCAAAGTTCTAATAATTCATAGATCCTACCACTAAGTATCAAAATTCGAAAGCAAATTATCTCAGTTCAAGCAGGAGGATACGTGTAGAGTTCCATGTATCTGGACTTCGCCATACTCTGTCTGGTGTACACTTGCTGGATTCCAGCTCTGAGGTCGTCCCGGATCTGGTCAAGGCCAATCTGCTTCAGTCCATGGGGATTCTGACTCCTGTTTGATGACATTGTGAGTAATGTTCTGAAGTCGTCCAGTGCAGCAATCCTTATTCAAAATACAGCTAATTCTCCATTAGATGAAAATATACAGTATCATCCCAAATTTATTCACAGCAGCTCAGAAAAGGATGTCCTTTAACTGCAGAAAATGAAATCTCATTGCAGGCAAACCCGCATTTCCCCGGAGACTACAAGGCTCGCGCGACGTCTCCGCCTGGTCGCTGGGCCCAGGCCCTGGCGAAACCCCCGTCCCGCCAAGGTCGGGCAGCGTCCCTCAGCGCAGGGACCGCCCCGCCTGGAGCTGAGTGCCGAAAGTTGGTTCTAATGGGCTATTTCTTGACGTGGCTACAGATCAGTTCTTTTCTAAGATTGGGCCTAGCTCCGCCCCCTACCTCTCGTTCCGCTCTGTCATCCCCGTCCCCTACTCCACACGAAAGGATCTGGTGTACTCTTTCAACATGGCCCCTTTAGGCAGCGTGATTGATCTTTCCCAGATGTCTGAGTGGAAATGGGAGGTAGGCCAAAGCCGATTCTCTGTCTGAAACAAACCTCGTCCGAGCTCGCCTCCTGCAAACTGGTGGCGGTGCCTGAGAGTGACTCTTTCATCTACCGTCAAAAGTCAAAAAGCTTCTTCATGGGAGAAGACAGCAGCTTCAGAGGCCCGTCCCCTCACCTGGCCCCTCGGCTCATACCCACTCGTGAAGCCGCTATGAGCGAATATTACTCAGTACTATTTTCTCGAAGACAACATCTCTGCCACAACAGCAGCACTCAAAAGCCTCCCGATCGAACGCTAACCAAGGAGCAGTGCTAAACACAAGTGAGCATGCGCACACACCGCTCGCGCCCAAGGGTTCTAGGAGGTGTCCTGCGGGGCCCCGGGTGGACCAATGGTTGCTGATTGCCGTCAGTGGTCCCTAGGGGGAATGAAAGTTGTTTCTCACAGGCTATTTCTTGCCATGGCTACAGATAAGTTCTTTCCTAAGCTTGGGCCTGGCTCCGCCCCCTACTTCTCCATCCACTCTGTCATCCACTTACCCTACTCCACACGGAAAGATCTGCTATCCACTTTTAACATGACCCCTTTTGCAGCTTGATGGATCTTTCCCAGATGTCTGTGTCGGATCTGGTAGCTCAGCCGAAATCCGATTCCATTTCTCAACCAAACCGCTCACACGCTCGCCTCCTGCCGCCTGGTGGAGGTTCCCGACCCCTACTCCACAGGGAAAGATCAGCTGTCCTCTTTCCACATCACCCTGTTCGGCAGCGTGATGGATCTTTCCCAGATGTCTGTGTCGGATCTGCCAGCTCAGCCGATAGCCGATTCTCTTTCACGAACAAACCGCGTCCACGCTCGCCTCCTGCAGCCCGGTGGAGGTGCCAGAGAGTGACGTTTTCTTCTAAGGTCCAAAGTCAAAAACCGTCTTCATGGCAGGAGACAGCAGCTTAACTGGCCAGCCCGCTCACCTGCCCCCTCGACTCTGAGCCACTTGTAAACCTAATACCAGCGATTACTCGGTACTATTCTGTACAAGCCAACCTCTCTGCCACGACCGCACCACTCAAAAGCCTCCCGATCGAACGGTAACCAAGGAGCAGTGCTAAACACAAGTGAGAACGCGCACACACCGCTCGTGCCCGAGGGTTCTAAGAGGTCTCCTGCGGGGCCCCGGGTTGACCAATGGATGCTGAGTGACGTCAGCAGTCACTAAGGATATTGAAAGATGGTTCTAATGGGCTATTACTTGACGTGGCCACAGATCAGTTCTTTCCTAAGCTTGGGCCTGGCTCCGCCCCCTACTTCTCCATCCACTCTGTCATGCACTTACCCTACTCCACACGGAAAGATCTGCTATCCACTTTTAACATGACCCCTTTTGCAGCTTGATGGATCTTTCCCAGATGTCTGTGTCGGATCTGGTAGCTCAGTGTCCCGCGCAGCTCTCTCGCCAGCAAGAAAGACGCGGTACACACAGGATCCTTCTGCAGTAAAGCTTTAATGCAACTTGAGAGGCAGTGCACAAGCTACTAGGGCGGAGACCCCGAACAACGAAAACCCATCCCCTTATATAGCATTCAGTCCCTCGCTTAGGACGTGTCCTTCCCTGATTGGCGTGGCGCCATCAGCCCAGATGACGCCACGGGAGAGGAAGAGATCGGAGGTAGGGGAATTCCCAGCGCGCGCTCTAGTCTAGTGACTTGTCGGAAGTCAGCGCCATGTTGTAATGGCGGTTACAGCATAGTGTGGGCGGCTCCCCACACCTCCCCCTTCTTTATTATAAAGAGGCTGGTACAAGCTTAATGGCCACAAAATTGTTTCACCAGCAGTCCTGTCTTAGGTCGACCCGTCTCAGACTATGACCTTACCCGTCACAGGTTAACCCTATCGCCACCGGGCACCATGTCTTAGGTCGGTACATGTCTGGGGGAAGTTGCCCGTCTCGGGATCTACTGGAGTGGACTTTGAAAGATGAGGCCAATACGAGCAAGGGCGAACTCCGCTGATCAACTTTCAGGGAGGCCAGCCAAAGGAAGAAAAACAAAAAAGGGGGAGTTGGTAAAATTTATTTCCTGAGCATGGATAGCCAAATATCGGGATTGGCTCCCTGCTCTTAGAGCTACAAGCGCTTGGGCTATAACCACCTTGTCTCTCCGTATCTGGGTTGTCAATCTGCAGACCAACCATAGTAAGAGCACAATTCCACCACAAAGAAGCATGCCAACCCCAATTACTCCCGCCCACTCCTTGAAGTGGGACACGGCGGCTCCAATCCAGGAGGACAGTCCATCAGCGAAGGAGGCATCCACTCTTGTTGAATTCACGGACACAATGGCAGAACGTAGCTGGTCCATCAGCGCATCAAAGTCTCCTGTCCAATTTCCTGAAAGATACTGAGACAACTGATTAGACAGCGTAGCATTCCAGCATTGTGCATAGAAACAGGTATCATTGTTGCAAGCAATTTGACTCTCCTCCACCGTTATATTGACTAGAATAAACACAAAGGGGGGATAAAGGCAGACTGGTGTTGGCGGCACAGACACATTTTTCCCAGACTCTATGATGGACACAGAGGATTCAAAGATGTCAGAAGTATTGAATTTAAAGGTAGCATTCCCCCAACTTCCCCCCTTAACAAAGGCAAACGGGGAAAGATCCGTGCAACTACCATTCACCCCACACAACAACCATACATCAAATGGGTTGGTATGGGTCGCCATCAAGGGATTTTGATATGTCCAATTGTAGCCTGGAGAGGTCTCATTATACATAGTACCCATATAAGGTGAAAAGGTAAATTTATCTTTTCTTGCCCACCCCGTCTTTTTAGACTGGCAGCCCGTCCAGGGCGGGGTGTCCCCTGCTACTCTGGATCCCAAGCAATATGGGGCCCATTTTGCCTGTGAGGGAACGCTACTGCTGTTCCCCTTTGGCTCGAAGGCGGGCCAAGTTCCTGATATCCAGGTGGCATTGGCTGAGGCTGACTGTGTTGGGAAATCAAACCATGCTGCAGTTTGGTTATACAGTTTTATACAAGGAGCCTCGTCTGTAGATCGGTTAGAAACGATCAAAAAACATAGGCTGCCATCAAGAGTAAAATTCCTATTCCCCCCAATACTAGCTATCTCCTCATCCATAGGTAAATAAGGCAAATCTAAGGTTCTATTGGTACTAAAAAATCGAGGGAATAATTTTGCATCATGGTGAATTGGCATCGGTAGAGGGAACACCGACAGGATTCCCCAGCGTGGTTCCCCCGTCGCAAACAAGGTCAGGGTCAATATCAACAGGATCAGGGGGGGCTCCCATCTCTCTGGTCTTGTCATCCTGTGTCGGTCCCAGAATTGTCCTGGTAAGTCTTTCTGGAACCCAGAAGGGGTTTTCTTCTTCCTGTGGAAAAACACAAACAGCTCCCCTGGATCTTATCAAGATAGGATCCGGTCCTCTCCATTGTCCCGTTAAAACATCCTTCCACTTTACCAGTTCTTTAGGTCGGTCAGGATCTGAACAATGACGATCAGCGGCCGCATGGCCGTATGCATCAAGATTTAGGAAGTTAAGGGTAAAGAGCGCCATAGAAACAGCGACTCTCGGGACTGGGGGCAATGACTCCTCAAGTCCCCCTTTTTGTTTTATGAGGTAGGATTTGAGCGTGCGGTGAGCACACTCCACAATGCCTTGTCCTTGAGGATTATAAGGCAAACCAGTCAAGTGGGTCACATTCATTTGATGACAAAACTGTTTAAACTTTTGAGAAGTGTAGGCCGGTCCATTATCTGTTTTTAGCACCCTGGGCTTGCCCCAAGCGCTCCATGCCTCCAGACAATGTTGGATAACATGTGAGGCTTTCTCTCCTGTTAATGGAGTAGCAAAAAGAACACCTGAACATGTGTCTACCGAGACATGCAGATTCTGAAGCCTCCCAAAGGAGGGGACATGTGTCACATCCATCTGCCAAACTTGCAGTGGCTGGATCCCACGTGGATTAATGCCAACATGCGGGGTGGGCAGAAACTGACAACAATTTTGACATTGAGTAACAATCTCCCTAGCCTCTTTTCTGGTTAAGGCAAATCGACGGCGTAAAGTTTCGGCCGTCACATGAAATTTTGAATGAAAATTTGTGGCTGCATCTAGCCTGGATGATAGGGCAACCGCAACCATTCTAGTAGCCCGATCTGCTAGCTCATTTCCCTGAGTCATCGGACCAGGCAGGCCCGAATGAGCTCTAATATGTGTTATAAACACAGGGAATTTTCTGTTGAGAAGAATGTGTTGAATTTGTTGAAAAATTCGGGCAGGCTTGCTGGAGGGCTTAATTAATCCCGCCACCTCAAGAATCTTAACTGCATTAACCACATAGGAGGAATCTGATACAATATTAATCGGGCCTGGGAAGGTGATAAGGACCTCGAGCACCACTAAGCACTCTACAACTTGAGGTGATTTTTCATTATACTGTTTAGAAAAAGCCTCATTATTAACCACATAGGCACCTACGCCCGTCTTTGATCCATCTGTATACACTACAGTCCCATTCGCAAGTGGTTCTTGAGACACTATGCGTGGGAACACAATAGGTTGATTCAAGGCAAACTGTAAAATCGGATGTCGTGGATAATGATTGTCAATCAGCCCAGCAAAGGAAGTGACCAACACCGCCCAGTCGTTAGAAGTGGCAGCTAACACTTGGACCTGATTCATTGTATAAGGCACTATTAAAATTTTGGGTTCCCTTCCAAAATGGGTAAGGGCTACCTTCAACCCACGGAGTGCAAGCTGAGCAATTGCATCTGGGAACCAAGAGATAACTTTGGCTGGTGACACATTGGGATGAACCCATAGCAAGGGTCCATCTTGCCACAAAACTGCAGTGGGCAATTGAAATGTTTTAAAAATGCATAAATCAAAGGGCTTGGCATCATCTATGCGCTGTAATTGAGCATTTTGTAAGGCACTCTCAACAATTTGTAAGGCTTGAATAGCTGCTGGAGTCAAACTCCTCGGAGAGGAAATATGTGGATCCCCCTCCAGGACATCAAATAAAGGTTTTAACTCAGCAGAAGGGATCTTTAAAAATGGCCGCAGCCAATTTATATCTCCCAATAATTTTTGAAAATCATTTAAGGTATGCAAATTATCCCTACGGATTTCCAGCTTCTGAGGAACTATTTTATCAGGGTAGATGACCGTTCCTAGAAACGAGCCAATCTCCGCAAACTGAACCTTTTCTGTGGCAACTTGAAGCCCCCAGCATCCTAAAGTCTTAAAAAGAAGGGGATATGCGGCCTGTAAAACTTCTAAATCCTTATGACACATTAAAAGATCATCCATATAGTGGATTAGAATCAAAGTTGGGAATTGTTTCCTAATGGGTTCAAGTGCCAACTGAACATATAATTGACACATAGTGGGGCTGTTGGCCATGCCTTGTGGCAAAACTCTCCATTGAAATCTTCTATCAGGTTCCAAATGATTAGTGGCTGGCAGAGTAAATGCGAACCTCTGTCTATCTTTTGGACACAAGGGAATGGAAAAGAAACAATCCTTAATATCTATAATTATTGTTCTCCATGACTTTGGCAAGGCGGAGAGTAAGGGCAAACCTCGTTGTACTGAACCAAACAGGCGCATTTGCGAATTAATGGCTCGCAAGTCATGGAGGAGTCTCCACTTCCCTGATTTTTTCTTGATGACAAAAACAGGGGTATTCCAGGGGGAGACAGAAGGCTCTAGATGACCGAGCTGTAATTGTTCCTCCACCAATCTCGTGGCAGCTTCCAGTTTTTCAGAGGACAGAGGCCATTGAGGAACCCACACCGCCTCCTCTGTAAGCCACGGTATGGGCATCGAGCCCTCAATGGCCCCTAGGAAAAACCCAAGCCCTGTCTGCCGGGATTACCGGAGGGGGAAATCGGCTCGATCCTGCCTTGTTCTCTGCGTCCCAAGCCTCCTCCCTGCTTATAACCCATGTTTTGCATCATCTGTTGGGCCTGTGGGGAATATTCATTTGACAATACAAAGCCCATGTTTTGCAAAACATCTCTTCCCCAGAGATTAACTGGGAGAGGCAATACATAGGGGGTAAACCGTCCCTTTTGTCCTTCTGGCGTCTCCCAAGACAAGGCGGTAGAACTGATTATGGGGCTGGATCGATACCCGAGGCCTTGTAAAGTATGTGAAGATGCTGTGGTGGGCCAGGACCGTGGCCACCAGAAAGAGGACACGATACTCTTGTCAGCCCCCGTATCTAGGATGCCCTCAAATTCTTTCCCGTTTACTTTTAGCTTTAATTTAGGCCTATCTTTGAGGGAGAGAACCAGATAAGCAGAGTCTGTTCCAGAGGAGCCCATCTTCCCCCTATCAATCCCGGGGGGAGTATCATCAGGGAGAAGGACAAGCTGTGCGATTCTGTCTCCCTCACTTATGGAAAAAACCCCCTCTGGACATGAGCACAAGACTTGAACCTCAGAGTGGTCATTGTCGACCACACCTGGATGAACAGCTAAACCTTTTAAGGTAAGTGAGCCTCTGCCAAGTATGAGGCCCATTGTCCCAGTTGGCAAAGGATCAATAGGTTGAACGGGGACCGGCTGAATGCCCATATGGGACATTAATAAGAAGTCGGAGGAGGCGTGCAGGTCCATTCTTGTGTGTCTTCTGACTGGACTTTCTCCCCTTTCCCCTGGCCTCTGTCCACCTTGTTCCCATACTTTTGAGGGCCCTGAGAACGTGGGCCCACCCTCACGTTTTTTGAATCCATCTTGTGTTGGTCCTCAGGTGGCGGGAGGAGTCGCCCCTTGATGTCCCTGACGGAGCGGCACTGACTAGCTTTATGATACCCCTTGCTACAACGGGAGCAAAGGGACACCCTGTCCTTATCTGGGGCGGGACAATCTTTCTTTAAATGTCCCACCTGGCCGCACTTGAAGCAGGTTCTCCTGTTCATCCCCTGCCTCAATGGTCTCTGTGACTGTAGGATGGCGGCAGCCAGCCCTGCATTGGTAAGGGGACCTCCAAGTTCTCGGCATGCTCTGAGCCAATCCTGTAACCCTTTATTTTTTCTCGGGGCTATAGCTGCTCGACATTCTTGTGTAGCCTGTTCAAAAATAAGTTGTTCAACAAGAGGTGCAGCTTGGTCAGGGTCTCCAAAAATACGCCCTGCTGCCTCTGTCATGCGAGCTACAAAATCTGAAAATGGTTCTTGAGGTCCCTGGATAATTTTTGTGAGCTGCCCAGAGGCTTCCCCTTTCTTGGGGAGCGTCTTCCAAGCCTTGATGGCAGTGCTAGAAATTTGAGCATAAGCACCCCATGGGAAGGCTGTCTGATCAGCGGCAAATTGGCCCTGGCCTGTTAACATATCAAAAGTCCAAGTCCGCTGCTCAGGGGTCAACGCGACAGCGTTTGCCCTGGCTTGAGCCTGTGCCGCCTCATGCCATAGCGCCTTCCATTCCATGTATTGGCCCATTGTAGGAAGGGCAGCTTTAGCCAGCATTTGCCAATCCGCAGGTGTCATGGCGGCGCCGGCAAATCTTTCTAACATTACTACAGTGAAATTGGCATTTACCCCATACTTTCTAACTGCCTCGGCAAGATCTTTGATTTGGCTGTACTCAAC